>NC_085139.1:123199719-123924447 GCF_024139115.2 Armigeres subalbatus
TCCAGAGTGTACTAACTTCTTTAAACACGAAAAGTTTTTTTCATTCGTCTTAGACATGTACATTCATATCTTGAATCATTTTGTTAAAACAGATAAGGAAGTGCTTTCTAACGTGGGACATACTTTTTGTCTGATTGTCGGTTTACCTAATGGGATTTTCCAAAATTAAGCCATTTAGGCATTGCCCAATTAAAAGGGGAGTAACACTCAAAAAATTGATTTCTTTTATTGCTCACAAACCAGTGCCTCTCGTATTACCCACCCCGACGGCACTATGCTTAATGTCGTCGACGTCAATAAATCTGGACAATATTGCTGGATCAGCCGCTGAAGGGCACCCCATGTGGCATTAGTCGTCCTTCCGCAATTATCTACCAACGCAGAAGCGGAAACTTTCAAATAAAAGCGAAATTTTCAAAAGAATAAATAATAAACGGTTTCCTGCTTGACTTTTCACGGCAGTCGTTCGATAAATCCGCAGCAGCGAGTCGCGGTTTTTCACCGATGTTTGATCCCCGCCAAGAAGTAGCGTGTATTTTTCGGTAGCGGAAAGGAATTCAATTACAGATTCAGGACAAATCTATTAAATTTTACGATAATGTACATCCTTTTTCCTTCGCTGCCGTTTGCTCGGAATGGTGAAAGTGGAAAAGTGGGGGCTGAAAAATTTCCTCTATTGTTAGTGAACAACTTCAGCGCACCGGCAAAAAAATGATGACGACGCGCGCGATCCGCCGCCGGATGACGACGTGGATGATGCGAGAGGAGTTGCTGCAAATAATAGCAGCAGGGGATAATCTTTGACGAGAGATGGTGGTGCTGCCCATCAGCAGATCGCATTGAGCTCAATGTGCCGGATAAGGGTATGTGTAGTATGGAATAACATTTTCTCCACGAATGCAATATCAAAATAAGTGCCCGTTTAACGCATCAAAGAAAATGGGTGATTTCATGACCATTATAACTCATAATTAAACATAATTTTAATTTTCAATTTTCAAACTCATATTATAAATTTAAGGATGTACATGGCTTAGTAATGTAAAATATATAACCCGAATACATATTGTTCTTGTCTTTAAGCTTTAACCGACAATAAGAAACGATTTATAATAAACCACCGATGGTGACAGTTATTTTATTTTATAGGGTAAGGGAGCTATTTTGAGCCGGCTTAGAGGAGATGACCCAACTATTCTTCAACAAAAAAATGCGATTTTGTGATTATATTTTATTAAGTCCCCATTTATTTAAATACATGGAAAATTTTCCGGTAGAATTTGTAGAAAAAATTGTCAAATACCCGATCAGGAATGCATAACAAAATTATAACTCAATTCTATCAATTGTTGTTATTTAAAACAACGTGTGTTATAATTAGATAATTCGATGAAAATGTGTCTTCGACCAGTTTTATTTCATATCAAAATTATAACAACATTAGTTATGTATATTTTCACAAAAAAATTGCCTACATTTTTTGTAGACATCGGAAAAAATAGGAGGTCATCACCTTCAGTATAACTTGAACCCGCTCGATATTAACACATAGCTGGAACAAAGTTAATTGCCTACATTATGGATGGAGATCCGCCGTGGTAGCGTACCAGATTTCTATCCGTGATGTAGGCAATTACCTTGAAAACCTTTGTACAGAAAAATTATATCAACGTTTGTTATAATGCTGATATGAAAGTATCAACCGCTGTTTTAATTGCGTTACTGCTAGAGGTATTTTTGATATATTTTTTGTTATTTTAACAACTAACCAGCCATTTTTGTAACACATTTTGTTTCAATATTTTTCTGAAATAAATAACTCCCCTTGTTATAATTTTGTTATGCATTATTGATGGGGTATCCTTCAATTAGACACAAAATATCAAAAATTATGACGTTGTATTGGATTTCATTTTGGACCACCCTTTGAACATATGTTCGACCACAATTATAATTTTCTACGTAAATCATCACTTATTTTGCAGGATTCATATAAGCAACTAGCGAAAAATACGCAGCTTTGCCCCGGTGTTTGTGTTGGAAATGTCTTATAAGTACTGAACTATTTGCAACACCGCTCTCTAGATCATTTTCCGTGCATTTGTTTCTTTACTTCGATTTTTAACCATTCCCTGTCTAATTCTACAACTTTTTGTATATACAAACCTTGCAGATCCCAAAACGAATCGATTAGGGAAAAAAATTGCAAATCGGTCAATCCGTTCGCGTGGTAAATCGTCAGGAAGGAAATCTCAATTCATGTTTATTATATAGAAGAGAGGGAGGAGCATTTGCTAGGTAGATATTTAATTAGATATTTCATACCTGCTTAAAAATGAGAAGAGTAGAAGTCCGACACTTATTTAGAGACAAAACGAAATATATTTCACTTGTACTCTACATTTTCATCTTTATTGAATACATTGATTATTATATTCATTACTATTCAACTTTCTGTTAGTTACCATAAACTTCTTTCTTCTTCTTTTCAAATTTAGATGTAACAATTTCCTTTTTCTCCGAG
Organism: Armigeres subalbatus; assembly: GCF_024139115.2. Classification (NCBI taxonomy): domain Eukaryota; kingdom Metazoa; phylum Arthropoda; class Insecta; order Diptera; family Culicidae; genus Armigeres; species Armigeres subalbatus. Next base: position 123,202,244 of record NC_085139.1, read on the forward strand.
TTTTGTTTTGGTTTGTTTTTTCGTTCTTCAGCCTTCTTTCGCTTTTCTTCAGCCTTCTTTCGCCTTTCTTCCGCATTCTTCCGCTTTTCTTCCATTTTCTTTCGCGTACCTTCCGCTTTCTCCCGTTTTTCCTCTATCTTCTTTCGTTTTACTTCTGCTTTTCTTTTCTTCTCCTCTTCAACAGCTTTGTGGTACATCAAACTTCGCCGGGAAGTAAGAACAGCTGGACTTTTGCGTTTATATTTCATATTACCTTTTCTGTGCGGCTTTTCGGGAGTTTTTAAGAATTCTGAAAGTGATAGACAGAGTCGTTGCGATTCGGATGGAGTCAATTGTGGTGCATCATATTCCGGTACATCATAGTCAGTTTATGAACGATCTTGGTTTTCGAGAAGTATTTAGCTCCTGTCGCCTTGTCGTTTCGTTCTGGACAGTTGCAGAATGGATTTCCAAAGAACAGCATGGCTGGTCAATGATAATTTCCCCCAATATTTCCTCCTTTGGCTCAGAATTGTGCATTAGCAGGTTTGCATCCACAGAATCTATTTTGATTTCGTGTTGATTATCTGTAATGCGAATCAGAGGTTCGAGCAGCTTGAAAACACGTGCGACAAACAATTCCTCCGTCGATTCAAAATCATAGATATTACGAGTCTGGTATAATTTCTGTCGTTCAGGTCCCATCATTTGAAGGATTTGTTCAGCTTCTGATCGAATAACCGGAAATGTTTCGACAACAAAAGCCCACCCTTCATTTTCAGTGATCAGATAATCATTTTCCGATTGAGTCTATCGATGGTCATCGTTCGTCTCAGCTTTATCCTGGTGTGGTGATTCAGGCACTCGTAGCGCTTGTTCCGGTCCTTCCAATGTTTCATCAGGTTGCGGCAATGATGAATCTTGTACTCCTCCCACTTGAACTAGTCCTTCCACTGGGGACAGTTCCTCTAGTTGCGGTATCGTGCGATTACGACCAAGACATTTACTGTAGTCGACGTTGTTTTCGTCGAATGGAAATAGTCCGCAGCATTCGAATCCGTTTTTTATCACATTAGGATTAAGAGTATCCAAAGCTTTTGAAAGAAGTGGAGCAAAATTGTCGGCTGCTTAGGGTCTGTCTCAATTGGATAATTAAACTGAAATTAAACTTAAAAGTGACATTTCAATAATTATCGAATAACCCTGCTCGCAGAGCAAGATTACTTTTGACAGATATCGAATCATTTTCCATCGATGTCCTATTGGAATTGCTGGGTAGCACCAGCCATTCTTATAACGGGGTGATTTTTTAATTTTCGTACTGTCATTTTAAAGTTTAATTCTCTAAATGAGACAGACCCTTAAATAATTATCAGGATGATGAGCTAGTTTCCAGTCATCACCATCATGGGTCCATGAAGTTTTCAGTGGTTTGAAAAATGCCACATCGAGGGGTTGCAAGATTCTCGTGCAATTTGCGTACAAACAAACCAAATGAATACTCAGCTCCCGGCACGCTTCTGCGGTCTCCCAGGCAGTGTGCGATGATTGTCCATCAATAAAGTAAACAGCTGGAAGTGCATTTTCTTCAACTAGTTGGGGATGCAATATATTTTGAACTTATTTTGAGAAGCACGGCCTCGTCATCCAACCAGAGTCGGTTTTTGCTATACCCCAATCGAAGGGCACACTACACGTAACTACAGAAGGAATTTTCTGGTACGGAAAAACCACCATAGCAGGGTACATTTTTCCGTCTGCGGAACAGGTAAACATAACCGTTATGTTTTTGTTTGCAGGACCTTTATCAACCTTGTAGATGTTCTTTTCACCCCGGCAAGCAATAACCTTATCCATTGCTGGGTCGAGATAAAAACTGGATTCATCACAATGAATCGCCTGCTTTGAGCGTGCTTACAGCGGCACACTAGGAGTTAACTTTCTGAAATCAGTATGGCGAAAGGCATCTAAGGTTTGATTTCTCAAAATTAAGCACTTTCATCAAAAAAATATTTGGTAGGCATGGTAGCGGACACCTTCCTACATAATCGGTACCAAATAGTGTTTCATGAAAAGTTTTTTATTTTGAGAAAACCCGCGTTAGATGACTTTCACCATACAAATATCTGGCGGTTAACCACATAACATATAGTCATCTTTGCTGTGGAATGTGGTCCTTCCATGATTTTGGAATGCTAGCGAACCTAGCGGTGGAAGTCAAGCTTTACCGAAAAACGCGCATTAGACAGAGCAGCATCGCATGCTTTGCTGTATCTATCTTTCGCCTTGAATATACGGGAGTGCCGTTCGTCGATTGTTGCTACACGAAAAGAAATTTGCAGTTTGTTCTATGATACCTATCTGTTTTGTGGGTTAACTCTTGCTGGCTATTTTGCGCATATAGTATAGCGCCTGGATGTGACAGCGGCGAGTAGAAAATCAGCCACTGCCAATAATTCATTCAAGACACACTTAGCGCTTTTAAGAACGTCTAGCAGGCCCTCCTCATGTAACAAATCGTGAACTTCCTGGAACCATTTCCTTATGTCTTGTTCGACAACATTAGCACTCGTATTAGTAACGCCTTCTGGCTTCCGATCAGAAAGTTCTTTGTGCCGTTGCAAAAAGCTACTAAGCCATGAGCGACCTGCAAATCAATCATTTAAATTTTATTATAGCTTCATTAAAATAAAATACACAGGATTTTGTTTTTACACGATTTTTTTTCGCTCGTATTTTTGATCGTGTGACTTCAATTTGCCACCAAACTCTTCGCAACATATTTCAAAAAATCCAGAATAAATCAAAGAAAAATCACATGATAATTAATATACGTTTACCATTTAGGATTAGTGGAAAATTGAGAAAATGTAAATCGTGTAAAAACAGAATCCAGTGTATAAATATACTCACTTGATTGGCCGGCCTTGAAATTGCCTTTCTCCGGATTTTGATTCACGTATGCAGTGACTCGGTTTATGATGCGGTATCTTGTCACCGGGAACCCTTTGCGAGCCATCTTCGTTATCCAATTTACCAATTCCGCTCCATCCGCTTCGCTGGTGGCACTAGGTGGACCGGTTCTGCCGTGTTCCTTACACTTTTTCCCCAAACGGAATATGATTGTAGAGAGCGGGACTCTGTTCCGGTGGGAAGCTGCGCGGACGGACATGCCTTTACGAATTTCGTGTAAACATTTGTTTACGTTAGCTTCCGAATATTCCTTCTCCCGTGGAGCTTTCCTGAATTTTGCCATCTATGTACAGTAAAAATAGTTTCACGCTAGATTTATTGGTGATTTACTTAGGTTTCCATAAACTAATATGCGATAATTTATGCAAATGTACCTACCTTCAATTAAATCAGCACAGCCGGTTTGATCAGCGCGTAAAAATGATTGATGGATGGAAACAGCTGCCAAAGTGAGTTAGAATTAAGGAGGCATGGCGAAAATATGCTCGTTTTGATAAAAAGAACATATTTCGACATGCCTTGTTTTAAAACATTTTATGGTTTGTTCAAGCTAAGAAACGGTTGCAATTATGATTAAACAAGTCAACAACGTTATACACATGTTTACAATCTGTAACAAGCCGTCCCGGTTCACAAAGTCAACGGCTTACGCGCCACCTTCAGATAGAAGGACCATTAACTCTGTTCTTAACCCGGTATGAGATCTCCTGCTCTCCTGCCAGGCCAAAACAGTTTCAACAGAACAACCAAATTACAAAGCTGACCCAAACCGAACGCGATACCAATTAACCAAAACCAAATTCAAAATTGTTAAGTCTATTCAATAAGTATATATGAGAAAAAAAATGTAAAATTTTAAGTCAATTGCTCTCCAATACTGAGTGGTAGTGTTGCGATTGAGTAAAAGCTCGAACAAACTTATTTAAACCATACCAAAAAAACGATCACGGTCTGGCAGAATTTATTCTCTAAACTCGAAGTAATTTATTACTAATCATCAAATTTCGTTAAAACTAGTTTTTGAATATTTAAGTCGAGCCTATGTTGCTCAGCAACACAGCCAAACATTCCCGCTCGGTTGCGCTGTACCGCCGCTGTGTGCTGGATAGTTTCTTAGAAAAATACGCAATCGTTCGGCGTTCGCCCCCTTGCATTTGGACCAGTACTGCCCCGATGGCAATATCCGAGCTATCTGTCTCGATAATAAATGGTAATTCAAAATCGGGATTAGCCAAAACTGGGGTGGATATTAATGCTTCTTTCAACTTACGAAAAGCTTCATCCGCATCCTCCGTCCAAACGAACTGTTTACGCCCCTTTTTCAGCAAATTAGTTATTGGCGTAGTAATCTCTGAGTAGTTACAAATAAATTTCTGGTAAAAACCAGCAAGCCCTAAAAGGCGTCTAACATCCTTTACCGTCTTGGGTTGAGCATAATTCACAATGGGCTGTATTTTTGAAGCATCCGTGGACAGTCCGCTTTCTGATAAGACGTATCCTAGATACCTTATCTGACGTTGGCAGAACTTCGACTTCTGCAGGTTTATCGTTAACCCTGCCTGATGAAGCCGTTGCGCTACAATGCGAATTAGCTGACAATGGTGTTCAAAGGATCTAGCAGTAATTATGATATCGTCTAGATATACATAAACAAACGGCTCAAGATCATTTCCAAGTACCTTCCTCATTAGGCGCGCCATTGTGGCTGGTGCGTTTGTTAGTCCAAACGGCATAACGACAAATTTAAACAAACCTTTATTAGTGCGAAACGCCGTTTTGTCAGTTGAATCTTTCTCTAGTCCTACCTGGTAGTAAGATTCAGAGAGATCGATTACGGAGAAGTAAGTAGAACGCTGAATTCGTTGAAGGATTCCGACCATGTTCGGGAACGGAAAGTCATCACGTTTAGTGCAGGAGTTTAATCTGCGTGAATCAAGGCATATTCTCCACTTCCCATTCGCCTTTTTGACAGGTAACAAAGGATTCAAGAAATCTACCGGTCCCCTACATTCCTCAATGACACCTAGTCGAAGCATACGGTCAACTTCTTCGTCAATTACTTTCTCTACTACCGGAGACCATCGGTACGAGGCCATTTTCCTCGGAGTAGACCCCGGTAACAGTTCGATGGAGTGCTTCAGGATATTGGTCCTCCCTAGGTGTCCATCGGCAGTTGCTGGAAGCTCTTGAACAGCTTCGAATAATTCTCGTTTCTGGACGTCGGTGAGTTGATGTTCGGTGTCAATATCAGCCGGATTCGTTAGCGGATTTTGTGGCACTTCAATTGTTGGCATGTCTAAGCTATTATCGACTTCTGGCCTCTCACTTAGTTGTGCCTGTTCAGGCTGGGGTTGTATTTGAAAGCAGAGCTTACGATCGTCTTCTCCGAAATAATCCTCAACCAACATATTCTCAATTAAATCGTTGTCCGCGACTATTTGCTCCGTTTGATTGATATCTTGATCTTGTGGAATCATCAAACGAAAATTAAACGCGTTTAAAAAGTCTACTCCTAGAACTAAGGTCTTCGAAACTTCGGGTACGATAATCGTCGGAACAATCTTAGTTTTCGATTGATATGTGAATGGGATATTCACATATCCTAAGCATGTATATGCGGTGCTGTCGGCTGTTTTAATGGTAACATTACAATTATTTATTGGCAGCCCTAACTTTTTTATCAAATCAACGGAACTTATTACTGATACTCCAGCACCGGTATCGGCTAGACCTTCCACTTCTTCGTCAAAAATCTTCACTAGTAAATGAGGACAACGACGAAAGCAAGTGTTTATACTATAGTTTTGATTAAAATATCTGAAATTCGATTGAGGAACCCTAAATTCACTACCGACGGTAGTTTGGTTCCCATGAACTACCGTATTTATTCGTTTTTTGAATTATTACTTTCTCGCGATTTGAGATTATGTTTCTGAGGACACTGATAAGCCGTCGTATTGTGATGACCACACACATGACAGAAGAGAGTTTTTCGTTGTAGACATTCCCTCCACATGTGGCCCAATTTTCTACAATTCCAACATAATGGTTGATCAGCCTCTCGATTCTCCGACGCTTGATTAGACTCAAAAGGCTTATCACCTTTCCGGTTCATTTTCGGTCGCATGGCCATAACTGCGGCATCTTCTTCTTCCGAAACTTCTTCAACATTATCAAACTCATCTTCAGCCCCTATTTGATTGAGTACTATGGGTTTCATTGCTGATTTCGACAGAAACATGTTACTTTCTAGAGCATCAAACTGATAACATAACTGAGCTAGATGATCCAGGGACTGTATTGGTTGCAAAGCCAATCTTCGTCTGTATGCCATCTTCATGTTCTCCACTACTAAGTCGAATTTTTCTTCATCGGACATTTTACGAATCAGCCTTTGTGACATGGCTTCGATATCGGTCAAGTACGCACTGAAAAGTTCACTCGGTTTTTGCTTTCTATTTCGCATTTCTTCCCGAATCGCTCTATCCCTGTTTGGGTTATCGTATCGCATTTTTAGCATGTTGATTAGTGTGATCCACGAATCCAATCTGTCGTCATATGCGGTGAACCAGACATAAGCATCCCCTTTAAACAACATATGGGCATGCATTCGCAATTCTTCCTGTGACACTTGGTAGGACCGACTTAAAATCTCTATTTGCCGCAAAAAATCTACTACGGGAACTGTATTTGTTTCCCCAGAGAATTTTGGCCATTTCTCAATTATGTTGCAGGTTTGATGAGGTAAACGTTGTCGCATATATTGGTTCGCGTTTGGGCTGTTTCCCGTCCAATTCCCAGTTCCATTTGGTTGACCCAAAAATGTAGAATGGATTGTAGGTTGTTGCATTGGCTGGTTTGGTGAAATTTCATTTCTGCGATACGGATTCGGAAACGGCTCCGGGGTTCCTATCGTGTTGAATGGAGGCGCTGAAGTCCATGCAGCCTTATTAGGTTTATTTTGACCTGTTCCAACAGGAGTGACGTCTCCTTTGTAATTCCAATAAGGCTGGAATCCTTGCCCTGTGCTGCAATGCTCGGTTGGTTGAGCTATGGTAACTTCTGTTTTCCTCGTTTGTCCCGTCACGGCACCTGCGATTCCTGAACATTCGCGTTCTTGCAAGCCAGCTTTAGCGAAGCGGTCTACTAAGTCAGCTACTATCTCTTGAGTCATAACTTGATTTATACAACTCTTAATGTATGTCTCTATTTCCGAAACGTGAACGTACTCATTCAACTTTATCTCATTTGCAGCTTGATTTGGGTGATGTTCTGATGAGCTGTTCGAGATAACATCGTCTAACTGTGGCGTGTATTTCCGTGACGCGTCATCCAAGCCGGCGACAGTTTTACGGTAATAGCCAGGCTTATCAACTTTCCTACCATCTTCGGGTTGTCGTTCAAATGGATTGACCTCAAACGCCCTACCGGTTACCTGCAATGATGACGCTGCGGGCATTGTCGTTCTTCGATTCAGCTGCACTTGGATAGAACTTTTAAACTGCGGTGTGCCTGACGGGTCAGATCCCGCCGACTGGTGTGGTTGCTGAGGCCGTGGCATCGGAATGGATTGTAGACTTCCAAGGTTCTGTGGTTCAGTTCCCATAACTGGAAACGTATGTCGTCGTGGATCCATACAAAATCCATCCATTGGTAGAGGAGAAAATCGTATCAAGTCATCTTGAAGGGAACGCTGCTTTGGAACAGCTCCTAGTTTGTTCCTCTCTGAAGTACCATCGGTTGGAACCTGAATCACTGGAGGCACAACGTTGTCGTCCTCGGGTTCAGTGATCAATGTCATGAGGGGTACAGCCTGTCCAATGCTGTCCAAATTAACACCGAAATAATTAAGAGCCATCTGCGATACAGCGTTGAGCAACATTCCTTGCTTCTCTCGTTGATCGAAGCTACTAACACGATATCGACGAATCCGTTTGTGCAAATGCACCAAACGCGACAGACATCCGGTGCCCACTCTGTTCTTGATGGACAACTCAATTTGCTGGAGTTTAATGGGAATGCCAACATATTCATCCTCAATCGAGTACCAAGTTGGTCTCACTTCGGTATCTTCGTCTTCTCGCAATAAACGACGTACCGTTCGACGCCGTGCTTCCAAAGAACCATCAATGGTAAAACCGCGAATACGCAATTCGTAGTTGATTTCATCTTCTTCCAAACACTGTTCGTTAATGTGGTAGTAATTCATATTGAATTCAATTTCACTTAGTAAAATAACAAAATAACACTTAAACGTATATTCGCACTTTCAATTCACTACCGTAGTTATTATATGAGAGGTAAGTTAAATTGACTAAGACGGAATGGTAATAAGACAAATTCAAATAGATGAAAATGAAAAGAAAATGAGTTTACTGAATTCCAAAAAAGAAAGAAAAGTTGTAAGCACAAATCCAATATTAGATTCCTAAAGCTAATTAAAAGAAGTCTAACTTATCTTAAATTCCAAGAAAACTGACGTAAACTAACCTAAATAAACCCAAAATCAAACTAGAATCGTGCTTAACAAAAAAAAATCTACTTTCAAAACTTCTAGAGAATATTTGGACAAAATCCAATTAAAAAAGAAATCCTACTGTTTTTTCGGGCCCCACGTTGGGCGCCACAAATCTATGTTCTCTTGGAAGTTAACTTCATCTCCGCATTATCCTCTTGAATTTGGTTCGAATGATAACATAAGTGAAGACATACTTAATTTATAAGCATTAAATGCCACATTTTTAATTAAGCAAATATGGCAGGGGCTTTGTAAATAGTTTCTTATTTAGATAAAATGAAAATGTGCCTTGATTGAATTTGTTTAATGTGATAAAAATGTCAAATTTTAAGTAAGTGGTCCAAAATATGAGCGATAGAGAAAATACAGTCCTTACTTTAAGTTTTGTTGTTTGCAGTATTATTTTCGAGAATAAAATTTAAAAAAAGTGAAAGTAAATGGAAGAATAATAGTCTTTTAACCTTGTAGCATTTCCCCTAAGACGCTCTAAAATAATTAATCATAAAATTAACGACAAAATTTTTCTAATATTTGGAAAGTGACGCAATCGAGTTAAAAACGTGATAAAATCGGATCATAAACGTTAAAAAATCGTTGGTAGGAAAAATCGGGGCGTAACAAAATCGGTATAACACTGTGTTACTTTACAGATTTTCATCACTGTTTCCATCGAAATAAAAGTAAAAAAATTTCCAGCATGCTACTTTAGCTAGTCTTACTCAATCTATCTCAAACATCGTAAACGAATCACATACCAGATATCCTTAATTTCTTCAGAAGGGCATGGGTAGGTAATACTATCTGCGAGGTAATATTTCATTTTAAATTTTTAAAATCACCGCCGTATATTTGCGAAACGAACACTGCCGACAGCAGTAAACGTGTGCGCAAAAATAGCACAAACGGCCAACACAATAGCACTGATGGCTTATGCTCGGCCTAGAATATTGCTTTTCTTTCATCAATATTACCTTAGACAGCAGATAAATCGGAGGTAAATCCCTCTCAATTTTTCCGCTACCGCTTAGCTTCCACGGCTGATGTTCTTAACCGTCAACTACAATGGATGATTCCCATTGAAACGGGAGCGAGGAGCATTATTTTTCTTTAATATGAAATTTGATGACTTCCGTGAGTACAGTTGGTCGTACCACTCGTTCGGTATGACAAATTCATCTCCCCGAGGCCGAGGGTAAAATGCTGCGTAGTTATGAATATATTTGCATTATAGTGAGCATTATTACTATTTAGACAAACTTCAAAGAATTTGAATGGGAAGATCCAATTAGACTATGCTAATTTAATCAGCATACGTGAAAAACTATCGCAAGGCGCAGAAAGTTTGCATTGAATTTTAGGTTTGATGTTTTTGTAGTCAGCGATCTATTTAAAGTGAAATTTTGGAACTAATGACTCATGCACATATATTGTTATACAAACGGTTTAACTACACTTATATGTCTTGACAATTAACTTTGGATAACTTTTGAGGATCGTTTTGATCTAATTCGTACAGTTCGTGAAAAAATAGTGATAAGTAAATGTTCTACCGTGGTACCAGTTAATTGCTTTTGATATTTATTTGTATAACTAAACATCTCCAACATACATTCAGGGAAAGTCAATAACTTTATTACGATTATTATACCAATTTGTACGTTAACTTGCTCATATAATAATCTAATGTTATTCTGCATCCACTCTTTCTTTCGACCCCTTTGCCACAAAAGCTGGTGTAAGTACTTTTAGACAACACACCAAAGATTATCACTTCATCCATATTCTTACGCCTACCTATTTTCGGAACCCTTCCCTCCATCCAGCACATGTCATTTGTCAGTCAAGCTGCCAACGGCGTGTCGTCTATTTAGGGCCGCGAGTACTTGGCAAAACGCGTCTTAAACGTGAGATGATTATGTTTATTTTAATGACATGTCATTAATAAGCATACAGAGCGTAGATCGAGGTGTTCCCTCGCCCGATACTGTTTAATATCGCAGGAGATGGGCCTTTGCAAAGGAGCCATGACTCCGGACGACCAAATTAAAAGCAAATAATGCCAATCCGTCTTGATTCGCAGCCTTTCCGCATTGATTTGGCGGATGACGACGACGGTTCCTGGATTAGATGGTACCGCTGTCAGAGCCATCTACAATATCGCGCCAAGATTAATACACTCGCCGGAGGGTGCTGCTTATGCTAATGCAGGTGCTATTTATTTTCAATTAGGAAATGAGAAACTACGTATTAACGTGAATGGTTGAGAAGGAAAAAAAATCGTGGCACCGCATTGTTGTGACAAGTTAACGGTAAAAACTGATTTCACAACTAATTTGTTTGATTTTTTATTCTCGGTACAAGATAAGACTTTTTTTTAAAATAATATTTTCATCCTAACCCTTCGTTTTTCTGTCGTAATAAATGAAAGGGTTAAATATGCAAATCAGCGAGTTCAGCACCCCACAAAAAAGTTTCAAAATGTTTGGAATGTCACCGCCTTAGAAACATTTAATTGGTAACAGGGAGTTTAAAATTGCTACTTTTTTGCTTTACGGGACCAGATGATTGGTCTTATAGCTACGCACGATGTATACAATCACCTATACTATGCTATGCTACTGGACCAGATGGTTGGATTTACTTTTAAGTCAATTCAACCGTGTTTAAACTGGCATAAATTTCGCCAGAAGCATAAAAAAAGATTCAAGCTGAATGACGGGGTTGTTTTCAGAAAAGAAATTAGTACTGAACAATTAACGGATTGAATAACATTTCCGGTCAACTGAATGCAGGATATTTTAGTAAAGGTGCCCAAAAGGGTAGCATGACTGTATGCGATAACTGGCGAGGCATAATGATGTCGTTCTCAAAGTCCAAAGTTATTCTAGCGCGGATTCAGGGCAAGATCGATGCGACTTTGCAGCGGCAGCAAGCCGGAAGATCTTATATGAACCATATTGTCAAACTTCGCGTCATTCTGGAGCAGATAAACTGATTGCAAGGATCCGTTTATCTCATTTTTAATGATTACGAAGCAGATTTACGAGAATATGTGGGATGCCCTGAGACGTAAGGGAGTTCCTGAGAAACTTATCAGCCTCATCGAGCTACTTAGCTTTCTCGTACAGAGCACAGCACAACGGGGACTTTGTCCGATTCCATCCGGGTCGTAGCTGGTGTGAGGCAAGGATGGGTTTCATCAACGCTCAAGGCTGTTCTTCATCGTAATAGACGATATTCTGGTAGGTGCGATTGACCGTCAACTAAACCACGGACTAAAGAATCATCGCCAGGTTTAGTCGTCAACGTCAACACAACAAAATTGTTGGTAGCCGGGCTTTCAATGCAGAATGTTGAAAGGTGACTGGAAAACAGGCAGATTAGTGAACGCACCAAAATCTGAGTGATTAATTCAAACGTCTGTGCTGCTCAGTAAATTGATAATTGTGTTGGACAAATCTTTTAACAAATATGGGCTACATATGGCGAAATTGGCAGAAACAACTTGCAATTCTCTACGATTTTAAAGAAAAACATTCCATTTTCAGGATTTATCAGTGATAATTGCAAAGCATAATAGACTTTCCGTCAAATTTGAAAAATTGAAGAAAAAATTGACTTTCAGAAATTCTTACAAATTCTCTCATCATTGCAGGAAATGATCACTAACTTTTAGAAATTCTTATTAACTTATTTGACAGATGTATATGTGCCTAGGGGTTGTTCATATACCACGTGGACAGGTTTTGGTCTGTTTTTGATACCCCCCTCCTCCTAAACTGTCCACATGGTATATGGACAGCCCCCTACCTGGATACCTGGTTAGCTATAGCGTCGATACACCTATGCCTGGCGTTGTGTAGAGCCCCATAATCGTCGGTTTTGAGCGATGTTCCTCCAGTTTCCCGAATGTTTAGGGTCCCCAGGTCTGATTCCACCGCGTGCAGCCAGTATGTTCATGGCCTACTTGTTTTTCGCGAATGTCACCTTCTGAAGACTTTAGGGGCTTTTCAAAACGCGTGTTTTGCTTTAAGAACATCGTCTGTATTTTCTTCCGTTATCGAGTTATATCTCTTGCATGTAATTCTTGCGTAAATGAAATCGGCGACATCAAAGTCGAATGCCAAGGCTTCTGTAAAGCCATTTTTTATCCACGTTGCTGTGGTATCGGAGCTGACTCGTTCGAGGAAGTAATGAAAAACAAGCAAATATTCTGGATGTGCTATTCCTGTACCAAGCTCATGGATGATTTGCGCTTTCGAAACACGGCTCGTGCAGCTTATGAAGTTGGGCAAGCACACGCACTGAATTCGCATAGCGATATTATGCAGAGTCCGAAATTTTGGATGAATTGAAGGCGGAGATAAATACAAACTTTGCCAAGCTAATCAACTCAAACTCATTCACCCCGAAACCTTCTAAACGTGCTGATTTACATCGCGGACTCACCAGAAGTCGAAGACTGTTCAGCACGACCATCAATGAGAATCCCATTCCGCAACCACCGCTGTTAGCTGGAACCGGTAGTACTCCCTCCCCGTCCATTGGAATAGCTACTGTTGCTCCGAACCAACCCAAGTTTTGGTTTTATCTTTCTCGAGTGGCAAATGACGTGTCTACCGACCAAGTACGCGCCATAGCTATTAAACGGCTCGCTTCCGAAGATATCCAAGTGACAAGACTAGTGGCCAAAGGAAGAGATGTTAGTACCTTGTCATTCATCTCCTTTAAAATTGGAATGTCATTGGATCTTAAACCTAAAGCGCTTTCAACTTCAACGTGGCCTAGGGGTTTGGTTTATCGCGAGTTCACCGACAGCAGATCCAACGAAAATTTCTGGCGGTCAAGACCGCCCACAATTCCCGACGATCCATTAGTCTTTTCTAAGGAGGAGGTTATACTGATGGAATAAGTAACATGCAACAGAACTTCTGCTTCTCCCCGGAATGCAAATTTGCTGCTGATCTTAAGGAAGTCCCTATCCCTCTCATCGTAGTCGTGCCCCTCCAGCCAGCGGCCAGCAGTCATCCCAGCCCTACGGTCGAGTTTGGAGACGGGATCTTCCGACCTCCTATCGAAGGCAAGTATCTTTCATTGTCTAACTCTTCGTACCCTGTTTCCTCCGACGTTTCCAGTGATTTTCCTGCAATCCGTCGTCATCGCCATTCCTTCAAAATCGTAGTCGAGCCCCGATGCCAGCGGAACGCACTATTGCCACCAGTTTTGATGAAGCCAGATTCCACTAGTCGCAGTCGAGCCATTGCCACCTCCAACCTACAGCCGTCCCGGTCCTGCGTTTGAGTTGGAAGACGGGGTTTTCCGGACTCCATTGTTTGGCAAGTATGATCGATTACGAACTGTGGCCTTGCCTGAAACAATTCTGAATTACACTGGACCCGCCCAAAAATACTGCGTTCATGCACAACTACGACAACGACGTGTTTTTTCACCCATTTCTTCAACGGGACGCACTTCTGCCATCAGCCCCGAGAAAGCCCCTGTCCCTCACGTCACAATCGAGCCATTCCTGCCAGCGGCCTGCAGTCGTCCCGGTCCTGCGTACGAGTGGAGAGACAGGGTCTTCCGGACTCCAATGTTTGGCAAGTATGGACAGCCTTCAACAATTGCTTCGCCAAATAGTGTTCCTATTCCCAGTGGATTAGCCCAATTGTCTGGCGCAGCAGCACGACCACCTCAATTTCAAAACACTCACCGTGGGCGCAATGTAGGCTCTCCTTCGATAGACTTGTGAAGATAACCTTCAAATTTATTACCAAAATGCAGGCGGCATCAATTCCAATGTCCTGGATTACCACCTGGCCACTTCAGCCCAATGTTATGACGTGATCGTGTTAACGGAAACCTGGCTCGATAGTCGCACACTCTCTAATCAAGTATTCGATTCTGGTTACGAGGTACACTGCTGCGATCGTAGTTCACGAAACAGCAGAAAGTCTTCCGGTGGTGGTGTTTTAATCGCAGTAAGATGTGGTTTGAAGGCTTGAAGTCATCGAATATTCTGAATGGGAGCGCTTGGAGCAGATCTGGGTGACCATCGTCCTGCTAGATCGCTTCCTTCATATTTGCGCTGTTTACATTCCTCCTGATAGAACTAGAGATATGGTTTAAGGTACACTGGGGGAAGTGGAAAAAGGGGGTAAGTGTAAAAATCGACTCGAAAAATTTCAATTGTACAGACTTAACAGTTTTTACCACACCATAACATTGTGCAAAAATATACTTTAATGTTCACACTAATACTATGTTAAAATCTGTGTTATACATACACTAACACAGTTTACGCTGGAGCTGTCATTTTAGGTTTCGCGAGAAGTTAATTTTTGCATTCATAAAATCAATTCTTACTTGCATAAATTGTTCCTTTTTCTTGTGATTTTGCACCACAGGTGACCATTATTATACAATGAAACTAATCATATTCAGTTTGTAGTGGTTTGTACGATGAAAGCAAATAATTTAAAGATTTTACACTTACCCCTAGTATCGAATACTGAGGGGGAAGTGGATAATGTTCTGATCACGCATTTTTTTTTCTTCCCTCCATGGTTTATTTCGATAGCTGTGAATCTTAATATGTTCCTTCTTTGTTATCATTGTGATTTCAGTGGTGATTGGACTAATATGAATAAGAAAACGCATGATTAATCCACCTATCGGTGTTGATGCCTTTCACATGTTTTACATATGAAAAAAAATGTATGAGAAAGATAAAAATAGCACTGATAGGTAAATATATTCCATAATACATATTTATTTATATTCATAACGAAAAATCCCTCTGTTTTGGCTTTTCTGGTCATAGAATTTATAAAGCGGAGTGATTCTACAACATCCGACGTTTCGACCCTTGGTTTGGGCCTTCTTCAGGGCCCAAACCAAGGGTCGAAACGTCGGATGTTGTAGAATCACTCCGCTTTATAAATTCTATGACCAGAAAAGCCAAAACAGAGGGATTTTTCGTTATCTACCCTGGTCGTTCCTAATATAAATATATTCATAACAAGTTTCGCCGTTGAATGCAATTTGTTGCGAACGAATCGGTTAGGGACAAATGCATGAAAATAGGTGATTATTTTGTACGTGTATTGTGCACACACATACATACAAACACGCACACACAGACATCATCTCAATTCGTTAAACTGAGTCGATAAGTTTATAACACTATAAGTCTCATTCTTCCTCAAAGAAGTTCATCTTTGGGGCGAACATACAGATTTTACGTACACTTAGTGTTTGAGAAGGCACAACCACCCTACCCTAGCTATTACAAGAATTCCTTGGGGACCTATTCCTTGAATCCAACAAAATTATTCAACAAAAGATACTCAGAGCAATTACCATCTTGATTTTAATCATATATCACTACTCATCACAATTGAAGGTCAAGATAACTTGGGTTTTCCACTTACCCCATTTCACTGGGTTAAGTGGAAAAATAACTCCTAAATTTCAAATCTATTTTTATAAAGTTCAAGCGACTAAAATGGTATGAATTACCGCACAGTTGGTGCAAAATGGACTGTTTTTGAGAGCCCATAGTGATTGAGTGTATTTAGATCATTTAAACTGCTTTTACAATAAGTTGAACATGAACTATCGATTTTTCCTTTTCCACTTCCCCCAGTGTACCTTACATCGATACTCATTGCCACTCTGTTTCATCTATAGTGGAAAATATGGCATCAAGCGACGAAGTTATTGTTCTAGGAGATTTCAATTTACCCGGTGTCTCATGGGAACCATCTCACAATGGGTTTCTTTATCCCGACGGCGGACATTCCACATTCCATTCCGGGGCATTGAAGTTAATTGACAGCTACGGTAACGCTAGTTCAAGTTAATCACGTCGTACACGAAAATCTACGCCTTAGACCTATGTTTTGTGAGTGCCAGAGACGTCGCTCCATGCATCTACATGACCCCTGTTCCTTTGGTCGAACTCGTCCCGCATCATTCACCTTTAGTTGTCTCTATTCCGGAGAACTTGAAAAATGACTTCAACGATTTTCCAGTTCCTGTAGCGTACGACTACCGAAAAGCCGACCACGAAAGTATCGTCGAAGAGTTGGGAAGTATGGACTGGAATTCGATATTCTCCAACGACATCGAGAATGCTGCTCTTACTTTTTCGCATGTTTTGGCCTACGTAATCGACAGGCACGTTCCTAAAAAGATCAACAATAGAGATTCTCATCTCTCCTGACAAACAAAGGAGCTAAGAAAACTGAAATCCATCAAAAGAGCTGCTCTAAGGAAATTCACGAAACATCGTTCACTTCTACTTAAATCCTACTATGTGCGATTGTGTGTAAAGACTCAAAGAATGATAGAAAAACTTCAAAGACTAGCAACTCTTTCAATGACTGGTGCAATGAGAAGCACACTAACGAAAGCACTAGAAGCACTACTCTATCCACTTCCTTTGCATCAGTTGATACAATTAGAAGCGGAGAAGAGTGCTCTAAGGATAACGAGATCCGTAAACCTCTTCGAAGGTGATGTGATAGGACACCTGAGTATTCTTAAAACTATTAGAATAAACCCCTTAGTGTCGAACAATGAAGATTGGATGAAAAAAAACTACAACTTCACTCGACAGTTTGCAGTATTCGATCCAGGACGTCACTTGTGGCAACAGGGAGGGCCAGACCTCCGGCCAGGCTCGATTATTTTTTATACGGTTGGTTCAAGAATGAACAATCGAGTTGGAGCAGGAGTAACTGGTCCAGGAATAGACATATCAATTCCTATGGGATCATAGCCAACTGTATTCCAAGCAGAAATTCAAGCAATACTAGAATGCTCCTCAATATGCTTACGCAGAAACTATAGACATTCAAATATATGCATAATGTCCGATAGTCATCGGCCTGAAAATCGTCCGATAGTCATCGGCCGTCTGAAATCGGCCTCATGCACATCTAAAACTGTTTGGGTGTGTATTCAGTCACTCCAAAAATTGTCTTGTCGTAATAAAGTCAATTTGTATTGGGTTCCTGGTCACTGCGGAATTGATGGAAACGAAAGAGCCGATAAATTGGCAAGGCTCGGGTCATCTCAGGATTTTGTGGGACCAGAACCTTTTTGTGCTACATCCGCCTCTTCTCTTATAGCAGAGTTGAAGACTTGGGAATCTTCGAAAGTTGTAACCAACTGGAGTAGCACGTTTATTGCTAGGCAATCGAAGCGATTTACCACTCCGAACATTTCAGTGACTCGCAAAATCATAAAACTTTCTAAAAAAAAAATCAGAAGGGTTATGTACAAGACACAACCGCCCAACGTAAACTACGTAAGGCAGTTTTGTTCATTGAGGATTGTAGTGCCATCATGCATGAATATTTTTAGAAAATTCATTTGATTACTTATGTCACTGATTTCGAACAAAACTAGCGTATCTTAAGATATGAAAATTGTTGGATACGACAATTGTTTAAAAAATTTACTAAGAAAACCCAAATTTAGTCCTCAGTGGTAATGATGCCTTTCTTGGATCCGAATTGCCTACATTTGGGTTTTGAAGCATTTGATGAAATAATTCAATAGAAGAAGCCCTAGGGAAGCATTCTCTTTTCCGTTTGCAACATTTATTATTCAGAAACATTCCAATCATAGGCATATCTTGTTTTTCGTGCATCACTAGAAATCATAAAATGTCAACCATGTACCAAAACCCAATTAATTTGGTTGTGATGCGCGCGATTAGTAAACGTTGCGGACGGGAAAAGAGGGTGTGTGTTATTAGAATCTAGCTCCCACTGTCTGGCAGTGTCACCAGTGTTGGTAAAATCTCAAAATCTCAAATCTCATCGGCGATTCAAACCATGCGTGAGTCAAATCCCATCAGAATTATGGCCGAGAGATTTGCTCATGATTTGAATCGCAATTTGCACCATTGCATGATATTTACGTGTTATTTATTGAATGAATTGAATGCATTGAATTATCTATTTTTCGTCTAAAACAATGGCTAATAATTATATATAAACAAAACATACGTCTCGATTGCGTTTTGACGCTTTTTAGAACGAAATCATTTTTCGGTGAGTAAGCGAAGCGATGCGATTCTGGCCGAGAAACTCAAGCGCGATGCTTCTCCTACAGAATCGCAGGCGAGTTAGCTCGTGCATGAAACCTCGATGATTCAGATTTGAGTATGATTCTACCAACATTGAGTGTCATTATGGATAAAATATTCATGCAAACATTTTATTAATATCATTGCAAGACTTTTGAATCAGGGAGCAAGAAGGTGATAGCTCTATTGTATCTCATATAGCCCTTTGCAAGAACGTATGCGTTCCGAAGCTTTTGTCGTGTACAATAAGTACCGCATTATTGCACCCACGTATTATAAAAATATCTTAAGTGCATTCACACTTCCTGAATCAAAGTTAAATCCTTCTGATTCAGGCGCGCATTTAATTGGACAAAATATTATTAGGCCGATATAAATATTTTTTTTAATATGTCCCCCCCCCCTTCGAATTGTTTTGCTCAAAATTAACAACTTGAGGGGCAACAAAAATTTTGAGAACTTTCAAAACATTCTTTAACAAATCCGAGGAACTTTTTTTTCCATTTTAATATTTATTTTTTATTAGCAGACCCGTCGAACTTTGCTTCGCCTAAAATTGATTTATTCTCTGATTAATTCTCGAGTTATGCAGAAATTTTTGGTTCATTTGTTTCGGAGCCCACCTTTCCAGAAGGGGGAGGCGTTGCAAACCACCACAGACACATATCTTCTCTTCCAAAACCTTCACACGCCAGATTTGTTTCCATTTGCTTGATCTCGAGCTATGATGAAATTGGTGTTTCATTTGTATAGGAGCCAGGTTTCAAAGAGGAGAGGGTCTCAACCATCTTAAGAACCTTCACTGGCCCCAAAACCTCTGCATTCAAATTTTCATGCCGCTCGATTCAGTAGAAGAAGAAGAAGATTACCTCCTCCCCCTTGACTTTGCGGAGACCATAATTTTTAGTAAATATATGTAACGGCCTTTAGTTTTCAGTTTGCAAAAAAAATGCATTTTCCAAAGTCGTTTTTTAATATAAATTGATTGCATTACTAGCAAGGGCATTGGCATTGATAACAATTGATCGTCTCATGCCTGCACAAACATGCCCCTTTCTGGATCACTTTTTATACACCATGCACTACATTACGCATTTTTGTTACATTTGTTTCGACCGCGGTCACTGGTCCGGCTCCATTGTTCTACTTTTTGTGCGAAACACCGCACAAAAAGGAGAGTCCAAAAGCCAACCGCACTGAACGGCGACGGCCGAAACGAGACTCTTGCGGACAAGAAAAGAGGGTGCTGCCAAAATGATCCGATACCCTATTTTAACATTCATAACCCAAAGTTTCAATATAATTGACAAATTGGTAGAGAATTTACGAATCGATTGATATATAAATCTCAAAAACTATCGGAAGATAAAGGCGCTATTAGAGTTCAAAATCTTACATGATTTCGTGACGGTCTCGAATTTGGAAATTTTCATTTGTCACCCTGTATCCGAGTCTTCCCCTTAGACGTAGTTTACGTCAAAAAGATCTCTCCATGTATACCGGTCTTATAACAGGCCACTGTCCGAGCTATTATCACTTGAAGCTGTTGGGCAAACTTCAAGATGATGCTTGTCGTTTTTGTGGCATGCAGCAAGAAGACTCTGAACATTTATTATGCCAATGTCCGGCACTTTTGACGTAGGACTTACATCTTTTTTTACTATACTGGGTGTCATTTAGATTTTTGGAAATCGAGAGCGTTACGCTTGAAGGGAAGATTTTGAACGTTTCTAGCGCATTTATCTTTCGATGGATTTTTAAGAATTATATATCAATCGACTTGGACACTCTCCACCATTTTGCCTATTTTATTGAAACTTAAGATTATTAACGATTAGCTACTGAGAATTTCAATTCTTGTCAAAGCCAGTCAAAATTTCATATGTATCGAATCCCGTGCATTCCTAACAAGGACATCAGAATGCGGTATGTCACGGTATGTTCGGGTCTACCGGAAGATTTTCTTTGTGTATAAAAGAAGGCTGCCGTGTGCGAGTCATTACAATTTGTGACAGCAGCGCGTACTGACGTGCTTTTTGCTCCCGCATTTTTTTGTTTCGTTCGTTCGTTCGCTGTGTTTACCTACATAGCGACAGCATACAGTCACCAGCGGTAGAACTGCCGGTGGGTGGGTCTGCGAATATGCATATAAGAAGTGGGCGCATTTTTTGTCATTCTGTGCTTGATGATGGTCGGATGCAGTGGTGTCGGTTGCGATGGATGCAATCGCCCATCGCATCGCTCGGGGTACACGGCTACAGGCTGATGATGGCTGTGGCAGCGAGGGCAGCGGTGGTGGATGAGGAAGAATAAAATTAGAGAGATTTGGTCTGCTCATCCAGGTGATGAGTCCATATGATCCCGGGATGGGTATGAGTCATGTCATATGACTGACCATATGTTAAGTTGTGCTTGGTACTGAACCACACGTACATTGAAACATGGTTATACTATAACAGTTCTGATTCCCTAGAAAAAAAAAAGTAGGTACGAAAATGATGAAAATAAAAATTCGATTAAAATAATTACTTTCATTTATTTGCAAAAGGCATTAGCAATTAAAGATGCACAATCAGCAATAGTGTTAATATCCATTTAAGATTAGAAAATTTCGCTGTCTTACATGTAAATGTTTCAAAAAAGTCCGTAAAAAATAATTTCCAGAAGAATATTTAAATAAACTTTATCTTATTTTTTGTTTTTCATTTTCTGAGAAATTGTACTATTAAACTTGACGTAGACTCGGAGTTTGGGATCAAAACATTAAATAATTTTTCGTTGACGTATTAGCAGTACCTCCTCTATTTTAGTAGGGTTACTGCTCCTTGACTTGTTTCTTATTGTTGTGATTTTTTTTTTCAGCAGTAAGCACGCATGTTAGCAAAAAGAAGCAACGAAATTGGTGCTGTATTTCTTTGTTTAAAAAAACGGGACAGTTCCCCTAAAATAGCACATTTTGCCCAAGTCTGGAAGTTTTATAAATAAAATTTTTAAACTTCAAATACTATCATCAATAAGAAATCTATAGATGCCCTACATTTGCTTGAGTAAATAAGGGCTTAATAGTTAGAAACAAAGCAATTCTAATTTGTATTTAATTACCGTGCGGGACCGAAATCCGTACAGCTCCGAAATCCGTCCACCTCATAAGATATCAATAAATTAGAGGGGGATAAAGGTAATTAATGTAGAAATAATTTATCTTATCCTGTTCAGATACTTGGCAGTAAGCTTTTAGGGCCTAGAAATGAAAACAAGACTTTGAAATTAAAACAACAAAAATCAAAAACAAATCGCCACCCACCAAACGCAGAGTTTTTGCCGCCATTTTGTTTTTGGGTAGAGCATAATTGCACCAAAAGTAGCTGTGATTTAATTGTTAATTGCGAATCAGTACATAAGATGAGCGGAATACAAATCGAAGGGATCGCTTCTCAAGGTGCGTATCGAAATATTTACAGTGGTAGTTTAGTCAATCAGACTGCTTCAATTTAAATATTTAGTTAAAAATTAGCTGTACGGATTTTGATCCTTTGATTCACGGTGGACGGATTTCGAGTCAGTTGTAGTTGATTTTATTCATTATTTTATCATGTTTTTCTTACTTTTTAATGAGTAAATGTGAAACACTTCAAAATTAAAGCCTTCATGCTCCTGTGTCAATGATAAACGTTTTATTTACATTCGATTCCTATTTTCTAATGACTTTTTCATATACTAAGGTGCTTAAGTGTGCGGATTTCGATGCCCCACGGTATTAGTTTTATTTCCAGAAGTTGGGTTTACGATCGGCCGCTCCACCACCTCTAACTTGTTGTGCCTCACTTCATATATTACGGAATGCATGAATGACAGGGCGCAAACGGACGTAATATATACCGAATTATCCGCCGCCTTCGACAAGCTGAACCACTCTATCGCTATAGCAAAACTCCAAAGGCTTGGAATATGTGGTTCCTTCTTAGAATGGCTCCGTACATACATGACTGTACGCCTGCTAGGACCGCTGATTTTCTTATTATACTTCAATGACGTGAACTTCATAATTAAATGTCCAAGGCTTTCATACGCTGACGATTTGAAGATGTTCCTCCGGATCAACTCGATAAACGATTGTCGCTTTTTGCAGAATCAATTACTATTATTTTCTGGCCGATAACATGCTCTGTGATTACGTTCTCCCGGAAAAAAGAACTAATTAATTTCGATTATGAGCTACTTGACTCCACGATCGAACGGAGGACGCAGGTGAAAGATTTGGGGGTTATCCTCGTCTCCCAACTTACGTACAAGCTGCACATCTCATATGTCGTGGACAAGGCCGCCAGAGCGTAGGATTTATCTTTCGCACTACAAACGACTTTTCCGATATTTATTGTCTGAAGTCCTTGTACTCCTCGCTGGTACGTTCTATACTGGAATACGGGACCGCAGTTTAGAACCCGAACTATAATAACGGTTCCGACAGAATCGAGTCGGTGCAACGCCGATTCCTACGTTTCACACTACGTAAACTTCCATGGAGGGATCCACAACGTCTTCCAAGCTATGAATCGCGATGTCAGTTGATACATTTGGAACCGCTTTGACACCGTAGGGAGACAACTCGAGCTCTTCTAATTGCTGACATCTTGCAAGGCCGAATTGACTGTAGCTCTATCCTGGATCAAATTAGAATCAACGTCCGTCCCAGAGCACTACGAATCGGCGCAATGCTAAGAATGCCTTTCAGCCGAACTAACTACAGCATGCATTATGCTATCAGCGGGTTGCAGAGAAACTTCAATCGTGTCTCAGCCTTGTTCGACTTTCACATTCCCCGACAGACGATGCGCCGCCGTTTCTACCAGTTCTTTTCAGCACAGTAGACTACGTGAAGACTGATATGTTTTTGTAAATTGTTTTTAGATGTATAACTTTTAGTTGTGTTTTATATTCGCCCAAATAGTTTTTCTTTATCGCACAACAACAAACATCAACTGACTTGAAAAAATATGACTATAGTAAAATTGGCGAAACTTGAGAAAGAATAACATATCTCCAATTCTCTGACATAATAAAGTATCTTTCAAATGCCGTGCGAACATATTTCTGCCCTAATCGGAGATATCAACTTTTGAAAAAATGTGATTTTGACAAAAAAGCTAATATAACTTGTGATCGGCAAAAGATTTTTTTATTGTCTCTATTAGGCAGACTTTCAGCCCGAGGCTGGCTCGTCTCCAGAAATCGGCAAAAGATATTGAGCATATTTACATATCAAAAGTTGCATTTTCCTGAGCTTTAAAAATCGCCCGAAGTCGACTTTTCCGAAAAATCGAAAACAAAAATAATAAATTAAAATACTGTTTTTTTCAGGGACACCCTAATCCAAGTAGGTACATTGTGTAAAATTGATCTAAATCAGCCAACTTGAGAGCTACAGAAAAAAAGCTTTTTCAGCAACATTTATAGGAATAAGCTGCGCTACAACTTTGTGGAACATTACGTGTCATTATTCTGAGAAATAAAAAAAAAATCTATTTTTTTATATAATAGGCCACCCTATTTTTTGATAGCACAATATTGATGGCCTTACTATTCTGAACTGTTTTGTAGAACAACACTTTTTTCAAGAAAATATAGTATCTTTCCGCGTAAATCTGTATCCTGGACCATAGCGCGTTGTTACAGGCTTCATTTTTGCTGGCGCAGATGAGGAACCTTGGTGCCTTATCGCATTCCTGCGCCTTGTGCTCTTTCTCACCACAACGACGACACAGGTTGCTACGGTCCGGGCCTTTACAGTTGTAGGACTTATACCCCAACGATAGCACCTGTTCACTGAAGGCGGTTGGAGTTTGCTCACTGGGCATACTAACCACCATCGCTCCATTACCTTTCTGGCTTCCACAACCGGTAACCTAAGATAGGCTACCTGCTTGTCAAAGGGACCGCCTCTTAGGCCTACAGAGGTCTTCTCGACATGTGTACCGCACTGGTCTCTGACGGCAGAGACGACGTCGTCCGCGTTCGTGACCTCGTTCAATTGCTTGCACTGGAGGGTCACTTCCGCCCCCAACAACCTCACCTCGGCGTCGTCTCCCGAAACCTCTTGGGCCGGTTTCCTGTAGTCAGTCCCACTAGCCCGCGTTCCGCGTTTCAGAACCAGAATCATTTCACCGGTCTTGGTGCGTCTGACGCTTCGCACGTCCTAACCCAGCGCCAAAAGCTTTTCGGCCACCCGCCTTGATTTAAGGACTTCAGCGTACTTTACCTTATCAATTTTCACCAACAAGGCCTCGCCTCCGTCCTTAGCTATCTTTGCAAGTCGAGATGCGTATGACTTCCGCCCTGCCCTACTGGCCAGCTCCAGGGATTTTCGATCTCTTGTGCCGATGGCACAGAGCCGCTGGTACCCTCTTGCGGCCCGGCGACTTGCGCCTGGTTAGTGTCTTTCGCCTTTTTGGGTGGTTTACTACCTCCACGCCTAACGCATCGTCAAAAGCATTATTTTTAGCTTCACTCATTGTAATTGGCCCGCCCTGAAGGCTACCGTCGAATCCTACTACAGTAGTCGCCTTCAATGATTCCATGGTAATCTTTGCATGCCTTAGAGTAGAATGTCAGACTGCCAGCCCTTGCTTTCACAATATTACGATATCCACGACAAGGTCGTGGGGAGGGGTCATAAAGCCCTTGGACATAGTCCCTGCTGCCTCAATGCTCTTTTGTGTGTGAAATGCCTCAATACTAAGCTGATCTGCATGACACCCTCTGATGGCACTTTACATATATTCAAATGCTTAAAGAGTTTCCGAATTGTGATTGATTGCCTTACACGTTAGTTCCATGAATTTCGAGTAAGAAAAAATTATGCATTTATTATATGTTCTTTTTCCCGGCGCTGCCGAAATTTTTTTACTTAATATGGGTTGAAGCAAATTTTTTCGTCTGAAATTATTTTTAGAATTTAACCCAGGCTACTACTGGAGTTATTTTCACTAAAAATATGGATGTTCCGATCAGAACTCCGGAGCAAAATGGCCAATATAAGTATTGTAGACAATGGGGTCTTCAGTAGCCTAGCGAGCAAAGGCGTAGGATTGCCAATCCGGAGATGGCGAGTTCGATTCTCGGTCCGGTCTAGGATGTTTTCGGGTTGGAAACTTTCTCGACACACTGGGCATAGTGTATTCATTGTACTTGCCACACAAGATACATATTCATGCAATGGCGGGCATAGAAAATAACTGAGGAAATGCTAATAGAATACTCAATACTCATTGAAGAAGAAGTACTGTAGAACACTGTGGTTCAGAATTCAATAAAAGTAAAATTTGTTGCCAATAATTAATTATTAAGCCGTTTGAAACAAAAATGACGAGTTGGTATCATCGTTTGAGAAAAGGCGAGTGGTGGTAACCCCCTACTGTGAATGAGCAATCTATCACACTAATTATTACCCATCCTGCACGCCAGTTTCTAGATGAACGTCTACCCCGTTCAAAGAGCGATTCACCGTGCAACCATCATCCCCTAGCGTCAGATCATTTCCCGATAATAATCAATCAACGGCTCAATGGAGCGTGCGAAACGATTTTTCCTTCCACCGCCAAGTGTCCATCATTTATCCCATACTGAATCAATCAACCATGCACCAATGAACCGGGAAGGGACGAAAACAGGAAATAACCAAAAGCCGAGGCCATCCGATTGTCTCCTGCCGCTTGGTGCGTACATATAGAGTCTGTTGAATGTTTGATGACAAATGCTTTGAAAGTTAGTGGATCGTTACCATGCCATCAAATGGTTGGAGTACGGAATATACGATACACACGCTCAAATATGATAGACGAATGTCCCAAATCTTAATAGTTAACAAAAATATAGTTTGTGCAATCGTTCTCTTTTGAAATTTACTTGATCGGATTTTATCAATCTCTTGGTCTACCTCAATTTCAACAGGTTTCTAAATATCTCCTATTTTTTCTGTTTTAGTGGATTTTTTTTTCGTAAGGTCATCTGAATGTTTTAATAAATCGAAAGAAATAACTAAAAACAAAACCGACCCCAGTGTATTTGTCATTTACGGCAATATTTTTTACCGATCCGATATTTGGGAAATAAAATAGGAAATATGTAGGCAGCATTAGGATGAAATCCGAATTGGGTTGAGAGAAGTGACCTGTCAAAACAAGGATCAGCATTACCTTTGTTGCGTGTGTCATCTGGCAATTTTTTTTTTCGGTGAAATTTTCAATTTTCCGGGGTCGACTGGTGACGCGTGCATGGTTATGTCACGCATCACATATCAGTCATTTCATTTTTGCCTATTGTGCCCATATCTAGGGCTGTTTGTCTCCGGCGTGTGTGAAGCAAACTTCTGCCGAAAGATGAAACGCATCATTTCTCTTCTGTGATTCCGGCACGATATAATGGCAATGATAGAAAGGAAAAGAGAAATGTATTAGGGAAGATCCATTAATTACATAACGCAAAAACTGGCCATTTTCAACCCCCCCTCCCCCCTATGTCACACTTTTTGTATGAATCATTGAAAATTTTTGTATGGATTGTCACACTTCGGTCAACCCCCCCTCCCCCCTCTAAGCGTTACGTAATTTGTGGATGTTCCCTTATGAAAAATTGAAAATTGCCCATAAATAAGGGTAAATGAGACACATTGAATGCGAACTGAACTCAATGGATTGTTGATTCAATTGTTAGCCAATTCAAGCAAATAATTTGTAATATTTTTAGTTTTCATTTGTAATTGAAAATAAATAATAAATAAATTTTACTTTGAAATACTTTTATCCTGGGGGTCTCCAGTAGCCTTGCGAGCAAAGGCATAGGATTGCCAATCCGGAGATGTGTTCGATTCTTGGTCCGGTATAGGATGTTTTCGGGTTGGGAACTTTCTCGACACCCTGTGCATAATTTATCCATTGTACTTGCCCCTCATGATACATACTCACCCATGCAATGGCGGGCATAGAAAATTTTCAATTAATAACTGAAGAAACGCTAATAGAATACTTGAAAAGCTGGCCAAGTGCCAGTTGGAATATAGAGCCATTGAAAAAGAAGAAGTTTTGAAACAATGCACTATGGTCCAGGATACAGTTAGGGATTAGATTTTTCCGGCGAAAATAAAAAAAATCTCCTGTTAATGTCTTAAAAATATTCTGAAAAATCTTTAGGTAACAAACGCAATAGAAAAAATCGTCAAGGCGCTTCACACCGCCAGACGCCGAAAACGACGCCGACCAAAATTATGACAAACGCTGCCGACGAGGATTTGCGGATCGGAGCACATCTCCTAAGGGTGGTCAAAACCGTCAGAATCCATGCACGAACCAACGGGATATTTTATAAGCTTCTATTTTATTGGAATAAAGTTTATTTGAACAAAAGTTATATAAGTTTTGTGGTTCGGTTGTGGGCACTTTTGGAAATCCGGCTAATAATGAAGAATAACAAATGAAATCCACCCAGTTTCAAAGAAAAAGAGTATTTTATTAGTTTTAATTGTCATGAAATAATAAAAAACCTAGATTAATCCACCAAGAAGCGATGATGCCTTTCTCTTGAATTGAAGAAGGTAACGAAAACAATCATTTAAGAAAGGTAAAAAAGCACTTTAGGAAGTTGGATTTAACATTTTCCATCAATTTACATATATTGCATTCATTTATATACATCGCAGGTAAAAAATATATATTTTTTAAATTTCGCGTTTTTTATGAAAATAAATGATAATTTGCCAACAACTTCGGAAGGCAAGGTCTAAAAGGTCCAACTTTAAATGGCAAAACATAAGACTGAATTCCCTGTCGAATGCAACTTGTTGCGTGTAAATTGGTCAACGCTTAGATGCTCGTGGAGGACCAACGCGCATTAGGAGTTTTCGAAAGGAAAGTGCTGCGTATTATCTATGGTGAGGTGCAGATGGCAGACGGTACGTGGAGGAGGCGAATGAACCACGAATTGCATCAGCTGTTGGGAGAACCATCCGTCGTTCACACCGCGAAAATCGGACGACTGCGATAGGCCGGGCACGTAGCCAGAATGTCGGACAGTAACCCGGTGAAAATGGTTCTTGACAACGATCCGACGGGCACAAGAAGGCGAGGTGCGCAGCGGGCAAGGTGGATCGATCAGGTGGAAGATGACTTGCGGACCCTCCGTAGACTGCGTGGTTGGCGACGTGTAGCCATGGACCGAGCCGAATGGAGAAGACTTTTATATACCGCACAGGCCACTTCGGCCTTAGTCTGAATAAATAAATAATTAGTTCCAAAAAGCGCATATACAATGGTTAGATGCGACTAAAAAACAAATAAACAATGAAACTTATTATTACAATGAATTATGACTGAATAATTCGAAGAAAATGCATGAAAACAGCATAAAAATAAGTTTGTTGATATGTTTGTTGATGAACTCATTGATATTGAACGATTTGTCAATAAAATTATGGTGCCTATAACTGAAACAATAAAGGTGCCCACAACCGAATTTAGCAGCGTTTCAGGAAAGAGACAAAATAGACTATTTACCGTATGAATATGCATTAGAACTCACTTTTTCAATTCAATCACACCATTTTATGACACTTTGAAAAAAGTCAAACAAAATTTTCGCGTTGAATTTTATGTAGGAAAAAATGTATTTGTTCAAAGTTCAAAGTAGAGATATCTATTTAGTTTGGTATTCTGCACGAAACATCGTGTTTCGATAGCAAATGAATGACGGACAGCAGAATAACAGTATCTGCTTTCTGTCAAAAGATACTTGGAGGTGCCCACAACCGAACCACCTCCCCTACTTTCCAACTTTGAGTAGCCATACGACTTGGGAGATTTAGTGTGGTCTTTATTGGAATTTGTAATCTCTGGGTGATAGGCCTAAATGACCATCAGCATTTGGGAATGGCAATACAACCATATGTGTGAATGTGATTTCAGTACCTTAAAATAAATATATGTACTAGTTTAGTAAAGATCATCAAATTAAAACCTCAATTCAAAGCAAAAACTGTTGATAAAAACAAAACAACTTACATCAATACAAGACAAAATTTTCAAAACGACTTATCTGCTTTTGTAAACAAAAACTCAAACGACGATTTGACGAATCTCATAGCTCTCCCACGCAAACCAACACCATCAATAGGTAGGTGAAGGTTTCCGCTACCTGTTGATGGTGTTGGTTTGCGTGGGAGAGCTATCAGATTCGTCAAATCGTCATTTGAATCTTTGTTTACAAAAGCAGATAAGTCGTTTTGAAAATTTTGTCTTGAATAGAAACGCTGTGCAATAAGAAATGAGAATAAGCAAAAAGACATATTTTGCATATACTATTACTATAAACTTCGGAAATACTTGAAAGCCCATCCGCTAATAAATGTATTTTTCTGCGACACTGGCCTCAGATGATTTCTACCCCGAAGCGATGCTAGGCAAAGCCACTTTTTGGAACCTCATTTTTAATTAAAAACATCAATTTTTGAGTTCCACTGCAAACACGACCGAGTGATTCGGTTCCCCACCACTTTGCCTGCGTCCATACGTACAACAAATAACTTTTTTTTATGAACTGTATATCACAACCTTCAAGCATATCAAAAGCCACATATAAGAAGGGAACAGAACGGGAAAACTCGCTGTCTGTGCATAATCCTCTAGGAGTCACAAACCGAAACCGGGAACGTCGTCGTTTTTGTTTGTTTAGATTTTCAGTCGCAAATTGCGGTACTCAATCAAGATGCTTGTGCCTCGGTGAAGGACTGCTTTCGGGTATCATCAGAATATCGGCATTAGCTGTATCAACAGGATGATTCACATGCGGGGAATATTTCCTGCTTACGGAAATTGTACCGATGTCTGCAAAAGCGACTCTCATTGTAAAATTGCCTTCACTGTTATAATGGTTATAATAAAAGCTCTTATCAAAACCATCATCGTCATCATCGACAGCAAATGGAAATCTGGATTCGAGTTTTTATTTGTATCGGAAAAAATCTCTGCGTTCTCTTTCACTTACCACAGAGAAATGTTTGCTCAACGCAAAAAAATATATTTGAGAGGGTGAGTTACAGTCCAGGAAAAGAAATTGGGTGAAGAGGCAACCATACTACCGCGAGCCTTACAGCGACATAAATAAATTCACTTACTATTTTGTGGTGGTAAAAGGAATGAGAGGAAAACCCAAAATAACAATATTGCAAAATAAATACATACTTCGAGTCGATGCAGGTACTGATTAAATGTATTTTTGTCTATGTTCACTTTCAATGGGGCTGTGAAATGATGAATTGATATCTGGGAAGGGGAGTTCAACAAAAGGCTCTGGTCCTCACAAGTTCAAATCTAACGCTTCCACGGGTCTGTTGATGACATGTGACCGTCACCGTGCGTTGGTTCGAGCACTACTAGAAATGAAGTCTTCATCTTCAAGTTTCGCCCAAAAGGTCATCAATATCTCGGCATGAGCCACCAAGGCGCGATACACATATCAACCCGAAAGAAGAGGTGTGCGCCGTTTCAAAAATCATCGGCGTTTGTCGTGATTTTGCTCAGTTCGGACGGGAATCATTTTAGTTGGCGGTGGTGGTGGTGTGAACTGACTTGGCAATACTTTCTTGCATTTGATTGCTGGGAAATTTTTCAAGATTCTACCAGGAATTTAAGATTTTCTTCAAATAAAATATACAGAATCGTTCGTATTTTTTTCGGAAAATTCTCCAAAACATCATTTAAAAATTCTTTGAAATCCATTCGAGAACTTCTTCGGAAGTTCCTTGCCAAATTGTTTGGAATTTCTACGGCATTTTTTATGGAAAATTCATGCGAAAATTCTTTAAGTTTTCCTTGTGAAACTCTTGAGAATTTATTCGAGAAATTTTCTTTAGACGTTTCTCGGTAAAATCTTTGAAAGTTCTTCAAAACATTCTTCGAAGTTTCCACGGCAAATGTTTCGTAATTTCTTCGCAATTCTTTGGGAAATCCTTCAACATTTCTTCGTAAGTTTCCTGAGCAAATTCTTTGAAATTCCTTCTGAAAACCCTTCGCAGTTCCTTCTCAAAATTCTTAAGAACTTCCCCGGGACTTTCATCAAAACTTCTACAGAACTTCTTCAGAAAATTCTTCGCAACTACCATGGGTAATTCTTTAAGGGATTTTTTCAAATTTTTGATCCACGAGAGGTTCTTCGGAATTCTACGAAACTTCTACAGTGAGTTTTTTATTTAACAAATTTCACAGGAAATTCCTTGTCTAGCGTTTGAAAAATATACTTTTGAATAATGTAAGTATACTCCTTAAATTTTTAAACCGGCGTGAGAATTAATTGATCAACGACGTGACAGATTTTGAGCCACAACAGTGCACTATGGGGAATTCTCATACAAATGGGCGGATAAAAATATGTTTTCAATGAAAAATGTTTCTATGCAACATATATTATGTGAAGAAATATTTATGAACCTTTTTCAATCCTTTAAGGGCCATCGTTAACCCTTCAAAAAATGACACCCAAGAAAAAAAAAACTTTTTTTTTATTTTATTTGGGCAATTTTTTTTTGTTTGTTTCCAATACACAATGCATAAAACAGCAAACAATCATATTTCTAGTGATACTGTATTCTTTTTTTAATCATTACGAGACATAGAGAATAAATACCACATTTTTCAAGTAAACTCTGATTGCAGCGTTCTCGTAAAAGCGCAAATATGCGCAAGCAAATCACTCACTAAAAGGTGGTACTAGGGTTATATTTCAATCCCCCATTTACAGATGAGCAGACATTTGGGGACCTTAGGTTTGCGGGACCATTTTATAGCGAAGAATTATGACAATTAAAGTTTTCTTCTACAACTTTTTGATGTTAATCTTTGCGTGCAAAACAAACCAATCTATCGAAAATCTGTGGTTTTAAGCTTTGAAATGGTATATAAAACTTTATATTTGGATAAAAATTGACTTCTTCTTCTTCTTCTTCTTCTTCTTCTTCTTATTGGCATTACATCCCCACACTGGGACAGAGCCGCCTCGCAGCTGAGCGATTCCAAGCAACAGCATCAAAATTTAAGAAAATTTTTAATTCATGATTTTCTATTGAGTTGAAACTTTGCACAGTTTTTCAATTTCATCTAAATCGTCATTTTTCGATATCAAATCTTCATATTGAGTCACGACTAACTTTTCAAAAGGGTGTATGTGAAAATGGTTCAAAAATATTTAAAAAGCTGCACAGCAAAAACGGAATGTTCGATTGTTATGATTTTTTCAGCAAAGTTAGACAACTAAATGGTGATTCTTAAGAAAATGTGCACAGTAAAAAAAAATTTTTTTGCCTTTAAAAATATCATTTTTGTCACAAAAACTCAAATATCTCAAAACCCTATCTTTTTTCGAACGTAATTTTTTTAGGGAAAACGGTCCATTATATTAGCTATCTACCATAAAAATTTGGTGATGGTAAACTAATAAACAAAAAAGTTATGACATTTCAAACATTTCACAATTTTCACATATAGTAAACAAAAAAAAATTTCCGTGTATTTTTTTTTTCAAGAATCGCAGTTTGATGCTGATTTTATTGTTAAGGGCCTTGCGTGAGTTAAACAAGTTGTTTGTATGATATTCCATATTTATGTATTCATCGATATTATGTATATTATATGTATAAATATTATATGTATAAATAAAAAAAATGAATTAATATTATCCTAAGTATTAAATTAAATGTGGCAGTTACACAATGTTGTTATAGAAACTCTAAGAGTTGTGGGTTTGAATTTTGGTATGGGTTATGATATCATGAAAACAGTTTATTAATACTTATTTTTATTTATTTTTATTCAAATTTTTAAAATATCGAACCCTTTTAATTATTATCAGCACAGTTTGAGTATAGTTTTGCTTTAATTTTATTTTCCGACAATGGAATGAAACAGTGAAATTTTTGGGTTCCTTGGATCGTTTTCGCGTTATTAAATTGCTCGCTGAGCTCTGAAGCCTTTATTTCGTACTCTTCAGTAGTAGTAAAACAAAATGATAATTTGGTTAAATCTTTTCTTTTCTACGATTTGCCCAATCAAAAGTTCTTTCGCAGTTTTAATTGGATGCTCACGTTCTTTGGCTAAACTTGCTCTTGTGGCCATGCGCTTTATTGTTCCTCCAATAGCATCACAAGGACCTTTGCCATGTGATGTAGCAAAAAATGCCATTCTGCATCAATTCCGTACATTGATTTAAATTGACATAGGCTCGAAAAATTCTTACGATTTTTGTACTGCGACGCTGCTCCATCAGACATGAAATATATCTTTTGACTTCTTTATGCTTATCAACGCGTAAAAAGTTAATCATTTTTCAATGAACAAGTTTACGGATACTGAATCGTGTCTTAAATCTTCGGAAATTATAATAAAACTTAAGTGTTCAATTTGCGTACTTCCATTAAAATAAATAACGAATGGATGAATTGTAGCTTGTTGTACGTTCCAGTGATGGGACTGCACTTCATCTTGCAATACAAAGCTGTAATTTTCAGAAAATCACAAATGACTAAAAATTCACCATTTTGTAATGTATTTTTCGTATTTTTAAAAAGCTGGATTGTTCTGTTTTAATGAAATCGTGAGGATTAAACTTTCTAATTTCAAGCAAAATATGACACAAACTCATCTACAGGTTTTACAATAGTTTCTATGTCACACCTATCCGTGGTCACCCATTGCTCAAATGATAACTGATCAATATATTTTTCTTCAAACTCAGCGAATAAAGTATTTTCCAATGATGAAGAATCTGGACAATCCGAACAAGATCGTAGATAGCAATTTGATGTTGTATTTTCACACAAAAGACTACCAGTTAACATTTTAATATCCTTTGTTAAATTGATTCTTTTCAAACTATGTAAAATAAGATTATTATTCTTGTGTGTTGTGCACACATACATTATTTGCTCCTGAATTTTAAAGAAGCTTTCTTTGCCTTGGCCGAAGGCTTGCAAATGAGGAAAAACCTATTTTAATATTATCGTGAATTTCCTTGAAACGTGTGTACGCTTCTTTCAAAGTCGTCATCATTAATCGTTTTTGGATTGCTTGACGCTTTCCATCTTTTTTTACTGATACATAATCTTTTTGACCAGGCATAGCTCGACTTACTTCATCATCTTCAAAATATTGAACTACTATTTCTTTTGCCTCATCTGTTAATGCAGTACTAGACCTAGTATTTTTGGTTGAAAGACAGTTATTCTTCAATTGTTTTGCCTCTTTTACTGTATTTCTATTGGTTTTGAACTCATCAATGGCATCCTGAATAGACCACGAACTTGGCAGCATCGACAAAATCAATAATTTTTCTTTCCTTGTCGTGGCTGCATTCGAGAACCTTTCCTTCATATTTATAATTACCTCATCGTAGTCTGTATTTTCCACATCATCAGGTCCTAATTTGAAGAGGTTTCTTCGTACAGCTTCGTTTATTTCACGGTATTTTTCTCCGGGTAATAAACGTAGTCCATCTTACTCCATTTAATCGGAGTCACTTTTATCCCAGCTATGCCCTCGTTAAAGCGTTCGATGTTGACCTTTTGGATACACTCATCTTCCGATTGATTTGTTGAAACAGATTTCGCTGATGGTACGGTGGCAAGGCTCTCAGCACTTAATACTTCTGGTAAGGGGCCATCCAGAAACCACGTGGTCATATTTTTGAAGATTTTCAACCCCCCCTCCCCCCATGTGGTCTATCGTGGTCATTTGGCAGACCCCCCCCTCCCCCCCCATTGGCCACGTGGTTTTTTTTTTCAAGCACAAAAATTAAAAAAAACCTATGTAACTAAAACATATGGTTAATCCGATCAATTTTGAAGATGGACAATTTCAACTGATTCAAAATCAAACTAAAACCCAGCATGGAAATTATAAATTTTCATTATTTCGAAGATTTTTATGATGTTATCATGTTGTAATGTGTATCAGGTATTAGGTTATCTAGAACTCGCATACCTTCGATGCATCAGGAGGATACCAAAAAATGCGGACTCGCGAATATGTTATAAAAATTTCGAGAAAAATTTGTAATGGTTTAGAATTTTTCCAAAATATCCCTATATTTTTTAATTTCTTTATTGGTGATTTTTTTTAAATACATAATTGCAATTTTTGCTTTTACAAGTACTAATTTATTATTGTTTTGTGGAAAATTTTCAACTGTTTATGGAAATTTTGCATTATTTGCAGTAATTCTATATTTATTTAATACTCATACCCTGATTTCTTTATTGGCAATTTCCAATTCTATTATGGAAAATTTCTATTTTTTCTCTGATAAATAATCTAGAGCTGGCTCATCTCTCAAAATTTCTAATTCTTCATTGAAATTTTATTTTGATATTGACTCGTGGAATCCAATGATGCCATACTAAACATATTTTCTCGGTCACTCTGATGTCTTTCGAATAATTTCCCAAGGAACTTCTATTCCATATCTCGAATATGCTTCAGTCAATGGTCTTTTCATAAGCGACTCATAAAAGAATGAATTTATTATACATAGATCAATTATCATTTTGGAGTTCGGATCATTCGATTTATCCAATTAACCAAATTATGAATGATGTATGATATAATATCCCATTAGGTCCATTGGGTTGATATGACAATTGTTATTTGTACAAGCTACTACACTGCCGTTCTACGCATAATTGTCCCATGTACATAGGAAATCCCAGCAAACATGGGACAAATATGCGTATGACGGCAGTACAGACCTTTTAGTTAAAAAAATTATGTTGAGCTTTTTAATGGAATGTCTTTACTTGTCATAAGACGAGTTTGTACCTTCCCATTTAATTCCACCACTTGATTGTACCTTGACAGATACGTATTTCGACCTCAACAGTAAGGTCGTCTTCAGTGTTTCGTACTTGACTCGACTTAGGTTATACAAAACTTTTAGGTTTTAAAAAACGTCCTGGAAGTCGTATTGTTTGAACTACTTAATCATCCAAGTCCGTGAACCCAGTGCTTCTAAGGCCCTACAAAAAAGGCATAGTCATTGTGCAGCTTGATATTGACTCAAGATAATTTTGGGTACCTTGTCTCTTAGATCTCATGTTAATGGAAATTAGGATCATATGCTTATTTCATCGGATTGGGTACACACCGATGATGAGGACATTACAAATGTCATGATTGATCACCCGAGAAGTCGTGGGCTGAACTTGAGAGCAATCACTGGCTTAACGTTCAGGATGACCCATCTTATCTGAGTGTTCAGAATGATTCAAACATTTCAACTTCATTTGCATGCTCTTAGAATCGAAATCTTCCCAAAGTTTCGGATAACTGAGTTTTCAGGGTCAGTCAAATTTGAGCTCCCATATTTTTTCTGTAAAACCAATATCTAGATGAACAATTTTACTGAAGAAAATGGTGGTCTAGCTCTCTTTTGTGATTTAATAGACAATCTAAAACGCTGGGCATATATGACCCATCCGTCCTGAAAGGGTTGAGATTTGTTTTGGAATTCAATTTCAATCGTTATTATAACACTATTTTTTAACCTAGATTGTTTTAGGAATTGGAGTGTTGTTTTCTGGAACACTGCCACTTTTTTCATATCGCCGGACTCTTCTTAGTTCTAAGACCCTTTTATGAATTTAAAAAGCATTTTATTTAGAATTTCATGTTGATTTTTTAAATGCAAACTTCTCTATGTCATAACCTTTTTCATACGCACTACTAGAATTTTGTGCATTATTGATCGAAAAATTTAAAAATGCACCTAAATGTTCTAATTAGGCATGTATTGCTTGGATGAATTTTAAATTCCAAGATCTTCCTAATTTTCAAGAATAATTATTCTGGAGTTGCAAGGAAACCCTTCAGAATAGTTAGAAGAAATTCTTCGGAGTCTCCACGGAAAAATCTTCAGTATTTCAACGATTTTTTTCGAAATTCTGTGGAAAAGTTCCTAAAAAAGGTTCGGTAGAAATTTTGAAGAACTAGAAGAATCCGTAGAAGGATCTTAAATGCAGATTTACGATGAAAATTCCAATAAACATCAAATTCCGAAGAACTTCCGGTATAAATTAGAAAAAAAATCCAGCTTACTTTTTTTACAGAATCTCTAAAGATTTTTTTCAAAATCCTGGGCAAATTTAATGAATCTTCAAAGGAAATTCTTCTAAATTTCCAATGGAAATTTTTTTCGTTTTTCAAAAAATAATCTTAGAAATTTTCAGCAGAAATTATTTGAAAAAATTTGAAAAAAAATATTTGGAATATACCAAAATATTTCGGATGGAAATTCCTAAGATTTTCCAGTAGAAAATCGATGAAAAGTTCATCTAAAACACCAATAATGAATTTCCCGAGGATATTTCGATGTTTTTACAAGTGGAAATAACGAAAAAAAATGCACTTTTGTAGTACTTGTGAAGGTTGTACTTTAGAAGCAATTCCAATAGGAATTCCTTAGAAAATTAAATCAAAATTTTAAAGATTTTCTGATGTGAAAATTCCTTAAAATTTTTAAATCATTTCTTGTGCTTCTTTGCATGGTAAAGATTTAAAGCAATGTTTAGCTGAACCTACAAAGAAATCAAAATGGCTTTCCGAAGAAGAATGAATTTCCCATGAAATTTTGGAAGAATTTATGGCGCAAATTAAAAAAAACACAAACCTTGTGAATTCTAAAGATTTATTCTTTGAAAATCCAAAGTATTTGTTGAAGATAATCTATAGACTCTTCCGTGGAAATTCTAAATAATGCCTCGAATAAAAAAAATATTTAGAAAATTTAAAAAATGTGATAGAATTCACAAAGAGCGTAAAAAACGTGGTCATATTTTTGAAGATTTTCAACCCCCCCTCCCCCCATGTGGTCTATCGTGGTCATTTGGCAGACCCCCCCCTCCCCCCCCATTGGCCACGTGGTTTTTTTTTTCAAGCACAAAAATTAAAAAAAACCTATGTAACTAAAACATATGGTTAATCCGATCAATTTTGAAGATGGACAATTTCAACTGATTCGAAATCAAACTAAAACCCAGCATGGAAATTATAAATTTTTATTATTTCGAAGATTTTTATGATGTTATCATGTTGTAATGTGTATCAGGTATTAGGTTATCTAGAACTCGCATACCTTCGATGCATCAGGAGGATACCAAAAATGCGGACTCGCGAATATGTTATAAAAATTTCGAGAAAAATTTGTAATGGTTTAGAATTTTCCAAAATATCCCTATATTTTTTAATTTCTTTATTGGTGATTTTTTAAATACATAATTGCAATTTTGCTTTTAAAAGTAATAATTTATTTTTGTTTTGTGGAAAATTTTCAACTGTTTATGGAAATTTTGCATTATTTGCAGTAATTCTATATTTATTTAATACTCATACCCTGATTCTATTATGGAAAATTTCTATTTTTTTTTCTGATAAATAATCTAAAGCTGGCTCATCTCTCAAAATTTCTTCATTGAAATTTTATTTTGATATTGACTCGTGGAATCCAATGATGCCATACTAAACATATTTTCTCGGTCACTCTGATGTCTTTCGAATAATTTCCCAAGGAACTTCTATTCCATATCTCGAATATGCTTCAGTCAATGGTCTTTTCATAAGCGACTCATAAAAGAATGAATTTATTATACATAGATCAATTATCATTTTGGAGTTCGGATCATTCGATTTATCCAATTAACCAAATTATGAATGATGTATGATATAATATCCCATTAGGTCCATTGGGTTGATATGACAATTGTTATTTGTACAAGCTACTACACTGCCGTTCTACGCATAATTGTCCCATGTACATAGGAAATCCCAGCAAACATGGGACAAATATGCGTATGACGGCAGTACAGACTTTTTAGTTAAAAAAATTATGTTGAGCTTTTTAATGGAATGTCTTTACTTGTCATAAGACGAGTTTGTACCTTCCCATTTAATTCCACCACTTGATTGTACCTTGACAGATACGTATTTCGACCTCAACAGTAAGGTCGTCTTCAGTGTTTCGTACTTGACTCGACTTAGGTTATACAAAACTTTTAGGTTTTAAAAACGTCCTGGAAGTCGTATTGTTTGAACTACTTAATCATCCAAGTCCGTGAATCCAGTGCTTCTAAGGCCCTACAAAAAGGCATAGTCATTGTGCAGCTTGATATTGACTCAAGATAATTTTGGGTACCTTGTCTCTTAGATCTCATGTTAATGGAAATTAGGATCATATGCTTATTTCATCGGATTGGGTACACACTGATGATGAGGACATTACAAATGTCATGATTGATCACCTGAGAAGTCGTGGGCTGAACTTGAGAGCAATCACTGGCTTAACGTTCAGGATGACCCATCTTATCTGAGTGTTCAGAATGATTCAAACATTTCAACTTCATTTGCATGCTCTTAGAATCGAAATCTTCCCAAAGTTTCGGATAACTGAGTTTTCAGGGTCAGTCAAATTTGAGCTCCCATATTTTTTCTGTAAAACCAATATCTAGATGAACAATTTTACTGAAGAAAATGGTGGTCTAGCTCTCTTTTGTGATTTAATAGACAATCTAAAACGCTGGGCATATATGACCCATCCGTCCTGAAAGGGTTGAGATTTGTTTTGGAATTCAATTTCAATCGTTATTATAACACTATTTCTTAACCTAGATTGTTTTAGGAATTGGAGTGTTTTTTTCTGGAACACTGCCACTTTTTTTCATATCGCCGGACTCTTCTTAGTTCTAAGACCCTTTTATGAATTTAAAAAGCATTATATTTAGAATTTCATGTTGATTTTTTAAATGCAAACTTCTCTATGTCATAACCTTTTTCATACGCACTACTAGAATTTTGTGCATTATTGATCGAAAAATTTAAAAATGCACCTAAATGTTCTAATTAGGCATGTATTGCTTGGATGAATTTTAAATTCCAAGATCTTCCTAATTTTCAAGAATAATTATTCTGGAGTTGCAAGGGAAACCCTTCAGAATAGTTAGAAGAAATTCTTCGGAGTCTCCACGGAAAAATCTTCAGTATTTCAACGATTTTTTTTTTCGAAATTCTGTGGAAAAGTTCCTAAAAAAGGTTCGGTAGAAATTTTGAAGAACTAGAAGAATCCGTAGAAGGATCTTAAATGCAGATTTACGATGAAAATTCCAATAAACATCAAATTCCGAAGAACTTCCGGTATAAATTAGAAAAAAAATCCAGCTTACTTTTTTTACAGAATCTCTAAAGATTTTTTCAAAATCCTGTGCAAATTTAATGAATCTTCAAAGGAAATTCTTCTAAATTTCCAATGGAAATTTTTCGTTTTTCAAAAATAATCTTAGAAATTTTCAGCAGAAATTATTTGAAAAAATTTGAAAAAAATATTTGGAATATACCAAAATATTTCGGATGGAAATTCCTAAGATTTTCCAGTAGAAAATCGATGAAAAGTTCATCTAAAACACCAATAATGAATTTCGAGGATATTTCGATGTTTTTACAAGTGGAAATAACGAAAAAATGCACTTTTGTAGTACTTGTGAAGGTTGTACTTTAGAAGCAATTCCAATAGGAATTCCTTAGAAAATTAAATCAAAATTTTAAAGATTTTCTGATGTGAAAATTCCTTAAAATTTTTAAATCATTTCTTGTGCTTCTTTGCATGGTAAAGATTTAAAGCAATGTTTAGCTGAACCTACAAAGAAATCAAAATGGCTTTCCGAAGAAGAATGAATTTCCCATGAAATTTTGGAAGAATTTATGGCGCAAATTAAAAAAAACACAA
Organism: Armigeres subalbatus; assembly: GCF_024139115.2. NCBI lineage: Eukaryota > Metazoa > Arthropoda > Insecta > Diptera > Culicidae > Armigeres > Armigeres subalbatus. Next base: position 123,243,616 of record NC_085139.1, read on the forward strand.
ACCTTGTGAATTCTAAAGATTTATTCTTTGAAAATCCAAAGTATTTGTTGAAGATAATCTATAGACTCTTCCGTGGAAATTCTAAATAATGCCTCGAATAAAAAAAATATTTAGAAAATTTAAAAAATGTGATAGAATTCACAAAGAGCGTAAAAAATTTCATTTCAAAATTCAAATTTGAAAACAAAAATCCAAAAACAAAAAATCAACGGTAATATCAAAGTGTTTCATGTGGCATTGGCTATTTAATTTCTCATGAAAATTCAGAAGATTTTTTCTTGAAAAATTTAGAAGTCTTCTTCTTCTTCTATGGCTCCATATTCCAACTGGAAGTTGGTCTGCTTTTCAACTTAGTTTATTCTTTTAGCATTTCCTCAGTTATAAATTGAAAGTTTTAAATGCCAGCAATTGTACGATTATATATCTTGTGTAGCAAGTACGAAGGATACATTATACCTAGGATGTCGACAATGTTTGACACCCGAAAACATCCTAGACAGGAACGAGAATCGAACTCGTCATCTCCGGATTGGCAATCCTATGCCTTTGGTCGTAAGGCTAACTGGAGACTAAACATTTTGAAGTGCACTCCCCAAAATGTTCGAAAAACTTATTTTGGAAATGAAATAGAATTTCTGGTGAAGATTCGGAAGAACTTGTCGAAGAAATTCATTAGAATGTAAAAAAATATGAAAATATGAACATTTTTTCCACCGAAAATTATATGTATTTCCCACGAGACTGTTTTGAATTTTCAGACAGAATTCACATAGAATTTTTTTCGGCATTTACACTGGCGATATTTTGTTTTTTTTTTCATGACCAATTTGTAGCAAAATTTACAAGCAAAATTTTCCAGAGAAAATTGTTCAAAAAACATTCTGAATGCTAGCACTTTATCAGGATTGTATGAAGTAAGGTCAAAGTTTTTACAGGAATTTTTTTTACTGGATTTTTCCTGAATATCCACAAGACATTCTTTTGAAGATTTTTCTTGAATTATTGTAAAAACATGAACAGTAGAGTGATTCAAATTTTGACTTTTTCGCTCCCCTATGCTTAAACGATGACATTTGCTGTTTTATTAATCATCCTAAATTTTTAGCTGATTTGGATGTAACTAGACTGAGCACGAGCAGTTTGAAGTTTGTATGAAAATTACTATGAAAACAGTCACTTTCGTGGAAAACCGTTCCGTAAAGTTACTCATTAAGTTCTAAAAATATACGACTTTATTGGCAACATAGACAATGTTGCAATGAAACTGGTCGTCTTTGTTGCGAAACGATTCTGTGCTTCTAAGAAAAGTAATTGAGGAAATACTGAATCGTGGTAAATTCAATTTAACACGTAAAAGAATAACATCAATATCAATAATGAGCATTTTTGTTTTCTTTATAACTTTGTTTACAAAAGTCAGATCACTTCGCAACAACAACTGTCCTATAACTAAGGAAGTATTCTATGAAGTCATCGGGTCGATTACATTTGAATATTTGATGGCTTGCAACACGGAACGGTTTTTTGCTTTAGTGACGATTTCTATAGTAATTTCCATACAAACTTCAAACTGCTCGTGCTCAGTCTAGTTACATCCAAATCAGCTAAAAATTTAGGAGGATTAATAAAACAGCAAATGTCATCGTTTAAGCATAGGGGAGCGAAAAAGTCAAAATTTGAATCACTCTAATGAACAGTTTTCAAAATTGTAGCTGTAGTCCGCTGATGCAAAAGTGTCGGCGGCGTGATGCTTTCAAAAACCATCTGCGGCGGAATTTTAAAAAAATATTTTTTCATTTTTCTTTCCCAATTTTTTTTGGTGAAAATTGAGACTGAAACGCAACCTGCTTTTTCGTTTATTTTTTTTTATGGAAAAAGGATCTAAAGCTAAGTTGGCCAAATAACTCAGATATGCATCGGCGTTGCGACCGACGCTGCGTTACCGGGTTTTCTCGATGGTTAATGCTAAATTCTTTTTAACACTGAGTTGAAAAGACGCTACGTGGGCATCGGCCCTAAGATGCGCTTTGCGTTTAATGATTAAATCATTAAATTTTGATGATTTGTATTTTTTACACCGCTATTGTTATTTACCAAAAATTTTCGTGTTAAAAAAAACCACGTGGTTCGAGAGCAACACCCCCCTCCCCCCATGTGGCTTATCGTGGTCATTTTCCAAACCCCCCCCTCCCCCCCTATATGACCACGTGGTTTCTGGACGGCCCCTAATTCCTCAGTTGTTGTCGATACATCTGGCAATTCCTCAGTTGCTGTCGTTTTCGAACTTCCTGCGCTCTGCTCAACCGATGATATACAGATTGCTCTTTTGTCAACGTTTAGACGGCAGGACGTGCAAATGCGTAAATTTGTATTCAATGTGGACATTGGAGCATAACCAGTCGCTTTCAGTTTATCTATGGTGCTTTCGGTGAGATTTCGTAACTCTTTTGAACACTTTTTTCCATCAAACGGCCTACAACAGTTGAGAAAGCGGCTACTCATGTTGTTCGTAATATTTCAATAAACAAAATCACTTTTAAGTTTTTACTGACTAGTTTGGTGTCATTTGCTTGACTGAAGAAAAAATTACTATAAGATCTTTAACAACCTTAGTAGTAGTAATTTTTTTGCTTTTTCGTGAGCATTGTCATGGTATGTACCTATCATGCATTTGTTGTTGTTGAAGATACCCGTTTCCTCCCGATCATAAAGTCTATTCTCTTAGAGGTATATTTTTTGCAGGTAAACTATAGACGTACACGTGTATAAAAATCTTTGATTTTGCAGCTTTTGTCTTAAAAATAACATTTCTGATATGTTTCTATCAACGTTATTATCAACAGGTTTCAACACTATTAAATCATGAACATGTACGTCCGAGTTTGGAAGATGATATTAGCATTTCCATATCACTATTAAAAGAATTTTTCGCCAGTCACGTGCAATGAAAATTATGACACTATCAATACTTTTGATCACAACACTGGATCGTGTCTAAGTTTCTTATAGATGCTATGAATAATTAAATCAAAATATCATGAAAACAACTTGTTTAAATCACGTCCCTTAACAATAAAATCTGCATCAAACTGCAATTCTCGAAATAACTTACACAGAAAAAATTTTTTTTTACTAAATGTGAAAATTGTGAAATGTTTGAAATGTCATAACTTTTTTGTTTATTAGTTTACCATCACCAAATTTTTATGGTAGATAGCTAATATAATGGACCGTTTTCCCTTACGTTCGAAAAAAGATAGGGTTTTGAGATATTTGAGTTTTGTGACAAAATGATATTTTTAAAGGCAAAAAATTTTTTTTACTGTGCACATTTTCTTAAGAATCACCATTTAGTTGTCTAACTTTGCTGAAAAATCATAACAATCGAATATCCGTTTTTGCTGTGCAGCTTTTTAAATATTTTGAACCATTTTCACATACACCCTTTTGAAAAGTTAGTCGTGACTCAATATGAAGATTTGATATCGAAAATGACGATTTAGATGAAATTGAAAAACTGTGCAGAGTTTCAAATATTTTCGAAATGGTCGCTCAGGATCGACTGACATGCCCCCGTGGAATGCCTCAGCTTAGTGTTCATCTATCACTTCCACAGTTATTAACTGCGAGGTTTCTAAGCCAAGTTACCATTTTTGCATTTGTTTATCATGAGGCTAACACGATGATACTTTTAAGCCCAGAGAAGTCGAGACAATTTCCAATCCGAAAATTGCCTAGACCGGCACCGGGAATCGAACCCAGCCACCCTCAGCATGGTCTTGCTTTGTAGCCGCGCGTCTTACCGCACGGCTAAGGAGGGCCTCATAACACTTCCTGACTTCATAACATACAAATCAAAGTAAGGAATGATTTTTTAGTTTCGTCAGGTTTTTTTACTTCACCAGCCTATATCTTTTGACTGAAAAAACACAGCGCTTCAATATTTTCCGATTCTCTTGCCTAGAGTATATACTTTCATATGATATAAAAATTAGACAAATTGGAGATAGTAATTTTTTTGATTAATGGCCACCCCTTTCCTCATAGTGCAGTGGTGTGGCGGCGCACACCTCTTCCTAACAGGCCATTTGGCCGAAAAAAGTCGTAAAGCCTAATAGTTTATTTTATCACATCATTTGGCAGAAAGGCTCTTTCGGCCGAAACCAAAGTATCATTTCGGTAAACGATATTTTCGGTCAAATGACCTATTTGGCCAAACAACGCAACGTTTTCGACCAAATGATCTAAACGTCATTTTTAGCCAGATATGTTTCCGGCAAATGATAAATTCGGCTAAACACCTTTCGGCCTTGTGGCCTCCGCCAAAATGGCCGAATAACACGTTAAGTCGCAGGTCGTCTAGTCGAATTTCATTTGGCTGAATTGATCGTTTGCTCGAAGCGATTATAATGTCAAAAAATGTTTGGCTGGAAGTGTTATTTGGCCGAAAGCGACGTACTTCTGAAAAGGACATCCGGCCAACCGGGTAGTTTGGTCGAAGGAACTGTTTTCTCTAACAGGTCATTTGGCTAAAAATGCCGTTTCGCCGAAAATGTCGTTTGACCGAATAGATCTTTTGGTTGAAAATGCCTTTTGATAAAATGGTCATTTGTCAGGAGGAGACATTTGGCTCGAAAATGTCCTTTCTGACAAACCTCAATTCGGGTAAACGACATTTGTGGTAAAACGACTTTTTCGACAAAATGACCATCTAAAGGAATTGTTCGGCTGAACGACATTTTCGGCAGTATGTCCGTTTTTACTAAATAACATTTTTGGCCAACAACTTCCGGCCAGGTGGGCTTCGGCCAAATAGTTAGTATACAGTTAAATCAAGTCAACTGGCATATTTAACCAAACTACTTTCAGCCTTGTGGCCTTCGCTTTGTGCTTTGTGCCAAACGACCCTTCTCCGTGCAAAACATTTATTTCAACCAGCAATTCTTTCGATTTCAATGGGAAATTCTGTTACCCGCTAGCTATCTCCAAAGCTAGGGAAGGGAGACAATTACAGGGTCGTTTACTCTAATGATTACACACCACACCACTCAAACTCACCTGCAGCAGGAGCATACACACGTGTGTTACGCGACACGTGCTCTCTGAAGTGACAAGGTGGAAAGGTTGCCAAAGCGTTTTGTACCCAATAAGATGCTCAAAAGCTTAACCGAATCAACAAATTCCAGAACTGACCTCTGCGGGCGAGGCTTGACGACTCCTTTACGAGTCCGGAGGAACGCATAAAAAGCAAAATGGAGAAGAAACCTCAGGGAATGCTAGCTTGAAAGTAATATGCTACCTACACAATAGTTTCTAATTTAACATGCTTGTTTATTTTCCTACATTGGCCCTTCTATCAATGTGACGTCACTAGACATAGGGGTACTTAACACTCGTTGGCCTCCTGTGGCATCGGAACTCGTTGGTCGACTGCATCCGGTGACTGGATCGGTGAATGATGGTAGGTAGCAGCTGTCTTTCTCGGGTCCGACTGCTGATCGCCGGACTGCTCCACAGGTTTCGGTCGAATCGCACCGGGAGCGTTGCTTATCGGTCGCGGTTTGCTGGCTTCGGCACGCCGTGGTACAGCTGGGAGGCCACGGCATGCTTTCTAGTTCGCCTACGGGATTCTGTGGTCCAATCCCACCGTAGACGCGATTATCGGTCCGTGTTTCTGCTCCACTGGTAGCTTTGCCGTGGTAGCGAGGCGACGGCAGCACGACGGCACGAGGAGATAGCTCCGAAAGGCTTGCTACGAAGTATTGTTGGCCAGTCCACCGGGGATGCGGTAATCGCGCCGTTCCTGGGCTTGACAGGGGACAATGGTTGTTGCGGGATGGCTTGTCGTACTCGAATTGGCCTACTGAGTGGCGTAGATGGATTCGAATGGCCGCCGCTGGCTCGATGCACGTGGTGTTCACAGCGATGGCGATTTGATCGGGCCTTTGGCCACCGGATTGACGAGATGGCCGGGCGAAGGAATGCCCAAAGTCTGTCCACAGACCTCGATTTGATGAGGGATGCAAGTGCGCTACAGTAGGCCACCGAACGTCGTATCTGCGATCACCACCCTGTCAAGCAGTAAAGAAAGAGAAAAAGGCCACCGAATGGACCTGCCGACATAATTAATACCCCTTGTGACGTCACTTCTTCACAATTTTAACACCAGGTATGGTTTTACAAAAAATATTACCTTTTTCTCGTTGGTTTTGTCGATATTACAAATTTATGGTTTTTCAACAAAAGTGGTCTTTATACCTCTGACCTAGAATAATGTGCGAACATAACAGTTAACAATGGCTGCCACTAACAAAAACTACTAAAAACTAACCGTATTACAAAACTTTCAATGTACTTCTTCTTCCGTACTATTGTTCTTCTCCGTACTATTGTTCTTTTCCGTACTATTTCGAGTTAGGGCTTTTGTTTTTTCGACCACACAATCACTTCTTACTAGCACTATATAGGAATCTTCACCATTAATTGGTTTCAATCAAAGTTAACTTATTTATCCGACGCGCACTTCTATTCCCGTAGGAGGTCACGGACAGACTCAATTGTTCCGGGATGAAGCTGAGCTATATAATAATTAGCGTTGTTCTTTTTAATTTGGCAACCATTCTCTCATGCGACTCCGGAGAGCAGATGAACGAAATTGGTGAGCATTCTCTTTTTTATGCTCACGCTGAAACCGCTGTACATAAATTGAAAAGTGACATTTGTATGTAACTCATTTCGGTACTCACTTTATTCACCATTCATATTAGTGAGATGGTTAGTCTCGCTAGTATAGCATGGATGAATTACCCGGTGGGCTTGAAGGACGGGAATCTAACGCTTGCGGAGGAGCTGCAAATAACATTTGTAGCCGCAGGTTACAATTCTTCGAAGATCGTCTCAGTTTTTACAAATAGCTTCCTGATATTTCAAAGAAAAATTGTATGGAACTTTCAAGGAAATTATTGGTATTATTCAAAAAAAAAACTCTGGAGTTTCATCGTTGGGATATAAATTCGGAATTCTACGGAAATTCCATTGAATTTTCGGAATTTCCACGGAAAATTCGTGTGGACAGCGAAAAGTGAGAAGTGCGTAGGGAGAAAGGGGTAATAGGAAGTGAGAAATGAACAGTGAGAAGTGTCAAGTGAAACGTCTCACTTTAAAGCTCTCACTTCTCTTTCTTCATTTTTCATTTTTCACTGCCTACCTAAATAGTAAGAAGACAGCAAACTTCTCATTAGTTCTTATGAGCAGTGATAAGTATGACGGGTCTCTAAATTTTCACTTTTCACTGAGCACTTCTCACTTTTCACAGTAAGGGAATTGAGGAATTAGAAGTGGAATTCTTATTTTTATCTTCTCAATTGCAATTACTCACGTTACGCTTTTACCTTCACTATTGTTCAGCGAACGGCACTTTCTAACGACAGCCAAATGACATTTTCGGATAAATAGCTTCTTCTCTTGTCATAAGACGAGTTTGTACAATCCCATTGGAATTCCACCACTTAATTGTATCTTGACAGATACGTATTTCGACCTCAACAGTAAGGCCGTCTTCAGTGTCTCGTACTTGACTCGACTCTTCTGCCAAATAATCTTCGGCCAAACGACATTTTCGTTCATATGACCTGTCCAAAGGACTATCTCAGTCAAACGCCATTTGAGCCTAATGGTCTTTTCGCCCAAATGACTTTTTCGGCCGAATGATCCCTTCGGCCGGTCCACTTTGCCCAACAGCATTTTCGACCAAATGACCTATTCGCCCATCATATTTTGCGGCCAAACGATATTTTCAGCTTTGTCTACAGTTCGGTCTAATGTTCATCCAAATGACATATTCCGTTAAACTTCTTTCAGCCTTATGGCCTACGGCCAAACGGTTTTTTTTGTATTTGAACGTAAATTCTTTTGGAATTTACGCGGAAAATTCTTCAGGATTTCCACAAGAAGTAATTTAAAATTTGCATTGATATTTTTATAAACTTTTCACGGACAAAATCCTTTAAAAATTGTTACGGAAATTTACTCGGGATTTGAACGGAAATATTTTCAGAATTTTTAGAGAATTATTTTTTTAAATTACAACGAGTAATTCTTCGGAATTTCCTCTGAAGATCTTCTTAGTTTTTTTTAAAGCTGTGTAGATTTAAATTCGATACAAGCAAACTCTCCACATACACTTTATCCATTACAACATATTAATTTTCAAACCATGGAGATATTTTTATAGAAAGTTTACATTGTCCGTCTCCGTTCCGCAAATGCCCAAATACAACAAGTGGCATATTTGAGCTCATCTGTACACAATACATGCACGTGGTAACGCTTGGTTTGAATCGTTGCCAATTTGGTTTCCAGGCTAAACAGCAAAAAGGATGTCACGTGTTCATGTGTTTGAATTGCGATGAGAAAAAAAAACTGGTAGTCGAAGATCAAAAAAGCTTTTCGCTTGGTGGCATCGAATAACAAAACGACCAATCTCGAGGACAGAAAAATAACCAAACCATATCACATATTCAAACGTTGCTCAGTTTATCCCGCTGGTTTGCCAGTCTGTATTCGAGGGTTGGAGAAGAAACCGGCCTCTACCAGCAACGAACCAATTCAGCATAACGGAACAGCTCTTTGAAGCTATGGCAATATTGAATGATTTTTTGAAATTATTAGGAGGATTTTTTATTCCCATGCTATCGCTTTGATGTCTTCCGTCGCTGCAATATGGCTCTCGTGGAGCATGATTTTTTGTTTATTATTGTGATAGAGACGGTGCTCACCATTTATTTGCAAAGTCCGAGCGTTTGATGTTTCCTGCCCGAAATAAAATGAACTCTAGTAAATTATCTAGAAAAAACGGGCTTGGTACACACTCGAGTCGATAATAATCGTAAAATTCAATCACCCACTTGAGGCAAAGAGGAAAAGCGCAAAAAGGATCTCTCGACCTATACCATTAGGCGCAACCAAGCACTTCAACTGCCAAAACCGTCCCCACGTGCGATGCGACAACGCACTTCACGTATGCAAAAACTAGCGGAATGGAACTGACAATAACGATCTGCAGCCAGCGTCCTCCTGGGCCACAAGTAGATGATTTAAGTGAAACCACTTCTCCGAAAGATTCTAGGCTTATCTGCCTGAACGGTTGCTGTCATATTAACTACCCCTGATTCCTCACAAGAGCTCCCGTGTCGGTCGCATCTTCGCCGACTGCGAGGGGGATTTACTACTCTTGACAAGCATACTGTGCGAGATGCGGAAAGCAACAACATTATTTTGAATGTCTTTTTCCGCAGATTTCATCCAGCCGCATGCCACACATATGAGAGATAGCGATGCCAAGAATGATGATAAGCTGCGATATTGTGGTTTTGCCGCCGTTGACGATGTCTGGCGGTGAAAGCCGTTAGCGTCATCAAAAAGGTATGTTTACCTTGGTTCCCCCTTCCCTCCGCGGCGAGCATATGGGGTTTTGACTGCCATTGATATTATCGTTATCGTCATAATGCCCCTACATAGCAACCGCCAGAATCCAGAAACAGCAAACGACTCTGGATTTGGAGAATCACGCGATACAACAGGGCAATCAGTTTTAACGACATATCGCGGTTTTTTGGTGCAGAAAAATTGACTCCAGTGATATGATTTACTGTTAGATATCGTTCAAGCAGGAGAGAATTTCAAATTTATACCATTATGTATTACTGAGTTCAACAGTTTTCTATCCCAAGGTGTTACAAACTTAATTTAGGGTTATATAAACTATTTTTATATTTCTATACACAGTTTTTTACACGGATCTTCGAATTACGCGGATTCTCGAATAAACGCGGTATCCAGTTGAAAACTGTCCAAGTACTTTCGAATGGAAATCCCAGCATGGAATAATTTCAAGTATAATCGATCATAATCTATGTGAGCCTGTATGAACATTTTTAATAAGTGAACTTCGATTCCATATCAGCTGAAGTTTACCAGGAAGACCAAATCATCTAAACTCCAGGATATTTTGGAGAACCAAAAACATCTGTAGTAATACTTACCATGGGCGTAGCCAGAGGGGGGCAGGGGGGGGCCGTCGCCCCCCCCCTAAATGTTGGAAAGATTGAACGGGTACTGAAATGAATTCGCTTAAACATGTGCACTTTACGATCCAATCATATTCAGAAATAGGTTTTTGAAAAGATTCCCAAAAAAACTTATAAGGGTATCCAGGATCCATACTACATGAAATTTCAAAACAACTCGAAACATTTCGGGCTCAAGAATTCTCCTAGAAATTCTTCTAGAAGCTCCCCTGGGAACTTCTAAATTCCTCCGGAAAGTTATCCACAAATTCCTCTGAAAATCGTTTTAAAATCCTTCTCCTGTATGTAATTTCTCCTTACCTAGAAACCCCCAACTATTATTTTTTGGAAATTCATGTGGAAGTTTCTTGAAGATTTCTTTTCTCCCCTTCAAGTTTTACATCTAGACATTTCTTCGGCTATTCTTCCAGGAAAATCTGCAACACTTCCTTCAGGAATGCATTCTAGAGTTCCTCCAAGAATACATACGGAATTTCCTCCCAAAATTCCACTAGAAGTTTCTTCAGTAATTTATGACAGAAATCCTTCGATTTCGCTCCATAATTTCATCTTCTAATCTATAAGAAACTGCTCTGGGCATTCCTCCAGGAACTCTTCCTGAAATTCCTTCGGGATAGCTTCCAGAACTTTTTCCGGGAATACCTCTATAAATTCAATAGCGAATTCCTCTAGAATTACATTTTGGAATTCTTTCCGCAATTATTTCAGAATATCCTTCAAGAATTCATCTAGAAATTTCTTTAGGAATTTCTACAAGAATTCGTCCAAGTATTCCCCGGAAATTCTCCTCTTACTTCAGGAATTTCTCCGGGATTTTTTCCGCGAAATTGTCCTAAAATTCTTTCCGGACTTCACTCGGAATTTACTCCAGAATTTCATTCGGAAATGAATGTTAGAGTTCCTCCAGGATATCTTCCAAGAGTTCTTACAGGAATTTCTTCAGAACAAACAAAGAACAGCAATTCATCTGGGAATACTTTCTGGATTTCATCTGGTAATTTCTGCATTAATTCCTCCTCTGATATTTCTCCAGAAATTCCTTCATGAACTTCTCCAATAATTATTTCAGTACTACCTTGTGAGAATTCCTCTGGAAGTGCTTATGGAAGTTCCTCCGGGAGCTCCCCCAGGAGTTTTTCCAAAAGTTCCTCTAGTAATCTCTCCAGGAACTTCACAGGGGATTCTTTGAGGATATTTGGCAGGAATTTCAAGGAAAATGGGATTTCGGAAGTTCCTCTAGAAATTCAACTCCAAGTATTCCATCGGCTGTTTCACTGAAATTTCTCCGGGAGTTCCACGAGTAGTTCCTCCGGAAATTCATTCAGACTTTCTTTCAGGAGTTCATTAAGGCTTTCTTTGGGAATTTATCTACAAATTCGTTCAGAAGTTCCTCGGAAAATTTCTCTAGGCGCTCCTCCGGGAGGTCCTTCAAGAATTCTTCCAGGAGTTTGTCCTGGAATTCATCCAGAAGTTCTTACGAGAGTTCCTCCATGATTTCCTCCGGAAATTCTTCCTGTAGTTCTTCAATAAATTCATCTAGAAGTTCCTCTAGCAGTTCTTCCGAAAATTCCTCTGATACTTTCTGATTCCTACAGAAATTCCTACAGAATTCCTACAGATTCCTACTTTCTAATTCCTACAGAAATTCCTCTGGAAGTTCCTCCGGAAATTACTCCGGGAGTTCCTTCTCAAAGGAACTGCCGGTGAAACTCCCGGAGAAATGCTCATAAAAACTGCTGGTGGATCTCCCGGAGGAATTCACGTAGGAACTGCCGGAGGAGCTCCCGTAAGAACTCCCGGAAGAATTTCAGGAGAAACTCCTAGAAGAATTCCTAGAGGACCTCCCGGAGGAACTCCCAGAAAAACTATCAGAATAACTTCGGCAGGAATTTCCAGCTAATTTTCTGAAGAAAGCCTTAATGATTTCCTGAAAAAAGCCTGAATGATCTCCTGGAAGAGCTACTGGTGGAACACCCGGAGGAATTTCTGAAGAAACTCCCGGGAGAATTTTTAAATGAACCTCCGGAGGAACTGCCAGTGAATCTACCAGAAGACTTCTCGGAAAAAATCTTGGAGAATTCGTCTTATAGACAAATCTCATCTAGCTGAAACCTTTGTAGGGGTATGCAGCAGGACCATCATCATCATCAGAGGACCTCCCGGAGAATTCCTTGAAGAGCTCCCAGAGAAATTCTCGGAGGAGCTTCTGGAGGAATTTCTGTATAATTCCCGGAGGAAATTCTGGAGAAATTCCCGGAAGAATTTTCAGAGAGCCCCCGTAGGAACTGCCGATAGAACTACCGGAATAATTCTCGGAGGAAATCCTGGAGGAACTCTTGGAGGATCTGCCGGTTGAACTCCTGGAAGAATTCCCGGAGGAACTCCCGGAGGAATTTTCGAAGAAACTCCTGCAGGATGTCCAGTGGAAATCTTGAAGTTTCCACTGGAATTCTTTCTGGATTTCTTTGGAAAATAATCTAGGAACTCCTCCAAAAATTCTATTGTTGATTTTATTTTCGGTATAATTTCTGTATACATTTTCCGTGGAATTCCTGGAGAAATTCTTTGAAATTTTCACAAGAAATTATTCGAAACTTTCACGGGAAAAAATATGGAATTTACACAGGCAGTTCGAAGATTGTTCGCGAAATTCTCAGGAATGCTTATTGGCAATTCTGCGGAATTTCCACGGAATATTCTTAGGAATTCCACGGTGCAATTTTTCAGATTTTTTTTATGAGAAACAGCACGAAAGAATTCTGAAGAATTCCCTGCAGAACTTATAAAATAATTCGTGGAGGATTTCTTGGAGTAAATAATGGTGGAATTTTCGGTCAATTCCAGGCGAAATTGATGGTGGAATTCCTGAAGACATTGCCGAAGAAATTGCTGGAGGCATTCCTGAAGAATCCGGGCGTGAATGCGTCATGTTTATTGGCATTACGTTTTAGTACAAAACGCTGACTTCAACGCTGACGCGCAATGCGCTGTTGAGATTCAGCCTTTACTGGTGGTTGTGGATTTGGTATGAAAGTGTTTGGAGCTTAGAAGGAAAAAGTACCAAGCACTAATATTCATGTGTATTTATAAAACTACTATAAAACAGAACCTATTCAGAAGACCTAAAAAATTTGCCCCTCTCTAATAGAAATCCTGGCTACGCCCATGATACTTACCGTAACATGCCTGTACACATTTCTGAGACTGTTTATGCTCAATTCTCGAAAAAACAGAATCAAAGTCAATTGAAAACGACGAAAATATTCAAGAAACATTAGAGCAGTGCCGTGTTGATAACACCCGTAAGTCAGTCAATTATTGATCAACCAGTTACATTTGATATTCCTCTTGGCTTGAACATCCCTAATTTTCCATACAAACTTGCGTCTTGCATTTTGAAGCGACGTTCCAATTTTTTTCAAAATTTCTTTTACCAGGAGTCACTAGAGACCCCAAACCTCACTCAATGTTTGGTTTCATCTTGAAGCGAGAAATTTGTTACGCAGTGTTATCCGGAGGATTCCGACCTGCATTATTGTGGACATCCGCTTCGACAGTCTCGGATACGATAATTGGCTTAATGTGTTTACACACTTGTATCCAAGGTGCTCACAGGATAGAAAGAAGATTCATGAAAGATGATAAGAGCGGTGTCTTCTTGTCAGACAAATATTTAACTCATGCATCAAAGAATACGCTCCGTATGTATTGCACCCCCTCGACAAAAGCTGGAATGCTCCATAGTCTTAGCTGGTGAGAAGAATTCACCGGAACAGAGGGAATTTTTCATTATTATTATGCATAAAATACCTCTCCGGTGTACCGGCAGCCACCAGGCAGTGCGTAGGCTGTGGGATGGTAAACCGGGGCTGACAAGGGAGCTGACTTGTAAGCAACTGTCAGGAGAGCATTCGAGTACCATCCGTTAAAATATGGAAAGTAGCTCCCGCTCAATGTTTGATGATTACCATGATTGCGATTATGGTTTGGCTAATAAAGGTATCACGATTTGACGTCGACGCCGCTGAGACCGTGGACCGGGGGATGGGATGATAGGAAATGATAATGATGCAAAAGCTAATAATTGTGGAGGGAAATTTATTGGATTATTATTCAAATGCAAAATATGATAGATAATGTAGGCGCGCTCAAGCGATTGCGAATTGGGGGATACTTTTATTGAATCGTCCGTGATATATGTATAGGTACTGTATAACTAGAATGAGAAGTTTTGACGCTCGTTGGAGCAAAGTAATAGTTCTTTTTAGAATGATTGCGCATACAATTCTTCGATATTGAAAATTCTTATTGAAAAACAGTAATTACTCCACCTAACGGTGGTGTTGGTTTTTATGATTTGTTGGGGTCGAACAACCTTTAAAAAAGCCGTTTTGCAAGTCAGTGATTCTATTTTTAATTTGCAAAAATAGCTTTTCGTTGACAATTGCCTCGAAAAGTTTTAGAATGCAAGAGCTATGCCACGATAATTACGTACGTCTGATTTTCGACCAGATTTAAATATTGGTACTAGAAAAAAGCTTTTTTTGGATGGTTCCAGATTCCAGGGACTTATTAAAAAGCTAAAATAGTGGAGTAGTGAATTCTTTTGCTAAATTTGTCATAAATACTGGTGGAATCGTATCCGGGCCAGGTCCCTCAAAGCATCCAATTTTTTTAGAGTATTGATAATTTCCTGCAATTGATTTTCACCAAAATCCCTGAAAAACTTTGGATTAGAGGTCCGATATTCGGCGGCGGCAGTGGTGTGAATCGACGTGACGGTTTTTTATCACGTTTCTTAAAGATTTTGTTTTTTGCTTTTTTTTTGGAATATTTTCAAGTCATTAACGGAAAATATTCATTTGGAAAGTATTTACGGAGAAATATTTTGAAGTTTCGAGGTTTTTTTGGAATTACCATCAGACGGTCTTTGAAAATCCCAACGAAAATTGTTTGGAATTTCAGCAGGAGATTCTTTGGAAATTACATAAGAAATTGTTCCAAATTTCTACACCAAATGTTCGGAATATCTACGAAAAGATCCTGTTGAGTTTTTGATGAATATTTTTTTAAATTTACACAGAAAATTCTTCATATTTTGTTCAGTCTAGAATCATTAAGAAGGCTAGTTTGGCATGGACATCGTTAAAACAGAAAATTCTTTAGAAAATCCGCGGAATGTTGTTGAAAATATAGATTTCAATAATACAATCTTTGGATTTCAACGGAAAATTGCTCTGTTTTCTAAGAGAAATTCTTTGTACAGTAGACGTTCGAGAACTGCAAGTTATTAACCTGCAATGCTTTTTAACTGCAATTCGATAGTTGCCACAGTTTTGCATATATCGGACCGCTGCACTTCAAAATTATGTCAAAGTCGATAATAGCTGCATTGCGCTGCACTTCTATTGCATCTAACGTCGACTGACAACCGTTTGATGCCTAGAATGCGTTGCAGTTATCGAACGACATTCGCTAACCGAAACGTAAACATGTTGCAGTTATCTAATGACTAGTGTATTGTCCATGAGAAATTCTTGGGAAATCACATTGCCTGAAAGCAAAAAACGGCCGAACTGGTAATTTGGCCGAAAAAGTCGTTTTCCCTAACAGGTAGTTTGGCCGAAATGGTCATTTGGCCGAATAGGTCATCAGCCCGAAATGCCGTTTCGCCGTTTAGCCCAACGCACAATGGGAAAAAATTGTCAATAACGTGAATAAATACAATATCTCGGTTCGGTATCGACGGATTGCACTGAAAAATTTCCACCCGTGTGGCCAAATGACATTAACGGCGAAATGGCCTTTTTTGTCAAAAGATCATTGAACGAAATTTCGTAACCTCTCTACTTTCGGGCCGATGCCCACGTAGCGTTTTTTCAACGCTGCGTGCACGTGGCGTTGAAAAAACGCAGGTGTGCATCGGTGCGGTGACGCTGCGTTACCGCTTTTTCCCGATGCACATTCGCGTCCTTTTAACGCCGTGTGCACGCAGCGTTGAAAAGACGCTACGTGGACATCGGACCTTATAAGTCTTTTTAAACCAAAAGTCATCTAACTCAATCCCATTAAGCCGAATTGAACGTATATCCGAAACTGTTATCAGGTCGAAAATGGCAAAACATACTTCTGCATATTAACAATAAAGACGGATCCATAAAAAATGAAAAACGATCCATAAATAACATCTGAATTTCCATAAAACGCTACCACAAACCCATAAAATAGTTCAGGAGATTCTATAAAGAATAATTTTTCGATCCATAACTAAGCTAAATTTTAGCAATTATTAGGGAAATATGTTCCATTAACATGATCAAGAAAAACAATACATTTCTTCCTATTTTCCCATGTACGTATGACAAATGAACCATAAATCTTTGGAAAATAATCCATAAAAAACTATATTTTAATCCAAAAAACTTCAAATTTGCGCATTTTTTATCGTGATGATGATCCACAATTTAAGTAGGGGAGGAGGTTCGGTTGTGGGCACCCTTTTGTGTTTGGTCCATAACTTTGGCCCTGGTTGATCTTATGTCGACATTTGCATAGCAATCGAAAGCTAAACTTATAACCTTACTACTAGCAAAGATATTAATATGATTTCATCGATTTAGAAAAAAATATTGACAATTTAGAAAATTAGACATTTTTGGACATTTTCATTTTGTGGTTTGGTTGTGGGCACCCTTGAAAACTTAGCTAAAAATAAAGAAGCATGAATAAAAACCATCCAGATTTAAAGACAAGGAATAGTTTATTCATTCTAAAAGTCAGTAGACGCTAACAAAAACTCAAATCAATTCACCTAGCAGTGATGATGCCTCCCTCGGTGCATTAAGGAGGATGTTGAAAAAAATCACATAAAAAAGGTCTAAAATAGCACTTCAGGTAAATGGGTTTTAATTTTTCATTGATTTATGTTTTATTGGTATGCACCACAGTCAAAAAAATCCTGATTAATCGCTAAAATTTTGATGGCAATCGACATTGGGCCTCAAAATAGATTGAATTTACTGTGTAAATACGCATTAAATACGAATTAAATCCTTTAATTTATGACACTTTGAAAAAGGCAAAAAAAAACTTTCGTGTTGTTTTTCTTGTACGAAAAATTTATTTGTTTCTAGTTCAAAGTAGAGATGCCCATCCGGTTTGATATTGAGCACAAAACATCATGCTATTATAGCAAACAAATGATGGTTGTCAGAATGACAGCATCTCTTATCTGTCAAAAGATACATAGCCGAACGGTGCCCACAACCGAACCTCCTCCCCTACTATGATCCATAATTTTAGTCATATGATCCATAATTTTGGACATTTGATCCATAACTTTGTTCAAATGATCCATAGTTTAAGCGATATGGTTCATAAATTTTGCAAAATTATTTAAAGATTTAAAAAAAAAATGTGGATCAATTAATATAGTTTCATTGGCCTTCTTTCTAAGTATTATGGATCACATTATCAAAATTATGGATCACATTAACAAAATTATGGATCATATTACTGAATTTATGGATCATCATCAGGATAAAAATTGCGCAAATTTGAAATTTTATGGATCAAAATATAATTTTTATGGATTATTGGATTATGGATTTATGGATCATATAATTATTCTTTATGGAATCTCCCGAACTATTTTATGGATTTATGGTAGCGTTTTATGGAACATCCATCGGAACATCCAACGATCCACGGATCGTTTTTCATTTTTTATGGATCGTTTTTACACATTGAACGGTGCAAAGTAAGGGCTGCCGTCGAAAATGATTTGTCCGCAAATGTAGTTTGGGCGGAAGCGACATATAGCCGAAAGGGACATTCGACCGAAGTGGTAAATCGTTAGACCAAGTAGTTCATTTGACCGAAAATGCCGTTTATTAGGAATGGTTATTTGGCAGAAATAGCCATTTGACCGGAAAATGACCTATTCGACTAAACGACTTCTTAACAAAATTATCAATTTAGGTTTCGGCTTAATGGGATTTGGCTAGATTACTTTTTGCATAAAGGCCAGTATCGACTTGAAAAGTAGAAAGGTTATGGAATTTTGTTCAGTTGTCATTTGACAAAAAGGCCATTTCGCCAAACGAGTAGCCATAAAAACATTTTCGGCCAAAGGGTCAAAAGGCATTGCCTAATAACTTCTGTGGCAAACCAACGATCTTTTAGGCCAGACGACTTGTTAGGTTAAACGGCTTTTTCGGCCGTTTGATGCTTTCGCCAAGCGAATTTCCTAAGAATTTTTTATGAAAAATGCAAAAAAATTTTTTGTAAAAATCCAAAGAAAATTCTTAAAAATTGCGAGCAATCTTTCGTTGAAAACCAAGGATTTTTTTGAAATCTACATTTTGAACAATATTCCGCAGAAATTCCGGAAAATTTCTCGTAAAAATTCCAGGGAGTCTCTGCGGATATTCCGGATTTTCTGCTTTAACGTTGGCTATGCCAAACTTGTCTTCTACATAATCTAGATTGCAAAAGACAACGTTAAAGCATCCCTTCTTCCAGTCACAAGCTCCTACAATTATGAAGCATTTTTTGTGTAAATTTTGAAGAGTACTTAACAGAAACTCAACAGGAACTTTCCGCGGATATTTTGAATATTTTCCTGTGGAAATTTGGAACAACTTCCCGTAAATATTCTGATAAGATTCTCATGTAAAATCCGAAGATTTTTTCGCTGAAATTCCAAACAATTTCACTTGGGAAATCCAAAAAGAGCAAATGAACTGTTCGGCAAAATGTCATTTTCGACCAAGTCCTAAACCAATTCCTTATCCTCCTTTGTTCAGCACATTGGAACAAACCTTCATACATGCTTTTATGAACATGGTCAGGTGGAAAATACACTGAGGTAACATGCACAAATTCTTTAAATTGTAGATGTAGGAATGATTTCTGAATTAAAAGTAGTCGAAATATCTACAAGAACTCCCCCACCTGATTTCCTATTGGATTCATAAAAAATATGTCGTTTCGAAATGCATCAAAGCTGCTTACAAAAACTTCACATCTTTTTACGCGCTTCGTCCCAGCTAGTTTCGGTAGCCGAAATGGCCGAAAAAGATGTACTAAATGTTTTTATAAATTTCCTTCATTCAAGCGATTGAAATTTTGACAATAGAGGCATTCCACGGGGGCATGTCAGTCGATCCTGAGCGACCATTTCGAAAATATTTGAAACTCTGCACAGTTTTTCAATTTCATCTAAATCGTCATTTTTCGATATCAAATCTTCATATTGAGTCACGACTAACTTTTCAAAAGGGTGTATGTGAAAATGGTTCAAAAATATTTAAAAAACTGCACAGCAAAAACGGAATGTTCGATTGTTATGATTTTTTCAGCAAAGTTAGACAACTAAATGGTGATTCTTAAGAAAATGTGCACAGTAAAAAAAAATTTTTTTTTGCCTTTAAAAATATCATTTTTGTCACAAAAACTCAAATATCTCAAAACCCTATCTTTTTTTCGAACGTAATTTTTTTAGGGAAAACGGTCCATTATATTAGCTATCTACCATAAAAATTTGGTGATGGTAAACTAATAAACAAAAAAGTTATGACATTTCAAACATTTCACAATTTTCACATTTAGTAAAAAAAAATTTTTTTCTGTTTAAGTTATTTCGAGAATCGCAGTTTGATGCAGATTTTATTGTTAAGGGATGTGATTTAAACAAGTTGTTTTCATGATATTTTGATTTAATTATTCATAGCATCTATAAGAAACTTAGACACGATCCAGTGTTCTGATCAAAAGTATTGATAGTGTCATAATTTTCATTGCACGTGACTGGCGAAAAATTCTTTTAATAGTGTTGAAACCTGTTGATAATAACGATGATAGAAACATATCAGAAATGTTATTTTTAAGACAAAAGCTGCTATAGTTTACCTGCAAAAAATATACCTCTTAGAGAACAGACTTTATGATCGGGAGGAAACGGGTATCTTCAACAACAACAAATGCATGATAGGTACATACCATGACAATGCTCACGAAAAAGCAAAAAAATTACTACTACTAAGGTTGTTAAAGATCTTATAGTAATTTTTTTCTTCAGTCAAGCAAATGACACCAAACTAGTCAGTAAAAACTTAAAAGTGATTTTGTTTATTGAAATATTACGAACAACATGAGTAGCCGCTTTCTCAACTGTTGTAGGCCGTTTGATGGAAAAAAGTGTTCAAAAGAGTTACGAAATCTCACCGAAAGCACCATAGATAAACTGAAAGCGACTGGTTATGCTCCAATGTCCACATTGAATACAAATTTACGCATTTGCACGTCCTGCCGTCTAAACGTTGACAAAGAGCAATCTGTATATCATCGGTTGAGCAGAGCGCAGGAAGTTCGAAAACGACAGCAACTGAGGAATTGCCAGATGTATCGACAACAACTGAGGAATTACCAGAAGTATTAAGTGCTGAGAGCCTTGCCACCGTACCATCAGCGAAATCTGTTTCAACAAATCAATCGGAAGATGAGTGTATCCAAAAGGTCAACATCGAACGCTTTAACGAGGGCATAGCTGGGATAAAAGTGACTCCGATTAAATGGAGTAAGATGGACTACGTTTATTACCCGGAGAAAAATACCGTGAAATAAACGAAGCTGTACGAAGAAACCTCTTCAAATTAGGACCTGATGATGTGGAAAATACAGACTACGATGAGGTAATTATAAATATGAAGGAAAGGTTCTCGAATGCAGCCACGACAAGGAAAGAAAAATTATTGATTTTGTCGATGCTGCCAAGTTCGTGGTCTATTCAGGATGCCATTGATGAGTTCAAAACCAATAGAAATACAGTAAAAGAGGCAAAACAATTGAAGAATAACTGTCTTTCAACCAAAATACTAGGTCTAGTACTGCATTAACAGATGAGACAAAAGAAATAGTAGTTCAGTATTTTGAAGATGATGAAGTAAGTCGAGCTATGCCTGGTCAAAAAGATTATGTATCAGTAAAAAAGATGGAAAGCGTCAAGCAATCCAAAAACGATTAATGATGACGACTTTGAAAGAAGCGTACACACGCTTCAAGGAAATTCACGATAATATTAAAATAGGTTTTCCTCATTTGCAAGCCTTCGGCCAAGGCAATGTAAGCTTCTTTCCAATTCAGGAACACATAATGTGTGTGTGTGCACAACCCATGAGAATATTAATCTTATTTTACATAGTTTGAAAAGAATCAATTTAACAAAGGATATTAAAATGTTAACTGGTAGTCTTTTGTGTGAAAATACAACATCAAATTGCTATCTACGATCTTGTTCGGATTGTCCAGATTCTTCATCATTGGAAAATACTTTATTCGCTGAGTTTGAAGAAAAATATATTGATCAGTTATCATTTGAGCAATGGGTGACCATGGATAGGTGTGACATAGAAACTATTGTAAAACCTGTAGATGAGTTTGTGTCATATTTTTGCTTGAAATTAGAAAGTTTAATCCTCACGATTTCATTAAAACAGAACAATCCAGCTTTTTAAAAATACGAAAAATACATTACAAAATGGTGAATTTTTAGTCATTTGTGATTTTCTGAAAATTACAGCTTTGTATTGCAAGATGAAGTGCAGTCCCATCACTGGAACGTACAACAAGCTACAATTCATCCATTCGTTATTTATTTTAATGGAAGTACGCAAATTGAACACTTAAGTTTTATTATAATTTCCGAAGATTTAAGACACGATTCAGTATCCGTAAACTTGTTCATTGAAAAATGATTAACTTTTACGCGTTAATAAGCATAAAGAAGTCAAAAGATATATTCCATGTCTGATGAAGCAGCGTCGCAGTACAAAAATCCTAAGAATTTTTCGAGCCTATGTCAATTTAAATCAATGTACGGAATTGATGCAGAATGGCATTTTTTGCTACATCACATGGCAAAGGTCCTTGTGATGCTATTGGAGGAACAATAAAGCGCATGGCCACAAGAGCAAAGTTTAGCCAAAGAACGTGAGCATCCAATTAAAACTGCGAAAGAACTTTTGATTGGGCAAATCGTAGAAAAGAAAAAGATTTAACCAAATTATCATTTTGTTTTACTACTACTGAAGAGTACGAAATAAAGGCTTCAGAGCTCAGCGAGCAATTTAATAACGCGAAAACGATCCAAGGAACCCAAAAATTTCACTGTTTCATTCCATTGTCGGAAAATAAAATTAAAGCAAAACTATACTCAAACTGTGCTGATAATAATTCAAAAGTGTTCGATATTTTAAAAATTTGAATAAAAAAAATAAAAATTAGTATTAATAAACTGTTTTCATGATATCATAACCCATACCAAAATTCAAACCCAAAACTCTTAGAGTTTCTATAACAACATTGTGTAACTGCCACATTTAATTTAATACTTAGGATAATATTAATTCATTTTTATTTATTTATACATATAATATTTATACATATAATATACATAATATCGATGAATACATAAATATGGAATATCACGCAAGGCCCTTAACAATAAAATCAGCATCAAACTGCGATTCTTGAAAAAAAAAATACACGGAAATTTTTTTTTGTTTACTATATGTGAAAATTGTGAAATGTTTGAAATGTCATAACTTTTTTGTTTATTAGTTTACCATCACCAAATTTTTATGGTAGATAGCTAATATAATGGACCGTTTTCCGGTTCTGGTAGATAGCTAATATAATGGACCGTTCGAAAAAAGATAGGGTTTTGAGATATTTGAGTTTTTGTGACAAAAATGATATTTTTAAAGGCAAAAAAATATTTTTTTTTACTGTGCACATTTTCTTAAGAATCACCATTTAGTTGTCTAACTTTGCTGAAAAAATCATAACAATCGAACATTCCGTTTTTGCTGTGCAGCTTTTTAAATATTTTTGAACCATTTTCACATACACCCTTTTGAAAAGTTAGTCGTGACTCAATATGAAGATTTGATATCGAAAAATGACGATTTAGATGAAATTGAAAAACTGTGCAAAGTTTCAACTCAATAGGAAATCATGAATTAAAAATTTTCTTAAATTTTGATGCTGTTGCTTGGAATCGCTCAATATATCAAATTTTTGGTCACATTCTGTTTAATTCTCAAGAAGTTTTTGGTAACCCGTCGGTCAATAAAACAGTGCTACTCGGAGAAGGCGTCCTTACTTGCGAAAATTTCTTGAGGAAAGAGAGTGGAAACTGGTTGAGCTCACCCTTTGCTGTTGCAAGCGATGTGTTCATTCACTCGACAGGTTTTGACGATAGACTGCTGCGGCTTCAGTTAGCTCAGTTCTATATTCCCGATGTACGGTGATGAATATGTGATGCAGATGTTCAGGAGACTTACCAGACTGATCAAATCAACGGTGGATGGTGTGCAAAACTGTGTGAAAATTTCGGGCGAACTCCAATTCGTTCGAATCGCGCCGGGGACTAAGACAAGGTGATGGACTTTCGTGCTTGTTGTTCAACATTGCGGAGAGCTGGGTGTAACAGCCGGGGTACGATTTTCAACAGATTCAGTCAATTTATTTGTTTCACGGATGACATGGACATCGTCGGCCGAACATTTGCAAAGGTGGCAGAACATTCTGTATATCACTGAGCAGGTGTTCAATGTTTTCGAAGAGCAATGACACTGAAGAAAAGTTCTTCAGGTCGGCCATAATACGATGATTCGCGATCGTCTGGGTACGAATAGCCTTTATAAGCTCTTCCTGTTGATGTATAGCATTATGCGCACGTCTGCACGTCCGGAGAATGTCCTGGTAGTCCGCACATAAAGGAGCCACAAATGCAGTGATAAGTTCCTCCCGATGTTGTTGAACTCCGATAAATCGAGCAGATAAATCTTTTTGAGAATTTGGTGTAGGAATGGTCAAATAAATCATCTGAAAGGTTAAGTTTGCAAAAATGAGAACTGCGGGGGGGCTGGTACTCGGATTCAGATTGCTTTTCGGCAATCGTGATCTGGTGGTGTTGGTGTGTTATTATGCTCATCCTGAGAGTAGGAGGTGGTCGATTCGAGTCCCACCAAGACATGTGGATTCATTGTCGCAAATTTAATGTCAGTTAGTTTATTTTAAACATATGCATATGTACTGTCAACATTATTAAGAAGGAAGGAAAATTGTCAATCAATGACTTTCTCCTATAAAAAGTCTACGTAAAGGCTATATGATCACTCTTAAACCAAACTTTTGATAGAAGGCTCCGTGACCCATAGGGAACATCCATAAATTACGTAACGCTTAGAGGTGAGAGGGGGGTTGCCTGAAGTGTGACGATCCATACAAAATGTTCAGATGATTCAAACAAAAAGTGTGACATGGGGGGTCATCGGTCATCGTCGACGTCATCGGAGACGTACCATTACACTCAAAGATTGGATTTATTATCAAATTTTTCCACATATCGCACTAACTCTCTTGGAGATTAGGGTTTCTTTTTCTCTGATTCACCAGGATCAAACGTCTACTCATATGTGGATGACACAGGAGACGCATCAACACGCTTTATAGTTGGATTTGCTTTCAACTTATCCACACAGATCGTACCAACCTGATCGAATGTTGGATTTACGTTGTACTGATTCCGGGTTGGAAATTTTATCATACCTAACACAATATTGTTTCCATATACGCAAGCGTCGTTAAGAGGCTTGCGTATATGGAAACAATATTGTTTTCCACGTTTTCGAACTTCCGAATAACTTGGCTCTAGATATAAATTTTCAAAATCTCCTTGATTCCGAGACTTCTTACCAAAATGGTGTTTACTTATCTATTCATAACTCCCGCGATCGTCATTGAGAACGGACGTAATTAATTACCCGCTTCTCAACCTAAGTAGTGCACCGCGAAGGCAGCGATAAATCGAATTGAACCAACGCTCAAATTACAAACCACGTATCGGTCCATACACCGCGAGTGACGAGTGAACAGTGAAAATCGCATAGCTGACAAAAGTGTGACAATGGGGACGCGCAGCGGGGGGTTGTTTCCCCCCGATCGTGCCAATCAAAATAGGTATGTGATATTGAAGAAAATAAACGGATCAATAACAGAGCACAGCATATTTCTCGTGACAAAGTCAATCGAGACATACTGCTGTTATGAAGATATTTGGCTAAACAGAAAAGACGGTTCGTTGACCGTAATTCTGAATGAGAAAAATGCAAGGAAATTAGTTGAAAACATGAAGGAATTGGCAGATGGAACACCGATCACCGTCAGCTGGGATACCAAACGGAATACGTCCCGCGCTGTCGTTGTCTGTCGGGAGCTCGCAATCGATACTGAAGACGATATAAGAACAAACCTAAGCACACAAGGTGTGACTGAAGTTAAACATATCAGCAGAATGAGCGACGATAAAAAAACGAAATTCAACACCGGAGTCGTGATCCTCACGTTCTCCCAGCCTTCACCGCCAGAAAAACTGAAAATTGGATACCGCGTCTGCAGAACCGAAAAGTACTACCCCCGACCAACGCAATGCTACCGGTGTTACGAGTATCAGCACATTAGTAAATTTTGCAAAAAAGAAGAACGCTGCCGAACCTGCGGCGAAAAGGCACACCTGGAAAGTGATGAATGCTCGAAAGAAATAAAGTGCATAAACTGCGACGATAATCATATCTCGACCAGCAAGGCATGTCCAATTTTCAGGCAAGAGCAGCAAATAATCAAAATAAAAACGGATAGAAACATCTCATACACCGCAGCCCGGAAACAACTTACCAACAACAACGAAAAACCAAGTTACGCAAAAGTTACAGGCGATGTCCAAACCATCGTCGAAAATGCAAGAAAACAGTGGGAAAAGGAGCTGGAGGAGAAAATGAGCTTTATCTCGGAAAAAATGAAAGTTATTTCGGAACGAATGGAAGCGCTTAACGAAAAAGAAGCAAATATTAAAAACTGGTATAACTACCTCAAAGATAAAGAAAAGAATTTAAAGATCACTGAAGAGAAAATGCAAAAAGATATCGAAGAAATGAAAACGCACTGTGGCAAGCTAACAAACGAGCTGCAGAAAAAGGATGAATTAATAGAAAAACTAACAAAAAACATTGAGCCGCAGACCCAGAAAACGATCACAACTAAAGACAAACATGGAAAAAAAAATTAAATGTGACAAACCGATCGAATCATCTCCCGACAGAGAAACCAGAGAAGGCACACCAAGAAGGAAAAGCAACCGAATAAACAACAAAAACAACAACAAACAAAGAAAAACGGATTCCTCAGACATGGAAACAGAGGAATTAAACGACGATAACTGATAATAACAACAATAAAATCAAATCTGAATATGACCACGCTTATACAATGGAACTGTAACGGTATACGGAGCAAACACGCAGAACTTCAACTACTAATAAGTGAACATCAGCCTCTTTTCCTGGCCATACAAGAAACCAGGACAAACCCAAAGACAGCTTTTAATATAAAAGGATACAACTCGATATTTGAGCATCGACCATCTGGTCAAGGAGCTATGCTTATGAAAAAGGGAATCCCTTTCACCCCAGTACAAATACAAACAGACCTGGAAATCATCGCTATAGAGGTAAATACACCCTTCAAAATGACAATCGCATCAATATACATTCCGCCAAATATAACATTGGATACTAAAGAATTTGACAAAGTGCTATGCACTTTACCGAAGCCACTAATAATGGCCGGTGATTTAAACGCTCACCACGCGCAATGGGATTTGAAACACCAAGATTCCAGAGGTAAAGAAATTATCAAAATAATAGAAGACCATGGATTATTAACGCTAAATGATGGCCAAACAACCTTCATACACTCAGCCAAAAGAAACGATATGTACAGCACATCAGCAATCGATGTAACAATATGCAGCCCTGAACTAGCATCAAAATTAGATTGGACCATAATAAACGACCAGCATAGCAGCGATCATTTTCCCATTAAAATCGGAACTATTCAGGTCAACTGCCCTAACAAACAATATCCCAAATGGAAAATCGACTCCGCAGACTGGAAAAAATTCGAAGAGATTCTAGAAGATCAAATAAACCCAAATGAGGAATACTCAATAGAAGATCTGACTACTTACATCAGACATGCCGCACTAGCATCAATCCCAAGAACATCAGAAGTGGTATCAAAAAAATCCGTACCCTGGTGGAATGACAACACCCGGGAAGCAGTGAAACAAAGGCGAAAATCTCTCAGAAAATTAAAAAACACACCTGTTGACCACCCTGATTACCAAATGATCCATGACAACTTTCGTAAACACAGATACGAAGCAAGGAAAATCATCGAAGAAGAGAAACAGAAATCGTGGGAAAAAATCACTTCTGAGATAAATGAACACATAACACCAAAAGAAGTTTGGAACAAGATCAGAAGCATATCAGGAAAAAAATCATCAGAAAACATCTGGACGATAACATCAGATAACAACAACATAACTGACCCTCAACAGATTGCGGAACACCTTGCCAAACACTTCACCAAAGAATCATCAGACAGCGCATACCCACTCACCTTCATTACTAAAAAGAATGCTGAAGAACAGCAGCCAATCAATTTCCCCACAGCAAGATATTCACTGTACAACAAAGAATTTACTTTGGAAGAGCTTATATACCATATGGACACATTGGAAGGATCCTCACCTGGTCCCGATGACATCCACAATCAAATGCTGAAAAGACTTCCACTATTTATCAAGAAGAAATTACTTGCATCATACAATAACATTTGGATCAATGGAATATTCCCCAACACCTGGAGAGAATCTCACCTAATCCCAATCCCTAAACCAGGAAAACACACAAACGATCCAAAAAATCTTCGACCCATATACCTAACAAGCTGTGTGATGAAACTTTTCGAAAGAATGGTCAATCGCAGACTAATGAACGAACTCGAAAATAAATCAATCCTGGGACCTAATCAATTCGCTTTCCGGAAAGGAAAACAAACAACTGATCCCTTACAGAGATAGAAGACATATGCACCCAAGCCATAAATGAGAAAAACACGCAGAACTTCTTTTCCTGGACTTAGAAAAGGCATACGACAGAACCTGGCGCTATCTGATACTAAAAAATCTGTCAAAAGCTGGCATAGGGGGACACATGGCTACCTTTTGCCAAAAATTTCTCGAAGAAAGACGTTTCAAAGTACTTTATCAAGGGCATTTCTCCTCTGAACAAATTCAACAAAACGGAGTACCACAAGGATCAGTACTTGCTGCCACATTCTTCCTAGTTGCTATCAATAGCATAAACGATTGGATACCCAAAAACACCATTATCAAACTATATGCAGACGACATCACCATCGCCGTAATCTCAAGATGCGCCAGATGGACCCGCTTTAAGATACAAAAAATCCTAGACCGAATTAAAGACTGGTGCACTGAAACTGGATTTACCATCTCTACTCAAAAGTCGTCAACCGGAAAAACCGGAAACCGGAAAAAACCGGAAACCGGAAAAAACTTCTAAAACAGCCTCCTGCCATACTTGATAAAGAACCAATCAAACTAACAAAAAATACAAAACTGTTAGGAATATGGCTAGATCACAAACTCAACTTCAAACATCATATTCAAACGAAACGAGATGAATGTAACCGAATATTAGCCCTGATGAAAAGTATAAGCAGCACAAATTTCGGAGCAGATCGAAGATCATTACTTCGGATATTAAACACCATGCTTGTTCCCAGACTTATATACGGAGGCCCTATAATAAGCCGAGCTAAAGATACCGATCTCAACAGACTGTGCCCCATATACCA
This sequence comes from Armigeres subalbatus, assembly GCF_024139115.2. NCBI lineage: Eukaryota > Metazoa > Arthropoda > Insecta > Diptera > Culicidae > Armigeres > Armigeres subalbatus. The sequence goes on from NC_085139.1 coordinate 123,272,496, forward strand.
TCAAGGAATTCGAATAGCCACTGGGGCATTTCACTCCAGCCCAATTGAAAGCCTGTTAGCAGAAAGTGGACAACTTCCATTGGATCTTAGAATATCTGAAGCACTTATCTTATATAGTACAAAACAAATGTACCGCAAAGCTATCTCCCCAACCTGTACACTAGCAGAGCGATCAAACGAAAAATCAGAGACCCTGAACATCCCACAGGTAAACGTTACCATAGGACAATCAAATTACAACACCATCAAACAAATAAACGGAGTCAACATAACCACACTCAATACTCTAACACCCACCGAAAAAGAATCCGTTTTCTCGAAGCATGCAAACTCAAATACCCCACCACAAACACATATACACAGATGGATCAAAACCAGACAAGGAACGGGAAGCGGAATATACTCGAGTGACCATGAAATTAGCATCAATCTTCCTAAACATTTATCCATCTTCAGCGCGGAAGCATACGCAATAAATAAAGCAATTGACCTCAACCCCACTGAATTGACGGTCATATTCAGCGATTCTCAAAGTGTCCTCGCGGCAGTTAAAGGGCACAACTCTAACCACCCATGGATAGAAGATATCAAAAACAAAGTAAAACAAAACCCTGGCCGCTTAGACCTGTGCTGGGTACCAGCTCATATCAACATAACTGGCAACGAAAAAGCCGACAAACTAGCGAAACTTGCCACAGCAGCACAGACATCCACCAATATCGAAACACCATACGACGATTTCAAAAAGCTAGTTAAACTCCATACAAGACTAACATGGGAGAATGTCTGGCACAATAACCGCGGACACTTGAGAGAAATAAAATATGATACAAGCGAATGGTCAACATCCTTCTCGATGAACAGAGAAGAAAGCAAAGCTATTACCCGACTCAGAATCGGTCACACTAGAATTACACATGGACATTACGCCCGCAAGGAAGCCGCACCCACCTGCTCAGCATGTGGCTCCCCAATTACAGTGAAGCACATCATTCTGGAATGCACCAAATTCACCAAACACCGTATCGAAGAAAATATCGCCAAGTCACTCTACCTGGCCCTAGGAAACGATATCAATGAACTTAGAAAAACAGCATCATACCTCACGAAAACGAATTTGATCCACGAAATTTAACGCATCAGCAAAAATACTTACACGATGAATAAGCCAACCACCGAGCTACGCAGCATAAGGGAATCAAGACAACCAACCTGACGGGAACCCGGACCAAAGGCTAACACGAACGATAAATCCACTGTGACTAGATATAAGAATGTATTGTAATTTTATCCTCCGGTGACTTAAATGACAACAAGTTAAAAAGGTCACCTAAATAAATCAAATACAACAACAACAACAACTTATCTATTATCTCATCACCGCCAAGTAGTAGATTTGAAAATCAAACTAAACCCCAATACAGCGTTTTGGGTCTTCTGAACTACTTTGCTATAGATGTTAACTTTCAAAATCACACAAATTCCTAGATATCTCACCTGCACTAGACCGGTGGAGAGTGCCTTGTTTCCATATAGTTCCAAATTACGTGTACGTTTAAGTTTGGAAGATGATATTAGCATTTCTATATCATTGTAAATCGTTTAACTTCACGTTGAAGTAATACACTCAAATCTTTAATTAGTGTCCAAATTGATATCTGTACGGCTAGAAAAAAGTACCTAATTTTATGTACTTTTTTCCCTCTTGCATCTCCCTCCCTCATTCCTTTGTAGTCATAAATTTAAAAGCAAAACTACTCAACAAGGGCAGTTAAGTATGGGAACCCAACGTTAAGTAATCCCATGTTTAAGGTAGCTTCACACTTCCGGAGTTTAGTACGCGGAATTTTTTCTCATGTATTTTTACATATGCTATTTTTTCGGGATTTGGGTCCTGAAGATAATATTAAGTAAATTTAACTTTACCTAATTTTGGGTTCTCTTACAAAACCGCCGTTTTGAGTGAAAAGTACCTAATATTACGTTCTTTTTTCTGTGTGTGGATCCGGATGAGTATGATGCTACTCTCATACAATGGGCTAGGCTTTTACCTACCACCTACAAATTTTATGCGAATCGCTTAACCTTCCTAACATGTTCGACCGCACTTTCAAATTGTAATAACCAGGGTTTGCAGAAAATGCTCTCAATAGATAACGAACAACGATAAAAGAAAGGCAAAAACTGTTCCGAATCATAACAAGCCATGATAAAATATTTATCAAACTTGTATACAAGTGCGAGAAAACAAAATCGGATAGGCGCACCTAGAGGTGTGCGCCGCCAGTTTTTGACACGACGCCGCCGCCGGCCCTTCTGCATCGACGCGCCGCCGCACATAGGAGTACGCAGAGTAAAATCGTGGCCAAAATTATGTCAATCATTTTATTGTCTGTAAATGCATTCAATATACACAGCAAAGTGTATTTTTTCGTTTTTATGCTTTTTGCATTCATAGCAGTGCAGTATGACCACTGGTGGCGTCAGTTATTGTTATTTGATAAAGCATCACTTGGCGCAAGAACGCTGCCTTTGAAAACTACAGCGTGCTTGCGACGAGCGGTGCCCACCTCTGAATCCGTCATTGAGTATGATCTTTCTTATTTTATTCTTCATTCTTTGATTATCATTACTTACAAAATTTTTGGCCTCACTCTTTTTTGGAAGCAAAACATAATTTATGTGAGTTTTGTCGCTCAAAACCAATATTATTTATCTTTTTGACTAGCTTTTTAGCAAACTTCACTTTATTAAAATACAAATAAGTCACGAATGCGTGAGGATGCGTGAAATGTGTTTTGTGGAGCTTTTTAAGGAAACTCCAATCTTTCCAACGCTGAAAAGTTTGTTTCTTGGACGGGATTGGAGCCTTATGAAAAGCTGAAGTTTGTAAAACGTTGGATGGTAAAAAAGGTAAAAAAAGGCTAGCAAATAATATCATTATTAGGGATCATCGTAGAACGGTTTCAGATCAAATCATGCTTGAAAACGTTTTTCATACTTTCATCATTGATACCTATATTGATTTTCATTTTCAAAATCACTAATAACCAAGAAAAACACGAAAAAAGGGACATTTTTTATGCACAATTGCGATTAAACTTGCATTGTAATTATAGTGAAGTTTTGACAGTCAGCATTGCTTACAAGCAAACAATATGATTTCAAAAACCCCTTGGCAAATTAGTATTACTATTTGAGAGTTCAAAAACAAAAAATAATATGGAAATATCTAAAATTTTTGTTTTTGACTTTTGGCCAGGATTTGGGCTGAAATACTCCTCAGTGCGCCGTTTAAATTTTTTCACACCGGTGGTCTTTAATTTTCCACGCCGATTCAAAATTTAAGAAATACGCAGAACTTTCCGCGGAAAATGCGACGATTCAATGGAATTTCCGTAGATTTTTTCGGTTGATCCCTCAGGTATCAGAACGTCGGCTCAGGAGGCACGTTCCCCTCAATTTGGGAGATTTGTGCCATCGCCTTCACTGGCCTTTCTCATCATTTACCTGACGGAAAAGGAAGTGAAAAGGGGAAAGGAAGAGGAAGTGAAGTTGGAAAAGGGAATGGAACCATTTATAGGAAAGCCAATTATGTAGACTCACACGCATTCAGCTAGGGCCTAAAGAGAGGTGTCACAACAGAGGACGTAACAATGGACGAACGTCAAAGACGAAACACAGAGTGCACTATGAAAAACGCATAATGCGAATCCATATAGGTGACAATCACAAAGTACATTGTAAAAATCACATAATGCGAATCCATATAGGTGGCAATTTGTTGAAAACTAAGTAAAACACATATTCATAAACCCATTCTTATTGAACTTCACGTTGAGATTGAACAAGAGTAGCCGAACCCGAACGTCAAGAACGAAACACAGAGTACACTGTGAAAACGCATAATGCGAATCCATATAGGTAACATACACAAAGTACATCGTAAAAAAAAAAAAAACGCATAATGCAAATCCATATAGGTGACAATTTGTTGAAAACTAAGTAAAACACTCTTATTGAACTTCACGTTGAGATTGAACAAGAGTAGTCGAAGCCGAACGCCAAGGACGAGACACAGAGTACACTGTGAAAAACGCATAATGCGAATCCATAAAGGTAACATACACAAAGTACATTGTAAAAAAAAATGCATAATGCGAATCCATATAGGTGACAATTTGTTGAAAAAAAAAACATTTTCATAACCCCACCCTTATTCAACCTCAAGTTGAGATTAAACAAGAGTAGCTGAAGCCAAACATCAAAGACGAAACACAGATTACTCTTTGAAAAACGCATAATACGAATCCATATAGGTGACAAACACAAAGTACATTGTAAAAAAAAACGCATAATGCGACTCCATATAGGTGAAAATTTGTTGAAAAACTAAGTAAAAATCATATTCATAATCCCACCCTCATTCAACCTCAAGTTGAGATTAAACAAGAGTAGCTGAAGCCGAACGTCAAAGACGAAACACAGAGTACACTGTGGAAAGGGCATAATGCGAATCCATATAGGTGACAATTTGTTGAAAACTAAGTAAAACACATATTCATAACCCCACTCTTATTTAACCTCACGTTGAGATTGAACAAGAGTAGCCAAAGCCAAACGTCAAGGACGAGGCACCGAGTGCACTGTGAAAAAACGCATAATGCGAATCCATATAGGTAACATACAAAAAGCACATTGTTAAATACGCATAATGCGAATCCATATAGGTGACAATATGTTGAAAACTAATTAAAACACATATTCATAACCCTACTCTTATTTAACCTCACGATGAGGTTGAATAAGAGTAGCCGATTATCTCGGAGAAATAAAAAGTCAACTACGCCATAGCTCCGGTTAGCGCAGCGAGGGCTAAAATACTGTGAAGGGGGCCCTGGTGCTTCACAGGCTCCGTTTGCGGTTAGGTTCTTATTAGACCCCCCTAACCATTCATTCGTAGGCACGGTAAGCATAAAGCCGCATCACACCGAAAATTAGGGGTCACCTGTATGGTGGACTTTTACCACTGAAACAGGCAATCCGTAATGTTATTCTTAGCCAGATAACCAGCTGCCGACACCACACGGCTATCTAGGCTGTTCGTGGAGAGAAGTTGACATTGACTTTACGTCAACTCTCAATGTGGCCGAACAGCCCCGTTTCATTTTCAAAATCACTAATAACCAAGAAAAACACGAAAAAAAAGGGGACATTTTTTTATGCACAATTGCGATTAAACTTGCATTGTAATTATAGTGAAGTTTTGACAGTCAGCATTGCTTACAAGCAAACAATATGATTTCAAAAACCCCTTGGCAAATTAGTATTACTATTTGAGAGTTCAAAAACAAAAATAATATGGAAATATCTAAAATTTTTTGTTTTGACTTTTGCCAGGATTTGGGCTGAAATACTCCTCAGTGCGCCGTTTAAATTTTTTCACACCGGTGGTCTTTAATTTTCCACGCCAATTCAAAATTTAAGAAATACGCAGAACTTTCCGCGGAAAATGCGACGATTCAATGGAATTTCCGTAGATTTTTCCGGTTTATCTCTAGAACATCACGTTAGAATTCCGTTTACGTGGAAATACCAAATATATCCTTAAAAATTCCATACAATTTTCCGTTGAAATTTCGTAAATCCCACCGTGAAAAGTAAGATAAGCTTCGAGTGTAAATTTCGAAGAATTTCGTGTTGAAATCCAAAAAAATATCGTCGAAATAGATTTTTTGAACGGAGAAGAGTCGTTTGACAGAAAGCCATTTTGTCGATAGCAACAATGCCCAACAAACATTGGAGGAGAATAAAGCGCTTATATGACCAGAATTAGTCTTCTATAGCATATACAATCTCTTCTCCACATCTCGATATTTAAGAGACCATCAAGATAGGGAGAGATCGAGGAATGGAAAGAAAATTAAAATGGGTAATAGATCCAAAAAAGCTCGTTGCTATGATAAACGACAACAAAATAAATCATATCGACATAGAACCTGAACAAAATATGACCAGACCACATCGAGATAGGGAGGATATAAAGATGTAGAAGGCCTAAATGTATGTAGATTGAAGAGACCGAGAAAACCATTGACATACGGAGAAATATCGATATATAAAGCCTGTTCATGTTAAATTTTGGACAGTTAGATAATGTTAAATTGATTTTTCGCCATGTAATAAATTTAAACAAGAGCTAAGACATGCTGAAACCAGCAGTAAAGCGAATAGATTGAGCTATCCTATAAATAGATCGTCTCAGTGGCTGGTAAAAATGTTTAAAAACCGCGTTTGGAGATGGGTGTCCGAAATTTAACGTGGACAGGCTGTAGTACATCGAGATATTGAGAGTCGCACATAGGAGTACGCAGAGTAAAATCGTGGCCAAAATTATGTCAATCATTTTATTGTCTGTAAATGCATTCAATATACACAGCAAAGTGTATTTTTTCGTTTTTATGCTTTTTGCATTCATAGCAGTGCAGTATGACCACTGGTGGCGTCAGTTATTGTTATTTGATAAAGCATCACTTGGCGCAAGAACGCTGCCTTTGAAAACTACAGCGTGCTTGCGACGAGCGGTGCCCACCTCTGAATCCGTCATTGAGTATGATCTTTCTTATTTTATTCTTCATTCTTTGATTATCATTACTTACAAAATTTTTGGCCTCACTCTTTTTTGGAAGCAAAACATAATTTATGTGAGTTTTGTCGCTCAAAACCAATATTATTTATCTTTTTGACTAGCTTTTTAGCAAATTTCACTTTATTAAAATACAAATAAGTCACGAATGCGTGAGGATGCGTGAAATGTGTTTTGTGGAGCTTTTTAAGGAAACTCCAATCTTTCCAACGCTGAAAATTTTGTTGCTTGGACGGGTTTGGAACCTTATTAAAAGCTTAATTTTGTAAAACATATTATTGTAAAAAAGGTAAAAAAAAGCTAGCAAATAATATCATGATTATGGATCACCTGAGAACGGTTTCAGATCAAATCATGCTTGAAAACGTTTTTCATACTTTCATCATTGATACCTATATTGATTTTCATTTTCAAAATCACTAATAACCAAGAAAAACACGAAAAAAAAGGGGACATTTTTTTATGCACAATTGCGATTAAACTTGCATTGTAATTATAGTGAAGTTTTGACAGTCAGCATTGCTTACAAGCAAACAATATGATTTCAAAAACCCCTTGGCAAATTAGTATTACTATTTGAGAGTTCAAAAACAAAAAATAATATGGAAATATCTAAAATTTTTGTTTTTGACTTTTGGCCAGGATTTGGGCTGAAATACTCCTCAGTGAGTCGGCTGTATAGCTAAAGTTCAAGCTCTATCTGGTAAAATTGCAAATGTCACAAGAGAGAATTCTCTTCGTCGACTTCCCCTCTTTTAAATAAAAGTGACAAGCAGAAGATTTATTTGCGGTTTATAACCTAAGAACGCAAGTTCTCATTATTTTATAAGAGGGAAAGTCGATGAAGTCGCAAGGATGTTATCGATCATTTAGTAATTTGCGTTCGATCATTTAGTAGTTTATCTATAACTCATTCCAGAAGCTGAATTTCAAAATCATTTGTATGGTGGACTTCAAGTGGGAAGGTTTTTCTACAACTCTGAACTCAACTAATAACGGAGTTATAGCGCTAGTTACAGTAACTTTAACTAAATGATTGGAGTTTCGTTATCATTTACTTGTCATAAGACGAGTTTGTACAATCCCATTGAATTACACCACTTAATTGTATCCTGACAGATACGTATTTCGACCTCAACAGTAAGGCCGTCTTCAGTGTCTCGTACTTGACTTGAGTCGAGTCAAGTACGAGACACTGAAGACGGCCTTACTGTTGAGGTCGAAATACGTATCTGTATCTGAAATTCAATGGGATTGTACAAACTCGTCTTATGACAAGTGAAGACATTCCACTAAAAAGCTCAAAATAATTTTCTTAACATTATTATTTAGTTTAAGTTACTTTAACTATAGTTATAACTTCGTTACTAGTGGAATTCAAACAACAAACTATAAGGCAGAGTTGCAGAAAAACCTTCACACTAGAAGTCCGCCATACAACACATATTGAAATTCAGCTTTTGGAATAAGTTATAGACAAACTACTAAATCATCAAACGCAAATTTCTAAATGATCGATAACATCCTTAGATGAAAGTCTTGCGGCATTCGCCCTTTTTACAAATAGAGCTTGAATTGTTTGTTGGTAAGTCCGAAAGTTGTTTGGCCTAATATACTACCTTTGGCTGGAGCCTATCTAGTCTAAAATTACTTTGCCGAAAATGCCATTTGGTCGAACAGTTCCTTTGGTTAAAAAAAACAGTTGACCGAATAGCTCAATTGGCCGAAATAAGCATTCGACCGAAAGTGTCGTTCGGCTGAATTTGTTATTTGGCAAAAAATGCTGTTTGGCTGAAATATGTGTTTTTCAGAAAGGACATTTTCGGGCCAAACTACTCTTTCTGCCAACGAGCATTTCTACCAAATGACATATTCGGCCAAATGATCAATGACTTTTTCGGCCAAACGACTATTTCGGCCATATTACATTTTCAACAAAAAAAACTGTTAGAGCAAAAAACTTTTTCGGTCAATTACCAATTCAGCCGAATGAGGCTCTCGGCTGTTTGTCGCTTTCCGCTAAATGTCATTTTCTGTCAATCAATTTTTGACCTAATACCGTTCTGGACAAACGTTTGATTCGACCTAATGGAAATTGGCTAGAAGACTTTTGGCCTAACCAGTTATTGGAATAAATGGCTTTTCGTCGAATGATTTTCGATCAAACGACAGGTAGGGCCATTTGGCCGATAGACACAAGGCCGAAAGGTGTTTGGCCAAATATGTTATATGGCCGAACAAACTAATAAGCCAAAGTCCATCCGGCCGACAATCTGATTTAGCTGAAATAGACATACGGCCGAAAATGTCATTCTGCCGAAAAAGTCGTTTGGTCAAAAAGTTGTTTGGCCGAAATGGTCGTTTGGCAGAAAGGCCATTTAACCAACAATGTTATTTGGCCAAACGGGAGGATATTTTGGACCATATTACCGTTCAGTAATCAACATTTTCGACCGAATGACCCTTTCTGTCAAACATCCATTTCGGCCTTATAACCTATTCAGCCAAACGACCATATCAGCCAAATGACGTGCTAGGGAAGAGTACTTTTTCGGCCAAATTACCAATTCGGCCGTATGTTGCCTTGGCCAAATTAAATTTTTGGCCAAACTTTTTTCGTTTTTCGATAGACACTGCAGGATGGAAATGCAGGCAGCACTCCTCGGAGCACGGCTTTTGAGGAGCGTTTACTCCAATCACTCATTAACCTTCAACAATTGTTACATGTGGACGGACTCCAGTACTTTGCTGGATTCGTTCAGATCATCGTAAATTCAAGCCTTACGTCGCTCATCGAGTTGGGGAGATCCTTTCTCTTACTCAGCCCGGACAATCGAACTGGGTTGCGTCACAACACAATATTGCAGACTTGAGAAATGTTCGGATTGTTGAAGGTCTTTGTAGCGACGGAGTTGCTCAACGGTAGATCAAAGCTGGAATTATATTTCAGTGTAATAAATAAGTAAATTTTTAGAATTTTTATTAGGGCTTACATGGTCTTCTTTTGTTCCTTGCACACTATACCGCATTCCGCTATACCTCATTCGCAATCGTCCGATTTGACATGTGTCAAGCGATGTGAAGTGTGGCCAGAACAATAACCGTTTTGCCCAATCGTTCATACAATTCGGCTGGATGCTTTTTGAATTAACATATTATTCGGCCCATTGGCTTTCGCCAAAATATTTTAGGTAAAACGACCCTCTTCTTTTTAATAATTTTGCATTTAATTTCCGACGAATTTCTTATGAACAATACAAAGAATTCCCTGTAGAAATTCAAAGAAATCTTTAAAAAAATCCGATTTTTTTAGTTGAATCATGTAGAAGCTCTGAACAATTTTAGTTTAAATTCCATGAAATTCACCTCGGAAATTCAGAAGAATTTTACATAGAAAATAGGAAAACATCCGGTGCAAATTCCAATTAATTTCTCATGAAAATTTCGAACAATGTGCCGTTGAAATCTAATTTTGTTTTGTTGATGTCCACATTTTAAACAATCTCGCGCAGAAAATCTGAAGAATTTTCTGTGTAAATTTCGAAGAATACTCAACAGAAACTTTCCGTGGAATTTCCGAACATTTTTCTTAGAAACTCAAGCAATTTTCCTTGAAAATTCCAAAGTGCTTCCTTGGAAATTCCAAAGTATTATCAAAACTTTAAAGTAGTTGTCATGGAAAGTCCGAAATTAATTTTCAAATTAATATTTTAGAGAAGCTCAGAGAATTTTCGAGAGAAGTTCTTCCGTTGAAGTCTTGAAAACATCCTGAATAAATGCAGAAAAAAAACTTTAAGAAACAAAGCGTTAAAAATCTCCACGCCGATTCACGCCGCCGCCGCCGCCGACTAAATTTCCTACAAACGCCGCCGCCGACGATTTTCGGACCGGCGCACACCTCTAGACACACCCCACACAGAAGTGACGATTTTCGCTTTGGTTTTGCTCATTTTGTGTTGCGGACCGCACAGCTGTGTAGAACAAGTTGAAATGCATCATCAGAATCAGTGCTCCACACGTTTGGAGCTTTTTAAAAGAAATCTATCATGAGGTATAGCCTCCCGAGAATCAGTTCTTTATCATGGCGGCTTGTGAAAAAATTCTCTCGTGGTATGCTACATTTTGTTTAAGTAACAGAGACGATAAGTGAGAGACTTTTTAATTCTCTTTTGGATTCAAACCCTGGTAATAACATTTAAATGCAATAATGTGAACGTATGTAACTTCTTGACTTTTCCTATTTCGTTGAAAACTTTGTTACTGCTCGTTGACCTAGTTTGTACGACGTTCCGGATGGGCTAAAAAGCTCACGCTTAGGGTGTTCGGGTCATGTTTACCCGGATTTGACTTGGCAATATCGCAGGCATTTCCCAGATAAACTCACATGTTTATATACCCAAAATAATAGTCAGCTCATAAATTTTCCGAAACTGACATCAGATTGTTGATCGTCAGTTGGCCACCTGTCTATGGACGGAAATTGCACAATTATACCGCGCATTAACGATTTTATTACTTTTTTTTTCTCACAAATTTCCTCAACACTACTTCAGAGATGACGAATATTGAATGCAGTCCATATTTCTACAGATGTTCTAAGTTCGCCAAAGCGTTCTGAAGTTCTGAAACTTGGTGTACCGGGTCAACTATGCTTGATAAAAAAGCCATTTTCTCCACACAAGTTCTTAGAGGCCAACCAGGTGTTCTAAGTTGTCAAAATTAGTCAATTGGTCTACTAAGTGAATTGGGTTCAGTACAAAATAAAAAGCAACTCATGGTGTTCGTACAGGCCTTTATAAGCCATGCGATTTACGATTTAAATATGTGCAAAAACGATCATCTTAGTTCACAAAATCATTCCAGAGTTTAAACCAATTTATCCACCATCCACTATGCTCGTTTCGAAATCGATAACAACCCTCTGTTATCAATCAGGCCCTGAATATCATGTTTATGGCTTATGATTTAGAAAATACTCAAGTAACACAGTTTGTTGAATGGATTTAATGAATCTTAATTAATACATCTTTCAAAACATGGAACTTATTACAGGATGCAGGTGTGGCCGATCAACAATCTGATGTCAGTTTCGGAAAATTTATAAGCTGACGATTATGCCGGGTATAAAAAAAATCGGAGGTTGACTGAGAAATGCTTGAGATAAGACGTTTAGTTCGTAGAAAGCTGTAATACATACATGTACATTTTTTTAAATTTATTTTCATACTTTTTGATTTGATTTTTGTGTTTTTTGCATTGCATGAAAAAGGCATTGTGACCGCGAGCTAAATTGGGCTCCGTTTTTGGATCATGGTTTATATTCAATTTTCAAATATCAAAGACTCTTCTAAAAGCAATTGGCTCAATTACTACATAAAACCTAAATCAATCAACATAGAAAGATCAAAAACGACTCAACAAACCGAAGCGCTGTCAAAACAGCATGTTCAAACAGTCCGAACCACAAAAACTTAGCATAGCAGCTTGCCCTTCTGTGTATGCATGTAAATGTAGAATCCATCTGTCTGCACAAGAAGAACATCAATCTTTTTGTTTGGCTAAACTAATTTCCTCTCCAGATTAGGCCACCTTCAACTCAAGAAAAAAAAAACTCGTAGGAGGAACTTTCACTTTTCCATCAAACGTAAATACATATTGGTAATCTAATAGAAGCGGTCCAAATTCAGCAATGCGTCACCAGAACTGAAGCTGAAATTGATGAGATTTCCTCCCGCATGCACAGCCCCCTGGGTTTCGATGGCGGCGGAGTGCGGACCGGATGCGTAGCCAAAGAGTTTTCCACTTAATTACAATCGAATGAATATAAACGATGCGAACAATTGTACCCCGTCCAGGCAATTGTCAATCGATTTTCTACCGCCTGGCCATCATCATCGGAAGGAAAGCGAAATGAGTCCGATTCCCAATTCAGATTTTTTCCTGCCCGTTTCCACTCAGTGGAGATTATTCATCAATTTCACTTTTCGCCAGACGGGAACGGCGGCGGACTTTGCGCCAGCAATCAGTTGTGCGGTCCCTGGTGATGGTGATGCCGACGATGCCGTCACCATGATTAATGACTCCACCCACACACAGCGAACGGGATACGTTGGGGGGACTTCAACATTGCATTGGTTCAAAGTGCAGCAGGCCATGAAAATACAAATTAATCCCCGTTTCATTTGCCCAGATTCTAGAGAAAAGGGATGAATTAAGCTTGGATGTGTTTTTGGGGGGTTATAGTACTTAGAGAGATGTCCAACACTTGATACGTTGTATATACCTGCAGAAGCGTCAATGATATCCACTACTGTTTGAAATTTTGCAACCCTTCTTTATTATGCTTTCTGTACTGTGACAAAATCATGGACATCCCCCTCAAACTTCGGACTTAATTTTTGAAAACTCCTATAACAACAGTATTAACTAGGATTGATTTCATACCAACTAAGAATACATATTAATACGTTATTTATCAATCTACATGAGCCATTTTATCCACAGAATATTTTAAATCGTTAGCCCTAAAGACACCCATGGATCGGGTAGAATAAGCTACTAGTGCCACAGGTTGCTTTTGATTTGCACCGTTTCTCTTCTTTTTCTCCCAAAAGTATCCGCTCGCTCTAAATATAATAAAATCCTAATCTACCACGTTCATTCAAGCATTCCTCAAAAGACAAAGCACCTAAACGAGTGTCCTTAAGTGCCTTTCGGAAAATTTTATTATAATTGTAATTTTTTAATTCAAACTGCGCGACCATTTCGGATGGAAGCAATGGTAAGTGGTCGTAAAAATCCACTTTCGGTGGGATTTTTCGTTTGTTCCATCCAAGGAGACGGTGAAGAGCGTATTTGGCCACTGATGAAAAGAAAAGGGGAAAATAATTATCAACAATGATACTGTATTTTTTGTTCGCTTCAGTCACCAACGGTGCACTGACTGACTGTACGTACACATGCAGTGGGGCTGTCCTTCAGATGACAAACACGATGGTGGTGACACAAAGGAAGGATTACTGCAAATGAAATTAAAATAACGCGAAGAAAAAAGAACTTAAAATAGCGGACTATGGAGAAAATTGTGAGGAAAAGAAATTAATTCTTTTTTGATTGCGCTTTCCTGAAATTAATCTGATCCAGGGTAAGTTAAGGTTGACAAAAATACGCGGCGAGGTGGAAAATCTGCATTTGATGACTGAGCATTACGTGCAGAATTCATGGAAGAAGTTGAAAAAAAAAGTGGAATTGAAGAGAGATACTTTGGAATTAGTTTTAATCGACGAAAAAAAATCGTTCAGATTAAACAGTTGTTGAGCATCATGGGTGAAAAATTCGTAGTTGTACCCACTTACGAACACTAAGGATGAAAAACATTCCCGAGCGCGTTTACATCTTTTAGAGGATCGGAAAGGGAACTATCTTCAGCATCAAGATGTATAGGGATATACCTGCCCTTTCCCCTAAGTCTCCCCCAAAGTTCGGCGGCCGAATGGTCGTTGGAAAGGGTGAAAGAATCATCATTGAACGGCACTAGGTCAGCCGACTTGGATGCTTCCAACAAGATGACACCACGTGGGTGCCACTTTACGTCACCTTCCACGCGAGGAGTGTGAAAATCCACAGTTCACCAACCAAATCGTACGTACTTTGGACTCCGCAAGATGCTCCGATCGAATAGAGTTCGCCGCCGTTCTAAACTGACTATCTACAAAATGATCATTAGACCGGTAGTCCTCTACGGACACGAGACCTAGACGATGCTCGTGGGGGACCAACGCGCACTTGGAGTTTTCGAGCGGAAAATGCTGCGTACCATCTATTGATAGGGTGCAGATGGTACCGTAGAGGAGGCGAATGAACCACGGGCAAAAGATGTTGATAGACCCCTCCATCGTTCACACCGCGAAAATCGGAAAACTGTGGTGGGCCAGGCACGTAGCCAGAATGTCGGACAGCAATCCGGTTAAAATTGATCTCGACAACGATCCGATGGGAACAAGAAGACGAGGTGCGCAGCGAGCAAGGTGGATCAATCATTGGCGGACCTTCCATAGACTACTGCGTGGTTGTGGTTGGCGACGTGCAGCAAAAGATATTTTAGTTACTAGATACAGATTGTCGCTGTCGTCGCTGTCCGGAACGTCTTTTGCTGGCGAGGATAGGGGAGCTAAATGTCAAAGAAGGAAAATCCATACGATTTGACAGTTTAGTACCACACATGTTTCGGACAGCAGAACAAAGGGAACCGAAGCGACAATCTTTATCTAGTAACTAAAATATCTTTTCGTGCAGCCATGGACCGAGAAGACTTTTATGTACTGCACAGGCTACTCCGGCCTTAGTCTGAGCAAATAAACAAATAAATTACATTCTCTTAACTTGGCGGTGGTAACGCCGTGATCTACATGTGGAAGCTTGAAGAATACGCACAAATATACACAATAGAAACGCTCGATGCAAACGAAGCTATTTGCGAAATCGAAGCAAAACTCTTTACACAACCAATGACAGTTTTTTATTGTTTTTTTTTCAGTGGATGCACGGTATACCGAATCAAGGTAGGCTCGTAAAGAAAATGACAGTTCAAATGTGACGTGAATGCTATCGCAGTATAAACGAGTGCAAAAGAAGACCAAACTAAATCGTATAGCTTTGGCTTGCTTCGTCCCAAGCAGCGATAGCAGTGACATCAATTGTTTACAATGAAAATTGATGTTTACATACGTCTCGCCCTCCTTAGCCGTGCGGTAAGACGCGCGGCTACAAAGCAAGACCATGCTGAGGGTGGCTGGGTTCGATTCCGGTGTCTAGGTGTCGGTCTAGGCAATTTTCGGATTGGAAAATGTCTCGACTTCCCTGGGCATAAAAGTATCATCGTGTTAGCACAGACAAACAGACATAACACTCGTCAAATTCCCATCGTTCTCTGATTTACTGGTCGATTCAAATAATCATTAGTTGGCCAATTGATCACTCGTGGCGCGCGCATCGGATTTGCTCGAGTTTGACGTTTGCTCACCACCGCCATCTGGTTCGTGATTTGCCCAACTAACTTAAATCAACAGATGTCGTTAGTGTTTGAATGACGATGAATTTGATGAGTGAATGTTCAATGTGTTATGTCTGTTTGTCTGTGGTGTTAGCCTCATGATATACGAATGCAAAAATGGTAACCTGGCTTAGAAACCTCGCAGTTAATAACTGTGGAAGTGCTTAATGAACACTAAGCTGTGAGGCGTCTCTGTCCCAGTGTGGGGATGTAATGCCAATAAGAAGAAGAAGAAAGAAGAAGAAGATTCGTGTCGATAGTGCCTTGTTTTGTATGCCGTGAGTGGATGAATGGAGAGAAGGAGGAGGCCGCCATCCTGATCATGATTCACTCAAACTATGACACATTGTAATGGCTATGAGCAGAATGGATTATTTTAGGTAACTCATTTTGCACTCACCGCATCAAAACAAAGTCGCTACTGTATATGTAGTTTAACATGCGAGAGGTTTTGAAGGAACTGGTCTACGGTGGCGCTATCTACTCGTTTCATAGCGGCAAATTTTGATTTTTCATTAATCCATTTGCTTCAGCTTCGCGAATCAATCTAAGTAGACTGATACTGATAACAATGATAAATGCAAAGTTTTGTTATTATCTACGACTTGCAGTAGGATACATCTTCAACCTTCGGTGGATGTTCTGATAGTCAGCACATTCGAATAATGATTCGTAGTTGTTTTTAAAAGCATGATGGAAATTAGTTGTTTTTGACGAAAAATTTTAGGCGGGAACGTTCAACACTAGATGACTTTATATCAAGGATCGAAGATGAAGAGTCGACCTCGTTTGTGTCTTTAGATGAATTTTGAAATCGCTTAACTCTGTAGGACGACTTATTTCTGTATAGATTCATTAGATTCTGTATAGAACTAGTTTTGAAACAAATATACAAAAATGTGAAAATAACGAAAATTTCTATCGTTTTCCCAATCCTGAGTGCCTCAAAGCTCCGTATTTGAAAAAAACTGGCCAGGATTCAACTTGAAAAAAGGAATGATTCAATACCCAAACATCGATCTTCATCAAAACGGCTCTCACCATCACCAACGACATTGATTGGGTACCGACAATGAATCTGGAATTCGATCACAATGGAACCAAGAATAATCCTCCACTTTTCACTCGGATACCGCTTAATGTAGTGCGAAATCCATACCAAGTCTCCATGCAATCACCAGCTCATGGACAGTCATCACTACAAAACAACGTCCTTCCCGTTGCTGCAATGAAGACCCCTGCTGGGAGTGCGGTCCATGCTGCGGCCGTTTCATTTCATAATGCCCATGACCAGATACTTGACTCTTCCTCACTACCTTCCGGGAGCTTATCGATCTCTCAATATGGTAATAGCAAACGAAATGTAACATCTGTCCGAAGCAACCGTTCAATTCAGGATAAAAGACATAGTAACGTTTGATATGTCGCGAGTAAACGCGACGTGCGATGCGACGCGACGCGACAGTGCAATTTGACAGCCTGTTGATAATGATTGTTATTCTTTTACGTGAGTCGCGTCGCGTCGCATCGCTCGTCGCGTTTACTCTGGCGGGCACCTAAGACGAGTTCAATTATCGATATTGTCACTACTGTTCAATCTCCCAACGTTCTATGGTAAACTCAATCGAGATGAAAGAACTGTTACTCAGGACGTGACACTCATTCGAAGCAACGTTTCTACCAGAAATGTGATTTTTTTTCCGACCAGATAAAGCCTACTATACTGGATGCTATTCCACCAGGCTATTATAGAAATCAAATAGTATCTCAGTCCATTCAAGCTACTTCATTAGTGCGATGTCACGGAACACAAACAGAAGAAGACAATGAAGTAGAGAAAAAAAGAAAGAAAAAGAAAGAACTAAAAAGATGTTGAACTTTTTTTTCGGATGTCCTAGGCCGTCCAAAATGTCTAGAACTAAATGTCATGAGCTGCCATATGTCCAAAAATGTCTATGTGATCATAAAACATAAAATTATCGTGTTTGGAATACACGTAAACTATTCCAGGGTCTCCAAACTGTCCTGGAGTTCAGAACATGCGATCTACAGGATCAACCGATTTATGAAAGATATATTTGTGTTCCGCTGAACATACCAACAGGTTCATCGAGCCGATCATTCATCAAATCTCGCTTAACTTTTCTAAAGGACCTAAGTAAGAAGTCTTTCATTCTGAGAAAAACGAAGTTGAATGTTTGCGGAACATTTTCGGAAGTGTTTCAAACATAACCATTTTTTCTATGCCCCGTTTAATTGTGGGAAAGAAGAGTGGTTTATTTAGCTATATAAATGAACAACATTGCATTACATATTGAATTTAAAGTAATAACAGCAAAAAAAATAGATAGGACATTTTGAATTCCTAAGCTGTACATTGGTTACTTTGGTCGTTTGGTGTTCGAGGATGTTACATTGGACATTTTGATTTTTCCCTTACTAGTTAATTGCCTACTTTCCGGCTATTAGTTAGCCGGCGTGAATGTCCACTGCATGTTCACCGACAGCTGCAGGGATTAAATCTTGGATTAAATCCTTCAAAACTAATTGTTTGTTGAGACAGATTGTGAGTAGGCTGTGCGCGTGAACGGTCGTTTTTCACCTCATGTCAAAATTTTACAATTTTTTCCACAAGTTGTGATTTCCATTTTTTATTGTCGTTCCGGTTCCACAAGATTCTCTCTATAGTGGCAATTTCATTAAAAAAAAAGCTCAACGGTGGTTGGAACAAGAATTAAGCATCCGTCGAAGGTAAAGGCACCAACACCCTTAACGCCAACGACATGGTCGAGCTAGAGTGGACTACGGGAACTATTATTCTTTTGGACTTCAATCTGGAGCTAGTGCTCCGGCGATCGCAATTGTAAGGAAGAGATCAAGAGATGCTCGCTCAGTGAGTGCCCCGGGTAAAGGATAAGTAGTATGGCTCCATTCAAGGTAAGACCAATGAGCTATATGTGCTGAACAGCTTTTACTGATTCATACAGTGAGCCGTTTTATAGTATGATCGCTCAGGAGCTATAAAGTAAATTAATTCGTGACTATTCATTCTAAAAATTCAAGTATAATACATACAAAAATCCCCCTTGTTTCGCTGATTTTGTGTATATTCCAGTGTGAGCTGAACTATCAGTCAATAATTCAGTGATATTTTTGTTGTTTGTGGTTTAATATACACAGAAAATCTGTATTATTCTGCTATTAAGTTATGCGGTGAAAAGAAGTTCAAAAATCAGTGTTTGCGTAACTAAGATATTGAATGCCCTACATTACGAATGGTTTTGTTCTTATTAATTAGGTATCAACTATGACATGATGTGGTTGTTGGGAGCAAATGTCCATCTTTGTAAATTGTTTTTTATTTTATCTTTCATTCAGTTTTGTTTAACTCTAGCGTATACAGGTATATTTCGCTAATATGTTTTGTTTGGAGCTGGAAAATGACTCCATACTGGTTTTTATTCAAAGCTCTTTACTCAAGAACTTTAATCCCAAATACCAAGTATGTAGTATCATATAAACCCGCGTTAGTGAGAAACTTCAAGGCAACTTTATGGCAACATTTGGGCAAAACATAAAATATTTGACAATATTCATTATACTCATTATGTTGCAAATGTTAATTTATTTCTTGTATTTATTTCTTCCATCATTATATGTATTCAATATTTTCAATAGATTCATTATATTCAACTGATTTATTTTATTCATTTAATCCACATAGTAATAATATTCATATAATTTATTATATGAATTATACTCAACGTATTGATATTATTTCTTATTTCAAACTCATAAAATTAAGCATCCTAGACCGGAACGAAAAGCAGAGATTTTTATGAACCGAAGACTTCTTCAATAGAAGTGCTTATGGGAAATAGACTGTCCTTAGAAAACGAAAAATAAAAACCCAGTCTATAGTTCATCATTTCCTTTCATAGTATCATACTCATGTATTAAATATGTATTTATACATATATGTAATTTCATGCATATATTCGCATTTATTTTAAACTATTTTATTATTAAAATAACACCTTGCGGACATTTTTTTCCACAGTATTTTTTTCCATTGTATTGGAGCACAGTAGCCTTCCAGGATGGTCTGCCATATTACTTTTTCATATATTCTCAACACAAGCCTAAATTTCCTTTACAATATTACTGATTTGATTGTAAATATATGAAATGGAGTTGGGAGGGTGCATCAGGGCATCAATTAAGTTACAATTGGACAATGAAGTGGTAGCCAATCGGAGTCAAGGAGAGAAAATATTAGTCGTTCGCGTCTATTACTTTTATCTCCAACAGTTGATAACCAGTTGACGCGCCCTTCTTCAAACAAACCATCCCGTGGAAAGCTTGACAAGTATTGCAAATCTCATTATTCTTTTTGTTGGATCATTCTGCTGGAAGGAGATTCTCATTTTCCCGTGGGTTTCGTGTAAGTGTCTCTGCTTACAGGTCCACCACCCCCATTTTTGGCCCTTCATACAGCAATATGTTGAATTCAAAATCATATTGAAATTTGGCCTTACTGACAAGTGGTACCGCATGCAGAGCAAGACTCTAGCCAGGATATGGTGGCAAACTACATACATACATACATACATACAAATTAGTTTTATTAGTTTCATTTTCCTTGATAATATTACTCTGATTATGTTTGAGACAAAAAGTAAATCCCTGTCATCATATTACATTCTTTTCTATTCTTTTATGTGTTTTATAGGTGAATACACCATCTAAATGGATGATCAAAATGTACCGCTTTTCAATACCGTCGTCGGGGGTGACAATGAGTCAAATGGGGGTGAGAATGGGTCACTGTTTCAAGTACTTAGAATGCTTGTAAAATGGATTGAATGTATCTGAGGGCAAGAAGACTAAAATATAAGAGACCTTTTTGAACGATTTTGCTCTATGACCTTCAGGCTGCCGGTGAGAGCGATGACCCATTCTCACCCCCCAGACCCATTGCCACCCCCGATGGCGGTAATGATATGTTTTGTTTTCTCGCGTCAAATTTCAGCATAGACCGATTAGTATTTTATTTTTCATTACACTTTTGGCTTAGACTACCCCACCGTTATTGAAAAGTGATCTGTGTCTAATTATGCAGTTTTTTTTCTAGAAGACAATCGGAAAACTGATAAAAGTGATTGCGCGTCCTATCGTGTTTTGTTTTTTTGCCTTTCTCGTATACCTAGTATACGTAAAGGCTATATGTTCGCTCCAAAAACAAACTTTTTATAGGAGGCTCGGAGACCCATAGTGTTATATACCGATCGACTCAGCTCGACGAATCGAGGTGATGTCTGTGTGTGTGTATGTGTGTGTGTGTGTGTATATGTGTGTGTATGTGCGCAAAAAGTCTAGCCAACTTTTCAGGCCCAACCGATTTGCTCGCAACAAGTTGCATTCGACGCAGAATCCTGTCCCATTGTTTCCTATTGACAATTGGCCGGATCGGACTATGGGCTCAGAAGTTATGGTCAAAATACTTTTTCCTTAGGCAACAACGAGTGGAAAAGTCTAGCCAACTTTTCAGGCACATAGCCCTAACCGATTTGCTCGCAACAAGTTGCATTCGACGCAGAATCCTGTCCCATTGTTTTCTATTGACAATTGGCCGGATCGGACTATGGGCTCAGAAGTTATGGTTAAAATACTTTTTTTTAGGCAACAACTAGTGGAAAAGTCTAGCCAACTTTTCAGGCACTTAGCCCTAACCGATTTGCTCGCAACAAGTTGCATTCAACGCAGAATCCTGTCCCATTGTTTCCTATTGACAATTGGCCGGATCGGACTATGGGCTAAGAAGTTATGGTCAAAATACTTTTTTTTAGGCAACAACGAGTGGAAAAGTCTAGCCAACTTTTCAGGCACTTAGCCCTAACCGATTTGCTCGCAACAAGTTGCATTCGACGCAGAATCCTGTCCCATTGTTTCCTATTGACAATTGGCCGGATCGGACTATGGGCTCAGAAGTTATGGTCAAAATACTTTTTCCTTAGGCAACAACGAGTGGAAAAGTCTAGCCAACTTTTCAGGCACATAGCCCTAACCGATTTGCTCGCAACAAGTTGCATTCGACGCAGAATCCTGTCCCATTGTTTCCTATTGACAATTGGCCGGATCGGACTATGGGCTCAGAAGTTATGGTCAAAATACTTTTTTTTAGGCAACAACGAGTGGAAAAGTCTAGCCAACTTTTCAGGCACTTAGCCCTAACCGATTTGCTCGCAACAAATTGCATTCGACGCAGAATCCTGTCCAATTGTTTCCTATTGACAATTGGCCGGATCGGACTGTGGGCTCAGAAGTTATGGTCAAAATACTTTTTCTTTAGGCAACAACGAGTGGAAAAGTCTACCCATCTTTTCAGGCACTTAGCCCTAACCGATTTGCTCGCAACAAGTTGCATTCAACGCAGAATCCTGTCCCATTGTTTCCTATTGACAATTGGCCGGATCGGACTATGGGCTCAGAAGTTATGGTCAAAATACTTTTTTTTAGGCAACAACGAGTGGAAAAGTCTAGCCCACTTTTCAGGCACTTAATCCTAACCGATTTGCTCGCAACAAGTTGCATTCGACGCAGAATCCTGTCCCATTGTTTCCTATTGACAATTGGCCGGATCGGACTATGGGCTCAGAAGTTATGGTCAAAATACTTTTTCTCATAAAAAAGCGCGTAAAAATGTATAGCCCACTTTTTTAGCACTTACCCTCAACCAATTTCCTCGCAACAGGTTGCATTCGACGCAAAAACATGTCCCATTGTTTCCTATTCAAAATTGGTCAGATCGGACTATGGGCTCGATAGATATGCCAAAAATATGTTTTTCTTCATACCAAAAGTGCGTAGAAATTACTCACTCGAAAAAAAAAACGAGGAAGGCACCATCACCGCTAGGTGGATTAATCTGGGTTTTTTTTATATATCTTTATTAGCGCGACTTTCAGCCCAAGGCTGGCTCGTCTCGTAAACTCATATATCCAACATCCCTGTAATTTCTCGTCGGCTTCCTTCAAAGCGAGTATCACGTCAACATCTTCCTACCCATTCCTTAATTGACCTGCATTCGGACACGGCCGGCGCTGGTATTGCTTAATTTTTGGTCACCAGTTCTTACACATTGAAGATGATGTTAGTCCCAAACTTCATCTATTGGTTCTCTGTATAATTACAGCTGACCTGGCAATAACGGAGGAGCAACCGTCGGCGGTCAATCATGCTCATGCTGCTCATGCTCAAAACTAATTGTTTGTTGAGACATGGTAAATCAATTAGGCTAGATGTACCAGTTGTGGCTATAGCACCAGTTGTCGCACTAGTGCTTTATATGCCAAATGGGAATCAAATCACCGCAAACCCCTTTGATTTCCACCAGAACAAGCAAAGCATAATAGTAAAAATAGATTTTGCTTAATTTTAGACGTCCTTTGCACCAGTTGTCGCACTAGTGGTCCCAATTTGGCCAATCCCATAAGAAAACAATGGGATTTGTCAAATAAGGAACCAAAATTAAAAATAGTGCCACAACTGGTGCATGCGTTCCTATTATGGATTAATCAATTTTGAGGATAATAACAAATTTTATTGTGGTTTTTACAGCTGTTCTAAGGAGCAGGAAGTAAAACCTTTCGCTTGATATATAAAGTTCACCCACATGGATATACCCCGTTAGGCATAAGTACGTTAGGCATAATGGACGTTAGCCATAACGGACGGTAGGTATAATGGACGTTAGGCATAAAATGACCCAAAGAACAGCCTATGATATAAAGAAGGCAGAATTATGCATAATGTCCATTATGCTTAACGTCCTTATGCCTAATGTACTTATGCCTAACGTCGCGGACTCCACCCACATGCCTTTTAGTTATTTTTTAAAAATAGTTGTTCTTATGTATGGCGACAATTGGTACACCCACCCTATATACCGTTCTCAATGTTATGCGTTTGTACCCTAAAGCGAAATACATGCTTTAGCCTTTGAGCTATCAAGATTAGAGTGTATGACACAATATTTATATGTAAATGTAATTTGCAAATAGTAAAAAAAAACTATCTGATCCTCACTTATCAAGTTATATGCAAAGCTGGCAATTGCAACTAGGATCCGGGATCAATGTTCAGTTTATCGCCAAGTTTATTGATTTCCCTTTCACACCCGCTTCGAATTCGTGTTTTATTACTATCAAATTAAATGTAGATATTCAAGATTTTGTCTTGGTAAATTGGTAATTTGAAGGAATAAAATAGACCCCATCTCGCGGTCCTTAGCCTCTTACCCAGCAACTTCTATCCCTACCTCCTCGTGGCGCTGGCCGGGATACGAGCAACCTTAGAGAATATAGGGAACGCCAACCCCGGTGAACCTATGTTCGAATGCTGGTTGGGATAAGGAGGAATGGTCCTCCGGAAATTTAGGGGCTTTGGTGTCAGGCCCTGCAAGCCAGCCTTAAAAAAAAACATACGCAACGAACAATCAACAAGAGAGTACGGACCGGAACCATCGGCAAAGACCACTGCGACAAAAAGGGACTAGCGATTGGAAACTCGGTTCGTGGAACTACAAATCTCTCAACTTCATCGGGAGCACACGCGTACTCGCCGATGTGCTCAAGGACCGTGGATTCGAGATTGTAGCGCTGCAGGAGGTTTGTTGGAAGGGGTCAATGGTGCGAACGTTTAGAGGTAATCATACCATCTACCAGAACTGCGGCAACACACACGAGCTGGGAACAGCTTTCATGGTGATGGGCTATATGCAAAGGCGCGTGATCGGGTGGTGGCGATCAATGAGAGAATGTGCAGGTTGAGGATCAAAGGCCGGTTCTCCAACTACAGCATAATCAACTCCATAGCCCACACTCAGGAAGAACTGATGATGATAAAGATAAAGACATTCTACGCGCAGCTGGAACGTGAGTACGACAACTGCCCAAGCCACGACGTCAAAATCATCATAGGAGATTTGAACGCTCAGGTTGGCCAAGAGGAGGAGTTTAGACCCGCTACTGGAAAGTTCAGCGCTCACCGGCTGACGAACGAAAATGGCCTACGACTAATTGATTTCGCCGCCTCCAAGAATATGGCCATTAGCAGCACCTACTTCCAACAAAGCCTGGAGATCGACTCTGCAGACAGAATCCGAAATCGACCACTTTTTGATTGATGGACGGCACTAACATCTGAACATCATCTGGTGATGGTTAAACTGCGCCCAAAACTATCCGTCATCAACAATGTGCGGTACCGCTGACCGCCGCGGTACGACCTAGAGCGACTGAAGCAAGCATATGCGCAGCATCTCAAGTCAGCGTTGCTGGAAGACGGTGAGCTCGACGAGGCCCCTCTTGAGGACTGCTGGAATACAGTTAAAGCAGCCATTAGCGATGCAGCGCAGATCAACGTCGGGTATGTGGGTCGAAGTCGACGGAACGATTGGTTCAACGTAGAGTGCAGACAGATTCTGGAGGAGAAGAACGCAGTGCGGGCGGTTGCGCTGCAGCAAGGTACCCGGCAGAACGTGGAACCTTATAGACGGAAGCGGAAACAGCAGACCCGCCTTTTTCAGGAGAAGAAATGCCGCCTGGAAGAAGCGGAGTGTGAGGAGATGGAACAGCTGTGGAAGAAATACACAAATTCTATCAGAAGCTCAACGCATCTCGCAAAGGCTTCGTGCCGCGAGCCTAAATGTGCGAGGATGGGAGCATCTTGACGGACGAACGTGTGGTGATCGAAAGGTGGAAGCAGCACTACGAGGAACATTTAAATGGCGCTGAGAGTACAGGCAGGGTGTGGCTCCAAATGACCGAAGTGAAATGCGATGACAGCAGGTCTCCGTGGGTGCGTGTGCATTAGAGTGGGGCGCAGTTGTATGAAAAAACGCAAACTTCGTCCGATCAAGTGAGATCAAGGTTTTTCTGAATCGTTTTGGGACCCCAATCAATTGTGCAAAATATGGGCTCGATTGGTTGCGACCTCGCATGCCGCATCGCGTTTTTATTTTACATGGAGATTAGTATGGGAAAACGTATTTTTTAATATTTTTGCTCTTAGCGGATTCAATTTATCATCAATCACGTGACTCAATACGTTAGCATATAGCCTGGAAGATGCCGAAAGACTTTGCCGAAGATGGTACGCAGCTGGAAGGCCTACAAAAAATGTTATTACGTTTCGAAAATTGATTGTTTAAACCCTATGCAAGAAATCAATGTTTCTGCCAGCACTACCGGACAACCTGTAATTGTCAGAGGGCAAACCCCATTTTCCTTTTAGTCGGAATTTTTACTTTGTGAAATCATTCTGAATATCTCCCATTAGCTCCAAAGTCCTATAAAATCACAGTTAAATTATTGCTCCACGTAGTTCGGCAGTGCTGGCAGAATAAATGATTTTTTGCATATGGTTTGAACACTCAATCTTCGAAGCGTTATAACTTTTTTCGTGGACGTTCCAGCAACGTGCCTTCTTCAGTAAAGTTTTTCAGCATCCTTTGGATTATACTTTAACGTAATGTGCCACTTGGTTTGCGATGAACTGAAACCTCTAGTAGTAAAAATGCAAA
Organism: Armigeres subalbatus; assembly: GCF_024139115.2. Lineage (NCBI taxonomy): Eukaryota > Metazoa > Arthropoda > Insecta > Diptera > Culicidae > Armigeres > Armigeres subalbatus. Next base: position 123,298,779 of record NC_085139.1, read on the forward strand.
AATATGCGTTCTCCCATACTAATTTCCATACAAACTTCAAACACGATGCGGAAAGCGAGGAAGCAACCAATCGGTCCCAAATTCTGCACAGTTGGGTCCTGAACAATGACTTCAAAAAACCACTCTAGTGTGCATGCCACGGAGATCTGACAAAAAGAGGACGAATAATGGCTTGCTGCTCACCCAAATGACACGCTGAGATGTTAATGTATAATCACACGCTGAAAGTAACTTACTCAAACCCCACATTCCCCTTCTTCTCTCATAAAAAGACAAAAAAATACTCCAGCATAGGATGCAATGATTTTTTTCTTAAGTTATTTGCGCGAGACGAAGATGAACATTTATCATATGGCATTTGAGAAACCAAATAATTCCTTTGAAAACTAAGCTCCAACATACATTTTTTCTTAACATCGTGGTTTTTGATCGCCGTCGACAGTCGATAGACTGTATTGTTTAAATGTTTAGTACCTAGTGTTATGATATTGATCTCTGATGAAACATATGGATTGCAGCAATGATCTAAATATTTTATTCCCTCAGTTAGATCCAACTATCATCCTCGTATATAGTAACACGATCAAGCTGACCTTCAACATATCGATGTTGAACTTCCGAACAAAGGCCTACACACTTAAATCATTTCACAGATTTCGGTGAATTTTGGTTCAATTCACCGAAATCTCAACAGCAGATTTATTCGGTAATTATTTCACCGATTTTCTGCGGTATTTTCCTTTGTCCAACTGTCAAAATCACCAAAAAATCTGTAAATTTTTTACCGAACAGTTCTGCTGTTGAGATTTCGGTGAAATTTCACAGAAATCTGCGATTTATTTTAAGTGTGTAGAAAATGCTATTTCTCTGAATTTATTTCAACTAAAATCAGGATGAGATTATCTGCATCGTCAACCCTATCTTCGGCAGTCTCCCAGACGCATTGTGTGGTATTCCAATCCACTTGTAATTTTTCAAACCGCAATCCGTTTTCAGCTTTGTGATTTTCTAAACCACAATCCGTTTTCCAGCGGTCGTCCCAACACGCTTTGTAATTTTCCAAACTACAATCCGTTTTCCAGCGGTCTTCCCGATGCGCTTTGAGATTTTCTAAACCACAATCCGTTTTCCACCGGTCGTCCCGACGCGCGCTGTGATTTTCCAAACTTCAATCATCTTCAACCTTGTGATTTTTTTAAACCATCAAATATTTTAATTAACCCCTTGACTCACCTTTTGAAATCAGCGTCAGGATCCAAAAAATAACCTGGCAGGATCGCAAAAATATGTGGCCCCAAATGACCGAAGCGAAATGCGATGACAGCAGGTCTCCGTGGGTGCGTGTGCATGCCATGGAGATCTGACAAGACGAGGACGAGTCATGGCTTGCTGCTCACCAAAATGACACGCTGAGATGTTAATGACTCGACTCGAAGTCGAGTCAAGTACGAGACACTGAAGATGACCTTACTGTTGAGATCGAAATACGTATCTGTCAAGGTAAATTAAGTATGTAGTGGAATTAAATGGGATTGTACAAACTCGTCTTATGACAAGTGAAGACATTCCATTAAAAAGCTCAAAATAATTCTTAACAAAACTGCACAAACTGATAATCAGAATCTGGGAAACTGAACAGCTACCGGAGGAGTGGAAGAAAGGGGTTATATGCCCTATCTGCAAGAAAGGCGACAAGCTGTAGTGTGAGAACTTTCGAGCGATCACCATCCTTAATGTGATATTCCAGATTATCTTCCGACGTCTGTCACCATCAATAAATGAGATCGTGGGAAGTTATCAAGCCGGCTTAGTTGACGGCCGCTCGTCAACGGACCAGATCTTTACTGTACGGCAAAAATGCCGTGAATACCAGGTCCCAACGCACCATCTGTTCATTGATTCAATGGCGGCATACGACAGTATAGACCGCGTAGAGCTATGGAAAATTATGGACGAGAACAGCTTTCCTGGGAAGCTTACCAGACTGATCAAAGCAACGGTGGATGATGTGCAAAACTGTGTAAAGATTTCGGGCGAACGCTCCAGTTCGTTCGAATTGCGCCGGGGACTAAGTCGTGTCTGTCGTTCAACATTGCGCTAGAAGGTGTCATGCGGAGAGCCGGGTATAACAGCCGGGGTACGATTTTCAACGGATCCAGTCAATTTATTTGTATCGCGGATGACATGGACATTGTCGGCCGAACATTTGCAAAGGTGACAGAACTATACACCCGCCTGAAACGTGAAGCAACAAAAGTTGGACTGGTGGTGAATGCGTAAAAGGCAAAGTACATGTCATGGACATTGTCGGCGGAACCGAGCGCGACAGGGCCCGCCTGGGAAGCAGTGTTACGATAGACGGGGATACCTTTGAGGTGGTCGAAGAATTCGTCTACCTTGGATCCTTGCTAACGGCTGATAACAATGTTAGTCGTGAAATATGAAGGCGCATCATATGTGGAAGTCGGGCCTACTAACGGCTACAGAAGAAACTATGGTCAAAAAAGATTCACCACCGCACCAAATGTGTCATGTACAAGACTCTGATAAGACCATTGTAGAGATTCGACGATTATGGTGCCAGTTCCTAGGTCTGTTCGAACCAAGATTAGATCAATAACTGACTTTATTTCAGAGCTGCCTGACAAATCTTTTCAGACGCCTGCTATCCATTTATATTCTCCAAATTTTGAATAATCATTAATATGTCGTTTATATAAAGATATTTAGCTAATAAACGGGTTTTCTCTTATTCCCAACACTCTACGGACATGAAACATGGACAATGCTCGGGGAGGACTTGCAAGCACTCGGAATATTCGAGAGACGGGTACTTAGGACCATCTTTGGCGGAGTGAAAGAAGACGCGCCACACACCGTCGGCGAAGAATGAAACACGAGCTCGCCCAGCTGTACGGCGAACCCAGTATCCAGAAGGTAGCTAAAGCCGAAAGGGTACGATGGGCAGGCCATGTTGCAAGAATGCCAAACAGCAACCCTGCAAAGATAGTGTTTGCTTCCGATCCGGCAGGTACGAGACGGCGGCGCGGAGCGCAGCGAGCGAGATAGGCAGACCAAATGCAAAACGACTTGGCGAGCGTGGGGCGGATTCAAGGATAGAGATGCGGTCTCGAGCCGTGTATTGTGGCTTTAAATTGTTGATTCAGTGTTATCTGTCTAGATGTAAACTAAATAAATTAAATAAAAACTATTCGTTCGGTCCCAAAACCAAAATGTAAGCTAAGATACATTATTTTATTTCAAAGAAGACTTGTGCATGGTGAACAATCATACGCCCAAATAATGTTTTAATCTAAATATATCCATCTCTTCATTTTACAACCTCTTACAACCTCTTGAATAGTAAACAGCGCGCAAAACTTGAGAAGCAGAAATTTACTGAAATGGTCCTATTCAAGTTTTCTCGCAACTTGCAAGCAATATTGCCGATTCACGTCAAATATTGCATAAATCACGCAGGCTAAATCACGCGTGGAATAGCGTTAATAATAGTGTTTCATTTATGTGCATGATTTTTAGCGTAAATTTCAGTGGATTTTTCTATCTGTGCAATTTCTCAGTATGTACTGTAATTAAATATTCCTCGGTATTTTGCAAAAATGAATTTCATCGTTCAAAGATTAAACCCCCCTTGTCCCACTTTTATCCTATTTTATTCTGCATAATTCAATATCCTCATCTAATCGGACGTCGGATTAGGATAGTCCACTGTATATCGACACCTTGAAATCGCGTTCCTACTATAAATCTGATGAGTCATGTACCCCAATTTCTTCTAGACAGAAAAAAGCTGTGTATCTACTCTAATCTGTGTTGGTTTGCTTTTATTGCTGTCATAATTGCCGGAGATTTGCTTAGTGTTGTTTCCAAACTGTCTGTTTCATTCCAAAAGAATGTTTCTATGTGTTATGGTGGGTGGTTGCGTAACGTCTTCTCCATGTATCGCATCGTCGATTGTCGTTAATATATTGACCTAGATTGAATTCTTCTTGATAGGGCAGCTACCCTCAGAGAGTCGTTCGTTAAATCAAAATGGTCTCGAGCTTCGTCCTTGAAACGATTTGTTTGCTTGTTGTCGCCTGGAAGGGAAATGAAAATCTGAAAAAGCGATTTACTCCGTAGAAAAATCTGTGTTTTTATTACTAATAAATTCACTTTTATTTTAATGTTATTGCCACAAGTTTTGTCCGATAAAGTGTCATAGAATGGGTTAGCACGAGGGGAAATTGCTTAGGCAGTGAACGGCGATGGAGGCGTCCAAAATCTTGTCTAGACTTCCGGAATTATGTAATAATAAGAGCTATTAAGCGATGTTTAATCGTTTTTAGAAGGGATGCTGCATGCGGCTAAGGCAGATTACGACTTCCGGTTGCGATATGGAATATCACGCTGGATAACTCTTTATGTCAGTACGGATCGGCAGGAAACAGTAAGAGTCATAAATCACGTCGTTTCAATATTCCAGCGAAAGCTGAAGGGGCGTAAAGACCGCGCAGAATATTCTGTCATCAGCTCCTAATCCCTTCTGACGGGAAGCCAAATGATGTGTCTACTCCACGCGGTGACACCGGCGGTGGTGGATAATGGTTTCATTGAGTGGTAGCTCGTCTAGATTGGGATTCAATTTTCTTTGCGCGGGTTACAAACAGCACACGGCATCAAACTCAGCTTAGGTGAATGGAGTCATTTTTCAAAGTTCTTTATCATGTGAGCAGATTTTCCTGTAAGCATGCATATGTATTATTTCTGGCTTTTTTTTTCGACAGAAACGAAATTGAAAGTTTGAAATTTCAATCAGCAACTCGTTTACTCTCTTGGTGGGGATGTTTTAGGAGAACACGCTTCCTCCGTTGAAAGCGTTTCCAGGTGACACGAATGGCACAGCAGGACACTATTGTAGGAAACATACTGCAGACTACCCTGTATGAAAATGAAAGTCCCAAAGGAACCGCTTGAAATTTAAAATTAGATAGGGTGAATCGATTTGTACCTTAGTATGCATTCATAACGGGTATGGATGTTATCAGTAAGAAATTTGAATTTCTCAAAAGAAGCTAGATAGGAATATTGATGATCCTTAATTGAACAATAGGTATTTTATTTAGCTGAAAGTCATACTAACAATAATCGTTAAATCTAGGTTAATTATTTCTTTATATAACAATTTCCAATTTTTTATTATGTTTAGTACTTAAAGAGTTGAGGCGTGTTCTTTAGTGTGTAAGTGTTCTAAAAAAATCCAATTTAAAAGCTACTACATTGCCGACTTCTTCCATTTGTTAGGTTTTCTCCCATTTTTATAGACCAATGCTTATGCACAACGCTACATACACCGTTCCAATCTGCACCTTGTTGGAGAACTGCTCGACGACGTTGCGTCGCGATTTTTACTTTCGCTTTCATTCTCTATCATGAAACCGACATATGTCATGCTATCATCCGTAAACTCCATGTGGACGTGGATTACTGCAATATATGTACCTACCTCGAGAGTAAAAGTAATGCCTTAGAGTTTTCCGAGTTGTAATATGTCACCCGGTGGGTGGTATGATGCTGCTGCCGCGAAATTGTACAGCAAGTGGGTGAAGTGGGTAGATGGGAAAATTCATTCAACAATCCGTACGACACTCACGGCCATTTGAGCGGTCACATTCATGCGAAATGAGGTTGAAAAGAATAATGGAATAACGCGTCGTGTGTTTTTGAGAGGTTTTAAATACGAAAATTTGCTGCGATTCACTTACTTTGTGATTATGAAACTGCTAGGACAGGCTTTTGACTTCAGACTTTGAAAGTTGTAAAAACTCATCAGCTATGACATCAAGTGCAACGTAAAAAGTGCATCAAAAGAATGATTTTTTAATTTTTGATATTTAGAGACCGTGTTCACCTCTGCGTCTCGACAAAAATCACAGGAAGGAATATCTGTTAATGGATACATATTGTTGGGTTTGATAAGTGGTGTGACCGTCAGAGCTTCTCAAACAATGATATGAACACGCAATAATTAATCGATTCATCGACAGCATTATGAAGAACCAAACATTACGATGATCACGCGATCGTTCTGCGTCCAACATAACACACGATCAAACGCGAACTGAAGGTACCCGACCTGTTAGTAATAACAAAATTTTTACACAATTATATCAATATGTGTTACAAATAACAATACTCGCAATAATTTTGTTATAAATTCTCTGTCAAAGATGGAGGAACGAAAATTTCATGATCGTCATAACATGATTATAACATTAAGTGTTACGTTTATTTTTACCGAAAAAAATTGCCAACGTTTTTGGATGATAGGAATTGGAAAAAAACAAAGGGACCACCTTCAGTATAACTTGAACCAAAATTCAAAGTTGAATCAGCCGGACAAAGTTAATTGCCTACATTATAGATAATCATAATCATTTCAATAACATAATTTGTTATAGTACAAGCTGTTTTCACCACTTTTTGCCTTTCTCGTACAGCTAAGTTGTACCGAAAGGCTATCATTTCACTCCAAATTCGAACTTTTGATAGAGGTCCCGGAGACCCATAGTGTTATATACCCTTCGACTCAGCTCGATGAGCTGAACAAATGTCTGTCTGTCCGTGTGTGCGTGTGTGTGTGTATGTGTGTGCGTGTGTGTGTGCACAAAATGCCATAAAAAACATTAGCCAAATTTTCACATAGAAACTCTTAACCGATTTTCTTGCAACAAGTTGAATCCGACAGAGACTAAAACGCTGTTGATCACTATTGAATTCCATAATAATTGCAAATTGGAAAAAATAGATAATATTAAAATAGTGATGAGACATAGTCACATAGAACAATAATGTGTTATGAAAAATGCCTTGCATCTATGAATATTTTTAAAGTTTATCCGAGGCTTGCTCCCATTAAGAGTTTCATCGTACTATAAAGATGCTCGTGTTGCACGCATTTAGGTGTAAGTATGCTCTTCGTTCAGTTTCATAGTACTATGAAATTGTCCGAAAGTCAAAATTCGAACATAGGAAATTCGAGAAACTTTTGGCAGCGCCATCTGTCGTCTACTAGTGTAAATTTTCTATCATAGCATTAGACGGTGTAACTATTTTGCCTTTCTTGTGCATCATCGAGGTGTAAGCGTAAAGGCTACATTTATTACCTTTTTGCGCGAGAAAGGCGCCATCACCACTAGGTGGATTAATCTGGTTTTATGTAACACATCGAGTTATATTTTGTTCAATTAATAACATATTTAGTAATAGTTGTTTTTAAAACTAGAAGAGATTTTGTTTCAATTTTTGATATTTTAACTACAATTGTATATGAAAATTGTATATCGGATCGAAACGTCGGCGATGAAGTAAAACTGTCAACGCTATTACTCGTGACTGAGACGTCTAACTTTTCACACCCTATTTCTCCCTTTTCAAATGAGCTATTTGTTCAAATGACCTATTCGGTCAAATGTCCTATTCGGCCAAATGTCGTATTTGGCTTAATGTCCTGTTCGGCCAAATGACCCTTTCAGTCAAATGGGGATGGGTCGTTTGGTCGAAACTCATTCGGCCGAAAGCCATTTGGTCGAATGCCACTAGGCCGAACAAACCGTTAGGCCGGAACTCCCTCATGATTCTGAGTATAACTAATAAATTTATATTATTACACAAAAAATGATACATTGTACAAAAAATATGTACATGATAGTTTCACGGCCATCTTGGCATGGTCTCACGCCCCCCCCCCCAAGAGGACGTGGACCACCGGTTGGGAAACACTACTTTAAGAAAATCTATATCATTTCGTTGGAAGACATTTCGTCGAATGACATTTGGTCGAAAGGACATTACGTCATATTGACATTTCTAGGAACTTTCTTCAAATGAGCGTAATTGATTCTGACTTTGATATTTGGAGGGTTAGGGACAAAAAATCGAAAGACAAAAGGTCGAAAGGACAAAACGACGAAAGACAAAAGGTCGAAGGAACAAATGGTCAAAAAGGACAAAAGGTAGAAAGGGACAAAAGGTCGAAAGGACAAAACGTCGAAAGGACAAAACGTCGAAAGGACAAAACGTCGAAAGGGACAGAATGTCGACTGGGACAAAAGGCCGAAAGAATTAAAAGATCAATAAGATCAAAAGGTCAAAAGGCACAAAAGGTCGAAATAGACAGGAAACTGAAACGGAGAGAATCAATCCCGCACCAGAGTTGCCATACACAATTGACAAAACTCTGCTTTTATATTTTTCACAATTTTTAACAATTAAATTTAATTCCATTCAATGACTACAGTTCCCGAGTAGACGACAATAGCTCAAAAATATCAAATGTTGATAAGATAACAAAATGAGATATGGATATGATTTATATAAGAGATAAAAGATCAGACGATAATATCAATATTTTGCACTAAAATATCATAAGAAGATCAAGTTATGCTATTTGTAAGAAGTGATCAATATTATGTGCCATTAGTTTGTTCTTATCCATAGCATATCTTGATATTTTAATGATATTTCGGTGAAAATTTTTGATATTGTTGCCTGTTCTTTTATCTCTTATATCAATCAAGTCCATATCATGTTTTGTTATTCTGTTCATATCTTCTGCCCGGGATGGATGTTTGAGTTTTCAAAATGTTACTTCGTTCTCTCACAATGGCGCACGCCGCACATTAAATACACCGGCGTGTACTAAAGTGCCAAAAATATCTTCGAATTTCAAAAAACGACATTGCACATAAGTTTCATTACCCCAAAATTTGAGCTCAATCGGACATGATTTAGAGGTGCCTAAAATTCATCAAAATTTTGAAATTTTTACCCATGACAATTTTTCCAAGAGGGGGCCAAAGGAAAAGTCGAAAACCGAGTTTTTATTTTTGATGCCAAATGACTTAAAAATGCATGAAACGGTTTTTTCTCTTAGAACATTTTTGGGATCTAGAAATTTTTTCAGATGATGAAAATTTTTCATCGAATTTTAATACCGGACGATACGCAAACGTTTTCGTAGTCAAAAATATTCCCCTATGCAAAATTGAAAAGAAATCGGACATGATTTAGGGGTACTCAAAATTAATCAAAACTTTTTTTTCTCACAAGGGGTAAATAATTGTTTTGTTTTTTGACGCCAAAGAACTCAAAATGCATGAAACTTTGAGAATTATTTTTTGAAAAAATTGACTGTTTTGGGACTTTGAAAAAATTTCTTATGGCGAAAATATGTTTTCAACGAATTTAAAAACCGAACGTTACGCAAACATTTCCTAAGCTCCAAAATATAACCCCTATGCAGAATTTGAGCTCCACCGGACATGATTTAGGGGTGCTCAAAATCTCAACATCAAAATTTCAAATTTGAATTTTTAAATTAAATTAAATTTTTTTCATGCGGTACCGCGTAAAAATAAACCTCAGTGTAGTAGACATTACCTAACAATCTGATAATTTCCTCCGTAAATCTGATCTCAAAAGTTTTCAAAGTTACAAAATATTCAAAATTTTGATAGCAAGATTTTGAGCACCCTTAAATTAGGACGGTTTTTATTTCTTAATTTTTTTTGGGAGGGGTTCAAGCTAGGCCCTCCTAGAAATTATATTTTTACGTTTTTTGGGAAAACGGACAACTTTGCCTAGCTTTCGTCTCAAATGTAACATATTTATATATCGTTACAAAGCTCTTAAACAGATCTATTTAATAGGCTTGATAATGTAATAATAGCTCCGTCCAGAATTCAGTTTTCAGTAGTTTTGTAAAAGCATATTTTACGCAATATTTAAGGCTCAAGGCTCCATCACAATGTTTTGAAAATTAATGACTGTATCGCTTGTTTGTAATAGTGATGGAATTGGTACGGAAAAGTGCAGCAGCGATAAATAAATTTTGTTTACAACTGGGGTGGGTGGAAATGGGGTGTTAAAAATATGCCAGCTGATGCATAATGTTGCCAGACTTGACGAAATGTTTATTTTATATCATAACACATGTTCACGGTGTATCAAATATATGGGTATTTACCGGTTAAAATTTTTGAATACACTACTTGGAATGTAATAGAAGCTTACATAACGTGTTTAAATATTTATTTCTGGTTTATTTGTTCAATTCGACAAACAGCAATGATTTTTTCCAATAAATAAATCTGGCAACGATGAAGAGATGATTATTTTCTTGTGTATGCACACCTTTGTTTGCGTGTTGGCTGACGTTGTATTGTTCCGATTGAATGAAGTTGCATCGCGTAGATTTTGTACTCACCATTTCACTTATTGCGCTAGTGAATTTGAGTCTTCCGCATTTTATTGCATTCACAATACGGTCGTCAAATTTGTCTCTCACTTCGATTTTTGGAAAGCAGTTTTCAACAGTTTTTGGGCGTGAAGTGAATTAATTCTCGCTTAACTTTTCAAAAGGACCTAAGTAACATTTTTTTCATGAATTTATTTGAATAGCGCAATCAAAAGCTATCATGTTGTTCTGTTGATTGCGCTATTCAAATTAATTCATGAAAAAAATGTTACTTAGGTCCTTTTGAAAAGTTAAGCGAGAATTGGTAGTCGTCAAGGTTGAAGAAAAATGTGAAACTCAGTTGGTGAATATGTTTTAGGAGTGATAAAATCAAGGAAACAGTGGGAAAATATCAAGTGAGAAATCAAGTGCGTGTGTATGTGTTTGCTCCGAACGTTCGGAGTTAGTATGCGTTCGATAAAAATGTGAATGTCGTCCTAGGAAAAAAGCAGTTTTCACCGTTTTTCCAGCAATTTCTCAGTGATTGTTAATTTGGATGAGTGAAAAATTTATATGGAAATGTAATGAATATGAATTGATGGAGGAAAGTCGGCAAATAGCCCCACAATATTGAATTAAGTTCAAAACTTTATTAGTATTAGTGCGGATTCGAATAAAATCATCGTCATTATCGGATTGATTACGGTTTACAGAGCCTTTAACTAACAAAACAGTTTGGTACCCCGAAATACCCCGCAGTAAAACGTCGTGCACTACACAATTGGACTCTTAAGCTTTGAGGACTTATTAAAAATAGGCTGGATCGGACTATGGGCTCAAAAGTTATGGCCAAAATACATTTTCTTATAATGTACGAGAAAGACAATATAACCGCTAGAAGGATTAATCAGGTGTTTTGGTAAACTTCTTATTTTCAATTTTAACATGAGTTACTCAATAATGCCACTTTAATTGAATTTGGTGACGAACAAAATTTACATAACATTTTAAGGGGGAGGGTTATGCCTTAATGTTGCGCATAATTCAAGAAAAAAATATCTACCATATAAAAAGCGTTACGCAGTGAGAAGGGAAGTTGTTCAAAATTTACAATTTTGACATTACTACATTATAGGAGCGAATAATAGATTTAACCATAACGTGTCATAACGTGTTGTATGAGTAGTGTGTTGAATAACTCCTTGCCACAATACCTTTTAATAATTATGAAAGAAATCTTAATGAAATATCAAATGAATAACATTCCATTTCGTTGATGTCACAATATGACGCTAATTGAATCTGTTCTATCCTTCTTTGTTGGTTTAATAAGTTCTACTCTGTGAATTTTCAACACCAGAAACTGATAGAGCTTTTTTGATCATTTTAGGAAATCTGTGCTGCGTCCATTTGTCTGTGACACGAATATACAGTTTATATGACCATTAGTATTTTATCCAGCATCAAACAGGCTTATTGCAAGCCAAAAAGTGACCAAATTTCGTTGGTTTTGTAGAATATGACAAAAATCGATACTATGCCGAAAATTGGTCTTATACCCCATTGTAGGGTCAGAAAAAATATTTTTCTTTTCTATCTATGTTTTTATGCTGAATACCACTGTTTATTGTAGGATTCATAATTTTGGCCAAAAATACCTCCTTTTTTCCTATTGTGTTGTGAGAAAAAAAAAAGTTTTGAATAATTTTGAGCAAATAAATAAATGTTTGTTTGTTTGTTTGTTTATTAATGACATTTTACACCAGAAAGGTGCATTCGTGTCAGGCAGCGGGGTTTTGAAATACAATTTAGTTTACAATGGCATTACGATCACATTTGATCTTCTTTTTCTTTTTCTTCTCTCTTTCTCTCTCTCTCTCTCTCTCTCTCTCTCTCTCTTTCCACTTATGTTTATTATTTTGTTCACTTCGAAATGTCGGAGCGAGCCGGTGCGATGATGACGATGTGCTCTTCATCCAGGATTTGCTGTGGAAATAGTGTATCGCGGTAGTATCCGTATAGGAATGTTTAGGTGAAACTTGCCTGTGAGGTACTTTGCCCCACAGTACCGGCTGCTGTCGAAACCGTCACACTAGTTATACCAATACCGACAACAGCCGGCACTGGGGATGCGCTTTGTGTGATATTTCTCCGGTGGGACGTCCGTTTTCTGGTCGGAGGATGGTTGAAGTTTGGTGGTGACTTGGAATTTTAAGCGAGACAGTATCTGCTTCCGGTTGGAGAATTCAAGTACCGTGGACCCCCGATAATTTGAACGGTACCTCATTCAAATTAACGGGGTTCATTTTTTATTTGAACTTCTGGTTACTCTATTTGCATCAGAAAAACTGGTTTCTGGCTGCTCTCTTGGCTGGTTTGTTTTGATTCTGCATTCCGTTTCACGATGTTCTATTTTTCTTTTCTCGATTCCACGTGTTAAATGACGTTTGAACCATTTTTAATTTGAACGATGTTCAAACGAACGGGGTTCAAATTAAAAAGTGTTCAGATTAAAAGCGGTCATATTACCGGGGGTCCACGGTACTGACCTGTGGGGTGCCAGTGCCCCACAGTGCCAGCCGTTGTCGAAACTACTACACGATTCTTTCCAGATACACCGACAACAGCCGGCACTGGGGAAAGGCTTTGTGTAGTGTCGATGTCTTCGTTGCTTTCTCTTTACAGTTGCCTGAACAGCCCAGTTTGGTGCAGGAATGCCAGCAGCTTCGTCGAACTTTCTTCATCGTTTCCCAGGGCATCGGTCAGGCTGGTAGTGCTGATATTGTTTCTTTGTCGCTCTTGCTCGTATTTCCATCAATGCAGGATGATGTGTCGTACGTTCACTTCAGAACCGCAGCATTCGCAAGTGGGCGGCGGGTCTTTTTTTAGTAAAAATGTGTGGGTAAGCCGAGTGTGGCCGATCCTAAGTCGCGTAAGCGCACGTTGGTCAGCTACACTACCTCGGTCTTTTTGTGTCGTACTTCACTTCCCTCAGTTTCGAGTCCCTTGTTTCGTGCCACTGGTGATCCCATCGGAGTCGAATTGCCTGCTTTACCGCTCTTAACGCGTCTTCACCCGGAATGGGCATATCTATGGCCGGTTGTCTCCTCGCCTCGTTCGCTAATCGATCAGCCTCGGTATTTCCATTCACGCCGGCATGTCCAGGGATCCAACAGAATCGAACACGTTTGTTGCGGACCTTCTCTTCGACTTCCTGGATCCATGGGTGTTTTGATTTCCCGGACTCTAGTGCCAACAGGCAACTGGCCGAGTCCGTGAGAACCACGATCTCACTACCGACGTTGGGGATTGATACCGCTTTCTTCAAGGCATACGCCTCCGCAGAGAAAATGCTGCATGCCTCTGGAAGGCTGAATATTCCTGCGAGGCCGGTCGAGTAAAATGCGGCTCCAATAGTATCTTCACATTTCGAGCCGTCGGTGTAGACTACTGACGACCTATGGAACCGGGTCGAAAGCAGCTGTTGAACAACTGGTCGGACTCTATCCAGCGGATCGCCAGCTCTCACACTTCTCTTCACATCCCACACAATCGACGGTTTTCGTGCGTGCCACACACGGTCGCTCTGCCTCACTAGTTGGCCGATAGCGGGAAACGCTGTTCTCGTAAGATCGTGTACCCGGTCCGACGCTCGTCGGATTAACGGTAGAGTGCTGTTGTTACTGTTTTTAGATAAAATCCGGATGGCCATCCTAGCGATGATTTGAACTGCCAGTAGTTCGAATGGAAGCGTTCCAGCTTCGGCCATGACCGAGATGATCGGGCTGGTCACGAACGCTCCGGAAGCGTAACGAACCATTTTATTGTATACAGGAGCGAGTGTCTGCAGTGTGTCTGGCCCTCCTCTTCTCACTAGTCCTACTCCGTACGTCAGCTTCGAAGTGACTAGCGCCGAGCCGACCTGCAGTAACTTTGAACGATTGCCGCGCGGCAGTTTTGTTCCGATCATCTGGAGAATCCGTAACCGGGAGTCGCATGCTTTCTTCACCGCTGTACAGTGCGGCTTGAAGGTTAATGTTCGGTCAAGGGTGACGCCCAGGATTCGCAGACGGTTGGTTTTCGGAATGGCAGTTCGATCAATGGTGATCTGCTTCTCTGGTTCTCGACGCGCGTTGGGGCTACAGTAAAACGTCTGCGATTTCGTCGCCGATATGGAGAAACCAACGCTCTTCGCCCACTTATCCACAGCTTTAACCGCAGTTTGCAGTTTTCGGTATAAGCCTTGTCCTTTTGGCCCTGTACCACGAGGAGGATGTCGGCTGCGTACACAAGGATTTCGACGCCCACCGGAAGAACTCGAAAAATAGGCTGCATCGCAACGAGGAACAGCCTCATGGAAAGAACCGTACCCTGTTGTACTCCGTTCTCCAGCGGATATTCTCCGGACATGTGTCCTCCTATAGACACCTGGAAGGTGCGCTCCGAGAGGAAGCTCTGCAGTAGGTTAAGCATCCGACCACGTATCCGCCAAGACTTTAAGGTTCGCAGGATGCCGTGTCGCCAGGTGGTGTCGTAGGCCTTAGATAGGTCCAGGGACGCTATCAGACAGTGCTCGTCGGTGGTAGGCAGCGACCTTTCAAGGTCGGCGAAATATGTGTTGGTGCCGTGTCCTGCCCGGAAAGCGTGCTGGCGCTTGTCGAGTCGTCCACTCGACTCGAGTTCGGTGATCAGTCGCCGGTTAATGATTCGCTCAAGAAGTTTCGCCATGCAGCTGGTGAGCGAGATAGGCCGAAAAGCATTCGGACCGGTATCGTGGCAGTTCGGCTTCCGGATGGGAACGACGATGGCATTCCGCCAGCTGGCGGGAAACTCGCCACTGCGCCAGATGTCATTCAGCAGATCGAGGAGTGTCGTTTTCACGGAAATAGGAAGTCGTTGCAGCAGAGGGTACCCAATCGAATCTGGGCCTGTTGAGGTACCTCGCCCTTTGTCGAGGGCCCACAGAAGTTCGCTCAGGGTGATATCTATGTTATACACTTCATCGTTGTTGTGCGAAACGTCTATGGACCTTCGTTCAGCTGCCGCTTTCGCCATCTGGAACGATGGAGGGTAGCTGGAAGTCGCCGATCTTTCGCAATAGACTTTTGCCAGTTCTCCTCCCACTTCTTCGGGGTCGTCCGTAAACCCGTCCTCTCGCTTGAGCACTACCGGACGCTGTTGTCGGTTGCCACGCAGGGTATTCACCGTCCGCCATAGTTCGGTCGCCGTGCTGCTTGGTGATATTTTCGCCACAAAATTTTCCCACGACTGCTCCTTCGCCTCACTAATCGCTTTTCGTGCCGCTGCTCGTGCCTCCTGGAATTTCGCCAACGCATCGGGTTGGTTCGGATCACCTTGCTGTAGGCGTCGGAGAGATCGAAGGCACTTTCGCCGCTGTCGGATCGCCGCTTTTGCTTCGGGGCACCACCACGGTACCGCTTTCGGTCCGATCCGCCCGCTGGTACGTGGAATAGCCTTCGTCGCTGCTGCTATAATACTCTCTGTGAAGCTCTGAATATCCCATTCGGTATCTGATCGGATGGCTTCTGCCGTAAGTCGCTCGTATAATGACCAATCCGCGTGATCGTAGAGCCATTTGCGTCGTATCGTTCGTTGATTCGACCACCCGGGAATGGACACCGTGATCGGGAAGTGATCGCTGTTGTGCGTGTCCGACATAGTTCGCCAAATGAACCTGCGGGCCAGATTCTCTGAGCAGATGGTCACATCGATAGCCGAGGTATTCCCGGTGGCCGGGTCGATGCGGGTGTGTGAACCGTCATTTAATATGACTAGGTTGTGCGTCAATGTGTTCTCGGCGATAAATCGGCCGAGCGCGTTCGATTGGTGAGACCCCCACGCGAGATGGTGCGCGTTGAAGTCTCCCAGAAACAGCACTGGACCTTCCAGCTGTTCAAATAACTGACCCAATGCGGCCTGAATATGCGTAGAATTCGGCGGGATGTAGACAGACACTACCGTTACTTGGATCGGCGCGTGGATGCGTGCAGCGATGAGGTGTAGGGTGGTGTCAATCTGCACACGCTCGAACGGTATGCCTTCTCGGATGGCAAGGCCAACCCCGTGTTGCCAGTAATGTACACTGTTCCATTCCAGGAGCAACGTGTAGTGCCTGCCGACGAAATCTGGTGGGACGACCGTTTGGTTAACTTTCGTCTCCTGCAGTGCCACGACGCATGGCTTGAGATCGGCGATGAGGAGCTTCAATTCACTGATGTTGGCCCTGAGGCCACGCAGGTTCCACTGTAGGGCGAAAACGCCGCCAGAGCGGCTGTCTGTGACGGAACAAGTGACGGACGACGACGTGGATGTTCTTCTTGTCGGCGGGTTGACTGTGGGAGAAAAGGATGGTGCGATAACCTCGGCAGAAACCTGAGCGATGCTGGAGCTTGCCTGTGGGACGATTTGCCTCACAGTGCCAGCAGCTGTCGAAACCATTACACTAGTTCTACCAATACCGACAACTGCCGGCACTTGGGTATGCCGCTTTCATCGGATGTAGGTGCTGGATGCTCTATATTTGCTGGTGTAGGACGGCGGCCAGGGCATAGGAGGGCTACCCCTCCTCCCTGCCGTCTATCCCGGAATGTCGATGTCGTGATGCTGTTTGTGGTTTCAGTTCTTGTGCTCGCTATGGTCGTTAGTGTAGGACGGCGGCCAGGGCAAAGAAGGGCTACCCCTTCTCCCTGCCGTCTATCCCAAGTTTCCGGTATCGTGGTGCAATCAGTGTGTCCATCGGCTACGGAGGTGAATTCGCCATCAACGGGTTGGGGTAAGACGTCCCGGATGACTCCTTCAACCTGCCGTACTTGCATCGGAAAAGGTACTACACTTTCCCTACTTCCGAACCGATTAGTCTCGTTGTCCGTGTTCGTGCCTTGGTCATCATTGGAGTTCATGCGATGTTAGAGAGTGGAGCTATCGAATACCTTGGCTAGGACAGGTCTCCGGTATCTCCGACTCCTCACTGGAGAAATCCATTTCCGTGGGGTTGTGAGTGATGGCGGTCTTTTTCGGCGGCGGACTCAGATCTGGGGAAATGACCGGTTTGTTGTAATTATACTTCACAGGACGCCCGCGCTTGGATTCTTGAGCGGCTGGAGCATTGTTTCTCGATCGGGTGAAAGGGCCTGTTGTCGTGGGGACTGGTCGTTGCTGGTCACGTGATTTTTCCTGGCTGACGGTTGTTTCGCTAGTGTGGCTATGTTTGGGTTGACTGGCTTGCTGCTTCGTTTGTTTGATGAATGCCATCATTTGGGCGATCTTTTCATCCTTCCGCTTGCTTGCTGCTTCCTTGTCCTTTTTAATCATGGCCGTTTCTAGCTCCTTCAGCTTTTGTTCGATGGCGTTCTGTTGTGCTGCTGCCTGTGCGTAGCTTCCACTAGCTTGCTGGTTGACGCGCTTTCGGGCTTCCGGAAAAGTGATGTTGTCTCGCACTTTGATTTTTACCACCTCGATTTCCTTTTTATACACGGGACATTGGCGGTTGGTTGTTCGGTGTTCACCTTTGCAACTCAGGCAAGATGGTGCCTTGTTACATTCTTCTCCGTGATACTCGTCGGAGCAGTTGAAGCAGCGTCGTTCGTAGGGGCATCGTAGGCGAGTATGACCGTAGCTGAAACATCCGTAGCAGAGCATCGGGTTTGGAAAGTACGGACGGGTGGCAACACGTAGAAGGCCAACTTTGATGTGCTCCGGGTACGTAGTTTTGGCAAAGGTAAGTATAAGGGCGGGAGTATTAACTTTCTGGCCGTTCTGGTTTTTGGTGATCCGCTGAACATGGACAACTTTGTCATTTACCAGCTCCACCAGGATGTCCTTTTCCTCCATGTCGATCAATTCGAAGCACGAGATGACACAACGGCTAACGTTCAAGTTTGCGATACCACTTCTACCTCGGTTCCGTCGATGAGCTTTGTCAGTTTAAGTAACTTTTGGACTTGGGCCGGGTCACGGACACTCAGGGAGTATTTGGTTCCTTGCGCCTCAGTTTTCGCGTTCTCGATCGGTCCAGCACATGCCTCTACGGACTTTGAAATAATAAACGGATTCTTTGGGAGTGGGGTTTCGCCTTTACCGATCAGCAGGTACGTTAATTCACCGAATTTGTTCGTCGGGTCCATAAATATCGGAAGTCTACGTTTTGCTGATCCTCCCGGATCGCCGCTACTAGCGGCCGCCATGTTGCTTACGTCGGTATTCCCAAGATTGGCAACGGTCACCCGTTACCTACCCCAAATAAACGGAAGAAAGATAAAAGAGGACGATCTTACCTTCTTCGTTCCTTCGACGTTATTTCTTAAGCGTACGCAAAATTCTGTGAACCACACACTTTCGGAAGACACTGTATAACTCCCCAGATTCCGATTGGGCACTTCTCAAATTTCAGTCCAGTTTTGCAATCAACCCTTTCTTTCCAGTCAACCCTTTCTTTTCTTTGCTGGTCCTAAGAAGAACCAATTTTCTTTCCCCAATGCGCCTTTCCAATAACTAACTGCAACCAAACGCTTGTCGAAATCTTTGCGTTGAAATTTCACTTCGTGCTGTAATAGTATGACGGCCACTTGATGACTTCTGGCTAATATGCCTCTATTTGGAATACATTTTCAGAATGGCAACAGGCAACAGTATGTTTTGTATACAACCCTTTCTTCACATAAAATGCGAGTTAATTGAGGTTGAATGATCTGCAGCAACACGTCGACGACCACCACCAATGCGATGGTTTTCCCTTGAAAATGTTACCAGCATCTTCGTGCTGCTGTGTTTGCTCCGTTGCATCCGCTCTGCGTGCAATCTTGTTTGAACTGAAGATTAGATACAAACCCACAATGCTGTGCTTGCGATGCATGTACGTGATTAATTGGTTTACCTATTTCTAAACTTTTTATCAATTATCGATAATAAATAGTTGAAAATCAGTATTTCCAAATAAATACAAAGAAGCGTTGACTCATCCTTAATCGAATGCTAAAAAAATGAGATATAAAAGTTCAGAGTCTATAATATTTTCGTGGCGGTCTCCGATTTTCGCAATCGCAAAGTCTACCCCAATATAGAAAATACAGACGCAGTCCAAGGATGTTATCGATCATTTAGTAATTTGCGTTCGATCATTTAGTAGTTTGGCAATAACTCATTCCAGAAGCTGAATTTCAAAATGTGTTGTATGGTGGGCTTCTAGTTTGATGGTTTATCTACAACTTTGCCCAATGGTTTGTTGTTAGACTTCAACGAATAACGGAGTTATAGCGCTAATTGCAGTAGCTTTAACTAAATGATTGGAATTTTGTTATCATTTAGTCTAAGTTACTGAAACTATAGCTATAACTCCGTTACTAGTGGAATTCTAACAACGAACCATTTGGCAGAGTTGTAGAAAACCTTCGCACTAGAAGTCCATCATACAACACATTTTGAAATTCAGCTTCTGGAATGAGTTATTGACAAACTACTAAATGATCGAACGCAAATTACTAAATGATCGATAACATCCTTGACGCAGTCCTACGTCAAAACCAACTAGCGGTAATAGTGAATTTCTCGCAATGTAATAAAATCGTATTTTGGAGTGAGCATCCTATAATGTTTCCTCTAACACGCAGAACGATCTCGCGAGCAACGGAACATTTGTTGTGCTTTGTTCGGTCGGTTAGCAATTAATTAATGCGCGTTTGATTGTGTTTTAGTATAACTCGATCAAACTACCGTTTACCAAAACGAACCCTGCTGCAATACCTACCAAATATATCCAACATCCCAGTGATTTCTCGTGAAAGTGCAAATGACTCGTCGGCTTCCACCAAAGCGATTTCCGCGTCATCATTTTCCTACCCATTGCTCAATTGGTCTGCTTTCGGACACGGCCTGCCGGTGATGAACTATTGTGCGTGTTGTTCAATATTGATCTAGAAGGTATCATGCGGAGAGCCGAGTTTGAAAGGAGACACAACTGTTGTACACCTACCTTAAACTTGAGGCAACGCAAGTTGGATTGGTGAATGCTGCAAAGAAAAAGTACATGCTAGGAAGCGGAACCGAGTGCAACAGGGTCTACCTGGGAAGCAGTATAAAGTTAGACGGGAATACCTTGGAGGAGGAATTCGTCTGCCTATGTGCCATCCGTGAAACACGAAGGCGCATCATCTGTGAAAGTCAGGCCTCTTACGAATTCCAGAAGAAAAAGCGGTAAAAAAACCACCACCACAAAAACCCGAACCAAATGTATCATGTACATAACGCTCCTTAGCTCGGTTTTTATCTATGGACATGAGACTTGGACCATGCTCGAGGAAGACTTACCAGCACTAGGAGTACTCGAGAAACGCGTGCCTAGGATCATCTTTGGCGGTGTGCAAGAGAATGGTGTGTGGCGGCGAAGGATGCACCACGAGCTTAGTCAACATCACGGCGAACCCAGTATCCAGAATGTAACTACAGCTGGAAGGGTACGATGGGCGGGACAAGTTAGAATAATGCCAAACAGCAATCATGCAAATCCACGAAGGCTAGCTAAATTGGTGGACTAAATACAACTAAATTTTGCGAGCGTGGGGCGCAATCGATTATGGTGCGTCTGTTGTTGTGTCAAATTATTGATTCAGATAAATTTTTTCATCTTTTAATATACACCCAGGTTTTTTTACACGGTTTGGTTTTAGTCATTTAAGACCTTCAAAGTCAATGAAACAATGAGTTAACCCTACGAAAAAATTCACAAAAAATTAAAGAAAGTTCGGATGGTAAAAGTTCAGGTTAACCGAGAAATTAATGAATTCCAACCGCGTAAAAAAATCCTGGGTGTATAAGCTAAATCAATTAATGCATGAGTAAATTGTTATGTAAAAAGTTAGCTTGTTTGTACGACGGGAAGATGTGAAAAGAAATTGATTATTTTCTGCTGTATAATAATTTTTAGTGGATACCATATTTTTTCCACATGTTTTACATTTTTAACCTAGCAGCCTTGCAGGCAGATGTCGGTATATTTACTAGGTTTTCGCATCTCAATTTTCTTCTCTCGTTTATGAACGGTAAGAAGTTAAACTTCACAATCCATCCAAAAATTGAAACGAGCCACCATCATTTACAACCAACTGTCAACTATCGCATGCATATAAAAAGAATCATCAATTTTCAGTAGCGATATTCCCTGATTGTTACCCCACAGTACGCGAAAAACCGGATGTTTCCACAACAGAAAAACTTGATTATCCCATTCTGATTCGCAACACACTCAATTACCTTCTTTATTCACACAGTCCCTGCGGAGAACACTCGGTAGCCAGAAGCAGGAGAACGGCGTGTGCTGCTCTAAAGTGACAATTTCGCACAAGTTCATTTTTTATCCTCGCAAACTTCCGCGACTCCCCTGCCATAGCATTGTGGCTCTTGCTGTCAACCCGGAATACAATAGTGGGCGAGTAGTAGGTACCCACTTTTTGCATACAGTTCTTACCTTCCGTCGTCATCGCCAAATCGGGAAGGCATGCGGGACCGGGATAAACCACCCCATTAGCACCAACAACAGGACGACGACGCACGGTGATGCGGAATGACGTGACGACATGCGACGTGAATCTCTTGTCTGCTTATGACACAAATCGCGTGTGAAAAATGATGCAATTTAGCACAGGCGTCGCATTACAACCGGTGATTGGAGGAAGGGTGGGCCTATTTATATTCATCAACGTGTTACATTGATTTTTTTTCAGAAGGTTTACAGTTTTATGCTAGAGAAAAAAAATCGCTTGGCTTCCAAGCTTCGTCTCAAAATATGCGAAGGTTCCATTGTGGAACACTGAACCAGTAATTGTATTCCAACTATCATTTAATCTTAAGCTTACAGGGTAACCAACTTGATTTGGACCCCTTCACATTTTGGACCCTCATGACGACATTTTTCTTATTTCTGAACTAAAAACAATGCCGCTGCTAATTCCCCCATTGGCTTCAGGAAACTTGAACTTTTTTATAAATCTGCATGTATCCGCATGCAGGCTCCGACAATGCGGCCGCCAAGCAGATGCGTTCAGAAATAATATGATATGCGAAGGTTTTGTTCTGACCACAGCATTTTTGGCGTAATTGGTTCATTTATAATTTGGCGTCAGTAGTGAGAATTTAAATTGGAGGCGTCCAGCGATAAATTTATTACAAAAAAAAACTCAAAAGTGCAGCCCAATCGGGTTGTACCGGTTGTACGCAAAGGTAACGTAGGACTACGTAGCCATTTGAAATTTATGGTAAATGTCATGATAATTTGTGTCTCTTTAATAACATTAATAACCATAATATCATTAATAACATTAAGCAAACTGCTCGAAGGACAACTGAATCAAGAAGTCGAATAGTTGCTCCTAGTAAGATGGACTTTGAGTCTCCAACCGTGGAATTAAAAAAAGCCACTCGACTGGTTTTCATTGAAGGATATTGAAATCCTGGAATACACCATCCTCAAAAATGTCCGGAATAAAGGAGAAATAAGCAGAATCAAAAGTAGGGTGAAACCAAACGCAAATGCCACTGCTACCCACGCCTTCGTGCTGCTGTGTCCGCTCCGCTGCATCAAATGTCGAACCGCTCTTTGTGGAATCCCGATCAAAATGGCTCGCGCGCGCCGGACAGCAGCTTTCTTGTATTCAATAAATTAAGCCCGTTAGCCCCACCCCTTTGTGATCTGATATGGATGTAAATATAATGTGCACTCATAACGATTAATGAAGGGGCGGGGCTAATGGAATTACTTCATTAGATATAAGAAATCTGTAGATAGTCTCCACTGAGGTGGCGTCTTCATTGATTTCATACAAAAGCCACCATTTTATATTAGAAGGTTGATCCGACTATCCGAAATAAACTTTCTCAAAGTGCAAAATTCAATCGTAAATAGCAAATTTGATAGCGCGTCGGAGGGTCATGATGCAGTAATTTTGACTGAATGGGATCACTAATAGCAACCAAGCTACCACGCCAAACCCGATGCCACCGAAACAGTCCATTTTCGCAATTAACTCTTTCTTTCCATAAAATGTTGGTCCTGAGAAGAACCAATTTTCTTTTCCCAATGCGCCTTTCCAACTAACTGACACCACAATTTGTAATAAATTTTCAGCATCGCCACTGGCGGTGCGGGATCGCCACAGTGCTATTTTTATGGTCAAACCTTTCTTCATATGAAATGCTGGTTCGTTGAGGTTGAATGATCTGCAGCAGCACACCGAGCACCACCACCAAATGCGATGGATTTCCGTTGAAAATGTTACCAGCGCCTCCGTGATGCTGTGTCCGCTCTGCTGCGATCACTTTAATGCTTCCGCTCTGCGTGAAATCTTGGTCAAACTGAGGATTAGATCCAAATCCGCAAGTGATTGATTTTTGATATCTGTGCTAGTGATGCATGTACGTGATTGGTTAGTTTACCTACTTTCAAACTTTTTATCAATTATCAATAGTAAATAGTTAAAAATTAGTATTTTCATATAAATGCAAAGAAGCGTTGACTCATCCTTGATCGAATGGTCCAAAAAAAATGAAAATCCGTTGAGAAACGGCTGAGATATTAAAGTTTAAAGTCAATCATATTTTCGTGACGGTTCCCGATTTTCGCAATCGTAAAGTGTACCCCAATATAAAAAAGACAGACGTAATCCTAAGTCAAAAATGACTAGTATGACGACGAATGAGAGCAGTTAGAGGGGGGAGGGTCGTTTGGCCGAAACCCATTTGGCCGAAAGATGTTTGGCCGAATATACAATTTGGCCGAACAGACCATTAGGCTGAAAGTCATTTGGCCGAAAGGGTCATTTGGCCGAACGGGTCATTTGGCCGAAAGGGTCATTTGGCCGAAAGGGTCGTTTGGCCGAAAGGGTCATTTGGTTGAAAGGGTAAATGAGAAGTGAGTAGTGAGACGTCCCACTGCCCACTTCTCACGTTTTACAGCGAGAAGTGATTAATGGGGAGTGAGAATGAGACGTATCACTTCTCACTTCTCATTTCTCACTTCCCACTGTAAAAAGTGAGTAGTGCGCAGTGGGTAGTGAGACGTCTCACTACTCTCTTTTTACACCGAAAAGTGAGAAATGAGGAGTGAGAAGTGATACGTCTCACTTTTCACTCCTCATATCTCACTTCTCACTGTGAAAAGTGAGTAGTGCAAAGTGGGCAGTGGGACGTCTCACTACTCATTTCGCGCTTCTCACTTTTTATAGTGAGAAGAGAAAAATGAAGAATGGGAAGTGAGACCAGCGTCAATCTCCTAAAGAGAAAGAGAAAGTCTCTCATTTATCATCTCTGTATACACATACGAAATGTAGCATACCCCGAGAAGCTTTTTTCGCCAGCTGTCATGATAGAGAACTGATTCGGTATGCTATACCCCATGATAAATTTCTCTTAGAAAGCTCCAAATACAGTGAGGACTGGCTCTGATGATGCATTTCAACTTGTTCTACATACCTGTGCAGTAACCAACACGAAAGGAGCGAAAAACAACGAGAATCACAATTTTTCTGTGGGGGCTGCCTATCCGATTCTGTTTTTTCGCACTTGTATACAAGTTTGATAAATTTGTTATCATGGCTTGTTATGATTCGGAACAGTTTTTGCCTCTATTTTATCGTTGTTCGTAATCTATTGTGAGCGATTTCTGCAAACCCTGAGTGAGACGTCTCTCTTCTGATTCCTAATTTGATTCCACGTGCTACAGCGTGATATGTGTAAGGACATAAATGGGAACCTTTTTATGAACGAGCGTGAGGTGATCCAAAGGTGGCGGCTGCACCACAAAGAGCACCTACATGGCGATGTGGCGATGTGTGAAAAACAACACAGCTTGTAGAGGCTTCTACCAACTACCAGGCTTCTATCAACTACCAGAAGAGCTGTTCAAACACGGTTGTCAAGCACAGAGTTTGGAAGAATAAGGTTCTGCCGCATGAGTGGATGGAAGGTGTCGTGTTTCCTATCTACGAAAAGGGCAATAAGCTGGATTGTAGCAACTACCGCGCAATCACATTGCCGAAAGCCGCCTACAATGTACACTCCCAAATTTTATGCCGCCGACTAACACCAATTGCAAGAGAGTTCGTGGGGCACTTCCAGATCAGATGGCATTTATGGGGAAATATTCTATCATAGCCAGTTATTGAAGAAATGTCACGAATACAACGTGTCCACACATCATCTATCGACTTCAATGCCGGATATGATCATGATCAGCTATGACAGCTAATGCAAGAAAACCGAATTTCCGGATAAACTGATACGGTTGGTCAAGGCGGCGATGATGGATCGGGTGATGAGCGTAGTTCAAGTTTCAGGGACGTTACCGACTCCCTTCGAAACGCAGATAGGGTAAGACGGTATAATATGCCCCCCCCCTAAGGCAACTTCTTGATAAGTTTTTACTTTTCAACGCAATTTATGCAAACTTTGTGTAATTTGGTAGTCCAGGAAGTCGTAAATGCATTTCCAGTGAGTAGTCGTATAAACTTCTTCACGTAGAAGTAACACACACGAAATCATTAATTTAACGTAATACAGCTTTTTTGAAAAGTTGTGAAAAAATGAATTTCAAAAGGTGCCTGGGCAATACGTCCCACCTTAACCAATGACGTTTCATCGCCCTTCATTAATATTTTATCAATACCATAATAAAAAGGTTACAAATCCTTATGCGCTTGACATTAAAAAACCAACATGGGTCCAATTAAGCAGGCGTGAATTACATTTCAATATTTTCCATACAATTTGGAAGCAACTGCTGCAGGCTCGCTGCGCTTGTGTCCAGTTGGTAAGGGCATATCGTCCTGCCTACACTGGGACGTTTTGCCAGTGATACATGTTTCCGAAAATCGTTACATTTTGAAGATGGAATCAATTTTATATCATATTAACCACTGAGAAAAGCTATTTTGCTGCCCAACTGAGTGTTCCAGTGCAAGTTTTGCGGACAGTATGCTAGAGTCGCTCCAGAATGTTGAGCAAACAAAAACGAAAAGTAACATCAAAACTGTAACTTTTTGCATTTTGCTATTATTTGCGTAATTGCGTAATACAAAAATACTTCCACATTCCCATAGTATGATGGTTTTACAAATACAAATACTCAGTTGGTACCGAGTTTGACCCTTAATTAGTTATCGTTTTCTAGAAATCAAAGGGGGGCGTTTTGGACAGGTGGGGGGCATTATACCGTCTTACCCTAGTTGCAGTACACGCTAAAAATGAACTACTCAAAATTGAGTCGAATCCGACTCATTTTCATTAAAAACGGGACAACTCAAAATTTGAGTAAAAGATACTACTTCAATAAAATGATGATTGCACTTAAACTAGGAGTCTGTCGTAAAATGCACTTAGATAGATAGATAAACTTGATTCGCATCTGTCGTATTAAAAATTGATGGAAGGCCAAGCTTAACTTTCGCGAAATCATTATTTTATTGAAGTAGTATATATTGTCCCGTTTTTAATGAAAATGAGTCGGATTCGACTCAATTTTGAGTAGCTCATTTTTAGCGTGTAGGAATGGAAGCGGCTCAAATGAAGATAACTTGAGCCGCCCATCACGAGTTTGTATCGGTGATGATGAAATCGAGGTGGAAGAAGAATTTGTGTAGTTGGGCTCACTGGTGACCGACGAAAACGATACTAGCAGAAAAATTCATTGACGCATTTTTTTGGAAATCTTTCGTACTTTGGACTCCACAAGGCCAATCGAAAATGGAAATGGTGCTCGACAGCAAAATGACGAGCACAAGAAGGCGAGGTGCGCAGCGAGTATGGTGGATCGATCAATTGGAAGACGATTTGCGGACTCTCCGAAAACTGCGTTGTTAGCGACGTGCAACCATGGACCGAGATGCATGGAGAAGACTTCTATGCACTGCACAGGCAACTACGGCACTAGTCTGAAAAATAATAAATGATTACATTCGATACTTAAATTAATGATTTTGTGTGTGTTACTTCTACGTGAAGTTAAACGATTTACAATGATATGGAAATGCTAATATCCAGAGCCGTAGCGTGAACTCCCAGCGCCCTTGGCGAAACTGTTTTTGGGCGCCCCTTACTTTCTTGCATGCTTAAAACAAAGATTTTTTTCTACAATGTAGACTTGATGAACTTTTACGTCATTAATTCCTCAAGCCTCTTTAATCTGCATATTGCATTATTCCAATAGTAAGGTTTAGTAAAAGGCCAGAACGTTTTGAGAAATTTATTTTCTAGGAATTTTACGATTTCAACGACGCTAATAAAAAGACTAGACCCATTATTGCGTGGATATATGGCAAAATAAGAATCGGTTATATTTTTTGTCGCGAATGTACGCACTTGCAGTGGATCAAGCTAGGCCAATAAAATTCAACTGCCGGTTGGCGGCTGGGTCGCTATCGGACCCAGTCGCATCAGAAAGAACTATACATTGGAGTGGATTAATGGACCTTCAGAATTGCCATTAGACCTATTGATGAACTCCAACTGTAGAGTGGCTTGATCGGTGGTTTGAAAGAACTACTGATCTTTCAATAAAATTCAGCTTTTGAGTGAATTGGTAGAAGGTATTAATAGCGATTGGACAAAATCGTATCAAGAAAAAACCAACTCTGGGCCTATTCTGATCAAGATATATAGATTTCTGGAATGGGTCTATCGGTTTGGTGGCACTGGTTGATTTTGTTGGACCAATAAATTTCAACGTTGAATTTGGTCAGTTAACTTCATTACTGAAATTCCTAGATTCCGATCCTCGTATTTATCATGTCGTAAGATGTGTGCCGTCATTTCAAATACTTATCCTTGTTTAAAGTTTTACTATAGTTTATATAGACTCACGAGAAAAACTCAGATTCAAATAATCACTGCTCATCGAATATTCAACGACTTTGTTTGTTTTTTTACCATTGAACTCATACAAATTTCTGTTCTAATGGAATAGTCAAAGTCACTAGATCAAATTCGATCGCAATGGTCCGTTTTCGAACCTTAATAGTTTGTCTGCATCAAATGGGAGAATGTATCCCAAATACAAACTCCTTATCACTACTTCCGTATATCTATCATTGGAAAACGGATCAAATTTCTCAATCGTGAACAATAAATATATAGGCAAATGAATTTGATTTACGCGTTTTTTACAGTCACCTCTGTGTTACTCTTTTAGCGTATTGAAGTCTTTACCCAAGTAACAATTGCCAGTTGAATAAACATCAGTATGGTCAGATTTATTCAGCCAGCGTTGATTAAAAATTATACTATCATACATGATAACATTTGTTCCAGCATAGACTAGAAACCTCTCTTCAACTTTAAATAAACAGTAGATAACAATATTTATTCATCAACTTTGTTCAAAAACCAGGTATAATGTTAATTCAACTTGTCAGCGACTTACTGATTAGGCTTTTTTAATTATGCGTTTCTAAATACTTTTATTTCACAACATTGCTACACTTATTAAGGCATTGTTCAACATACTGGAGATACGATGAAAAATAAATTATGAACAGGATATCGGTATCGATCCAACGACCTTTGAATCCCCAGCCCTCTTGTTTACCATCAGCTATATTTGACACCTTGGATAGTACCAAGCTGAATAAGGAATATAAACCTCACGTTGTTGAATAATACTGGTTGAATAGCTGTAATGGAATTGTTGGTCATTACGCTTCAAAGTTGACAGCAATCGTACAAAAGCTTTACAAGAGTTCCATGATGTTATACAACTATGTAAACATAGTTGTATAACATCCTGTAAAGCTTTTGTACGATTGCTATCAACTTTAGCGTAACCAACAATTCCATTACAGCTATTCAACCAGTATTATTCAACAACGTGAGGTTTATATTATTGCTTATTGATTACGATTGGTTCAGTTTGTGTTTTCAAATCCTTTTATTTCATTACGTTGCAACGCTAATTCAGGCGTTGTTAAACATTGGAGCTGAGATAAAAAAAAACAAATTGGAAACAGTTTACCAGTATCGATGCCACGACCTTTGAATTCCTAGCCCTCTTGACTACTATCGGCTATTTGTCACCTTGGATAGTACTATTACTATACGGCTATTTGTCACCTTGGATAGT
This sequence comes from Armigeres subalbatus, assembly GCF_024139115.2. Lineage (NCBI taxonomy): Eukaryota > Metazoa > Arthropoda > Insecta > Diptera > Culicidae > Armigeres > Armigeres subalbatus. The sequence goes on from NC_085139.1 coordinate 123,328,133, forward strand.
ACTAAGCTGAATTAGAAATATAAATCTCACGCTGTTGAATAATACTGGTTAAATAGCTGTAATGGAATTGTTGGTCATTATCCTTCAAAGTTAACAACAATCGTACAAAAGCTGAACAGGAATTCCATGATGTTATAGCTAGTGTAAAATGTCACACCGGAAAGCAAACTATTATAGTTCTGGTATGATAGTTTGCTATTGTATATTTGTTGATAAAGTTTGTTTTATAAGAAACCTACATGCAGTTCACGTTTATTAATCCATTACACATGAACTGCACGTAATGGTAAATATAATCAGTGTGACAATTTCCAAAATAAAAGTTATATTCACGGTGCTTTCTGCTGTCATCAACGCTGCTGGCGATTGTGGCGATTAGCTGCCTTCGTGGAAAATGCAGATTATTGCAGGATTTGTCAATTATTCCTCAAGTAAGTAGGTATTAGAATAAATTGTGTGAATTCAGTGAATTGAAAAGTGCAGAAAGTTACAATGTTACCAATAAACAGCACAGCAGCTTAAATAAACCAATTTAAAGAATGAAAAAAAAAACGTTTGTACAACGTTTATTCAAAGCTTTTGTTGTTATTGCAATAAGCAAATTGTCAAACGTTTATTCAGCGTTTAAAGATTATGTTAATAAAATTTCATTGGATTCATCTACAGAAGCGATGTTGTTTACTGATAACGTCAATTATTAGACTTCTAAATAAGCTTGTGTTGTGCTTAGATTGTAGTAGAGTTTTCAAGCGTTTGTTCAATGGTTCAAACACAAATTATTTAAACATATGAATCATGATGAATAGGAGAAACTTTTGCAAGTTTAAGTTTATTGTATTGAGCTAATTGTTCAATATGAGTTTTGAAATAGAAAGAAATGTTTCGGCAACTTTTGAAAACGTATTTTTCAAATATATAGTTGAAAGTGGAAGAGTAGATGGTTACTAATGTCAGCATTGTTTGCTCAACATCTTATTCAATACTATGCATTGTTCAGCTACGAATACTTTTATTAAACCTTAGTTCGACAATGATGTCTGTTTGTGGCTACCAATTGTTACTTGGGTATCTAGAGCTCCTTCCCCAGAAGCTCATTCCATGTATCTTTCCAATGGCCTTTTTTATCTTTCAATTTAACTTCCTTTTCTATCAAGTAAATGATGAATAAGACAGTGAAGGCGATGATACAAATCTCCCAAATTAAGGTGATCATGCACTCTGTGCCGACGATGTGATACTTGTATCTGATATTAACAGAAAAGGGCCTTCCGGAAATTATTCCAACGGTTGATTACGGATGTATAGTCCCTGATGGAAATAGTTTGATAAAAGATTTAAACTGAATTACTTTGAACCAGTGAATTTGAGAATATTTTTCCATAATTTCCCATAATGAAATTCAGGATTTCGGCGCCCCCCTAAAGCTTGGCGCCCTTGGCGGGGGCCAACCCGGCCAACCTCACGCTACGGCGCTGCTAATATCATCTAATCTAATCTAATCATCTAATAGCCAGTGGAGATATATCAGCTTCCACACTGATATTCTTCCCTCCCCCTTCATACGTGAGCTTGCCAGAAGGAAGGTCGTGTGATATGCTCCATCACAAATATTGTCCTCCGCTCGCTTTCAAATCGACTTCTATAAAAACATTCTTCATGCCTGCCGTATCCTAACGGAACTATCAATTATATACTTTCGCCTCTAATTCTATCATGAACATGTACGCCCGAATAAAAAGTACCATAAAAAAACAGTAACTTTTTCTGTTACATTAAGAAAGAATACATTAGAACTACAATAGAAAGGATTGTAGGTTGAACATTTAAAATACAATACAATATATTGTCATGAACCATAAAATTTATTGTTCTTGGAACTTTTACAATAGAAAATAGGGTTGTTAGTTACCGTAACAATAAAAAATACTTTTTTCTCATATATTTTAGAACGCAAAACAATAATTTCTGTTGTTATTTTATTGTCAATATTTTTTAACTAAACAATAAAATGGATTGTTAAACAACTGTTTTTCCAATTCAAATTAATCATTGTTACGTTATTGTATTTTATTTGATTTTTTGAGAAATTTGGTTGAATTAACCTTTAAATTGGTAATTTCTTGCTGCAAAACAATAGAGCTTTATGTCAATCAATACCATTACAATGAAACAGCGCTATAATTTATGCAGTTATTTGTTTTATTTATTTCCTCAATTCAACATGTAATATTATTTATAATCAATGTTTAGTACATGCTATAATATCCTTAAAAAAGCAGCTAACGTGCGAAAAAAAACAAGAATGTTATCACGGGTGAGACGGTATAATATGTTCTTCTGAAGCAATACACTCAAAAACTAATTGCTCTTCGTTATTTATGCACACTTTGTGTTATTTGATAGTCTTAAAAATCTTGAATGCATTGCGCCTGTGAGTAGAGTAGACATATGAAAATATTACAGACAACACATTATTAAGCTTATTAAAAAGTCATGAAAAAATAGTGTCAACAAGTACCTGGGCAAAACGACCCACATTAATAAAGTGCACACATAGCAGCACTATAAAGACGTTTTAATTCCCTTTATTGGTATTTTATGTACCACATATTAAAAAGATTACAAGCTGCTGTGTTCTTGTTATCAAAAAACCAGCATAAGCTCATGTAGGAAGGTTTGAATTACATTTCCTTAGTTTTCATATAATTTGGAAGCACCTGGTGCTGAGTATGCTGTGCTTGTGTTCAGGTGGTAAGGGCATATCGGCCTGCCTGGGAGCGACCAGTGAAACATATTTTCGAAAAAGGGAATGTCACATAGTATGATGATCTCACAAACATTTATAGGTACCAACTGTCTTAAACCTTAGTTAGTTTTGGTTTTCTTGGTTTTCTAGAAGTCAAACAGGGGTGTTTTGGTCAGATGATCGACGCATTATACCGTCTTATCCTATCAAACAATCGATTGGTAGGACAATTGCAAATGCAATACTCACCCCATGCAGTAGAATTACCAGGTTAAAAATGTGCCTTACGAGATACCGTAAATCCGTAATTTTTTACAGTTTGTATTGGTGCCCACGGACCAGCAGTACGAACTCTGGCTGGGAGGTGTCGAAATATTCCAGATTTTTTCGCACACGTCGTCGGTCGTCGGCGTTATAATCAAGTTCCCCAGCAGATCATCAAAAGATAAATCGCATACAACAAAGGAAAAAATATGCAGCTTTTTAAGCCACTGCTCATCCTCCGTGTCTCGAGTTCCGTCGGTTGCGTTATTGGTCCGGTGAAAGTGGTAAGCGATTAATTCAATCGACTTCCACCTTTCTTCGGTGCCACTGTTGGTGGTCCTTTGGTTTCGGAGGAGGTTTCGAAAGCGTTTGCTTGAGCATGAAGTCGATGAAGTCCGGCGAGTCGATAATGGCGATGTAAGAGAATCCGTGATCCGTAATCCCGGTAATCTCAGATTGAGATTGGTTCCAATCTTTCCGCTCTGTCGCGCCTGAACCATTGGTCAAAATTTTGACGCACAGAAATCATCTTAAATTCTAACCAACTAGCATCATACCTGCACGAAAATAAAGAAAAGAGACGAATCTATTATGATCGAAGATTTAGTAAATATTTTAGTTTACTTACTCCGAAAACGAATATTAATAACTGCTGCCTTACGAAAACTATCGGAATCGCCATTTTTGTTACCATGTTTTTGTTTACTGTCGGAGCAATATCAATTATTGTAATTTTATTGTGAATACAATAGAATGTTTTATTTGTATCATAAATCGCACAATAAAAGTACAATATTTTCAATTGTTACCAATAAATTGTATTGTTTATATACAGTTTGTACAAAAGAATTTGTGGTTTTGTTTTATTCGGGCGTCCAAGTTTGGAAGATGATATTAGCATTTCCATATCATTCGATACTTTCCAAACCCACACGTCGCTTTGTGGATATGATTGCGGTGATGCAAATGCAAAGTTTAGGCATTATTTTTGTTTGTGCTCCCTTGCCCTTGGTATCTGAACTAAACCTTCATGCCAAAAAGACACTAAAATTAATCCATTTTTTCGGATTAGCCTAATTTTCTAGTTAAAGAAAACAAACAACAAATTCAAAATCTAATTTGAAGTTTGCACAAATAGACACATTCGCTATGAGTACAGTTTTGTCTGCATGATTTCCCATGATCCGGTTTCAGCTTTCCTATTGGAATAAGCCGCCTCACCCTTCTTGTTTTTGCTATTATCAAATTTCATTACCCTCCGACAATCGTTATGCTCAGTGTCAGATAAACCTGCACCCCGCGTACCTGAACTCAATCTGCCCATTTTGGTGGAAAAGTACAGTTACGCCGTAATTTCATCGTCAACAAGTATTTTCAATTGCTACTGTTAATGTGAACCACAAAAAGTAGAAATCACGTTATTTCCCTAGCGAGGGTAGTTTCATTTATCGCGAATCGTTAACATTTCAGCTCACCAACCAGAAACCAACAAGTTGCTTTCCGTCACGTGGAACGCCTGAACGCATGGTTCCCTCACCCCGGTTATTGAACTTGGGCACGAATGAATATAACTAGTTTCCCGCGAATTACAGTCACAGGCTCAGCAAAAGTGATGTCTTTTCCCTCGGGGACCGGACGGCAAGGATTCTATTGTTCGACCAGGTTACATAATGCCCCGCGAAATGCACTTTGATTTCGCTCCCTCCGTTTTCCGACTCCCATTATGAAACATTAGCCGTCCTGCTGCATAAGGATATTTGCTTATTTCCCAGGGTGCTGCTTCTGCCCCTTGGTTCGAGTCTGTTGTACATGAATGGATGATTTTTTCCCTATTCCAACAGGAACCAGTTGGAAATCATAGGTGAACGGTATCCTGCTCTAGTTTTTTTTTCTTTTTTTTTGCTTGTTATAAATCTGAGTGGGAATTGAACAAAGAATTTCCGAAGATTTCATTTGCCAGAAGGGATAGGTTCCATTGTATTCTCGTGATTACCGGGTTGTGCAATGGAATTTCAATTGCTTGAGGAGAAAGGTGAAATTAATTTATTAGTGACGCGAAGCAGTTCAAACTGGTTTTCGATTAGAGTCGGATTTGCGTGTCAGAAATTTCATAATGTTGGTCTGACCGTCTTTCTGTCTTCAAACTGTTACAGGATTTTTTTTATTAATTAGCAGGTTTTGTGCACCTGGTTTGAGAATTGAAATAAGCGCAAAGTTCAATCAAATTAATTCTAAATCAAAACATTATTGTAACACTATTTTGAGAAAAGAGGGCTGACAATCTCATTAGTAACGACAAAAACTATTTTGAGAACCTTAATCTTATTAAGAAAAAGCTTTTAATTTTTATTTCTTGGTTTTTGAAATCTATGTTCTACCGTTAACTCAATGTTGTGCTCTGGGTTTTATGACATCTTAATGATAATTCACAAATAAAATCTGGTTGAAAAGGTCCACTTATTTTAGTTTAGTTTAGTTACAACAAACTAGCCAAAATGGCCGGATGACATTGATTCATCTGTTTTTAGTTTTAAATATTTGAATGTTGCCTAATTTGTATCACAACAGTTTTGTCAAACCACTGCACATAGATACACTAAAAAAAGCATTCCCGATTTCGTGAGTCAGCAAAAATACACCGTGATTTAAGTCATGGATTTGTGAACATAAGTCTCGTTTACCAGAAAACGTGATTGTTGTTCCCGAAACCGTGACAAAAAATGCACTTGTTAGGGTAAGGGAGGTATTTTGGACCGCTTTAGGAGATGGGCGAACAGTTTTTCGAATAAAAGTTAGATTTTGTAATAATGCTTGATCAATTTCCTATGAAACTACAAGGTGGTAAATACTAGGTAGGATTAGTAGGTACAAATGTTGTAAATCCCACCGATAGAACCAAACTATCATAAATTCTGAAGATATGTAAGATTTAATTTTGGACCGCCTGTTTTTATTTTGGACCACCTATTGAACATATTTTGGACCACTCGAATAATTGTGTATTGCTTGCAAAGTTATGTTACTATTAGATTAAATTAGTGATCTCCAGCATTTTCGGCGTTTTCATCCTGAAAGTCCTTGTTAAGCAATACATTTTTATAAGCACTCAAAAGCTTAGAACAATATCTACCAGCTAAGGGTATTGAAACTAATATCAATTTCAGTACCACTCGGTACAGCATCATGAAAGCAAAACAAACGTGCGGTCCATGGCCGTGATGTATGCACCTGGTCACTACCCTACCTACCCTACCCTACATTTTTATGTAGTTTGACAGATCTGTTCCATTTGCGCCATTGATAGTAGTGGGTTGCCCGATTCTTTCTTGCTTCTTGCACATTCTTTTTCAAAACGAAACATAATCGTAGAACGCGGAACTCTGTTGCATTGGCTAGCAGCACGGACGGAAAGCTCTTGCAAAGATTGGTTCTTGTCTTGGAGCTTTCTTAACTATTCTGCCCACAATAGCATATTTGTCCCATATGGATAGGAATTCCAGCAAAGGTGGGACTGATATGCGATTATAGGCAGTATTTTCGTATGGAAATAATAAAAAAAACAGCTACATGTTGGGTTAATAGACATTTTTTAATGTCTTTCATTTTTCTACATCAATATACGGTAATTTATAAATGCGGTATGAACAGTAATTTATGAATGGTTTGATACAAGAGAAACAAATGGTTGGTAAAACTAAAAGTTTAAGAGATCTAGAACTTAAAAAGAAGATATGTCGAAAATATGTTCGGCTCAATGGAAAATGAACCTATTTTGGACATGCCTCAGAATACTGTTTTTAAACTTACAATGTTTTGCTCGAGATAGGAAACTGCTTTTATTAAGTTGTAATAAGTCAATAACATCATTCACATGTTTTAAATCTATGTACAAATAAACTTACAGCTTTTGAAAGTTGACTACAATTTTACAATGTCGTCTTAGTTTTGGTCTAACCCAGCCAGAATGGGTAAATGCGTGCAAATATTCTTAATAATTGCAATATTTTATAAGAAGCAAATGTAGGAAATACCTTATGGATAGTTTCTTTTTACAATAAAATTTAAATGTTGCATGTTTTAGTTAGTTTTGTGTGATATAAATACAAAATTCAGCTGGGTGGTCCAAAATATGAGCCCGGTCCAAAATACAGCCGTTACCCTAGTTCAAGAACTCATGAACGCTGACCATGACGTAAAAAAAAGAAAGTTCCTCTACATTTACAGTAATCGCCGTGAAATATTTTTCAACAGCTGTTCCGTTCTTTTACTAGTTAAGAATTCCGCATTCAATCGAACGTGAATTTTCTCATTCTTACTAATGTCTTCAATTTCTTAGCGAAATTCCTCCTACCCCGGTGAACTCGAATTCAACCTCGTAAGCTACTGCAGCAAATCAACTCTATTAGACGGAGAAATTGTTCCGCTTTGCCCCGTATAAAGCCTACAAGCCAGCCAGCACTTTGTGGCAGGTTTCATTCGCCATTAGGAGAGCACTCGACGATTACTGGGTCTTTATTTCGTAATTATATTGAATCCCATTCCGCACAATAATGCAGAAGTCGCTATCATGCGGCGGAAGACGAACAGAGCACATGTGTTTCCCAGTATGGGACATGGTCCTTGGCAATTCACGGGACGGACTGGTAATGAGCTGCCTTCCTGTCTTTCTGCCTTGGCCGTGCGTTCCTCTCGGCAGAATGTTGGAAGTAATCTCATTATTTGGTAGTTCGCTTTGAGCAGCCGTATTTCATAATTAATTTCCTGGATTAAACGGGCGGCTGACGTCTTTCCGATTGGAATTGTGTAGCTCGGAGTGGATATAGTTTTGGTATGAAAGGGGGTGGCCTGCTCATTGTTATATATGCCAGATATGACAAGTTATGACTGGTGCTTCTTGAGCTGTAACAGTAATGATCATGACACAATGTCAATCAGGGAGGAAATTGGTGGAAATTATGTTGCTTTCATTTAGCCCGGGAGAGAAAATTTCTGGATTGCAGCAGAGATCATGCACACTAAATCAGTTTAATTATTTTGGATTATATCGAATAGATGTAGCATAGCATGCATCGAACTGGCTGTATCTAATGCAAAAAGGCTTTCGATTAGGTCATACCAGGGTTGGATAATTAAATAATGCCGGGTAGAAATAGGAGCTATAACTTTAGAAGGTACTTGGATATTCCGAACCTTAAACAATAGTTGAACCAAACTCATCTATTTTAGTTTTTTTAACTTTAAATTTGAATTTTGGTGGCGTAGTAAGCGGTGATAGAATCATAGAATGCATCCTTACCTCATATCATCTACAACCCGAATGGGATCTTACAAGACCCCGTTGTGCAGCACTTTACACATGAAGGCCTCAACTTTGCCTCTTCGAGGTCAATAGTTTTTTCAGGAACTTTCTTACAACGTATTTTTGTGATCGTTCCTTCCCGGACGAATGCTTTTCCTAAGTCAATGGAACCAAAATTCTCTCAGGCTCTTCGTCCAGAATGATGCAGAACGTTATTTTTCCAAATTGATTTATTTGGTAGGCTCAGGTGAGTATAACACTTTACGGAGCCACATTCTTTATGGTATATACAATCAATATCATCTTACTTATTATTTACTACTTATTATTATTACTATTTATTTTTGTTCTGCAACTTTTGCCGCTTAAACTTTGAACCGGCAGTATACGATCGGGAGAAAACCATCATACGGGCATTACGTGAATTGCTCATACGCACTGATTCGATGGATACCCGCCTAGGAAATTATGGCGAAAATCTTCGGAAGATCAATCGGACAATGTTTGGAACTCAAACGCAATCTAAGCCGACTAACAACTCGCATCACCAAGCCTTTTTTTCACGATGCATTGATGAACTAACCCTGGACGATACTGCCGAAGACCCTTATCACCGCTCTAGGTCCTGCGACGATACGTCGTTCTTTGAAGTCCTGGATGAAATAAATAATTCCATTGCACAACTTCCGGATAAATTTGTCGTTGGGACGAACAAACGTGTGCAAATCGTCACAAATTCGGTTGATTCTGGAGTCAACAAAACTACCTCTCGCATCAGCGTATCAACTCCGGCCGCACCTGAGAAGCATTCGAACATATCGAGCAATAAAGCAATTCCTTTGAAAGTTGCGAACGTTTTGCAGCCTACTCTTGATTTGGAATCCTTCTACGTGACACCTTTCTCACCTGACCAGAACGAAGACGAAATCAAACAGTACGTAGCTGAAATTTCTAACATTGACACTTCCATGATAAAAGCAGTCAAATTAGTTCCCCGCGGCAAGAACGTAGAAGATTTGTCCTTTGTATCTTTCAAAGTGACAGTCAGCAGAACAGTCTCAAATGTTGTTGGTGATTCATTTTATTGGCCAGAGGGGATAACTGTACGAGAATTTGAACCAAATCCAAAAAACGGATCACTAGTACGGCTTCCAGTTTTCCATTAATCGTGACCGCCAGTAACCGCCACTTAGTCGCACTTCCTGTTTCATCGGGTAAGTTTTACAGTGGTGTATGTTCCGCCGAAGCATCGGAAGATACTTCACAATTTTTGAAGAGTTATTCCCATCCGCAGTTTAAAACTGTTTCGCCTCTGTTGCCCGACGGCCGAAATCGGTTCACCGTACCTGCCTTCGGATCCGCTTATCATCAAGGACGCAAAACAACAACAAGCTATACACCGCGACGCATCGTAGAAAGCACATTGGAGACCCCATCTAGGATCGACACAGTCCCGCCTAATGCTGTCATCGGTCATCGGTGTCGTCGCGGTCCTGTTGTCGAATCTGTCGATGGGGTTCTCAGCCTGCTTCACTAGGCAAGTACCAATACGTTCAAGAACCAACTCTTCCCGATCGGATTTCCGCTTCTAGTGCCCGTTTGTCAATCAACAATCAAGTTTTTTCACCATCTGATCTCTCCAATGATCTCACAACTCAATCAACTCGCTGGCTTCTCACCGACCCCGGGACGCACTGCGGCAAGCACTGTGGAAGATCCTAACCCATCCAGCACGGTCGCGCCTTTGCTGCCATCGTTCGTCAGCCGTCCTGGTCCCGTGTCTGGGCCTGTGGAAGGGGTCTGATGGCAAGTACACTATAATTCCGAACAATTCAAACGCTGATGAGATTCCCGCTTCTAGTTCTTCGACGATTGGACAGCGACAACCAAGCAACCGTCAATGTGAATCCAGTGAATCTCGATTTATTTCCAAAACGTACGTGGAGTGCAGACGAAAATTGATGAGCTGTTTCTTGCCACATGTGACAGCAATTACGATGTCATCGTTTTGGTTGAGACTGGTCTTGATGACTGCATCACTTCTCTGCAGCTATTCGGTACTTCCTACAACGTATATCGATGCGATCGTTGTGCTTTGAACAGTCTTAAGTCGCGTTTTGGAGGTGTGCTCATCGCTATTGCTCAACAATACATTAGCTCGTCGATCGATATGATGAATGGTCAATCATTAGAGCAAGTAAGCGTATCGTCTGTCATCAAGGGGCAAAAATTATGGTTAATGGCCGTCTACATTCCACCCGATCGAAGTCAAGATGTTTCGATAATTAACGGCCACATCGCTTCTGCACAGGAGCTTCACGAAAAAGGTTCATCCGACGACAAAGTTATTATTTGTGGGGACTATAATCAACCGCGTTTGTCCTGGTCTAAACAACCCATAGGCGTATATGTTACGATCGTTCTGTGTCACTTCCTCTTGCAGCTTCTACACTGGTTGATGGTTTTGATTTCCTTAATATGATGCAAGGTAACTCTGAGTACAATCACCTTGGTAGAGTGCTCGATCTGGTTTACTTCTCATGTGACAATGACGTTAATGTAACGAGAGCGGTTTCTACTCTATTGCCAATTGACCTACATCATCCTCCGTTAGATGTTGCGGTTACTATTCCTTCTGTAAGAAACATTCCGCTTCGTCATGATGACATTCCACGTTTAAATTATCGTCGTATCAACTTCGAAGCACTAACAGAGTATTTATCGAACATTGACTGGGCTACAATATTCCAAGACTCTAACGATGTAGACGAAATCACTGTGCGTTTCTGCGATACCTTGTGCGTGTGGCTTAATGAGAACCTACCGACGATTAGACCACCTGGTAAACCAGCTTGGGGCACCCCGGAGCTACGTAGATTGAAACGTCAGCGAAATGCCAAACAAAGGTTACTGCGAAAAAATCGGTCATATGTTAATCAACAAGCGTTTAAACTAGCTAGTGATGCATATCGTCGGATGAATGCTAACTTATATAAATCGCATGTGATGCGTATACAGTTCAGCTTGCGAAGAAATCCTAAAAGTTTTTGGAGCTTCATAAACTAAAAAAAAAAAGCTCTTCCATCCCGTCGCACGTCTTTCTGGACGATTCTGAATCGATGTCAGCACAAGAGTCTTGTGCGATGTTTGCCAAACATTTCGCATCAGTTTTTTCTTCTCACATCACGTCCAAAACGGAAGCTAATGCGGCAGCTTCTAGTCTACCTGCTGACGTTGTTGATATTGACATATTTTCAATTTCTGCGGACATGATCATCGTTGCCTCAAAGAAACTAAAAAACTCCTACTCGCCTGGACCAGACGGTGTACCAGCCGTTATTTTTCGTCGCTGTGCTGCTCCTTTAGCTACCCCGATGGCCTTTATCTTCAATAAATCGTTTGAGCAAAAGATGTTTCCCACAGTTTGGAAGCAATCATTCATGTTTCCTATGCACAAGAAAGGAGATAAGGAACTATAGAGGAATTACCAGTCTCTCCGCAGGATCAAAACTCTTCGAAATAATAGTAACCAATGCCATGCTAAGTGCCACAAGGAGCTACATTTCATCCAATAAACACGGATTTATGGCCGGTCGTTCCGTTCTGGAATTTACTAGTACTTGTATATCGCAGATTGAAGCTAAGGCGCAAGTGGATGCCGTGTATACGGACCTGAAAGCTGCCTTTGACGTGATTGACCAATATCCCTGTCTAAGCTCTCCCACCTCGGTGCCTCTGAACGTTTTGCGCTGTGGCTGGAAAGCTATCTTTCGAATCGTGTTCTGCACGTTAAAATCGACTCGTGTGTGTGTGTGTGTGTGTGTGTGTGTGTGTGTGTGTGTGTGTGTGTGTGTGTGTGTGTGTGTGTGTGTGTGTGTGTGTGTGTGTGTGTGTGTGTGTGTGTGTGTGTGTGTGTGTGTGTGTGTGTGTGTGTGTGTGTGTGTGTGTGTGTGTGTGTGTGTGTGTGTGTGTGTGTGTGTGTGTGTGTGTGTGTGTGACGAGATGTCCGTTTAGTAATAAATCAGGTGTACCACAAGGTAGCAATCTGGGTCCATTGCTATTTACGCTGTTCTTCAACGATGTTACATTGCTGCTAGGATCGAAATGTGTGCTAGTCTACGCTGATGATCTGAAAATTTACTTGGTTGTCAAGACAATAGGAGATTGTTATCGACTACAAGGACTATTGAATACCTTTGCTGAATGGTGTAAACTGAACAAACTTGTTGTTAGCGTTGACAAATGCGTGGTGATTACGTTTCATAGATTGAGAACTCCTATTACGTTCAAATACAGCATTGACGGAAATGCTCTCGAGCGCGTCGATCAGGTCAGCGATTTGGGCGTTCTTCTGGACGCAGGACTAACATTCAATCAGCACATTTCTTCCATTATATCCAAAGCTTCACGTCAATTGGGATTCATCACGAAAGTGTCCCGTGATTTCACCGACCCTCATTGCCTCAAAGCACTTTATTGTGCATTAGTACAACCAATACTGGAAAACTCAGCTGTTGTGGGGACTCCTTACCATCTATTGTGGATTGCCAGAATTGAAAGCGTTCAACGAAGATTCATCCGCATTGCACTCGCATTGAGATTCGCTAAATCTTCCTCCGTACGTAGAGTGTTGTCGGCTTCTGGGACTTGATACGCTGCTTCGACGCCGAAAGATTCAGCAGGCTTCACTAGTTGCTAAAATATTAATAGGTGAGATTGATGCTTCTGAACTCCTGTCCCGCATCGAATTTCGTACCATTATTGGTAGACAACTGCGATCTTCGTCTTTGCTGATGACCAGATTCCATCGAACGACATACGGATTCCACGAACCGCTTACATCGTTTGTTCGAATTTTCTCTTTAGTAGACGATCTCTTCGATTTTAGGGAAAATTGTAGGTTGTTCATTAGTAGGGTAGAAAGGTCCGGAAGACTAAATTAGTTATCTAAGACATTCATGTAGACTGCTGTCAGATGAATTAAATAAATAATAATAATAATAATTATTATTATTAATATAGTAAGAGAGGGATAGAAGCAAGCTTATTTGTGATGACTCGAGATTAGATTTAGAGTTTTAAGGATGGACAGGGCTTAATATTCGCGATCAGGGAATTCCTGCAGCTCATCAGGGCATTTGGCATCAAGAACGGTGTGGCGTGTTGTCGTGCTGGTGGTGTGGTTCGACTGAGAGCATCTTCCGGATGGCTTGCAGAGTGCTACGGAGCTTTACGAAAAAAAGGCAGAGACAAAACTTAAAAAAAAAACTTTGAAACGTCGGGTGGGACTGTGAACGGGGAGATCTACCACAAGGAGTGTCTTCAAAACCGTCTGCTGGCCAGATCTATATATCATCGTGCTGGATCTAGCTTCGTGCTACTATTCAAATGATGTCCTGGAGTGGTACGAAGCTATAGGAACATGTACTGGTAGTTTTCGCAAAAGCGAAAATAGAGGCATTTTCATTTTAAGCAGACTCAACTAGGAACTATCGTGTCCAATCTATTGTCGACCAAGTTTTAACCAGACAGCACCAGGGAATGAAACAATTCGTTTCGGATGCAATCTAACAGCTAGTGGAAGGCCCTCGACTTGAGCCACAGCTTTCCACTTACATTTCACATCACCCATTGATTGCATCGTTGGCTCCTTACAAAGTCCACATCCAGGATTCCATCCCAGCCCTCAACCCAGCTCCTCCACTGGATCGTCCTAATCACTCCTAAAGTCCTAAAGTCGTTCCGTCCTAAAGGCATCCGTCAATAAACTCAACCCTTCATCGGTATCTACACGGCTCTGAATATGTATACAGGAACAGGAACTATATTACGTTGCACTTGTTCGAGAGTCGGACATCAACCACTTCGGCTCAATCCATTTCAGATAAATAGGCACAGGTTTTACAGTCAAAACTCAATTTTGCATCTGATTAACAAATTTAATTTTAAATGCCTCACTAGGCTCAAATAGCATACAATGGCATGTGCCTTCTTCTATATTCCTACATTCCCTCTCGCTGACGTTTCTACGTCATGGATATTCGGCACAATTTAGTACTTCTCAAGTTGTTATTAACCCTCTAAGGTATTAGAGGAGGGCAGTGTTGCCAGCGGTGTTGGCCTCAACAGAGCCCGTTTCAAGTTTGTTCGAAAAACAGTATGGGGAAACTAAACTTTTCATTAGGGGTGATTCAAATATGACGTTCACAACTTCTTGAGATTTCTCAAACCCCTCTGTCACGCTTTTTCGTATACCTAGTAGATGTACTGTCACAAAATCTTAGACCCCTCTTCCCTAAAACTTGTGACTTTATTTTTGAACAACCCCTTACATTGATTATTACAGCGCTTCCCGACTAAGCGTCAGGGAAAAAAAGTAGAATGTTGCATCCGAGACACGACCGCCAATTGGACGGAAGATTACGTGAAGTGTAAAAGATTTTATGATTTTCCAAATTGGGGCTGTAAATTCTTCTAAGAACAACTAATGTTTCTCACTTCACCGATGTGATACGAGACACTAACTGTATATCGAAAAAAAAAATCTGAAAATTGCATCGCGTTAGCCATTGAAAGTGATGTCTGTGCCAGAGAATGCATGCATATTGAATGGCAGGTTGAACATGGTGAGAAAATGTTTATTTCAAGATTACCCCTGTTTAATAAGTGCTGGGATTAAAGATGATATTCGATTAAAAATTTACTCAACTGCTAGCAATTTTCATACTTATTTGAATACGGCGTTGTTCTGTTGCTCCCAAGCAATTATGAGTTGCACTTTGAAGAAAATTCGTCTCAGCTGAAACTTCTTCCATGTAAAATGATGGTTATGATAAGAACCAATTTGATTTTCACAATACGCCTATCCAATCACAAGCAGCAATAAAAATTATGATTTGTACTTTGAAAAATATTTGTCTCGGCTCAGCTTTCTCTCATGTGAAATTATGATTCTGAAGAGAACCTTTGTTTTCAGTAATCACCTTCCCAATTACAAGCAGCGACAAAACCAAAGCAGATCTAGAAAAACAATTTATTTCATTGCTGAGTGACCCCAATGTCAGCCACTCGATAAGTTACCACTAAAACACGATAGACACCATCCATGAGAATCAGTTTTCGCAGCATCCCCCTCCGAAAAGCGTTTGCGCTGCTGCCGACGCCAAGTGATGATAATATGCACTTTGAAGAAGTAAAAGAAGAAGAAGAAGCAGAAGAAGAAGAAGCAAAAGAAGAAGGAGAAGAAAAGGTTCTGGTTATGTACGAAAGCACTGGCAACAAACGAACGAAAGGCAGAGCAAGCAAGCTGATGCCAATGATACGGCTCCCAAAGGGGCGGGGCCACGGACTCAATGCAAATGTATTCTGACCAGCCGAAGTCGGGTTTTCTCGATTTTGAAATGAATTTCCACTACTGATGCCGCTGTCAGCCAATTTATGATTTACCGCTGGAACACGATAGACGTCATCCATTCTAATACATTGTTTTGCAATGTCTTCCTGAAAGGAGCGCAAGGGCTGCTACCGACAAAAACAATTGCCCGTCACCAAGTGATTATAATTTGCATTTTTTGCAAATTTTTGTCTCGGCTCAAACTCTTTCTCTCGTGTAAAATGATGATTTTGTTTCCAATGACGCACCTTTCCAATAATAAACAGCAAGAATACCGAAATCAGAATCTTGGGAAAAACTCTTTTGATTGCTAGCGCAACTCAATGATGTGAGATGCCATCATTGTTTACTTCTCGTACTTTAACTGCTACTTATTCCAACTTTCTACCGTCATCAAGTGGTTATGATTTCTAGACCAACATTTGAAAAGGGCGATACAGCCAAAATTTATTCCTTCTGATTATCCGTCTACATATAAAGCTATATATGTGGTCGTAGAATAAGAAGAAATAAATTTTGGCTGTTACGCCCTTTTTAAATGTTGATCTAGATTTGCACTTTGAAGGAAATATCTACAAGGCTCTACCTTCTCTTGCGTACAATGGTAGATTTGACAGGAATCGATTTTGACCCACAATGCACCTTTCTAATCATTCATAGCATACAAACGATAGTCCGTACCTAGCGTTAAAATTTCTCTTTTCTGCTTAGTATCCGCTATTAAGAAAACATTTTCAGTGGCCCAACGGGTATCTGGGGACCGTAATCGATGCCATTTTTGCAATCAACCCTTTCTTCTCATAAAATTTTGGTCCTGTAACTGTAACTCAACGATAGTCCGAAGATTGTTGCTTTCGGCGATGGCTTTCTGCTGAGACTGCTGCTACGGGCGTTGTGTCCGCTCTCCGAGAGAACTTAATTAAACTGAGGATTGGAGTCGAGCCCGTAAGTTGCAATATTTTGATGTCTGTGCTTGCGATGCACATACGCGATTGGTTGGTTTACCGATTTTTCAGTGCCTAGTAAAATTCAATTTTCCAATAGTTTATCGCCTTGAATGCATTTATTTTTCGATAACATCAAAATCTTTCAAATCGGTTGAAAGACGGCTGAGTTATTAGCGCATACTTCCTGACCACTTTTCGTGACGGTTTCAAATTTGAATCTGCAGAATGCGCTCCCTATCTTCCCGAAGAACATAATCCTACGTCTAAAACACATACTTGAAAGCAATACTCCAGAGCCTTCACTTAATGTGCACCACATCTTAGTAGATCGTTGCCCGGGGGTGTATATTACCTCAGTTTCCTCTATTTGTCTATTCAGTTCTGAAACTTCTTCTTTTTTTTATTCTTATTGGCATTACATCCCCTACTGAGACATTGCCGCCTCACAGTGTTCATTCAGATATTTGTTACGGTATTTTTAAATATCGGAACAATAAACATTCATTGAGACTGCGTAGAATAATAACAAGGAAAAACAAGTATTTGATGTTGATAAAAATGCATAATTCTGCGAGTAATTTGGAACATCTTAAAAAAAACTCTGTAATTGAAACACCGTTTATACTAAAGTTATCAAAAAGATGGTATGAGTGAATAATTTGGATCATCCGCTGCACCGGATCTGGGAGAAAATGATGGCAATTGAGATGTAAGGAGAGAATGTTGGATAAAGGTGATGGAGATTTTGTGTCGCACAGGTCCTGTTTACGTGTTCCTGATTAGACGAAGCGCCTGTCCGAAGACCCATTGATTGATCTAGAATCAATCTACAAGCTCCGCGCATCTCTGTCAATATCCCGCCATCTCATGTATGTCACGATCGGTCGCTACCACTTCTTTCCATCACCTGCCGAAGGGCCTCATCGTCATCAGCGCTGCAACGAAACACATTCCCATTAAAAAAAAAAAACACAAATAAAAATCCCATATGTTGAAGTTAATCTCTCTCATCACAAAGTAGCATTATATTAAGAAAGAATCGGTGGATGTGGCCTTATTCTTAGTAATGATAGATCAAATCGGTAAGTGATTATGTTGACAGTCTTCCCGAGGTCGGTGGCCGACCCTGCGTAATAATATTGACATGATAATATAGACATACGGACGTCACCAAATGTTTCCTTTCAACTTCCACAGTTATTAACTACGAGGTGTCTCAGTGAATCTGTGTCAAAAGGTTGAAGGTCAAAAGGTTGAAGGTCAAAAGGTCGAAGGGTCAAAAGCTCGAAGGGTCAAAAGGTCGAAGAGTCAAAAGGTCAAATATGTGTCAAAACGTCGAAGGTCAAAAGGTCGAAAAAACAAAAAGACAAGAAAAGAGATGATAGTTGTGAGTAGTGACAAGTGAGATGCAAGATGAAAGTAGTGAGCATAGATGAATGAGAAGTGAAAAGTTAAAAATTTAGAAGTGAGAAGTGAAAAGGAAGAAATAAGAAGTAAAAAGTGACAAGTGAGAAATGTGATGTGAGAAGTGAGCAAGGAAAGAAAAAAAGAAAGAAGGAAGGAAGAAAAAAGGATAACAGAAGAAGGAAGAAATAAGGAAGGAAAAATAAGGAGAGCAGACACAATGAAGCAAAACGAAAGAAAGAAGGAGGAAGCAAGTAACAGGAAAATAGAAGAAAGGTGGAGGAACAAAGAAGAGAGAAATAAGGAAGAAAGAAAGCAGAAATAAAGAAGAAATAAAGAAGAAGGATAAAAGAAATAAGGAACAAAGAAGAGACAAATAAGGAAGAAAGAAGAAAGAAAGGAAGAAAGAAGGATGAAAGAAGGAAGAAAGGAAGAATGAAGAAGGAAGGAAGAAAAAGAAAAGAAGGAAGAAAAAATAATAATTAGGAAGAAAAACAGGAAACAATAAGGAAACAAGGAGAAAAGAAATAAGGGTGAAAGAAGGAAGAAAGAGAGAATGAAGAGAGAAGAAAGAAGGAAGAAATGAGGAGAAAAGAAGAAAGAAAGTAGGAAGAAAGAAGGAAAAAAGAAGGAAGAATGAAGGTGGAAAGAAGATATAAAGACTGTGGAAAGAAAGAAGAAAAACGGAAGAAAGGAAGAAGGAAGAACGAAAAAGAAAGAAGAAAGAAGGAAAAAAGAAAAAAACAAAAAAAGAAAATAGGAGAAAAGAAAGAAAAACAAAATAGAAATTAAAAAGAAAGTAGGAAAAACAGGAAACAAAAAGGAAGAAAAAAGGGGGAACAGAAAAAGAAGAAATAGAGAAGAAATAAGGAAGAAAGAAGGAAGAAAGGAGGAAAAAAGAAAAAAGAAAGCAAGTAGGAAGAAATAAGGAAGAAAAAGGTAGAAAAAAGTAAAAAAGAATGAAAGAAGGAAGGAAGGAAGAAAGAAGATATGAGGAAAAAGAATTGAGGGAAGGAAACATGAAGTAAGAAGAAAAAAGGAAGAAGAGAATTGTAGGAAAAGGAAGAAGAAATAAGAAAGAAGGAAAAAAAGAAAGACCTTTCGTTCATCGACCTTTTGACGCAGTTTTTTTGTTTCGACCTTTTGTTTCTTCGACCTTTTGTTCCTTAGACCTTTTGTTCCTTCGACCTTTTGAACCTTTGAACTTTTGATCTTTCGACCTTCTGACCTTCGACCTTTCGTCCTTCGACCTTTTGACCTTCGACCTTTTGTCCTACAACCACTAGGTATACAAGAAAGCGTGACAGGGGAGTATAAGGAAGGATAAGCAAGGTAGAAAAAAGGAAGAAAGGAGGAAAAAAAGAAAGTGGGAAGAAAGAAGGAAGAAATAAGGAAGAAAAAAGGTGAAAAGAAGGAAAAAAATGAAGGAAAGAAGGAAGTCAAAAGGAAAAAAGAAAGAAGTTATAAATAAAGAAGATTAAATATGGAAGGAAGAAGGAAGAAAGGAGGAAAAATAATTGAAGGAATGAAACATGAAGTAAGAAGGAAAAAGGAAGAAGGAAGAGAATAGAATGAGAAAAGAATAAGAAATAAGAAAGAAAGAAGAAAAAAGAAAGACCTTTTGTCCTTCGACCTTTTAACGCAGTTTTTTTGTTTCAACCTTTTGTCCTTTCGACCTTTTGACCTTCGACCTTTTGTCCTACAACCGTCTCAATCAACTCATCATTTTTGCATTCGTATATCATGAGGCTAACACGATGGTACTTTTATGCTGATGAAGTCGAGAAAGTTTCCAACCCGAATATTTCGTGGACCGGACCGGGAATCGAACCAAGCCACCTTCAGCATGGCCTTGCTTTGTAGCCGCCCATCTTACCGCGCGGCTAAGTAAGGCCCCATTGGTTTAGAAACATCCCAGTTAGTAAGTATGTTTGAATGACACTATGCTGCGAGTCGTCATGGTCCCATTTGTGGAATACCAGTATAAGACGAAGAAAACATGTAGAGATCCCAAAAGTTGCCCATCCAAAGCTGTTTTATTAAAAAAAAAAATCAGTTCGTTCCAATATGCAATTTGTCATTCTAACTATGTATGGCCAAATTGTATCAACTTCCAATGCTTACTTCGGAAGTATTGCATGACACTTCAATCCTAAAATATTAACTCATTATTTGCCTGAGCAAATTCATCATGATGGAACAATCTAAAATTAAACATTCGTATATTCATATTGCGCTCTCCAGTAAATCCCATTCCATAATCGTAACGCAAACAAAACGTAGGTACGCAGGTGATCGAATTTGGAAGTTATCAATCGGCAAATGATGAACGAGTAGGCCCTATGAGGGGATTGTGTTGCGTAGAGCAAAGTAGAAACGCAGCCTAAATATGAAGTACATGAAAATCTAATCAAATAAATCCAGATGGATTGCAAATATTTGCCTATCAATATTCACGCGCTTACCGCGGAATTCGCTGTTGGTATGCAGAGGAGTCGTGTTCGTGTTTCAGTGGGGTGGTAAAGCTGGAAGCAGCTCTTGAAGAAATGATTGTTATGCCTCTCTTGTTTGCCGATGGGAGTTTGCGTTTGTGGCGTTGCTTCGCATATTGCACTGCCTATGCGAAAGTAGTGATTGAATCAAATTTATCCCTCATATTATATAAACATCATAAATGGGGGCAATAGAAACTCTGGATTTCGATGAAATCGGAGAGTTTGTTAAATTTTGTTACGATCACTGAAGACTAAGTATGGAAACTTCGAGGAATATGGAATAACCTCAAAAATTCGCGGGTATTATTTTTATATAATTTTCACAAACATAAGACATAGTACAAAATGCAATGTGTTTGTGGAATGCCAAGTCTTAGATATTAAAAGATATTATGACCACTTTTAAACAAATATTATAGCTTGAAAATATATTTGGATGTTTATCTTTTCAATCTGCAATAGTTTCCTTATGATCACCATGTCATCAGAAACCGATATCGTCGAAATGAATCCCAAAAAAAGTATATCATCATATTCTAATCTCCCTAAGGACCCTCGCTTTTACCCACATATCGGTATCAATATTCGACAGCAATTACGCGAGAAACAGGAAAAAGCAACGAACGCTCCTTTTCCCAATGGTATATTTACCTCGCGAAAACTTTCCCCCTTGTTGAAACGCAAAAAAAAAAAAACATCATGTGAGCTTTAGCCTTCAATGTGCAACAATGCAATCTCTCGCAAGGAAAAAGGGGTTATTTGTTCATCTATTCAGGAATCCCTCTGCTCAATAACAAGAGGCGCGCTATTCTCAAACCGGATGCGATTTATTCTTGAAACCACGGCAGTTTTGCACGGCTCGTAAAGAAAAACATTTCAAATTTTTCGTTCAGCATTACTCGGCACTGATGAAACGCGAATCAAATCATCAGAGCTGCGCTCACACGTGTTCCTTTTCCGTAATGTTTGACGGAATTCCATCGGCATTATTTGCAACGACGACGACGGCGGCGTTC
This sequence comes from Armigeres subalbatus, assembly GCF_024139115.2. Taxonomy (NCBI): domain Eukaryota; kingdom Metazoa; phylum Arthropoda; class Insecta; order Diptera; family Culicidae; genus Armigeres; species Armigeres subalbatus. The sequence continues at coordinate 123,349,697 of NC_085139.1, forward strand.
CTTCGGGACATATTTCTTTATTTATGTTTCCGAAAATGATTTTCGCAGTGAGCCTGGCGAGCAATTTTCGTATCAATGGGAAGTCGTAAATGAGAGGATGAAACCCTTTTCTAGGCCTGGTGAGGCACTGTGAGAAATAATGGAATTCTGTATTCGAAAATAGATATACAAATTAACAGAAGAATTTTTATCAGTGTATTTTTCCAAAAAGCACCCCAAAACGAGTGACTGACAGCGTGTGTCACTCCGTTCGCGAATGCGATTCACCCGTCGTCGTAGCTGCATGCAGAGTCGCACATTCGCGAGACTGTTTACCCATTCAGAAATGACTGTAATTGACATCCTTTCGATACACGAACAGCTTCCCAACTAACCCGTAGCATAAGGGGATGAGGCACAGAGCCCGTTAAGACTCGCTGCACCGCAATCAGATCCTTGCCGTTTCTTTTTTCGCAAACGTCAGCAGATAAGTTTGGTTCAAACTCTATTAAAACCACGTGACGGAAATTATATCTTCTCTGGTGACACACGGCCCGGGATCGTCGTTTTACCTCGTTGCGGTAGAGTGACATTCTTTGAGTGTGCCTCGGCTGACGGGATACTGTCTCTATCCCGAGAGGAGACAAAAGGCTTAGGGATTCTGCCGATGGAAAAGAAGTCAAGGGGAAGATAATTTGACTACCGGATTCTGCAAATTACGTTTAATTTTCAGATGTGGTACGACTGCTGTTGACGATGTGAACCATATACATTTGCGAACATTTAAAATAATTTATCCTGTGCAAAATGTGCGCCGGATCTCATTGGAAACACACGACCAGGCATTGGAAGTGAATAAATTCAATCGGATGGTTTGATAACGAAATAAAATGTTTCAAACAGAGCTTAAAAAATGAATGAATTACCAACAATGGTTGGTTTCCTATCCGCCGTTCCCAGCATCCAGGCACAAATGTACGAAAATTTTACTTAATTCCTTACAAAATAACCATCAACTTTTTTTTTGTATATGCTCCAACAGCAGCATGGAGTTAACCACCAGACATTTCTCGCTTAACTTTTCAAAAGGACCTAAGTAACATTTTTTTCATGAATTAATTTGAATAGCGCAATCAACAGAACAACATGAAAGCGGGCATTCCAATTAATAATTTAAAAAAATATTTGGATTATTAAAATGAAGTTCAATAAAAATTTTCTGTTTGAACTGCTTCAGCTGATGTGATGTAATATATATATATATATATATATATATATATATATATATATATATATATATATATATATATATATATATATATATATATATATATATATATATATATATATATATATATATATAAAAGCTTTCATCCAAGTACTAATTTGAATGGTCAAGCTCAATTTTGTTGTGTGAGAAGCAACTTAATGAAAAAACATTCAAAATGCTGAGAATCACTGGCTAACAATGCATCAATCATGTGATGTAATTGTTTAGTTATAAAATCAAAATCGGAAACAGGCATGCTACCTAAATCAGCAGCATGATTGTTCTCTACGCGGTTTGTTTTCGGTTGTTCATATTCCTAATCACCTTTTCATGACTGTCATGTTGGCAACTCTCCTACCCAGCTCTAGCTCCCCTACCCAGCTCTAGCTATGCCCTGGGTGGTGCGTATAAATCGGACCTTGCAAACCCGTATTTGGGATACCGCAGACAGAGTTGAACATTGTACTCAAACCTTATTCGATAGAAAGTCTTTATTGCTGTTCAACCTCGTGAGCTATAGTTTCTTCGATACCTGTGGGAGGAAGGCATTTGATCATCTGAGCAATTTCTTGGTATTTCCGCGTGAAGTTCGTGAAGTTTTTCTGAATCTCCATGGGAAACTCCACGGGATTTTTTTTAATCCTCCAGAATGTCGATAGGAAATTGTCTGGAGATTTTGCAAAATTTTCTTAATAAATTTGAACCGGGGCACGGCAAATGCTGGGTAAAGCGTACCATTGGTACTTCGCGTACCTGAAGGAATAAAATAGACCCCATCTCGCGGTCCTTAGCCTCTCACCCAGCAACTCCTATCCCTACCTCCCCGCGGTGCTGACCGGGATACGAGCAACCTTAGGGAAGATCGGGTAACCTTAACCCCGGTGGGAACTATGGTCGTATGCTGACAGGGAAGGGGGGGTTTGCTCCTCTCCGGAGGTGCAAATCTTATTGAGCGTCTGTTCTCCATGTCAGGATCGGCTCACAACAGCGTCTGTCCTCCATGTTAGGGGCGGCTGATCATCGTCCGAGTGCCAGCGAGGGACTCTAAGTGAAATGTGCACCATGGTCCACCGGAAATAAGGAGGGATGGTCCTCCGGAAATTTAGGGGGTTTGGTAACAGGCCCTGCAAGCCAGTCATAAAAAAACTCACGCGACGAACAATCAACAAGAGAGTACGAACCGGAACCATCGGCGAAGACCACTGCGACGAAAAGGGACTAGCGATTGGAAACTCGGTTCGTGGAACTGCAAATCTCTCAACTTCAATGGTGCGAACGTTTAGAGGTAATCATACCATTTACCAGAGCTCCGGCATCACACACGAGCTGGGAACAGCTTTCATAGTGATGGGCGACATGCAAAGGCGCGTGATCGGGTGGTGACCGATCAACGAGAGAATGTGCAGGTTGAGGATCAAAGGCCGGTTCTTCAACCTCAGCATAATCAACGTCCATAGCCCACACTCCGGAAGCACTGATGATGATAAGGACGCATTCTACGCGCAGCTGGAACGTGAGTACGACAGCTGTCCAAGCCACGACGTCAAAATCATCATAGGAGATTTGAACGCTCAGGTTGGCCAAGAGGAGAAGTTTAGACCGACTATTGGGAAGTTCAGCGCACACCGGCTGACGAACGAAAACGGCCTACGACTAATTGATTTCACTGCCTCCAAGAATATGGCCATTCGCAGCACCTACTTCCAACACAGCCTTCCGTATCGGTACACCTGGAGATCACCACTGCAGACAGAATCACAAATCGACCACGTTCTGATTGATGGACGGCACTTCTCCGACATTATCGACGTCAGGACATATCGTGGCGCTAACATCGACTCTGACCACTATCTGGTGATGGTTAAACTGCGTCCAAAACTATACGTCATCAACAATGTTCGGTTCCGACGACCGCCGCGGTACGACCTAGAGCGACTGAAGCAACCTGATGTCGCCACTGCATACGCGCAGCATCTCGAGGCAGCGTTGCCGGAAGAGGGTGAGCTCGATGGGGCCCCTCTTGAGGACTGCTGGAATACAGTCAAAGCAGCCATTAACGACGCAGCGGAGAACAACGTCGGGTATATGGGTCGAAGTCGACGGAACGATTGGTTCGACGAAGAGTGCAAACAGATTCTGGAGGAGAAGGACGCAGCGCGGGCGGTCGCGCTGCAACAAGGTACCCGGCAGAACGTGGAACGTTATAGACGGGAGCGGAGACAGCAGACCCGCCCTTTTCAGGAGAAGAAACGCCGCCTGGAAGAAGCGGAGTGCGAGGAGATGGAACAGCTGTGCCGTTCTCAAGAAACACGCAAGTTCTATCAGAAGCTCAACGCATTCCGCAAAGGCTTCGTGCCGCGAGCCAAAATGTGCCGGGATAAGGATGGGAGCATCTTGACGGACGAACGTGTGGTGATCGAAAGGTGGAAGCAGCACTACGAGGAACTTTTGGATGGTGCTGAGAGTACAGGCAGTGAAAGTCAAGGCAGCGTAGGAGCCCTAGTAACATTTTGGTTTCATACTGGTTTTATGAGGGTTTTATGGGGGCCCTCCTTAGCCGTGCGGTAAGACGCGCGTCTAGAAAGCAAGACCATGCTGAGGGTGGCTGGGTTCGATTTCCGGTGCCGGTCTAGGCAATTTTCGGATTGGAAATTGTCTCGACTTCCCTGGGCATAAAAGTATCATCGTGCTAGCCTCATGATATACGAATGCAAAAATGGTAACCTGGCTTAGAAACCTCGCAGTTAATAACTGTGGAAGTGCTTAGCGAACACTAAGCTGCGAGGCGGCTCTGTCCCAGTGTGGGGATGTAATGCCAATAAGAAGAAGAAGAAGACTGGTTTTATGAGACTCTTGTAGAGTAAACTATGGTTTTCAAGAGCGTTATGAAAATGTTACTTGGGAGATGACTACGTCAGTTCAGCGGACGATGGAAGCCAACCAGCCCCCACCTTGAGGGAAGTTAAGGATGCCATCCAACAGCTAAAGACCAATAAAGCAGCTGGTAAGGATGGCATCGGAGCTGAGCTCAGATGGGCCCGGAAAAGCTGGCCAATTGCCTACACAAACTGATAGTCAGAATCTGGGAAACTGAACAGCTACCGGAGGAATGGAAGGAAGGGTTTATGTGCCCCATCTACAAGAAAGGCGACAAGCTGGAGTGTGAGAACTTTCGAAGGATCACTATCACTATACGAAGGATCACATGCACCACATCGCATGCACCACTTGGGGGTGTATGGGTATCACCCACTGCCACTCGCTTGCCGCCGAAGCAGCCCTCACTCTGTGGAACCTCCACAGGCTCCGTTAACGACCTGGTTAATTGTTTCACCTCCAGGTCATTGATCCCCTCGGCATGGGTCGCCTGACACCTAGAATTTCGGGGTTAGGGACGCCATATTGTCAGCTTCAGTCTTCTACCGAGCCTGGCGATAAGGCCGAATATACACCGTTACGCACTACACGTGACACGTCAAGAGTGATGCATATTTTAACGCCACATGTTAGAGTACAAAAGTAAGCATGCTGAGACCGTAGAGCATCGTCTCAGTTCCGCTTGTACGATGATAAAAGTGACTATAGATAGTGGAATATATAGATGAGCGAAGATAAATCCTCTGTCTCCAAACGAACTGTCAAACGTGTCTCCAAACGACCATGACGTCACGATTTCAATGAAAACGTTAAGGGCTGTGACGTCATATGCGCGTGTGCACGAGCAAAACAATCGACTCAGCCATGGTTTCGCTCATCTATAGATTCTACTATCTATAGTAGTGACGACACATGTTTACATTTTATATAATTTTATAACCATATACTCCGACCAAATCCTGTAATTCAGGTAACCAACTCCATCGGAAAGAAAAGCTATGTTACCTAGAAAATATTCCCATTTATTTGCTTTTGAATCTTTCCCTGAACTTTGTAGGCCGTATAATATTCCAGTGGAGTTTACTTTTCAAAAATAAGCTGTCTTTGCTCACCATCGTTCAAAAACCGGTTTAATGATTTAATTTACCAAGGTGCAGCAATTGCTTTTCCGGCACACTTTAATTCAATTCTTAGCATAAGCAATATTTCACTCAATCTTTCATTCTCTCATGGAACGAAAGAAAATGCGAGGTTAACAAAAACATGAACGTGATGCCAGATGGTATTATTTATAATAACTTCCATTTGATTGAGAAGACACATTCACTCCATCATTAAAATTCTTTTTTGACATTTTAAAACAAAATTAGATTCGATTTTGAAATGGAGGGAATTAGAAATAACATGATATCGTTAACGTTTTTGGTATTCTTTCCTATGAATGATGAAGGATTATCTACGTATTTAAAAAGCCACTGGGCTTTTGACAGCACGGTGCGACCAGAAGTTATTGTCCCGAAGAGACTTTTTATGTTGTTTAAGAATACATTTAAATGTATTTATATTTTTGCCTTTTTCTTATACTAAGTATACGTAAAGGCTATATGATCACTCCAAAACCAAACTTTAGATAAAAGGCTCGGAGACCCATAGTGCTATATACCTATCGACTCAGCTCGACGAATTGAGGTGATGTCTGTTTGTGTGTATGTATGTATGAGTGTGTGTGTATGTGTACAAATTTTGTAGACACACTTTTTGGAACTTAGCATTACCCGATTTACTCGCAACAAGTTGCATTCTACGGGGAATGCGGTCCCATTATTTGTTATTGAAAATTGGCCTGATCGGACATTCCATTTCGGAATTATTGAAAAATCATTGTTTTTTTTCCCAAGGGTCCCCTGGAATTGGAAAAAAAAATTTGAAAATCGAAAAAAAAATTATTTCAAGAATGGTGGGAATGCATAGGAATTAATGCAAAAATATGCAAAATGATAGAAAATATGCGATCTATTCCCCTAAAGTGCTTTTTTGACCTTTCCTATGTGTTTTTTTTCAGTACATTATACGATGCACGAGAAAGGCATCATCACCGCTAGGTGAATTAATCTGGGTTTTTTCGTTAATTTTTGGAATGAAACAAATAGAGAGGATTGAAGTCTGTGAAAAAAAATTTATGGTGAATTATAGCTTCAAACAATAATTATATCGAGAGCTTTGACTATTTACAGGTAGGTGTTTATTTGATGATACCGTTTAGTAAAAATGAAAAGATTTTCTTCGGCACAATGGTGTTGCGACGGAAAGCGAAGGTTTAAAATCCCATTTTTACTCTAATTGGCCCGACTAGAAGAGCATAACAAAAACTGAACACAATTTTAACATATTGTGATATTTATATTTTATTTTGATCCAAATTTGTTCTTAGTAGCCATTATCTTTCAAATGTTGTAACAGGATTTTATCATAATATGATTTAAAAACTGCCTAACAACGAATTATTCTGCCTAACAACGAATATGCAATTTGCCTATTTCATTGACACTTAAGAATATTAACGATAAGCTATTGAAAATTTCATTTTATGCAAAGCCAGCAAAAATTTCATATGTTACCAATCCCGTCCATTCCTAACACGGACATCAGAATGCGGTATGTCACGGACCTTTGGGTCCACCGCAAGATTTTCTTTTTGTATAAAAGAAGCAGTGCCTACCGTATGCGAGTCATTACAATTGGTGACAACAGCGTGTACTGACGCGCTTTTTGCTCGAGCATTTTTCGTTTCGTTCGTTCGTGTTAACCTACACAGCATGCAGTCGCCAGCGGTAGACCCCCTCAATTACTTTCATTTATTCGCAGAAGGCATTAGCAAATAAAGATGCACAATCAGCAATGGTGTTAATATCCATTTTAGATTGGAAAATTTCGCTGTAGAACATGTAAATGTTTTAAAAAAGTCCGCAAAAAACAATTTCCAAAAGACTGTTTAAATAAACATTATCTTATTCTTTGTTTTTCATTTTTATTATTTTATTATTTTATTCAACTTGACTTGGAGTTTGGAATCAAAACATTAAATATTTTTATGTTCACGTATTAGCAGTATCTTTTCTATTTAAGTAGGGTTACTGCTCCTTGACTTGTTTCTTATTTTTGTTATTTTTTCAGCAGTAAACACGCATGTTAGCAAAAAGAAACAACGAAATTGGGTGTATTTCTTTGTTTTGAAACGGGACAGTTCCCCTAAAAACGCACATTTTGCCCCAGTCTGAAAATTTTATTAATAGTATTTTAAAACTTCAAATACTATCATCAATGAGAAATCTATAAATTCCCTACATTTGATTCAGTAAATAAGAGCTCAATAGTTAGAAACAAAGCAATTCTAATTATGTATTTAATTATTAGTTTTATTTCCAGAAGTTTTGAATAAACAAATTGCTAATAATTCTACACAGCATGGAAGTTGTCGTTTCCAGTTTCAATACCTATAATCAAACTCCATAGATCCAAAAGTTAGAAGTTGAATGTAAATACGTTACGTTTGTACAAGTCCTATGTCTACTCGCGGTTATGTTAAACACATTACCCATTGCTCGTTTTATATTCTTGAAAAATATTCTTGTTCAGACAAAAACAAAATTTCTGATTGTTGATCACAATCTGGATATTTTGGTAGAAATTTAGATATTTGAACAACATCCTGCACCATGCTTCTCACAAATTTTGTTATAAAAATTTAGTATAACATAATAACATATGTTGATTTAATTTTGATTTCACCGTCTAGTCGGAGGACAAATCTTTGAATAATATTCACCATTGTGCTAGATAATTGTGAGACTTTTTTTTATCATTTATGAACATTTTCCAAATAGTATAAATCATTAGTTTTCTGTACAGTATGCCGGAGCTCGGCCCATGTGACCAAGTAGTGATTTACCCCATAAAGCTGGATATTCTAAAACTTAAAAATGTTCACTGGTCGACAGTAAATTTGTATTCGCGATGCTCATGTGTTGCATTATTAGTTATCGACCTTTAAAATCGACTGGTTACTGGCGTCTGTTGTTTGATTGGGAAAATTCGGATATTATTTGATCACAAAGTAGGAAAGGGTTCATCGCTTTGACGGCGGTGATGTTACTTGCATTTTAGCATGATTGCATGTTAATGTAAGTTAATTACTAAGTTATTACGATAATCTAATTTATTACAATATTTAAATGCCGCCAGGCAAAAATGAGCCTCGCAGGGGAAACAATGGGTAGGGGTTTTTAAACCTTTTCAGCGGCAAATAACTATGAAAGCAAATGCAGACACATGGTACATTTGTGCGATGATTCATCTTGCGACTAAACTTGTTATGCAAATTTTTTCACATCCGTTCAATTAAATTAATGAACAAGTATGAAAGCATGTTTATGGAATATAAACCTAATTACATGTTGAGAAGTAAATGTTCTTGGTTATCATGTCGAATACTGCGATCAAGAAATCATTAGAATCATGATTCCAAACAGCAGGTTCGCGGACATCTTCTAAGCGATTTTCACAATTCTTACCCGCCTTATCTAGTTTCATGTAGTTTGCTAGTTTGTTATGTTTCCGCAGATCCTCATTTTTTTTGCGAGATCAGCTGGAGTAAAAATTTAGAATTATGAAAATTTCGATTTACCAAATTCAATATGAGTAAAATTTACCGATTCCGAAGTTTCTTCTTCTTCTTCATTGGCATTACATCCTCCACTGGGACATTGCCGCCTCGCAGCTTAGTGTTCATTAACAGTTATTAACAGTTTCTAAGCTAAGTTATCATTTTTACATTTGTATATCATAAGGCTAACACGATAATAATTTTATGCCCAGGAAAGTCGAGACAATTTTCGATCCGAAAATTGTCTAGACCGGCACCGGGAATCGAACCCAGCCACCCTCGGCATGGTTTTGCATTGTAGCCGCGCATCGTACCGCACGGCTAAGGAGGGCCCCTCCGATTCAGAAGCACTTAGATCAATTTAGGAAGCAAAATAGTGATGTTGTGGTTGTTAAAGGGTTAATGGACAGCATTTGGTACCAGTGCAATTCCGACATTTTCATCTTAGTTAAGTTAAGTTGAACTTGATCAATGCTCTGCAACTAAAAGCGGCTATACATAGGTCAGATGGAATTTACCCAGCAGCAGGAAACCCTTGCCATCCAACCCTAAAACACTGTCGGAATTCTTATGCAAATGTATAAATCAAATCTAATAAATTATTGAATGGTGGGTATTCGTATCTTACCCGTTTCTGCAGGATAATGCTCGGTGAAGAAAATTTATTCTTTCACCGCACAAATCAACCCTTTTCCCTACCACAGATCGTGCGGGTAGGCAATACAAGGAAGGGTAAAATGGAATCTGCTTTATTTTCGGCGAAGCGTTCTCGGTTTACGTTTTATTGAATTGAAATATATTATTATCGGCATTCAAATTGAGAGTAGCTTTCTTCTGGAGCACGAACCGCCAAGAAAAGGAAGAAGAACCGCCAAGTTGAAAGATTTTGCATTGAACTTTCGTGATTCCCTGTATAGCGACAGACTGGTTTTAATTTTTTTTCAATAGAGATTCATACAACCGCACAAACATCGAAGCAATGTCGGTGGTTGACGCTGTAATGCAGTCAGAAAACCAATTGATTTATGAACAGAAACGAGCACTCCGTTTTGGGTGTTGACTTTGGAAGTTGAAATTGTATCCGATGCACAATCGAGAGCCTTATTTTTCTATAAGGAGTTTCTGTGCAGTTTTCGATTTCTTTGAACGTGCTATCACTGGAAGATTCTAGGAAATGTGTACTTGAATGGATCCAGACGTGCATTTTTTTTGGAAGATCATAAATAATGATTTCCCAGCCATAAATTATTGTGACATGTACTGCACAACATGAAAATATATCTTTGAAGGAAATAAGCCATTGGAAATGCTTGGTTTAAATATGTAATTCACAGAAATTAACTCATCATTGGGTATTGAAACCTAATGTAATCAATAACGTTTTTATTTTAAAATCGAGAGATACCTTGTTGTCAAAGATGGAATAAAAATCCGTGATCCTCTTCTTATAAGCGCTTTCCACGATATCCTGGATAAAGTATAGTTTGCCGCAAAGAACTTATATAGCGGAACTGTTTCCATTTTCATCTCAGTGAACATTTTTCATTGCGAAGGTAAAAAACAGCACCAACATCGTCACTACTTTCTGCTAACATGCTTAGTCACTGCCGAAAAAATCACAAAAATATGAAACAAACAAATTAAACGCTTTGTTCATGATGGGATAAACATACGAGCTCTGAGGGGAAGTCCAAGAACAGTAACTGATATAATAGTCGTTAGGCAGATGGTCATCTTTTTCACACACTGTTTGCCAGACTAATTTGTTTTGACTCCTTATAAAAGAGATATGAAAATGTCGTTAAAGCCAAGGGAAAACATTATTGTCTACACAGATAGAAAAATCCACTGAAATTTACGCTAAAGATGATGCACATAAATGGAACACCATTATTAGCTTAATTCCACGCGTGATTTAGCCTAAACGTATACAATATTTGACGTGAATCGTCAATATTGCTTGCAAGTTGTAAGCAAACTTGTTAGAAAGAGGTCCATTTCCGCGTAGAATATTGTAAATTTCCGCATCTCAAGTTTTACGCGCTATTTACTTTTCATTATTTATTTCTGTGTATATATTGTATAACATTGAGTCGTAAATCGTGCGTATGAATAAAATCTTTTAGTAAAATGTGATCATTGTGTTCAATTGACCGGACTCTCTCCAGCCTATCTCTTCCCAACCACTTAGCCGGAAGCCGCTAAATGGCTGTCATGTAGCTTTCTACTCAAGTACCATCAATAATGCTCCCTGCCGGCAAATTTTACCGCGTTCCACATATTTATGAAGAATAATGATCTTTCCTCCCAACCTTTCAACTTTGCTGTGCCGTTCGCCATCCCCGGGAGCAACCTCGCCGGTGCAACACGTTCTTCATCAGGATCAGGAGGGCTGAAGTAAATTCACTCGTCAACAAAAGGAGTCCTCGATAATTTTTCATGTTTTCTCCAGTGTCTCTCACCCCTCCCTACGGAACCCCGATTGTCAGCCGCGCACAATCGAACAAATCAAAGCCCATCACACCAGCATCAGCAGCGTTGAGAGGACACATTCTTTCCATTTGCTTACACTGCTGATGATTAATTGATTTGTCGCGTTCGAATGTTGTACGAGAGTAGGCTGCTGGCAGCCCCGAGGCGTAATAGGAAAGAAAACCCCTCATATCGATGCCTGGTCTCATACCTATACCGGAAGCTCAACATTCAGATATGCAAAATTGAATTTCTTCCTTTGTTTGGGCACATGGAACACGCGCAAATTTCATTTTTCACTTCATCCGTATCAATATTTAGATCCGGGAAAGGGATTTATCAGCGATTGATTTCAGTGAGTACTTACGAGCACGTCGACGCCACCCGTCGTCCGTCGGTTGAATCGGTTATGCGAAAATGAGAATTCTCATAAGTATGGTATGCAAAATAGAAATAGGATACAGGGGTGAAAGATTTTAATATCGATGGCGATAATAATTTCATCAAAGACGATTATCAGCGGTGCGGGACGACTTCGGCTTCGGTTGACTGTCGCTATAACAACGAAGGCAGACATCTGTTTCCAGAAGAATTGCGATTCTTCATGAACATTTAGGTCATTGCAAATACCTTTAGCGTGCTTCAACGCTACAAGTGCCGAGCCAAGATTTGTAACATAATTGGTACTTTACGCAAAAATGTGGAAGGGCAACTTTGAGCACCCAGATCTCAGCCGCTTTTCAACCAAATCTCATGTGGAAACAGATCAATCTGTGGGTTGTCAAAAATCGGCTACTGAAGGCAGATTACAATTTCAAGTAACGGCCACTACGAACCAAACGTTCTAAATCTAAGGATTATTTTGTGATTTTAAAGAATATGCGGAAACTAGAATTCCAAAACAAAACCTAACACATTGCTGAAAGCACGACGATTTTAAATGTTCAACGTAAAAATCGTGAAGAAAGGAGGCGGCGGTTTAAATATTGCCAATTTCCGCGTGATATACGTTATGGATCCTTTATTAGCAGAACATATCAGTTTTTGAATGAGTACAATATGATAGCAAACAACCGACAAAAATGTGAATAAAATCATTTATTATAATTGAAATTGTGTAAAGCAGGTACAAAATTAACGGTAAATAGCGGGAATGGAAAGAATGGTTCGGGAAAAAAACTACAAAGAAGTACAGTTCAATCTGATATATGCTATATAGAGTTGTCCTTAGTCTTCAAACTCAGACTAATGAAAAAGGAAAAAGCCAAATTCACAAAGCTTCTACAAGAATTCTCGGAAATTCTGAAGTAATTTTAGAAAATCCTCCAGGAATATCAACATCTTACATGTTACAGTACCCGAGCAGCACGAGTCAGACAAAACTGGTTGCAGCAACTTGATTGTGACCAAATCAGGTTACATATGAGTTGCACTATCCTATGTGGAACATGTGTGCTGCTAGGGTAGCTCTGACTAAATTCTAAGGGCCGAGGGGCTTCTTTTCGAATTCTGGAGAATTTATTATTAATTATGATGATCTTGGGGCAGTGTCGACCCGATTTTGTCTACCCCTTATTTTGTCTACCCCCGATTTTGTCCTAGTTTTTTAAACTTTAATCATTATTTTTATTTTTGAACAAACAACAATGGTTTTCGTGAAATAACTATCACCGCCTGTGTTTTATTACAAATCATATCTGTGTACCTGTCAAGGAATTTTTAAGCCTTTTCGACAAGAAATAACGGGTTCCGTTCACGCATTTAACCTTTCCAAGGCATGAACTTAATCATATTTTTGTGAAATAAATCAAAAAATTGGAAAAAAAAATTCCGGTTTTGCCACATTTCCCATTTTATTACCCAGAAATTCATCAAGGGGGTGATAAAATCGGGATATTACTGTATTCCTTTTTAAATTATAGGGAATTCATTTTATTGAGACAGAAAGGGCTTTCAGTGAAGAGCTAAAAGAGTTTTTAGTTAAATTTTTGTAAGGATTCCCATTAAAGATGCTGGAGGATTTTTTTTTAGTGATGCTCTTAAAACCTAATAGAATTCTGAAATAAATTCCTAGGAAATGGTGCTGAAGTAATTACCGCAGGAATTCGTTGATGAATACCTGAAGGAATTCCATGAAAAACATGAAATTCGTACAGAAATTCCAAAAGTAGTTCTAGGAGGCTCTCCATGAGAAGTTTTTTCAGGAATTCCTGTAGAAATATTTGGGGAAAGTCCACTATGTAAGAACAAGAAAGAACCTGTATGTTAGTTCGTGGAGGAACTCTTGAAGGAATTCTAGAATAAATGACCAGATCCAAGATGAACATCTGGAGGACTTTCAAAAGGAATTTATGTGGGAAAACCTGGCATTATAAAAGAAATTCCGGAAGAAACATCTGCAGGAATTCCCGGAAAAAACATCCGGAAGTATTCCCGGAGGACCTTCTGAAAAAAAATACAAAAAGAATTCCAGGAGGAACTTCAGAAAGAACTCCTGGGTGAATTCCAGGAGCAATTTCTAGAGAAACTTCTTCTGGCATTCCTCCTACAGTTCGTTCCCGAAGTTCATGAAGAAATTCATCCAAGCATTCATCTTGAAGATGCTCCTAGAATTATTTTCACAGTTCTAGGAGTTCATCCTGGAGTTAGACCAGGAATTCCTCTCAAAATTTCTTCAAAAATTCCTCTTGGAATTGCTCCAGAGATTCTTCCTGAACTTCCTTCAGAATTCCTCTTAGAGTTACTACAGGAAACTTCCTTGGAGTTCCTTTACAAGTAAAATAAAATAAATAAAATAGTGATGAACCTTGTATTATCTTAAAAATCACTCTAATAAAGATTAAAAAAAAACAAATAAAATATATTCAGGAGTTCCTCCAGGAATTTATATTGAAGATTATCTAACAATTCATTATTAGTTCCTCCACGAGTTCCACCAGATATTTTTGTTAGGGTTCATCCTGGAATTGTTTCTTTAGTTCTTCCACGATTTCAGTTTGAAATTCCTCGTGCAGACCCTTCAACAATAATCCTCCTCTGCAATAAATAAACAAGGATTCCCTTCAAAAATTTGACCTGGGGTTCATCCATGAATTCTTTTATGAGTTCTTACAGGAATTCTTCCTGGAGATTCCCCAAAAAATTCTTCTGGGTTCCCAGAAATTCATTATAAATTCCTTAAGAAATTAATAAGGAGCTCCAAGAAGAATTTGCGGAAGGATTTCCTTAAGAACTCCAAAAAGGTATCCTAGATGAATCCAGGGTAGAATTCCTGGACGAACTTTAAGATTGATTACCAAAGGAAAACGAAGAATTTCCGAGCAGACGCTTGGAGGCATCCCTGAAAAAATCCTGGAGGAACTCCAGGAGGAAAACCTGGCGGAACTCGTGGCAGGATTTCCTGGGGAAATTCAAAATGAATTTCTGGGGAAATTCGGAATGAATTTATGGGTAAATTCAGAATGAATTCCTGGGACAATTCAGAATGAATTCCTGGGGAAATTAAAAATGTATTCTTTGGATAATTCAGAATGAATTCCTGGAGCAAATTCAAAAATGAATTCCTGAGGAAATTTATAATGAATTCCTGGAAAAATTTTAGAATGAATTCCTTGGGAAATTTAGAATGAATTTATGGGAAAATTCAGAATAAATTCCTGGGGAAATTCAAAATGAATTCCTTGGAAAATTCAGAATGAATTTCTGGGAAAATTTAGAATGAATTTCTGAGAAATTTAGAATGAATTTCTGGGGAAACTCAGAATGCATTCATGGGGAAATTCAGAATGAATTTCTGAGAAATTCAGAATGAATTCCTGGGTAAACTCAGAATTGATTCCTGGAGAAATTCAGAATGAATTACTGGAGAAATTCAGAATGAATTCCTAGGGAAATTCAGAATGAATTCCTGGGGAAATTTAGAATGAATTCCTGGGAAAATTTTAGAATGAATTCCTGGGGAAATTTAGAATGAATTCCTGGGAAAATTCAGAATGAATTCCTGGGGAAATTAAAAATGAATTCCTGGGAAAATTAAAAATGAATTCCTTGGAAAATTCAGAATGAATTCCTAGAGAAATTCAGAATGAATTCCTGGGGAAATCCAGAGTGAATTTCTGGGAAAATTTTGAATGAATTTCTGAGAAATTTAGAATGAATTCCTGGAGAAACTCAGAATGGATTCCTGGGGAAATTCAGAATGAATTCCTGGGAAAATTAAAAATGAATTCCTTGGAAAATTCAGAATGAATTCCTATAGAAATTCAGAATTAAATCCTGGGGAAATTCAGAATGAATTTCTGAGAAATACAGAATGAATTCCTGGGTAAACTCAGAATTGATTGCTGGGGAAATTCAGAATGAATTACTGGAGAAATTCAGAATGAATTCTTGGGGAAATTTAGAATGAATTCCTGGGAAAATTCAGAATAAATTCCTGGGGAAATTAAAAAGGAATTCCTTGGAAAATTCAGAATGAATTCGTGGGTAAATTCAGAATCAGTTCCTGAGAATGAATTTCTGGGGAAACTCAGAATGGATTTCTGGAGATATTCAGAATGAATTCTGGGGAAATTCAGAATGAATTCCTTGAGAAATTCAGAATGAATTCCTTGGGAAATTTAGAATGAATCCCTGGGGAAACACAGAAGGAATTTCTGGGGAAATTCAGAATGAATTCCTGAGGAAATTCAGAATGAATTCTTGGGGAAATTCAGAATGAATTCCTGGAGAAATTCAGATTGAATTCCTGGGGAAATTCAGAATGAATTCCTGGGGAAATTCAGAATGAATTCCTGGGGAAATTCAGAATGAGATCCTGGGGAAATTCAGAATTAATTGCTTTGGAAATTCAGAATGAATTCCTGAGGAAATTCAGAATGAATTCCTGGGGAAATTCAGAATGAATTCCTGGGGAAATTCATAATAAATACCTGTGGAAATTCAGAATGAATGCCTGGAGAAATTCAGAATGAATTCCTGGCGAAATTCAGAACGAATTCCTGGGGAAATTCAGAATGAATTTCTGGGGAAATTCAGAATGAATTCTTGGGGAAATTCAGAATGAATTCCTGGAGAAATTCAGAATGAATTCCTGGGGAAATTCAGAATGAATTCCTGGGGAAATTCAGAATGAATTCCTGGGGAAATTCAGAATGAATTCCTGGGGAAATTCAGAATGAATTCCTGGGGAAATTCAGAATGAATTCCTGGGGAAATTCAGAATGAATTCCTGGGGAAATTCAGAATGAATTCCTGGGGAAATTCAAAATCAATTCCTGGGGACTAATTAAGACTAATAAAATTCTATTTTTCTTTGCAACTGGGTGGATTTCATTTGTTATTCTTCATTATTAGCCAGATTTTTAAGGGTGCCCACAACCGAACTACAAAACTGAAATGCCTTAAAATTCCAAATTTGCGAAATTGACAATAAAATGTTCAATCAAAGTTAACTGCCTATTTCCGGGGATTAAACCACCCGACTTGGACGTTAATTTACAATGTTATGAAAACTCATCTGTGAATATGTGCGTTATGTGGAAGATATTGATTTGGAAAATGTATTGGAGGCAACCACTTTCCCTTCGATCGGACTCGAACCCATGACCCTACAGTACGGTAGACTGGTGCTTTAACCAACTAAGCTACGAAGGACCTCCGTCGGCCTTCGCAACTACTGAACGAGCTCGAGATTCCCAAATTGGACGCATAGTCAAATCACTCGCAATCCATTTCTCAAGCCAATACTTCCACATGTGTATAGTACACGTCCACATTAGAGGAGCGTGAGTATTTAGAATGTCTGGCGGCTATACACATTCTTCATCAGCAACTGTACTGATCAAATGTTTCAAACCGATGAAATCAAACCAATTTCTAGCTTTCCTTTGATATGTATTAAAATGTAGACATAATACCAACTAGAACCAAAGTTATGGACAAAATTTAAAAGGGTACCCACAACCGAACCTCCTCCTGAGGAAATCCAGGAAGGATTCCTGTTTGAACTCTAGGAAAAATTTATATAAAAGCTGCAGGAGTAATTTATGTGGGATTCTCTTGAATGGAATCCTGAAGAATCTCCACGATAGGTTTCTGAAAGGCATCAGGTAGAACTCTTAAACGAGCTTCATTAAGTTTTTCTGGAAGAACTCTAGAAGGTATCCTAAACTCCTCAATTCACAAATTCCTAAATTTACAAATTCCTAAATTCATAATTTCCTGAATCCCTAATTTAAGAAATTGCTAAATTCATAAATTTCTAAACTTATAAAATCGTGAATTCCCAAGTTTCTAGGTTCATGAATTAATAAATTCTCAAATCTTGGATTCCGTAGTTTCTTGAAAATCAACAGATTGAATAGCACCCAATCGAGGCGTGAATCTTCTTGCCTAACGTCCTGGTTGTGGGCGGTGACGAATTTTGGAAAAAAAAAATCGTCGCCGCCCACAACCAGGTTGTTAAACAAGAAGATTCACGCCTCGATTGGGTGCTATCAAATATACTATATTAACAATATGATTCACTCTCACGAAATTTTGGCGACACCACATGTGGCGCCAACTCGCGTCCAAAAGGATCGATACACACGTAAATCGAACTACCCAAAATATGACGATCGTTTTACACTCACTTCAAAATGTCATCATGAAAAAAATAGGGATGCTTGATGTTTTTTTTTGCAAACTTAATCGATTATGTTTAATCGAATGCAAATGGAAAATCAAATGTTGTAGCAGAAGTGTGGTAGGCATATTTTTGTGGAAATGTATAATAAATTTGATATAGCTCGTTGAACTGTATCTGGCGGGACCATGCTGGTGCACCATATCGAAATTGACGCACGCTGAAGCAGTTGGAGAGCTATACGAGGTTGCTATGGAAGTTTACATTCTTCTCGCATTGTACCTACTCGCTCTCTGTTTCGCACACCATGTTGCTGTTTGCTCATATGACTGCAACACTTTTATCAAATATACTATTTATATTAACAATATGATTCACTCTCGCGAAATTCTGGCGACCCCACATGTGGCGCCAACTCGCGTCCAAAAAGTTCGATACACGTTATAATTAAACTACCCAACATATGACGATCGTTATACACACACACTTACGGAGCCGAATTTATTGAATCCAATCCATGGCTAGCAAACATTACCGCCAGGCAATGGTTAAACTCACTGGTATTTTTTAACAGCAAGGAAGGGACCCTGATCAATTTACTTATGTTTTGTTACACTTTTTGAATTTAAATGTAAATTAACAATTTATAGATTTATAGATTTATGATTTATAGATATATAGAGTTTACAAAATGATTGTTTGAGCTCGAAAAACGATGGAATTCCGACATTCAAGACTTAAGGATTTTTGAAAACCTGACGATTTTTATCACATTTTCAAGGGTGATATGATCAAAATATTTTACCTCCTATTTTACTATCCTATTTTACCTTATATTGTGAGATGAGCATGTCAAGACCATACTGGAGGTGGCTGAGTTGTATCCCCGGGTTGGTGTAGGAAATTTTTAGGTTATATATTTTCTTGGAATGATTTTTTTTTGGTTTTGAAAGTAAGGAACACATTTGTTTTATTGTGTTTTACCAATATAAGCAGAGCTCAGTGGCGTAGCCACGGGGATGGTTGTGGACATAACCGCCCCCCCCCAGAGACAACATGTTTAGAAGAAATTTGTTTTTCGAATAAAAAAAAATGTTCAGAAAACCCCCACCAGACCAATTTTCTGGCTAAGCCACTGCGGAGCTTAATCATTGATAAAGCTTTTTGAAATTACGGTTCTGATCATTGTTGATCTAGATTTTTTTCCTTTAGATAGATGAATGAAAGTGAAGCTCATCGATCACTTCAAAGTCTGATGGTTGTACCAAGAATCATGCAAATAAGAGTCGTTTAGAAGAAAAAGCATTTGGAGTATAATTTTCGTTTATTGGTTCACTATTCTGAAGTGTGGGACAATTTTGTTTTCATAACATTCATCCCTTTTCTGACTTAACATCAAAACTTTTGAAAATCTTTTACAAAACTACCCTGGTTCCAATCATCCAGATTTTGTAATTGCGTTTTCTGTTGGTGGTATTTGGCTTGGCCTCGGGCGTGACCTAATAATTAAATGTTATTGAAAGTGATTGTAATAATGCGACTATAAAATGGAAAGTGAACTAAATTTTGAATGTATCAATCAAGGTAACTCATTTAGCACTCACCGCATCAAAACAACGGCGGGACTGTATATGCATATTTCTATTTGTGTGCTTTTGACAGAACATGTCTACGGTGGCGCGATCTTTTCATTTCAAAGCGGCGGTTTTTGCTCATTGATTGCTCCATCGGTAATGAATTCTGGTGAAAATAAGAGTTTCTAATGGTTATTTCTCCAAATTTCTCTCTTTCTATCATAGAAAACTGCGTTCTAATATTGGTTATAAAAATATGGTGAAAACTAAGCTGCTGTTTGAAAGAGCCACATGATTTGTAGTAAAATGAATTTGCTTTTTGATTGAATCTACGAAACAATTGATCTAATCTTTAACTACGCATCGTAGCGATATGATTTCTAAGACAAAATATAGCAAACATTTTTCTAGATTTTCATACGCTAGCTGGAAGTAAATCAATTTCTAGCCACCTTCAACATGATGTTGCTTTGTAGACGCATATCCCAAGTAACATGAAATAAAAGTAATTTCCATACTTCTTGGATTTATTTAATTCTTATAGCGGATTTAAAATAGCAACCACCATAGCTAGTTGCTCAGTTTTATTGTCGATCTTATTGCTATCATTAAGTCTCTCATAAATATGCTGAAAAAGCTTCAAACGTCAACCGCATATTGACCTTATAAGCGGCTCTACAGTTGTTGTGGAGAGCGTGATAAATCCAACATTCATAGCTCGATCAAAACCAAAATGTTTGGTCGTAATGTGGTCAAATGAGTTACCCCAATAAGAATATTTGCATTGCAAAGAGTTCATAAAGGTGTTTAATAAGAGCAAAACTTTTTTTAGGGGTCGTTCAATAATGATGTCACAGGTTGAGGGGGAGGGGGTCTAAGATTGTGTGACAGTAGCTATACTAGGTATTCAAAAGACCGTGACGGAGGGGGGGGTCTAGAAATCTAAAAAAGTAGTGGACGTCATAGTTGAATCACCCCATATCGAAATTTATGATGGCCATATCGAAAATGGAGAAGCATTTTCAAGTCGGTAAAAGTTATCACTGACATTCATGATTAGACAAAGTTTTCACCACGTAATACACTTTTTTGGTAGTTGATTTGCATTATAAATATATTAGGGAGAAATATCAATATATCCAAGGGAGATCAGGGATATTGCTGTTACAATTATTTTAAATTGAATGCTCAAAACTCCATTATTTTGAGAGTGCGTGGTATTGAATTTTTTTTCAAAGTTTTTTTTTGATAGCTGCCGCAGCCAAATTCCATTTTTTTTCCCCTAAATACAATTATAATAGGTTTATAGTGGTTATCTAGAGAGGGCCACTTGGTCATATACACTTATAGTGGTCATCAGAAAGTTGTCGTGAAATATTGGGTTTTATTATTAAATCTTATAAATTGATCTTGAAAACCATCCCTAGAGCGGAATAAAACTTGTAATGTTACTTGGGACCGCATGGCTAAGGAAGGCTTTTATATTACTATGGTAGATTATTGTTTAGCATGATCAATCGTTTTGAATAATTTTATGACACCAGTTAAACTTATTCATTCGCATAACAAGTTTCAATTTTGGCAGGGGGTATATATGTAAAAAGAAAATCGAACCAGTGCATAATCTCCATCCAAGCGTTTCTCAGCTATTTTCAGAGGATTACATACATTTATCGAGTTTGGCTTCGTTATGCTCTTTGACGCTTGAGCTTCAGTAAACAAGTTATTTAGACTATAACTTGGTAATAATCGATTCCTCCTTAATTTTTTATATGATGATTGGAAGAAAAAAATCGAGGAGGTTAATAAATGACTATTTTACAACTAAAAGGTTCCGTTTAAGGGAGAAAAAAAAGTTGTTCGGGACCCCTCGGTAGATTTTTTTTTCAAATAGTCACGAAATGAAAGCTTAAGAGCTATATTTTCACGTAGTGAAAGTATTAGCGATGCTCATTTTTTTTTGTCACACACCGCGTTAAATTATCTTGATTTTATGAAATCAACTAGCTTTATGTACCCGGCCTTGCTCGGAATTGCCAGTTTGATTCGCAGTTTTTTTTTCACAATCGGAAAATGAATAAACCAATTGGTCAACAGGATAATTGCGTTTTCTTATCGATACTTCATCATTTGATCAAAAGAAGGCAGATTTCATTTGAAAACATTGACTGATTTTGAAGAAGGGAGCAAACCCATAATCGCCATATTCCGGGCAAACGTCTATTTCTAAAGAAGGAAAAACATCCACCGATGCCTTATTCCGGGCAAACGTCTATTTTTAAAGAAGGGATCACATTCACCATCCAGAAGGAAACACATTAATCATTGCTTTTCACGTTGGGCAAACCATGATTTCGATAAATGGTTGAATTGATCGATAACTAAACAATACAATAATGGGTTCAGAAGTTAGGCTGGAGCATACACACAAACATACAAACATTGAGTTTTATATATCTCGGCAACTTATTCAAAACGACGTATGTGATTTTGTAAACAAAGATGCATACGTCGATTTGTCAAATATGATGACACTCCCACGCAAACCAACACAACGAACATGTAGCCGAAACCTTCCCCTACCTGTATGTGGCGATAGTTTGCGTGGGAGTGCTATCAGATTGCAGAAATCAACGTTTAAATTTTTGTTTACAAAATCACATACGTCACATACGTTGAATAAGTATCCGAGATATATAGATAGCTAATAGCTATATGTATCCGGCTTTGCTAGGGACTGAAAAGTAAATTATAGAATTAAAATGTCCAATGCTGTAGCACGAAACCCACAGAGGTAGATCTACCGGTCATAGAATTGAACCTTTGTATCAATATATTTTTATATCTTTGTTTGGCCCTTCCACCTTTTCAATAAACATCTTCCAAAAATAGAGAATAAGTGTACCAAATCTGGTTGAAATTTATCCTGGGAGTTACACTGAGTTGCTCGTTTTCCAAAGACAACCTTCCCCATAACTTCCCTTTTTCCAAAATGACCCTCCCACCTTCTTTGTTATCTTCTCCTTAGGATAGAAAATGTGTGCACCAAATTTGGCTGAAATCGGTCCTGGGAGTTGGGTGTTACACAGAATTGCTCTTTTCTAAAGACAACCCTTCCCCTTACCCTCCCTTTTCCCAATGATCATCCCACCCCTTTGTTATTTTCTCCTTAGGATAGAGAATGTGTGTACCAAATTTGGATGAAAGCGGTCCAGGGGTTCAAAAGAAACACTGAATTGCCTGTTTTCTGAACAATACCCTCCCCCAGACCCTCCTCTTTTCCCAAATTACACTTCCATGTGATCGACTTCTCTTAGTGAATATGTGTACAATATTTGGTTGATATGGGTACTGGAAGTTGGGAGTAACACTGAATTGCTCGTTTTATAAAGACAACCCCTCCCCCATACCCTCCCTCTTTTACAATGACCGCCCCACCCCTTTGTTATCTTTTCTTTAGGGTAGAGAATGTGTGTATCAAATTTGGTTGAAATCGGTGCAGGGGTTCAGAATTTACTCTAAATTACCCGTTTTCTGAACAATACCCTCCCTCCAGACCCTCCCCTTTCCCAAAATCTCTCATATGATTGTTTCCTTATAGTGAATATGTGTACAAAATTTGGTTGAAATCGGTCCTGGGAGATGAAAGTTACACATAATTGTTCGTTTTCTAAACAAAACCCCTCCCCCTTTCTTAAATGACCCTCCCACCCCCTTTGTTAACTTCCCCTGAGGATAGAGAACGTGTGTACCAAATTTGGGTGGATTCGGCCAAGTGGTTCAGAAGTAGTTAGCGAACATACATACATAGATTGGTTTTTATATATATAGATGATGATTTATTTTCAAATTAACTCGCATGCATAATCCCATTTTTGAGAATTCCTAAATTGTTACCAATTTTTGAATATGATTTGACAGAGAGAAACGAACTTTGGTGCACACACTGCCCGATATGAGAGTCTGATATTAGCATTAGCATTAGCATTAGCATTGAGCATTTCGCACAAATTCGTAGGTGGTACAAGCCAAGACTATTGTATGAGAGTTGCATCACTTTCATCCGTTACCACAGATATTGATTTGGGACTAATCGATATCTCTTAGATGGGAGCAATGCACTTTCCAATAGTCGAGATCTGTCCTGGCCACGTCCTTGCGAATGCTGAGGAAGGGGAAGGATGGTTTGTTGGACACCTACTTAAGAAAGATGCAAAGAACTCTACGACCTCTCATAGGTGCCATGGGAGGTTTTGGGATTGTGTAGAAGGTTATAACAGTAGGAATCGTTTTGGTAGAACGTGAAACACGGAAAGAACTAAGATAGAAATACAAAGTAGGAAAGGGACGAGCCTGGAATTGAACCCACGACCTCCTGCTTATAAGGCAGAAGCGGTAGCCACTAGACCACCGAGCTCGTCGTCTGCCCGATATGAGAGTCTGATATAAATACAATTCAAACATAATTAAGTTTGTGGTACAATCTCTCTATATAAAAATGAGTTTGCATCTCCTTTGAGGCAATATAACTCACGAACGGGTTGACTAATTTGTACGGGTTTCTCATTAATCGATTCGTCTTGAGGACAGCTGTCTTATAAAATATCACTAAATTTTGAGGAGAAAGTTGAGAAATTGTGAAAATACAATTTTGATGCGAGTTGTAAGGAAACCCAATACGATCGCGCTAAAAATGATCTAGAGTGCGGCGCTGAATGAACTCAACAATTGACAGTAAGAATGCAAAATATAGTCGACTCTGTAAATCTCAATGTTCTATATCTCGATATCTCTCCCTATGTCGATGGTTTCCTCGGTCCCTTCAATCCACATACATTTTGGCTTTCTACATCTCGATAACTTCCCTATTTCTAAATCTTTCTATCCCGATGTGTTGTAATCGTATCTTGTTCTGGATTCACTCCCCTTATGTCGATATATTCAAATTTTAAGGCTACTAGACCATATTTGGACGATAACAATACAGATCAACAATAAGTAATGATATTTGTTTTGTTGTCGTTTTTCATAGCAACAAGCTGTTTTGGATCTAGTACCAATTTAAATTTTCCTTCGATTCCTCGATCTCTCCCTATCTCGATGGTCCCTTCAATATCGAGATGTGGAGAGCGACTGTAGTATAATCCCGAGCAAGGTCGGGTACGTTCAACTAGCTTCAAATGGGCGTAATTAAGTTTAGCCGAAATATCTCACCGTAATGCTACGTTTTGAAAGGGCAAGTGAATTGAACAACTTAGTTGAATGCAATTTACTTGCCAAGAGTTGAACATGTTCAACTTACTGTCCGTTCAAGTGAGTTGAGCGAAGGTGTTTGGACGCGTTTAATCCAAGCTACTTGTTCAATTCACTTTCCATGTCTAAATGTAACAAAATAATCATACCCATTATGATAAGGGCAACATAACAAAACGCAATCGGATGAGTGTCATCTTCATGGCTTTCCACTCAAGATACATATTCATTCAATCAATGGTGGGCAGCGAAACGTTTTCAATTCATAATAAGTTGAAACGCAGGTGTTAAGTTCCAGTAGGAATGTAGGACACCGAAGATCAAGAAGATTGATGCATTGGAATAATATCGATAATATTCAGAAAGAATTAATCAAATTTCTTGCTGAAAAAAATGATAGAAATGTTTACAGTGGAACAATCATTTTAATGTTTGCGGAACGGCTTTCACAGTTTGAACGTTTGAAGCAAAGGTGTAGTTTGTCTGCTTTGCACTGCTTCATCGAAATATTTACAGTAGTGTTTGCATTTAACAAAGTCGATGTTCCGGTAATCGATTTATTGAAAAATGTATGGACATCCCCACACTGTAAAATGTCATCGAACAACTGTATGACTACTCACCGGAAGATGGCATGAGGGTTTTCCAGCACAAGCTAGAAAAAAACATGTTTAGATTCCTCTTTGCTCGCTAGATGATGTTGTTATCACCGGCAAATTGTTCGCCATTTCGTTTTATGGGAAAAATCGAAGTGAACCATATTGTTAATATAATATATTTGGTGCTATTCAATCTGTTGATTTTCAAATAATAACTGACTGACCGAAAAAGCCGATGAATAAATCAATATAAATCCCCAAAAAAATCCTGAATCCTAACTTCCTTAATTCCTTAAAACTAGATATAGGTATCGTCATTACTTGCCATTATTTACTATAGTTCAGATTGCAGTTTCCATCCTCGCTAGTGCACTTGCATCGCGATCCAACTTCGTTTCCCCCAGTGACCATAATCTTATCAATAGGACGAGACCAGTGGCATTCTAGCTAAAATTCCGCTTGAGGCCCTTTCAAATCATTTCAACAGCACTAGTACACCTGGTGGTATAAAATGCGATATTGACACTATCAATCGAAAGGTGGCGATGCTGCGTATTTATATCAATGTGATTTTGCATATACAGCAGTGACAACTGTTGTTGAATGGCGCAAGTTATGAATGTTACTTTTGTACACTCTAGGTGGAGAGCAGTCATAAAGAAATTTGTAGTAAGCCGCCTGAGTTTAGTATGGAGCTGTAATCAGATCTCGTTTATTGTTTACAGTTACAAAATGCAATAAGGGTATAAAAAATCAGAAAAATATTTGGTGCTTTTCTACCTAGGTCACATATTGCTGTGATGCGTAGTTAGTGAGAACGGGTGATTTGTCCATACAAGCAAATTCATTTTACTACAAATGTTGTGGCGCCATCTCTTTCAACCAGCACCTTTGGCCCTGTCCTATTGCACATATCATCCAATTTCTAATTCCGTTTTCTCGGTATAAGAAAAATAATTTTCTTGCTCATTTTTTACAAACTAAATTTTTTAAAACACAGTTAAAATTATCTAATAATGAAACGTAATGTTAATTTTCGTCTCGACAGGTCAGCTTTCCAAACGGTCATTTTTCAATTTTAGAGCCCAGCTGCAATATAATCATCGGGACTTCTGTGAAAAAAGCACTCGAGCAGCGATGAACAAATCTCCAAAATAAACACACTTTATCCGATTGATGCTTGAATCACGCTGACAGCAGTATACTTTTCAGTGCTACACGTTGGGCCTAGCAAACAGAAACAAGCAGGGAGAGTCAATCGCCTAATTCCTGATTTAAGCCGGTACCGAAATCCGGAAATTTCCTCATGTCGTGTCGACTGCAAATAATCATAACTCAAAGATGCTACACAGCCCATCCTCCCCTTCACCCCAAATAGATTGTCCGAAACATGAACAAGGTCGTAAAGAAGACAATTACAGATCAATTTATGTTCCCCATTCGATGTGAGCCTTTTCATCTTCAGTGGACGAACACGATGTTCGGTTTTTCAATTTCACTTAAAAGCCGTTCCTTCGGGCCGGGCTGGGCTGGGTCCGGGGAACGTCTTGCCATCACAGTCAGCAGCAGCACTTCTTCTGGCAAGGAAAAGTGCTAAATAAGGACTTGTAGTAGCAGCTGGCGGCACACACTTCACCAGATCCAGTAGTTCGCGTTAGAAGCTGTCTCGGCGCTATATGGGTACTTGTCCAGATCCACTTTTGTTCCGGAGGACTTTTCTCAGGAAGGCTCTCAAGTGGTTCTTTCTTTTTCCCTGCTTCAATCACCTTTCAAGGCGGAGAAAATTACACACCGAACGACATAATCATAATTTAAGATAAAAGAGATTCTTGAGATTGTCCTCGGCGCGCGGGGTGAGTGTTGATCTCGAAGAGGCACTGGACGAGGACGAGCGGAGGCTTACACGCATCGAAGGTGAGTAGAATGGCGATTGTGCTGAACGAAACATAATCGGGAAACGGAACCAAGGGATGTTGAATGAAATATACGCACGTGTTACGAACAAGGGGTGAGATTTTCTAGAATGTTGATAGAAATAAGATTTTGTCTTTTGTTATAGCTGCAGTCATCAGTTACTGTCGTATATTTAGTAAGTTAATAAAAACTGATTTTCTTTTAGCGGTGATGCATTCCATCTGTTTTTTACCAATGCATTCTTATTCAATATAAATGACTTCCATAATTTTAAATTCAACTGATGTGTATTACTGTAACCATTAAAACCGGCTCTTCTCACTAGACATAAAATAGTCTGTGAATCGAATACATTTCCGACTGTAACGCAACGAATATAATTTTCTATCGCTTCCTCATTAACAACGCTTGAAAAATACATTTTACAACTGAACGACAAGACATCATAACGATTGAACAATCATCAATTGTCATCCGGTCTCGCTACTTTTCCGATTCTTTATCACTGAACCTAGAAAAGGGGAGGAATTCCTAAATTTTATGGCGTCTCGCAAATGTCAATCTTCGGTTATTCTTTCATTGGCTCACCATCTTCAAACAACCATCTCTGAGCTGTCGCCGGGGAATTGGACAAAAGTTTCGCTGTCTGCCTTGATTTCTCGTCATCTCGCGAATGATGGAAGGGCATTCAATTAATAACAATAAGAACGACGAAGAGTATCTTACGATGACAGTTACTCGATCGTAAAAATTATAACCTCATCTCCCGAGAATGCGCTATGATTTTGCTATTACATTTTCGCCTGTCTCCTCGGATGGCGATATAAATTATGATTTTTGCGCCGTTACTTATTAGTATGACGATTGGGCAATAAATTTCCCCACCGAAGCATGTTCTGGTTGGAATTTAATGAGTTAACTTTTTTGTCAGAATTGCAAGAGATTTATTATTGGATTATCATTTTTTGTGAAGGACGCTATTGTGGAATTGGACGTTGAACGTTGAATATCTTTTACTAAAAAATCGATCCCACGGTGTGTCATTCCCTTATAAAAAAGATAATTATCATCCAACAGTTGAGTGTCACCATGGGACAAAACAAAAACACACCATTTATCCAGCCACTTTAGGGGAGTGATCCTTATAATTCAATCATCGCATGACGAACTGTCATTTTAACCGCACTGTGCACCTATGTTGGATGGAACGAACCTTTACATTATTCCGGAACGTGCATTGTCTCTCCTGTTGGTGATGTGATCGACCGTTCCACCGTCGTCAAGTCACGCATGTTTGAATATGTAAATTTCGTCTAATTATTTTAACACACATTGGCGGGATTAGTTTACCACACTCAATCCACTCCTTTTTTCAGGCTTCGCCTCGTGGTCTTCACCCGAGCGTCAAATCTGATCAATTACAGTGTCACCGACAGCTAGCTGTTCCCTTTTTTATTTATTAGCTAAGGCTTCGTGTTTATAAAAAGGTGAACGGTTTATTGATATGAAGTAAGATCAACCAATTGCTATAAATTGGCGTGCAGTTTCGTAAAGTCATCTCTCTTGACACACTCAACTGAAGTTGTATTCTTTTTTTGAATAGTTTCGACAATAATGTTTATTTAAAAAATGCTCGAGAATTGAAACAATTGCATAAAAGAATTACAATAGATGAAGACAAACATAAGATAAGAATATTATATGGAACTTCTGCTTCTTCTTCTTCTTCTATGGCTCTACATTCCTACTGGTGCTTAGCCGGCTATTCAACTTAGTATTCTATTAGCATTTCCTCAGTTATTAATTGAAAATTGCATGAGTAGGTATCTTGTGTGGCAAGTACAATGGATACACTATGCCAAGGGAGTCGAGAATGTTTCCAACCCGAAAACACCCTAGACCAGACCGGGAATCGAACTCGCCATCTCCGGATTGGCAATCCTACGCCTTTGCTCGCAAGGCTACTGGAGACCCGTCAATATATGCATATATGGAATATATGGAACTATGGCATAGATAACTAAGAGAGCTTCAAATGTCCAGGCCAAAACAATTATACCGTAATCCGGGGGAACATTGATCAGCGGGGTAGCATTGGTCAGTTTCACCATTTACAAGAGATTAATAAAATATTATTTACTGTTATCACAATTACTTATTGTGAGTTAGGTATTTTAATCTTGACTAAATTTGCTGCTGAATGATATAATCTCCGGATGAATTTGCATTTATTTTTAGCCAAAATTTGAACAAGAAAATCAACATTAATTTTTGAACTCATAGCAAGCTGCCACAAAAGCACTTAAAACAAGAGTACTTTCCTTTCGAAAATTTCCAGTGCGCGTTGGTTCTCCACGATCATCGTCCAGGTCTCGTGTCCGTAGAGAACTACCGGTCTAATAAGCGTTTTGTAAAAGACAGTTTGATACGGCTGCGAACTCTATTCGATCGAAGCGTTTTGCGGAGTTCAAAGTTGGTACGACTTCTTGCCATGATGGCGTCTCCGAATTTCTCTGCTGGTATCGTTATCGGCGGTCACCAGTGGGCCCAAGTACACGAATTTTTCAACCACCTCGATTTCATCACCACCGATAGAAACTCGTGGTGGGTGGCTTACATTGACCTCTCTTGAGCCTCTTCCTATCATGTACTTCGTGTTCGACGTGTTGATGACTAGTCCAATCCGTTTAGCTTCGCTTTTCAGTCTGATGTAAGCTTCCTCCATCCTCTCAAAGTTACGTGCCATGATATCAATGTCGTCGGCGAAACCAAATAACTTCGTGAAAATCGTACCACTCGTGTCAATCCCTGCCCTTTATATTATTCCCTCCAGAGCGATGTTGAATAGCAGACACGAAAGACCGTCACCTTGCCGTAGCCCTCTGCGCGTTTCAAAGGGACTCGAGAATGTCACCCGATCCATCGTCGCCTTGATCAACCGTATCAGTTTATCCGGAAATCCGTTTTCACGCATTAGGTGCCATAGTTGGTCCCGATCGATTGTATCATAAGCGGCTTTGAAGCCGATAAATAGATGATGTGTGGGCACGTTGTATTCGCGGCATTTCTGCAATACCTGACGTACGGCGAACACCTGATCTGTGGTAGAGCGTTCACCCTGTAACCATTCATTTTCGGGTCACAATTAAATATTTGGTGGGAAGGCCAGTTAGTGGTTTAGCCCGAACAAAATTGTTTTAAATGTTTTGTGTTGTCATAAATGTCTGAATATTAAATAAATGTCTGTCTCCACTTTTTGTAGTGTTTGAGTGATATTTATTTTGTGTTCGGTAGCTTTTGGTTGATGTCTCCAGATTTATTATTTATTTTGTTTGTTTCGTTCACTCCAACTTTAGTTTATTTATTTATTTATTTATTCATTTATTTATTTATTTATTTCTTGTTTATTTATTTATTCAAAAGTTTATTTATTTATATATTTATTTTGTTTGCACTTATTTGTTTACTTATTTGTTCAGGCATAGACGGTTCGCGGTGTAGTTCGTTAATAATACTAACCATAGTAGTTCCGCCTAAGTTAGTGACTAGTTTTGAGAACTTAACAGCTAAAGTTAAAACTAGGTAAAACTTACGAACTAAAAGGTGAAGTAAAATCCCACTAAATTAAAAATACCTTAAATAGCTAAATAGTACGGGTCAATTTCGAAAGTCACCACAAACGATTAGGAATTTGCACCAAATGTAAAAAGTTAATCCTAGTCGCGTTATTTTTCGTTTTGGCCATACAACGTACCCATGAAATCAAGCGAGCAGTGGTGAATATTTAAACTGCAGTGACAAAGTGACACAAAGGACAGTGGTCGAACGAACAATTCAAGTGGTAGGGACACGGCAGGTATTTCCGTCCATCGTCGTAGGGACTAATACCAACGAAAAAACTTGATGGATGTTTGAATAAACGATACATTTGCTAGAACTCCACTATAGCAGAACGTTTCTCCTGAGCTTACGATTTGGTACGTATAAGTTTTACAAAAAAGCGTCTCTTTTATTGGTTTTCGAGACTATGACGAACAGACGAAAATACCTGCCGTGCCCCTATTCCGTAAAGCCTGTGATTGTTCCTTTCTAAAGGTGCGAGCTCGCTTGGTACGATCACTATTGTCAGATTTTCTGGATATGATACACTGCGCGGCGTTTGTAGTGTTCCCAAATGGGTACTTGCACAAAACTTCACGCGGCGAATGACTGTCGAAAGGTACGGCCGCGCCTAACGATACACCGCAATGCTATTCACCCATAAGAATCAAGTAAACGGGGTGCAGAAAGCGCGGCGGTACCTTTCATGAAGGGTTCGCCGCGTGCAATTTTGAGAAAATCAGGCAATAATAGTGCGCGCAAAAATCGTACCACTCCCCGGACTCGGAACTGTGTCTAATGGAACGTACACACGGTCAAGCAGTTTGACCAACATTGACTCCACCTCTCGTTTATTCAAACATCCATCAAGTTTTGCCAACAGCGGCACGAACAATCAATTTATTCGACCAACAATATAACACACGAACGACCAGAAGCGCCAACGAGCACCAACCATCAAAAAATATATGTGGGTTTGTGCAACTTCACTACAAATACTCAAAAGTGTTCGGC
Organism: Armigeres subalbatus; assembly: GCF_024139115.2. Classification (NCBI taxonomy): domain Eukaryota; kingdom Metazoa; phylum Arthropoda; class Insecta; order Diptera; family Culicidae; genus Armigeres; species Armigeres subalbatus. The sequence continues at coordinate 123,381,540 of NC_085139.1, forward strand.
GAACCTTGACTCCGCCCCCGACAACTCAAACCAAAATCAAACCGTTTTATTTTTTCCAACCGGCTCGCCATCTGTCAAATGGTTGTTCGAACAAAAGGTTCGAACAACTTCACACACGTTCAAACAAAGCAGCAACCGAAGCGTTTTCTTGGGGGCGGAGTCAATGTTCGTCAAACTGCTTGACTGGTGTGTACGTTGCATAATGCAACGTACACACCAGTCAAGCAGTTTGACGAACATTGACTCCGCCCCCAAGAAAACACTTCGGTTGCTGCTTTGTTTGAACGTGTATGAAGTTGTTCGAACAACCATTTGACAGTTGGCGACTCGGTTGCAAAAAATTAAAACGGTTTGATTTTAGTTTGAGTTGTCGGGGGTGTAGTCAAGGTTCGCCGAACATGTTTGAGCATTTGTAGTGAAGTTGCACAAACCCCCATATATTTTTTGATGGTTGGTGCTCAAGTTGGCAGTTCGATCGTTCGTGTGTGATATTGTTGGTCGAATAAATTGATTGTTCGTGTCGCTGTTGGTAAAACTTGATGGATGTTTGAATAAACGATAGGTGGAGTCAATGTTGGTCAAACTGCTTGACCGTGTGTACGTTCCATAACGCTATGACAGCCAAACCGTCGGTATCAAGGACGGAAAACTTCGTTTTACTATCAGTTACATTGATGCTCAGTAAGCAGCTTCGTCATTGATTCGTGTTTGTTTTGATCAGATGCTCGGCATTGCAGGCACGAACATCTCCCAGCAAACTTCCATACTAAATTTACCGCCCGATCCTCATTAGCCGATTGATAATCGAGCGTAAAAAATGAATATCTACCGGGGCTGAAATGAATATTTTGAATTGCGGTTGATTTGCACCGATAACTGATGATTATTTTACTTTATATACTAAACAGATGCACATATTTTATTATTTTAGGAATCTGACTTCACAAGGTTGAATCCATGCACCGCAGTATGAAATGATATTCATATTTTGAGATTTCAAATTGAATATCAATGTACCAAGCTGAAGATTCATTTTGACACCGCACAAACCAACGCTGACACCGAGACTCGTCGCTTGCTGCTGTTCGTGCACATTCTGTCCTATTCATTTGCACATTCAAATTCGGGAAGGACTAGCAACTTGATTGTGTGTTGTATGTCAGCTGTTTGAGTGTAGTCAAAATGATTTTTTCTGTCCCTGGTCGGTATAGTGATTCCCTTGTCCAGTGTGGGAATGTAAGAAAAGAAAATGAGAACAGAAGAAGAAATTCGAAGCAGATATTCTACAAGGAGTCCCGCAACATGGTCCTGTATACCAACCAGCATGCATGCCAACGGTTCCTGCACCGGCTACAACGGTGAGCCCAAACAAAAAGAAATTAAATAAAACATAAATCCCAAATTGTAAATGTGTCCAAATTAGTTTAATTAAATTTGTATGGCCTGCTAAATCCTTACTTTGTTGTGTTAATTTTGTTGTTTAAAAGAAAATATTGTATTCCGCCATTTTGTTGCTGTATGTCCGCCTTGCCACCAAATATTAAGGAAAGAAAATCCGGGAGAATCGAAGTGAAAAACAACCCTGAAGAAAACCGTGTTGAGGACCACTGCTCCTATGGTGCTACCATTACAGGGGTTCTCAACCGGTTTCCACAGAGTTTCACTTAGTATCAACACTCAAAAAAATTCACCCATCAAATGTATGTGTAGTTTCTCATACTTTACCAAAATACCCATTTTCATCAATTTTATTTTATTCTCATGACCATCATACTTGCGACACATACCTTTAATTTGATCAAGCATTGGAATTGATGACTTATTGAACGCCCTTTCTGCATTCACCGACCAATGGATTTGCTCACAAAGTTGATGACTCTTGGAAGCCGTAGTGAAATTTTTTATTACGATGGTTAGCTCACGGTTCTGTTTTAAGTTTCGAGTTCCGAGCCACATGAGTCGGTAAGTATTTTAACTATAACGTATGAAAAAGTTACACTAAAATACAAAAAAAAAACTCTTAACGTAGGTGCCACATACATCGTCCGAAACCATCATCCGAATCTCCTGCTCCAGTGGAAACTGAAAACAAAAGTGCATCCCCTATCCGCAGACGGACATACAAGGTACTATCGTTTCATTCTGTTCCAAGCTTCCGTGTTCGACGTGCTACTTTCGACAGCTGTGCGATTCAAATGTCCGAATCCGGGGCCTAGCTCTAGCAAATGCCGTAGTAAGGCGAAGCGAACGATCACGGCTTCAGATCAGAAAATTTACTGTTTTCAGCAATTCAACTATAAAAAATTTGACAACATCGACTTGCGCTGTCCCATTTTTCTTCCGATTTGCAGTTTAAAAGTTAATGTCTCACAAAATGGAACAACACGGATGACAAAGTTAGGTTTAGCGCACGGAACGAGAGAGAATCCAGATTCGCTGATCGACGTTTTCAGATTTCAATTGAATCGAGTTTATGTTGCAATCAAAGAATAAAATATGCTTTTGCATCTATAACCTGCTATATTTAAAATGTTTTCATAAAAAAAAAGTAAGAAAAAGTATTCGGGAAAACTATCGATTAAGACCATTTGCTGTATGCATGGATTTCATTGATGGTTATTATTATAAGTATGTGTCAGTTTTATGGATTCCATGTTATGCAATTATGATTTGGATCAAATTGAACATTGGAGAAAATCCATTATCTTTACACATACTTTTCATTGGTCAAACCCCATTGCAAAAATCCATGTGGGTCGGCACATGAATCTGAGGGGCTTTTTTACTTGAGTGAACCCATAAATCCCGCCTGGTACTTCCCCACGAATTCTCGCTTAACTTTTCAAAAGGACCTAAGTAACATTTTTTTCATGAATTAATTTGAATAGCGCAATCAACAGAACAACATGAAAGCTTTTGATTGCAGTACTCAAATTAATTCATGAAAAAAATGTTACTTAGGTCCTTTTGAAAAGTTAAGCGAGAATTCTCTTACAATTGGCGTTAGTCGGCAGCATAAAATTTGGGAGAGTACCTTGAAGGCGGCGTTCAGCAATGTGATTGCGCGGTAGTTGCTACAATCCAGCTTATCGCCCTTTTTGTAGATGGGACACACGACACCTTCCATCCACTCCTGCGGCAGAACCTCATCCTCCCAAACCTTGGTAATTACCCAGTTCAGCGCTCTAGCCAGTGCCTCACCACCGTGTTTGAACAGCTCTCCTGGTAGTTTGTCAACTCCAGGGGCTTTGTTGTTCTTCAGCCGGCCGATCTCCTCCTGGATTTCCTGGAGATTCAGAGCCAGAAGTCGCATGTCCTGCGCGCTTGCTCCTAGGTTCATTACCATACCGCCACCGTTGTCTGCCACATCGCCCTTCAGGTGCTCTTCGTAGTGCTGCCGCCACCTCTCGATCACCTCACGCTCTTTTTTAAGAAGGTTCCCGTTCATGTCCTTACACATATCGGGCTGTGGCACGTGGTCCTTACGTGAACGATTTAACTTCTCATAGAACTTTCGTGCGTTATTAGCGCGATACAGTTGCTCCGTCTCTTCACGGTCTCGATCTTCATGCTGACGCTTTTTCCTCCGAAAAATCGAGTTTTGTCTGTTCCGCGCCCGTTTGTACCGTATGCTACATTCTTCTCCTCAACCAACTGCTCACATTCGCCGTCATACCAGTCGTTACTCTGATCCGGGGGCACCGTTCCAAGTACAGCGGTTGCGGTGCTACCAATGGTGGATCGAATATCTCTCCAGCCATCTTCAAGAAACGCTGCGCCTAGCTGCTCTTCCGTTGGGAGTGCCATTTCCAGCTGCTGCGCGTATTCTTGGGCTAGTCTACCGTCTTGTAGCTACCCAATGTTAAGCCGCGGCGTCCAACTTCGACGCGTGTTGTACACCGTCAGGAGTTTTGAGCGCAGGCATACTGCAACGAGGTAGTGGTCGGATTCAATATTCGCACTGCGGTAAGTGCGGACGTTCGTGAAGTCGGAGAAGAATTTACCGTCGATTAGAACGTGGTCGATTTGGTTTTCCGTTTCTTGGTTAGGTGATCTGCATGTGGCCTTGTGGATATTTTTGCGGGGAAAGAAGGTGCTTCGGACTACCATTCCGCGGGAGGCTGCGAAGTTTATGCATCGTTGTCATTCGATACGGTGTGCAGACTATCCGGTCCGATGACCGGTCTATACATTTCCTCCCTTCCTACCTGTGCGTTCATGTCACCGATGACGATTTAGACGTCCCGCAGTGGGCATCCATCGTATGTCTGCTCCAGCTGTGCGAAGAACGCTTCTTTCTCGTCGTCGGGTCTCCCTTCATGTGGGCAGTGCACGTTGATGATGATATAGTTGAAGAAACGGCCTTTAATCCTCAGCTTGCTCATCCTTGCGTTAATTGGCTGCCACCGAATCACACGATGGCGCATCTTACCCAGCACTATGAAGCCGGTTCCCAGCTCGTTGGTGGTGCCACAGCTTTGGTAGAAGGTAGCCGCTCGATGCCCGCTTTTCCACACTTTCTGTCCTGTCCAGCAAATCTCTTGCAGCGCCACGACGTCGAAGTTGCGGGGATGTTATTCATCGTAGATCATCCTGTCGCAACCTGCGTAACCTAGCGACTTGCAGCTCCTTGTTCCAAGCTTCCAATCGTGATCCTTTATTCGTCGCCTAGGTCTTTGCCGATTATATCGAGTCGCATTATCTCTTATATTGTTCGTAATGATTGGTTTTCCAGGCGGCTTATTGGGCCTGCGAAAACCTCCTGTCTCGTCGGAGGGCCGTTGTTCGCCGCAACAGCCCCTCGTATTGAACAGCTCTAATGGTGATCGACGTGAGCCTCCATCCATGGGCATGAGATCGCTTGACAGTGATGATGTGTCAAACTAGATGATTGGCAAAACGGAGGATCAACAACAATACGGTGATAATTAAAAGTGAATCTGATTGAATTAGAAATCGTTGTAGCTTAAAATTACTATTATTATTTCAAGTAAAGTGAATTGAATCCTATAATAAACCTAGATTAAAACTTAAGAACTACTTACAGATTAAAATTTGAGCTTAACAATCTACATTTGTTGTGACTAAAAGTATAGTACGGAGACTGAAATGTAAGTAAAACCGAATTTGTAAACCAACCTATCCTAAAAATAAATGCTCTTTTTTTAGCATTACGCTTTTACGGATAGTCTGCACACCGTATCGAATGACAACGGCCAACGATGCATAAACTTCGCAGCCTCCCGCGGAATGGTAGTCCGAAGCACCTTCTTTCCCCGCAAAAATATCCACAAGGCCACATGGAGATCACCTAACCAAGAAACGGAAAACCAAATCGATCACGTTCTAATCGACGGTAAATTCTTCTCCGACATCACGAATGTCCGCACTTACCGCAGTGCGAATATTGAATCCGACCACTACCTCGTTGCAGTATGCCTGCGCTCAAAACTCTCGACGGTGTACAACACGCGTCGAAGTCGGACGCCGCGGCTTAACATTGGGCGGCTACAAGACGGTAGACTAGCCCAAGAATACGCGCAGCAGCTGGAAGTGGCACTTCCAACGGAAGAGCAGCTAGGCGCAGCGTCTCTTGAAGATGGCTGGAGAGATATTCGATCCGCCATTGGTAGCACCGCAACCGCTGCACTAGGCACGGTGCCCCCGGATCAGAGAAACGACTGGTATGACGGCGAATGTGAGCAGTTAGTTGGAGAGAAGAATGCAGCATGGGCGAGATTGCTGCAACACCGCACGAGGGCGAACGAGGCACGATATAAACAGGCGCGGAACAGACAAAACTCGATTTTCCGGAGGAAAAAGCGCCAGCAGGAAGATCGAGACCGTGAAGAAACGGAGCAACTGTACCGCGCTAATAACACACGAAAGTTCTATGAGAAGTTAAACCGTTCACGTAAGGGCCACGTGCCACAGCCTGATATGTCATAAACGACATAAACGGGAACCTTCTTACGAACGAGCGTGAGGTGATCTATCAGGTGGCGGCATCACTACGAAGAGCACCTGAATGGCGATGTGGCAGACGAAGATGGCGGTATGGTGATGTACCTGGGAGAACGCGCGCAGGACATAATTCTACCGGCTCCGGATCTCCAGGAAATCCAGGAGGAGATTGGCCGGCTGAAGAACAACAAAGCCCCTGGGGTTGACCAACTACCAGGAGAGCTATTTAAACACGGTGGTGAGGCACTGGCTAGAGCGCTGCACTGGGTCATTACCAAGATTTGGGAGGAGGAAGTTTTGCCGCAGGAGTGGATGGAAGGTGTCGTGTGTCCCATCTACAAAAGGGCGATAAGCTGGATTGTAGCAACTACCGCGCAATCACATTGCTGAACGCCGCCTACAAGGTACTCTCCCAAATTTTATGCCGTCGACTAGCACCAACTGCAAGGGAGTTCGTGGGGCAGTACCAGGCGGGTTTTATGGGCGAGCGCTCCACCACGGACCAGGTGTTCGCCATTCGCCAAGTACTGCAGAAATGCCGCGAATACAACGTGCCCACACATCATCTATTCATCGACTTCAAAGCCGCATATGATACAATCGATCGGGACCAGCTATGGCAGCTAATGCACGAACACGGTTTTCCGGATAAACTGACACGATTGATCAAAGCGACGATGGATCGGGTGATGTGCGTAGTTCGAGTTTCAGGGGCATTCTCGAGTCCCTTCGAAACCCGCAGAGGGTTACGGCAAGGTGATGGTCTTTCGTGTTTGCTATTCAACATCGCTTTGGAAGGGGTAATACGAAGAGCAGGGATTAACACGAGTGGTACAATTTTCAATAAGTCCGTCCAGCTATTTGGTTTCGCCGACGACATAGATATTATGGCACGTAACTTTGAGAAGATGGAGGAAGCCTACATCAGACTGAAGAGGGAAGCTAAGCGGATCGGACTAGTCATCAACACGTCGAAGACGAAGTACATGATAGGCAGAGGTTCAAGAGAAGACAATGTGAGCCACCCACCGCGAGTTTGCATCGGTGGTGACGAAATCGAGGTGGTAGAAGAATTTGTGTACTTGGGCTCACTGGTGACTGCCGAAAATGACACCAGCAGAGAAATTCGGAGACGCATAGTGGCTGGAAATCGTACGTACTTTGGACTCCGCAAGACGCTCCGATCGAATAGAGTTCGCCGCCGTACCAAACTGACAATCTACAAAACGCTAATTAGACCGGTAGTCCTCTACGGACACGAGACCTGGACGATGCTCGTGGAGGACCAACGCGCACTTGGAGTTTTCGAAAGGAAAGTGCTGCGTACCATCTATGGTGGGGTGCAGATGGCGGACGGTACGTGGAGGAGGCGAATGAACCACGAATTGCATCAGCTGTTGGGAGAACCATCCATCGTTCACACCGCGAAAATCGGACGACTGCGATGGGCCGGGCACGTAGCCAGAATGTCGGACAGTAACCCGGTGAAAATGGTTCTCGACAACGATCCGACGGGCACAAGAAGGCGAGGTGCGCAGCGGGCAAGGTGGATCGATCAGGTGGAAGATGACTTGCGGACCCTCCGCAGACTGCGTGGTTGGCGACGTGTAGCCATGGACCGAGCCGAATGGAGAAGACTCTTATATACCGCACAGGCCACTTCGGCCTTAGTCTGAATAAATAAATAAATAATAAGTTGCTGCAACCGATTTTCCTTGACTTGTGCTGCACGGGGTATTTCGAGTACGTCGAGTGCCCGTCAGTCGAAAGTGGAACGTGAGCTACAACGCCTGGAAGAGGAACAGAAGTTGTTCGATGATTTGACCCGTGAGCAGATTGAGAAGGAACGTGCTTTGAACGAGAGGGAACTTCGGTAAAAGCTAGAGCGAGGAAAGCAGTTTATCGCTCGCAAACATGAGCTGCTGAGCCGTCAGGATGAAAAAGGAACCAGTGTGCGTAGTTTGACGAGCAGTTAGAGGAGCGCAAAGCGGACCGAAGAGTGGGTAAGACGGACTGAAGCGGTTGCCCGGGCCATCGTTGAAGTACCTGAGTCTGCTTCTGCATCTATAAGCATCGATCAACCACTTGAAGCAAGTCTGCAAAATCCGCAGGCAGTGCATCCTTCTTCGACACCTCTGAAGACAGCGGCATCTGCGGTTCTACCACCCATCGGAGAAGATAGGGTTGGTGCGGGATCAGAGGTGAAGTCGATCCCGAAGACTGTGGCTAGCATCACTATCGATGAGGAATCTGAGGTTTCAGCTGATGGCGCCATCGGTGGAGAGGTGATTCAGCAGGATCAGGATAAGAACCAGGTGGGCTTGCCCCTAGTTGATCTGCAGCCGTTGACAGATATGCTGAATGTCGGTGAGGTTGTGCCAACCGGTGCAATTAGTAAAACGAGTCGAATTGAAACCCATTGCTACAAGCGGTGGAGCATAGAAACCGGTGAGCTCCGGAAACAAAATGCGCTACAATTGCAACGGCAAACGGAAGCGGAACACCGAGTTATTCGAGAGCTAGTGAGAAAGCATCGGGTGGACATCGACACAAGACGGAAACGTGAACTTGACCTGGTTAGTCGGATTAAAAATCTACAGTGGCAGCACGCTGAGGAGCTGAAACAAGCACGTGATTTGGAGGGAGATTTGCGAGCTCAGCTTGCAAGGCAAGGCGATGGATGATTGGAACTGGAGGCCAAGTGAAATCCCAGGAGAAGCTACTCGTCGAGGAGCATGAGCGAAGACGCACTTCGGAAGCAGATTTGCGGCATCAGCTGTCACTACGGAATAGGGAATGCGAGGCGCTGCAACTTCAGCTAGCAGAACTGGAGACTAAAATTCAGTGTCTGCGGGGCACCACACAGCGGCTGCAATCCCAGTTAGAAGCTCAGCAACGCGAGTACAAATCGGATCGCCAACGAAATAAAGCGGTCACAGAGTATTGGAACCTGCACAACGAAGTGCAACAGTTCGTCAGGCGTAATCAGGATCGGCCAGTGGATGAAGGTTCTCCTCCATTACACCCTCCGCCAGAGTCTTGGTTTGAAGCGGAAAATGAAAATAACGTTGAATGTTCCAATCGCGTCGAGTCAGATCCTTGTTTTTCTCGGTAGATCCTGGTTTGGTTAGTGGTCAGCGGAATTACGTAGCACAAGCCGGAATATTGGGGGGTGGAATTCGGAACATGACTGGTTCCATTTCCTCTGCAAGTATCCATCCACATATCCAATCACAGCCTCAAATATCGTCCTTTTTGAGATTCTTTGGTTCCGACGCCACAACAGATCGCTGCTAGACAGGTGGTAACCAGGGAGCACCCCACATTCTCCGGAGATCCGATCGATTGGCCCCTATTTATTAGCAGCTATCAGCATTCTACACAGGCTTTCGGGTACACCAACTCCGAAAACCTTTTGCGCTTGCAACGTAGCTTGAAAGGCAGCGCAAAGGATTCAGTCAGCAGTTTCTTGCTCCACCCGTCGACAGTACCACAAGTAATGTCTACACTGCAACAACTGTACGGTCGCCCGGGACAGATTGTGAACAACATGATCACCAAGGTTCGGGCAACACCCCCTCCGAAACCCGACCGATTGGATACACTGGTTAGTTTTGGACTGATAATTCAAAATCTCTGCGGTCACCTGAAAGCGGTCGGCTTAGAGAAACATCTGGCGAATCCTATACTTCTGCAAGAGCTCGTTGACAAGCTACCGGCGACGGTGAAGTTCAGCTGGGCCCTCTACCAGGAGCAAGTACAAGATGTGGATTTGAACGTGTTCAGCAGCTACATGGCGAGGATATCTTCGGCAGCAAGTAGCGTAACTCAGATGTCCAATATTCCACAGAAATCTGGAAAAGATGAGAAAGGTCGCTTGAAGGAGAGATCGTTCGTGAACACGCACGTTTCCACGGATAAAGCGAAAGTGAGTCGCCAAGAAAATGCAGAAAAGGCGGGAGTCAGAGGTGGAAAGCCGAGAGAAAAGGATGCCGCACCGAGTAACACGAAGTCGTGCTCCGTTTGCAACGTCGACAGTCATCAAATCGACAATTGCTCGTCGTTCAAAGGACTCGATCTGGACGGCAGATGGAAAGCGGTAAAAGCAAACAAATTGTGCGCTCGTTGTCTCACTTCGCATGCGCGATGGCCGTGTAAGGGAGAAGTGTGCGTCTGCCCAAAACGACATCATCGACTACTTCACTTCGAGCCACCAATGTCATCGAAAACTACCAGTGCGGTGGTTACAGCTCATCGGCAGCTGTCGTCGTCTACGCTTTTTCGGATCCTCCCAGTAACCCTATTTGGGAAACAGGGGCAGTTCAACACATTCGCCTTCCTCGACGACGGGTCATCAGTAACTCTCGTAGTGCGGCCCATTGCCGACGCACTCGGTGCAAGCGGAGAAGTGAAGAACTTGAACATCGAATGGACCGGAAGCATAAACAAGACGATTGCTGGAACAGAAGTCGTTACGATGGAGATTTCCGAGGCCGGTGGAAATAGGCGGTTCAGATTGTCCGAAGTCTACACCGTCGACAGTCTCGGACTACCACAACAGACCACCGATTACGCAGAGCTCGCTAACCGATACGCGCATCTCAACAAGCTGCCGGTGAAGAGCTTCCGATGTGCTGTACCAGGAATCCTAATCGGTCAAAGCAATGTTCAGCTCCTCGCTACTCTAAGACTGCGGGAAGGTGAATTGAACGAACCGATCGCAACGAAGACCAGGATCGGATGGGCAGTTTGTGGCAATGTGCGGAAACCACAAGCCAGTACGGTGTACAAGCAGCTACACATACATGCTGAACCATCTGTAGTAGACCTCCACGAGTACGTCCGGCGCTTCTTCGACATCGAGAGCATGGGTGTAGCGGTGGTGCCAGCCGTGAGAGGTGTTGAAGAACAACGTGCGAACAATATCTTGGAAACGATTACACGACGGTTGAACGACAAGAAGTACGAGACAGGTCTGCTCTGGAAGCACGATTACGTGGAGTTTCCAGATAGTCGGCCGATGGCAGAACGACGCTTCAAGTATCTCGAATATCGTTTAGCCCAGAACCCACAGCTTTACGAAAGTGTGCGTCAACAAAAGGCGGAATCCAAAGACAAAGGCTTCATTCACGAAGCGACAGTGGAAGAAATGGAGGAGTTTGACCTGCGGCGTACATGGTTCCTGCCGATTGGAGTCGTCGCAGATATTAAGGAGATGTTCCTACAAATCTCAATTCGGAAAGAGGACTGCAGTGCTCCACTGTTTCAGTACAGAGATTCCCCAGACGTACCGATGAGTACCATGGTATCGGATGTCGCAATATTCGGAGCAGCCTGCTCCCCTGCGCACTCGCAGTTCATCAAGAACCTACACACTTAATTTTTTTAACCGAGATCTCAGCAAAATGTTGAACTTTTACCGAGATTCGCACAGCCGTGCCCCAGCAAACAGGTTTTTTGAAGAGATTTCTGTCAAAATTGCTGAAAATCAAACAAACGCCATTTTTGCTGAAATATCCGTTTTTTATTTTGCTGGCGCACGGCTGTGCGGATTTTTGCCGAGCTGCAGAAATAAAAACTAAGTGTGTAAATGCTACAGAGCAGGAAGCAGAGTTCCCACGAGGTGCGGCCGCAGTGAAGAAGCGGCATTACGTGGACGATTACGTAAACAGTCACGATACAGCGGAAGAAGCGATCGAGGTGGCGAAGGAAGTGATCGAGGTGCACAAGCGAGTGGGGTTCCATATCCGTAATTGGATGTCAAGTGATCGGAGCGTAGTCGAGAAGTTGGGTGAAGCGAACCAGAAGCCGTCAAAAGACATGTTATCGGAGAAGGACGTCGGACAGGAGCGAGTGTTGGGAATGGCGTGGATACAGAGAGAGGATATATGTCTTCGTATTTTCACTGCAGTTTGGCGAGAAGGTGCGTATTCTGTTGGCAGACACCAAGATTCCCACGAAACGACAAATGCTCCGACTTGTCATGAGCATCTACGACCCTCTAGGTTTGGTAGCTTCGTTCGTGGTCCACGGGAAAATTATTATCCAAGATGTGTGGCGGACAAAAACAGATTGGGACAGCTTTATTCCTGAGGAAATCGCTAAGCGCTGGACTGAGTGGATAGTGTTGCTGAAGAAGATGGTCGAACTGCGCATTCCACGGTGTTATTTTCCTAGATACAACCCGGAAAGCTTCAAAACCCTGGAGCTACATGTTTTCGTGGACGCGAGCGAGCAGGCGTTTGCAGCAGTGGCATATTTCCGGATAATAGATCAAGGGAAGATCAGAGTAGCACTTCTTCTTCTTATTGGCATTACATCCTCACACTGGGACAGAGCCGCTTCGCAGCTTAATGTTCATTAAGCACTTCCACGGTTATTAACTGCGAGGTTTCTAAGCCAGGTTACCATTTTTGCATTCGTATATCATGAGGCTAGCACGATGATACTTTTATGCCCAGGGAAGTCGAAACAATTTTCAATCCGAAAATTGCCTAGACCGGCACTGGGAATCGAACCCAGCCACCCTCAGCATGGTCTTGCTTTGTAGCCGCGCGTCTTACCGCACGGCTAAGGAGGGCCCTCAGAGTAGCACTAGGCTTTTCGAAAACGAAGGTTGCACCGCTTCAAGGACCCTCGATACCTCGACTAGAATTGATGGCTACGGTGTTGGGAGCACGCCTACGGAAAACCATCGAGGAAAACCACACGTTGAAAATCCAAAAAACGTTTTTCTGGAGCGATTCGACGACAGTTTGCTCGTGGATCGAGTCGGAAACGCGTCGTTATCGGCAGTTCGTTTCCTTCAGAGTCGACGAAATATTGAGCAACTCGAGCATCGATGAATGGCAGTGGATTTCGACGAAGATCAACGTTGCGGATGAAGCCACCAAATGGGGAAAAGGTCCGTCATGCAATGTGGATAGTCGCTGGTTTCAAGGTCCCGAATTTCACTACGGCAGCAAAGCAGGTTGGTCAATGATTCCTGAAGAAGATACGGATGAAAGCGACAAGGAGCTGCGGGAGGCATACGTCTTTAACCATCATATAAGACAACCGGTGATAGACACTTCAAAGTTTTCGCGATTTGAGAGGATGCTACGCTCGGTGGCATACGTTCCCATTATGTGAATATCTTACGTGCTGCGAAAGACAGTAGATCGGCAGACATAGTTGGGGTGACAAGCGTAGAAATACAGATGGCAGAAAGAACGTTGTGGTTGGTTGCGCAGTCCGATGCCCTCCCGGAAGAGGTTGCGATCCTCAAACAGAACTTGGTGCGGAGCAAGGATCATCAGAAGCAAATCGAAGCATCTAGCCAGCTGGTACAGCAGTCACCGTTTGCTGATGAATACGGAGTGTTGCCCAGTAGAGCAGCAGAGGTACCAATACCCTACGATGCAAAGTACCCTATAATATTGCCAAGAAACAATCGGATTACTGAGCTGTTGTTGGATTTCTACCATCGGAAATACGGCCATGCTAATGATGAAACCGTGGTCAACGAGGTGCGTCAGAAATTCCACGTGCCACGGCTACGAGTGCAAGTTCGACTGGCAAGGAAACGCAGTATGTGGTGCCGCGTGTACAAGTCAACACCGGCGTATCCGAAAATGGGACGAACAATCATGAATGTACAGCAGTGTAATAAAATATTACGCATTCAATTATATTGAATTTGCAATAATGCAGAATCAAATCCATTGTTGAACTACTGCTAAAAAAACAAAAATTTAAAATATTTTCATAAAATAGGGTTATTTAGGATGAATCAAATTGAAAAAAAAACTATTGTTTGTTTAACTTTAAATCTTGAAACTTAAAATTATAAACACGATTATGGGTCAGCTAATGTTTTTTTTTGTCGCAATCCAGATAGGCGTCCCGCATTTTGCAGAACGCTTGCTGGTCACATATTTGTATAAAAGTGAAAAATTGTGAAAATATAAACTACCGTCATGCGGGGCTTCTTTTGATTCCGGGGGCTACTTTGGATTTTTGATTTTTTGAAAAAAATAAACGGAAAAAATACCTAATTTGAAACAGAAAGTTACCATTCAACTATCAATAAGACACCCGATTGGTGATAATGACAATTTTATAGTAATTTTCGTTATAATTCTTATTTTAAAATGTCCAAAGTAGCCCCTGATTTATCAAAAGAAGCCCCGCACGACGGTAATCCAAGTAGGTTTTAGACGTTGCTGCATAGGTTAGGTTTGATGAGCAATATTAGATAGTGATTCAAAAATGCACTTGTGCCTGAACTATGATTATTTTGTAATTTATCTCTTTTTTTTTGGAAATGACTAATAAATGTGTTTGACCCAAGTTTATATGCGGTCATTGTCCATTAACATTTTTAAGGGGGCACGGGGTGATCTCCATGGATTTCATACGGCTTATGAATCGCGGCCTTCCGACGGACACATGATTTCGTCACTGGTTCTTCAGCCTGTCCATCCGTTACTAAGTGCACCAGTCATTCAAGTACTCACTCGCTGACCGAATACCGAATCCGCCACGTCCATCGACCGTCTAGATCGGCACTCAATCTAACAAATCGGGCTCGCCTATTTCATCAGCTCACCGTTGATCTAATCCGACCCGTCGCACAGTGATTTCGCGATGGCAAAAACCCAAAAAAAATTTTTCCTTGTATCACAATTATTTCATATTTTCCGTCTTCTATAATACTTCGAGAATCATCAGAAAAAATTTCATAAATATTGGATGAAAAATGAGATTACCAGGATCTTTCTAAGTTGAGCTGTTTTGATGTATTTTTTCTTGCCCCATAGAAAACATATGGAAATTAATAATAAAATTCAATTTGATTTTTAACTAGGAAGGAAAGGGCTAAAATGGTCGTTCACTATATCATTTTGTAGCATTTTTTGCCTAGTTTTAGGATATCACATTGACGACTTGCGCAAATCTGCGCCCGGTCATTGGATTCGATGTTTAGCCGTTTTTATAACTAAGTTTTACTGAAAGGTTCTCATTTGACACCAGAACCTATTTTCCGTTAGAAGTGTTGTGGTATACAAACTCAAATACAATTCGACTCAGCTCGAGTAGTTGAATCGGTCTGATCGTGTGTTTTTGGCACATACCCGTGTTTATAAATGTGTATTTGTGTATGTGTGGGTGCACTAAAAGGTATGTAGTGAAAAATAGCCTGTTTTCGAGCAGTTATGTTAAACCGATCTCGATACAATCTCTTTTATTAGAATGTGAACAACAAGTAAGGCTCGGCCACCAATACTTCAATAAGGTGAATGTAAACAGGTTCTGCGCTATGTACCTGAATAAGTTTTTCATAGGAATATACAAATAAGCATTTATTCTATAAACCGTGTTGAAAATATTAGTTTGTGCAACTAGTTGCAAAAAGATGATTTTTTCGGCACGAGTTGTATGTTTAGGATAAATACTACGAGTGCTGAAAAAATCGAGTTTTGCAACGTGTTACACACGCTATTTTTTCAATAACGAAAAATGGACTTTAATATGATAAACTTCTACCAAATTTATACAGTCTAATTTACTTCATAAGATCATTCTTGCCAATAAATCATATTTCTCATTACAATTGAGTTCTATTTTATCTTCCCAATTTGCATAGCTCGACAAACAGCGAAGCGATGAATGAATTGTCCTTGGAAAAAAAATTTACGTCATGTTTATCAAACTATTTCATTTATAACGCGACGCAGAGAATACACTATTTGAACACATACCCAAGCTTTTGCAGCAAAATGTAGTCATGTAACTACTGTTCTGATGTTGCATTTTCATTATAGCACCCAAATGAGTTGCATAATGGATTTTATACAACTCATTTGAGTTGCATAATGGTCATTAAAGAACCCATTTCATTGGTATGATTTTATCACTCAAACAGGAACTGTAAACCAGGTATTATATTCAGGAATCAGGTCGCTCTCGAATATAATTGATCTGTGACTCGTGTGGAAAACAATTTGATGCCGAAATTTTTTTTGATTTTCTCAATTGGGAAATTTGGCTATATGGATACTATCCGCGCAAAGTTGAAAGAATCGATTATGCTCTTGTGATAAGTTTTTACCCAAATCAGATAAAATTTTCGGAGGTCATCCAGAACATGAGTCACAATGGAATGGGCGTTGTGGAGCAAAATCGATTTTTTGAACCACCGTACTATGCATTATTTCAATTTGTGAAAGTGAATAGTGAATAGTGAAAATGAGAACTTAGAAGTCATTATGTGAGTAAAGAGTTGAAAAAATGAGTAATGAGAAGTGATAAATGATTTGTTTGAAGTAAGTAATGGAGAAAGAGATATGGAAAGTTAGACGCAAGTGGTGAGACGTGAGTTGTGATAGTTTAAAAATGAGAAGTAAGAGAGTGTAGTGAGGAAAACAGCAGAAGGGGTGAGAAATGAGATGATAATTGAAAAGTGAGAAGCGTAATGTCTAGAAATGAAGGAAGAAGGAGGATAAGAGAAGAAAGAAGAAAGAAGGGAGAATGAAGAAGATAGAAGAAAGAGGAAGAAGATAGAAGAAAGAGGAAGAAGGAAGTAAGATAATGGCAGAAGGGAGAAGTAAAAAGATTAAGAAATAAGATTAAGAAATAAGGAAAAAATATGAAAGAAGATGAAAGAAGGAAAAGAACGGTGAAGGAAGGAAAATTGAAGAAGGGTAGAGGAAGAGGAAATAAGCTAGAAGAAATAAGGAAGAAAGATGAAGGAAGTATATGATGGAAGTAAAGAACAAGGAAGCGGTAGGAAAATGAAAAAAGAAGTAAAGAAAGAAGGAGGGAAAAAAATTAAGAAAGAAAAAAGAAGAAGGATAAAGAAAGAAGGAAGATGGAAAAAAGAAGAAGGAAAAAAAGAAGTTGGAAAAAGAAAAAAGAAAGATGGAGAAAGAAAAAAGGAAGGAGGAAAAAGAAGAAGAAGGAAGGAAGAAGGAATAAGAAACAGAGAAAGAGGTAGAAGGAATAAGGAAAAATAATAATAAGGAAAAATATCACAATTTTAAATTCTTCTTTTTCCCTCCTCACTTTCAGCTTGATCAAAAAATTGTCGAACAACGACATAACAGATGCTCCGAATCTTCTTCTTTTCTATGTAACAGAAGCGATATAGATCATTTTGAAGTTTCCCTATAAGCTTCAAATGATATCGGCTCGGACAATGACATAAAATGAGATCCGTAAAAGTGCTTAGGTCTCTTTTAAATAATTCTAAAATGTTGCGAGTCATGGAAACATTTTGAGTGATAAAGCGTTTCGATTGCCTGGCATTGGTTGTTCCTAAAATTGGTTTTTATTTTCATAGATTCCCATACCTTCAGGTCCATACTAAGAGAAGAAGTTGGCAAGCTGCAAAAAGGTTCCGGTCCTGTAATCCGACTTGATGATCCGAGTCTCACCAGCATATCGGCTTTATCGTTACCATCTATTCCACAGTGTCCTGGAATCCAATATAGATTGACTTGGTTGCGACAAGACAGATTTTGGAGGGACTGAATGCATTCCCAAACTTGTTTTGAAGTGCATGTTGCCGACTTTAGAGCATTCAAAACTGCTTGGCTGTTGGACATTATGCATATATGTGAGTGTCTGTAATTTCTACGCAAACATATTACAGAACACTCTAGAATTGCGTGAACTTCCGCTGGGAATAGGGATGGCCAACTTTCCATGGGAATCGATATGTCTATCTCAGGGCCAGTAACTCCTGCTCCCACTTGGTTGTTCAGTTTTGAATCGCCTGTATAAAACGTAATTGATTCTGAGCGAAGTTTCAGTCCTCCATTTAACCATGTATTGCGCCCAGGATCAATTACTTTGAACAGTCGATTGAAATTGTACTTTTTCTCCATTCAGTCTTCATTGTTTATTACTAGGGAGTTTATACTAAAGTTTTTTAGGATGCTAAGATGACCCTTAAGAGGTTTTTGGATCTTCTGTTCCTTAAAGCACTCTTTTCAGCTTCTAATTGTACAATTTGATGCAGAGGAAGCATGTACAGTAAAGCATTTAGTACACTTGATGGTGTACTGCTCACCTGTAATTGAAATGGTCGCTAATCGTTTAAGTTTTTTGATCTGAGCATTTGGCTTACAAAACCTAATAACTTTAGAAGTACTCAATGAACATTAAGCTGCGAGGCAACAATGATTCAGTGAGGGATGTAATGCCAATAAGAAGAAGACCTGGAGGAATTTCTGAAAGTATTGCTAAAAGACCTTCTGAAAGAAAATTCTTAGGTGGTATTTTCAAAGGAATTTCTGAGGGTATTTCTAGAGTTTCTTGCGAAAGATTTTCGAAGAAATTCTTTGAGAAATTTTGTAATGAGTCACTGGACGAATTTCCGATGAATTACTTAGAAAAACTTATGATACAATTTCTGAAGGAATTTTTTAAGGTATGCTGGATGACTAACCGAATCAATTCCTGGGTATTTTTTTACGAAAAAATGTCTGGAGGATTTACCAAACGAACATTTAGGTAAATTCATAAAATATCACTAGGATCAAAAATTTTAAACAAGGTAAATAAAAATTCCCAAGGAATACTTGAGAATATCCGATGACATATGATGTTGGAAGGACTGCAATCCCGATATTTTAGATTTTTTTGGCTTAATTTCTTTTTTTATGGCTATTTTTTTTTTAAATTTCTTCCGAAATATCTGCAGAAATTACTCCGGAAAATTTAGTTGAAAAAATTCTTCCGGAAAATTATTAAAAAATGAGATAGGAAATCCTAAAGAAATTTTCGGAGAAGTTACTGACAGAAATCCCAAAGCATTTTCCAGCAGGAATTTTGAATGAAAGAAAAGATTTCTGGAAGAGTTTCCTAATGATTTTCTGAAGAGATTCCCGAATGAATGATCAAAAGATTATCCAGAAGGAATCTCTGAAGGTCTAAAAGATTTTTTGGAAAAGTTGCTAAAGAAATCCGGACGAATGGCCGGAAAAGAACTTTCGAAAGACTTCCTTGATGAAGTTGCTTTCGGGAAATTTTGAGGAAATTCAAGGAATTTCTTCTCAGATTTTCCTAAGGGCTTTCTTGAGAAACTTTTGGAAGAGAAACTTTTGCTAGAGCATTTCCAGCAGTATTTCCAAAGAAAATTTGGTAGGATTTTTTCTAAAAAAATTCCGAAAGTATTTTTAATTAAATTTCCGTAGGTATTTGTGAAGGAATTCCGAAGTATTTTCTAAAAGTATTTCTGAAGAAATTCCTAAAAGAATTTGTGAATTTCTTATAATTCCTTCTTTGAATTTTCAAAAGAATATCTAGAAGAATATCCAAACAGTGGGGGTCCCGTAGCGTAGTTGGCTACACGTTCGCCTTACAAGCGAATGGTCATGGGTTCGATTCCCAGCCCCTCCACCAAACCCTCGTCAGTCGCCGGATGCGCAGCCTACACGGTAGCGTATTGGGGAGCGCTCTAACCGTTGCGACTGCCTGATGACGACTGACAAATTGTTCTTCTCGGAGGCATTCCTCCAACGTACCCGGATAAATGGCAACCGAACAATGCGCAACGATCATTGGATCCACGACACGGACAAATGGACACAATAGACTCACGATGAGATGGACTGGCAACGACAACAATAATGGTAATGGAAAATCTAAAAATAGATTCTGTGTGGATTCTGTACAGCAGAATACCACAGTAGATCTCGGCACAGTAGCGGTTAAGTAACACAGAGTGCCTACCAAATAAATAAAGGAATAAAAAAGAAAAAGAATATCCAAAGGAATTTATGAATATTTCTTCTAAGTAATTTCTTGAGGATTTTCTGAAGAAATGCCTGGAAAAAAAATCTTGAAGGCATGTCCAAAGAAATTTTTCTAGAAATTTAAGAATGTCGGAAATTCTCACCGAATTTATTTTGGAAATTCCATTCGGAAATTCCTTCACGAATTCTTAAATACCTTTGGAAATTAGATCCGAAATACCTAATGAAAATTTCTGAAGGAATTCCTTCAGGAACTCCTATGGATATTGTTTCAGGAAAATCTTTGGAAAATTCATTTTCTTCAGATATTCCTTTGAAAACTCATCTGAGCATCCCTCGAGAATTCCTCTAAGAATTCTTTTAGAAATTTCTTCGGATATTCCATTAGAAATTTTTTAAGGAATTCGTTTGTAAAATCCTTTCGATATTTTTCTGGGAGAAAACCTTGCAAGAATTCATATAAAAATACCTAATAATTTTGGCGAATAAAATTAAATTTCAGGGAAAATATTCAATCTGGTGGGTCAGTAATTAGAAAAATTTAAGGGAACTCTTTTTTTTCTCAGTACAACTTTGGCGTATATAAATACATTTCATGGAACATATTGGATTTGGTAGGGCACGCGCCCAGCTTAACTCCGCCAGTGCTAGTTAGTTTTGGATAAACGAATTATTCTAAGTATTTCAAATTAAAAGAATAATTTCCCAAATAATGAGAAAATTGAAACAAATAATAGTATTCAGACTAATTCTAAACAATAGTGATTTAGGAAAATTTTTATCATGAAAAAGGAGGAACAGTGAGAAGTGAGAAAAAGTGAAGAGTGAGGAATACTAAGAAATGAAGGAAAGTGAGAAGTGGGTGAAACTGAGAAGTGAAGAAAAGTGATAACTTAGATAAATGAGAAAAAGGGAAAAAAGAAGTATTTAGAAATGTGGGAAATAAAAGGCAGGATGAATCATATCTTTCATTGCTTTATCCTGGGCATACGTCTACTTCTGAAACAGGAATAACATCCAGCATTGCGGATGTTCCGGAAATACGCATTATTTTTTTTTATAATACACCTTAATCATTCCCTTTTTCATGAGTAAACTTCTTTTTCTTCAATGGCTCTACATTCCAACAGGAACTTGGCCTGCTTTTCAACTTAGTATTCTATTAGCATTTCCTCAGTTATTAATTGAAAGCTTTTCTATGCCCGCCTTTGCATGATTATGCATCTTGTGTAGCAATTACAATGGATACACTATACCCAGGGAGTCGAGAATGTTTCCAACCCGAAAACATCCTAGACCGGACCGAGAATCGAACCGCCATCTCTGGATTGGCACGCAAGGCTACTGGAGACCCCTTCCTGAGTAAACTATGACCCCAATAAAGGGCTAACAATTATCTTTGCCTCAAACCGGCGAATTCATGCGTTCTATGAAATAAATACGTCTGCATGATTCGGAATTGTGGCTGTTGTTATATCCACCATTCTGTTTTAGTTTCGGCACCACTCTAAGTCAAAATCAGTCAAACCTCCAAGAGTCGATGTTCTATGACTCTATATCGACTCATGGAAGCTTATTTTACTGTTACTTTGATGGTTTCTTCAAACAGCTTTACAAAGATTTTCTATTCCTCATCTCTATATTTCCATGAGTCGATGGTCCCTTCAAGATCGATTCATAGAGGTGAGTACACCCAAATTACACCAAATGAACGTGATGTCAAACAGCCTTCATGGCAAATGAACCGATCTCGGCTTGAAAGCAAATTCTAAGAGTTTAAGTAATACTGGAGAATGCTTGAGTGAATATTTTCGGTTTAGTTCAAATGTCAAACTAATTTCAAATTTATATATTTCCAATCACTTTCATTTTGTATATATTATTTATAAAAAATTGAAGATTGTTTTGGTAGAGAAGAAATTAAAGTGTTTTTAAACCATATGATATTTAATATATAAAATAATGCTTTTATAAACTTGAAGACAATCAAGCATCCAACACAAGCGAACAAACCACTTTAATGGTTTCTTGTTTGCCTAGTGGTATAATCCCGCCTTAAGGCTAATCTAAGAATAAATGGATAGACTTTTTAATCTGACATGAGACTGATATGAGAAATGGACGAAAAATATAGCCAAACATATATTTTTTTTATTAATACATAATAAACATCCATAAGTTATCTAATTCTAAAAATCATTATCTTATGCTTTATACCCTTTATCTATATTGCCGTCATATGCATATTTGTCTCATGTTGGCTATATGCGTATAACGACAGTATACCTAATAGCTAAACTAAACTAAACTAAACATCAAATATTTTGAACCACTAAAAAATCAAATCAATCAAAATAATAGAAGTATTGTTTTGGAAATATCTGGAAAACAATTGATTGAAATGTTATCAACTTGCATGTAGAGATACTAAGTGCAAATAGTAATAATTGTGGAATGAGTCATTTGAATTGATCAGCATATCAAAAATAAAAACTGCTAACTGCCATAAGACGAGTTAGGACGAGACACTGAAAACGAGACACTGAACTGCTGTTAATTTGAACAATTTAAACTAGAGTGTAATTTTTTGACTAGTGGGTCGAAAATATTCAAACGTAGTATATAACAATTTCAACATATTTGTAGTTCACTGCCAAAATTTCAGCTTAATCGGTCATCGGGGAACAAAGTTACAGCTTGTCAAAGTTGACCATTTTGTATGAAAATCGCCCTCCGCTGCTAGTATTCGAAACACAGGTGTACGTACCCTCCCCTCTTTTTCTCCACTCCTAAAACATGCCAGGACCTAACAAATGATCCAGCAAAGTTTATTAGACCCAAAGTTATGTAAATAAATCAAAAAAGATCATTTAGGAACCTGTTAGAGGTTTTTGCCAACTTTTGTATGAAGTGGAATCACTGTGCGTCGCCCGTGCACATTGGGCCACGGAGCGGAGCTAGCCCGACAAAATACCTTGGAGCTTAGGGGATGCGTAATTTTGAGTTGGTGTCTTCGGAAGAGTGTCGTGTTTTGAAAAAATATGAAGCCCAGCGTCGAGCATTAGTTCAAATTTTCGCCGCATAGGTGGCGCAGCAATACGAACTTTTTTGTTTTACGGTTTAGAGCTTTGGTGTCTTCGGCAAAGTTGTAGAACGTGGAAAAATAATTGTAGTTGCCGAAGACACCTAAGCTGTATACCTTCTATTTGGAGAGATATAGTAAAAATTGTAAAGTTTCATCTTTTTTTCGATTTTTTTGGACTATTTACGAAAAATGTAAAAAATAACATATTAAAACCTAGCAGTCTGTCACAGTTGATAGTGCTCATGGTTTATGCAAGAGTTTTTGATATTTCATCAAGTTGGAAGAGAAATATTAACCTGAATATTGAAACATATCATGTTTTTTTTGGTATCAAATATATTAAATAGTTTTAAAGTTTGGTACAAAAGTAACATTAGTGGGTCAAAGCAAACAATTCATGGCTAACCAAGAACGAGTTTGCAAACACAATACACTTCAGTTGCCTTCTATTATTTTTCCCAGACTACAACTTTTATTAGACAACGTGACATATGAAGGACAAAATAATCAAAAATGACTAATCTACAAACAATTATGAAAACGCTTCTATTTGCACATTTCAATAGTTGTTGCACTGATTCTGGGAAGAAATCTCTGGCCGTTTGAGGAAAACTGTTTTCTCGACAATTGTTCGTATGGTGATACTGGATACTGATATACTAATTAATGTATGATATGTATAAACTGATTAAAATAACTTTTTGATAAGAAAATTATTTTTGAGCTTTTTTAGTGGAATATCTTCACTTGTCACAAGACGAGTTAATACAATCCCATTGAATTCCACCATAATTGTATCTTGACAGATACGTATTTTGACCTCAACAGTAAGGCCGTCTTCAGTGTCTCGTACTTGACTCGACTTAGACTTAGTCGAGTCAAGTACGACACTGAAGACGGCCTTACTGTTGAGGTCGAAATACGTATCTGTCAAGATACAATCAGTGGAATTCAATGGGATTGTATTAACTCGTCTTATGACAAGTAAAATAACTTACCTTGAGCCATATCGATTATCGGATAAAAGCAAAAAAACACATTCGCTATAATGTTTAACAAGAAAACCATAATTAATGAAGATGAAATGTTTTGATTTTGAAATCTCACCTGCATAACCCTCGGTAAATATGTATACTAAGATCAACAGCATACGCTTTGCCTACTACGATTCTTAATCGATATGTTGTGGCAAATATTTGCAGAACACGTTATCGTGCATCGATTATCAATATTAACTATAATTGGGTTGTTTAGTGGTATATATGTTTTTACATATTCTGAATCTGCATAAAAAACTAAGCCTATCCCCAATTTTTCAGAATTTTTTGAGCCACGGAACTATTTTTAATTTGCATTTTTAATTTACATGGGATTAAAAAATGTTCTTATGCTGCATGGGCCAACTGTCATTCTATGAATGTTATTGTCATTCTATCGATTGAAATGGCTTATTGTTTGCTGTATAAAAATGTAAATAAAAGGTTTACAAACAAAATAAAAATTTGTTCGAGATTAGCTAAGCATGCTTTTTATGTTAGACTATAAAAAATCTCATATTTTTCTTTGCTAAACAACCCAATTGAACATCCTAGTAGTAAGACTGAATTTATCGTAAACAAATATATATGACTAAAAATGTCAATCATGTTATGCGTTTAGATTGCATTTATCCGATGATTTGTACTGTGTGTTTTGTTACTCGATAAAAATATGTTTAATGTTTCGAATTCAATAACTTCCCTAACTCTATGATACTTTTATACCAAGTTACAGTAAAAACAACTCAAGCATGGACCATAACCATAATCAGTTGTGTAAATCAGTTAGTTCTGCCGCGTGTGATTAGCTTTTTTTGCAATTTTGGGTAAAATAGTGCGAGAAATATAAAAATCAATGAAATTTTACAATTTTAACTATATCTCAGCAATTTGAAGACATAGAGCTTAGGTGTCTTCGGCGACTACAGTTATTTTTTTACGTTCTACAACTTTGCCGAAGACACCAAAGCTCTAAAACGTAAAACAAAAAAGTTTGTATTGCAGCGCCACCTATGCGGCGAAAATTTGAACTAATGCTCGACACTGAGCTTCATATTTTTTCAAAACACGACACTCTTCCGAAGACACCAACTTAAAATTACGCATCCCCTAAGCTCCAAGGTATTTTGTCGGGCTAGCTCCGCCCCGTGGCCCAGTGTGCCGTGCAAGATGTATCGTGCAGTGCTGTACTCCCCTGATCGAACCGGCACCGCCAGATACACTGCTTTTCTCAACATTCCTCAACACATTTTCAGCGGCAAAAAAATCAGACGTCAAGAAAACCTCTGTTCACAAGCCTTGACTACTACGATCTCTCGAATGATACCGTGGGGGACCGAAATCCGTACAGCACCGAAATCCGTCCACCTCATGAGATATCAATAAATTAAACGAGGTTAAAGGTAATTAATGTAGGAATAATTAATCTTACCCTGTTCAGATACTTCACAGTAAGCTTTTAGGGCATATAATTGGAAAGAAGGCTTTGAAATTAAAACCACAAAAAAACAAAAACAAATCCCACCAAACGCGGAGTTTGTGCCGCCATTTTGTTTTCGGGTAGAGCATAATTGCACCAAAAGTAACTGTGTTTTAATTGCTAATTGCAAATCATTACATAAGATAAGCTAATACAAATCGAAGAGATCGCTTCTCAAGGTGCATATCGAACTATTTACAGTGGTAGTTTAGTCAATCAGGCTGTTTCAATTCAAATATTTAGTTAAGAAATAGCTGTACGGATTTTGATCCTTTGATTCGAAATCCGTCCACGGTGGACGGATTTCGAGTCAGGAGTAGTTGATTTAATTCATTATTTTATCATGTTTTTCGTAGTTTTTAATGAGTAAATGTAAAATACTTCAAAAGTAGAAGCCTTCATGCGCCTGTGTCAATGACAAACGTTTTATTTACATTCGATTCCTATTTTCTAATGACTTTTTCATATACTAAGGTGCTTAAGTGTACGGATTTCGATGCCCCACGGTAGTAAAATCTTGAAAATCCTTCCTGGTGTCTGTCAGTGATAGCAGCAGAGAAATTCAGAGACGCATAGTGACAGGAAATTATACGTACTCTAGACTCCGCATATCGATCCGATCGAATAGAGTTCGCCGCCGTACCAAACTGACTTTCAATAAAACGCTCATTACACCGGTAGTCCTCTAAACCTGGACGATGCTCTTGGAGGTCCAACGTGCACTTGGAGTTTTTGAAAGGAAGTGCTGCGTACCATCCATGGCGGGGTGCAGATACGGGGGACGGTACGTGGAGGAGGCAAATGAACCACGAGTTGCATAAGCTGCTGAGAGAACCATTCATCATTAACACCGCGAAATCGGACGATTGCGGTGGGCCGGGCACGTAGCCAGAATGTCGGACAATAATCTGGTGAGAATGGTTTTCGACAACGACCCGACGTGAACAAGATGGCGAGGTTCACAGCGAGCAAGGTAGATCGATCAAGTGGAGGACGATTTGCGGACCCTCCGCAGACTGCGCGGTTGGCGACGTGCAGCCATGGACCGAAATGAATGGAGAAGACCAATATCCACCGCACATGCCACCCCGGCCTAGTCTGATAATTAATAAAATATTGCTTCGATACACTGATGATTCCAAAAATGAAATATCTTTAACAAAAAAATCAGAAAGGTTATGTACAAGACACAACCGCCCAACGTAAACTACGTAAGGCAGTTTTGTTCATTGAGGATTGTAGTGTCATCATGCATGAATATTTTTAGAAAATTCATTTGATTACTTATGTCACTGGTTTCGAACAAAACTAGCGTATCTTAAGATATATAAATTGTTGGCGATTCAAACCATGCGTGAGTCAAATCCCATCAGAATCATGGCCTAGAGATTTACTCATGATACGAATCGCAATTTGCATCATTGCATGATATTTACTTGTTCTTCATTGTTGAATGCATTGAATTAACTGTTTTTCGTCTAAAACAATGGATAATAATTGCACATATAAACAAAACATACGACTCAATTGCGTTTTGACGCTTTTTAGAACGAAATCATTTTTCGGTGAGCGAGCGAAGCGATGCTATTCTGGCCGAGAAACTCAAGCGCGATGCTCCCCTTACAGAATCGCAGGCGAGTTAGCTCGTGCATGAAACCTCGATGATTCAGATTTGAGTATGATTCTACCAACACTGAGTGTCACTATGGATAAAATATTCGTGCAACCATTTTATTAATATCATTGCAAGACTTTTGAATCAGGGAGCAGGAAGGTGATAGCTCTATTGTAACTCATATAGACGGTTTCAAGAATGTATGCGTTCCGAAGCTTTTGTCGTATACAATAAGTACCGCATGATTGCACCCACGTATTATGAAAATATCTTAAGTGCATTCACACTTCCTGAATCAAATTTAAAACCTTCTGATTCAGGCTCGGGAGTAGGCCATGCTCACGGATAGAAGTGTTTCTATTTTGTGACAGGATTTTTTTTTTTTTTTTGTTTATTTCGGCTTGTGCCTTTTCAACGGAAGCCCCAGTTTTTATGTGATTTTTTCGCTTGTGATTCCAATGTTGTTGCTAATGTTTTGGGCAGTACATCAGTGCTTTTCAAGAATTACTGAGCACAAAACTTAGGTGTCATAACATCGCTTTCCGAAAATGTAACGGCGCTTGGAGCTGGAACACACGACCCGCTGGTATTAGCAGAACAACACACCTTCGAAGACGGTACGGACGAGCTCTACGTTATATTTGTATATGGAACCGGTCGATTGGCGTTCAAATTTGGCTAGCACAGCAGTTACGGTCACGGAAAGCAACATTTACGGAAAAGAGCTGGTCGCTATGGTGCTCTGGATAATATTAGACGATGAGTAAGCCTCCATACAAGGTAAGATCTCCTCGGAAGGGAGCGGTTATTGCTTTCTGCGTAAATCCGCGTATATCAAGGTTGTTGCAGTATTCACACTTTATTCATTTTACCACACAAGAACATGATTCTAAAATTAGATTAGGTTATGATAACACAGAAACAGTTAACAATATTAATTGTGGTAACATCCCTCAATATTTGGTTGCGAAACACGTTCGCTTAGTTTTTTCGCACCCAATCAGCCAATGGATGGAGGCTATCCAGATCTGAAACTTACACCATCTATTCAGAGTTGCTTTCCGGTTATCTCACTACCCTTGTTTTTAGCTCAATGGTTTCTCTGCATCACTTCTTAATTGACCGAAAATTGAACAAAACAATCAGTGATTGTTCCTCAACTCAGTAACTATGAATATGCTTTCGAAAAATGAATGTTCCATATACATAAGACCGTTCCGATAATTATAAATACATTTTGTTTATTAAATAATTCCATTTTTTTTAACAAGTGTTCAACTATTTCATGGTTACATAAAGTCTAATATTCTGTTTACTTTCATGTAGAATCGAGTTCTATAGTTTTTTTTCCTTCACAATGTTTCGAGAAGTTTGCACACCATGTTTTTCTACTATTACCCAACGTTTACGAGACCATCTTCCCCTCCCCTTGGAACCTTCAATAGAATTGAAGGCTGCATGTAAAATTGACTGTGTTGTTGGATGACACCACATGCAGAATAATACTTGAGTCAGGATGGTTGTTAACATACATACATATTATTTCATTATTAAGGTTCAAAAAACAATTTTGAAATTCATTCACATTTAATTTATTATTATACACTAGTCGGCCCAGCAGACATATTATAATAAATATAGCTATATCCTTGTACTGTGAAAATGATCTAAACCAACAACTTTCATGGAAAAAGAAGTGATCTTCACTCATTGAAGCTGTTGATTTTAGATTCAGGCACTGTTAGAATTATTGTCATATCAAAAAAGTTGCATAGATGTTTTTCCAACTAACTGTACCTCACTATAAACTAGTTTTATCTAGTTTTATGGAAACATTTCCAAACATTTGTAATGGAAATAATATACTTAGTAACATCAAAATTCCGATTACATTTTGTTATATCTTATTTCACGTAGGAAGGAAGTTATGTATGTTATGTTATAAAAAAAATGTAAACCATACAGGAAACATGTCTGATAATGAACTATGATGGTGCTATGATGTTCTAGGATTTGTAGCATTTATTACATTCTACCTTCTTCATATATAATTTTCTTCATGCGAAATTGATAAAACTTACTATTTTTTGTGCTTCTGCCTGTCGTATTGAGGCAGGTTTGCGTCTGCTACGACAATAGAGGCTTGTCTGCAGCCGTTTGATCATTTATTCATCCACTTAGAATTCATTTGTTGATCAAAATCATTATCAAATCAGGGGGGAAGGGGAATTTAATTTCTTTTTGCTCTTTTTTCGTTTCAGAGAGCGAGCAAAGGCGTTTAAACCTAGGCTATTAGCCAGGGCAAGGCTAATACCTTCGCCCCATCCGAGGAAAATCATCGGCAAGGATAATGGAGTGACATAAATTTCTTAGCAAAGTCACTCCCAACGTATTTCCACAAATTTTCTATCATTTGCTTATAATGATACTCCTAAACCACATACCCTACCCACCATCCAATTCCTTGACATCTATGAGGGCGTCGGTGAGTCGCTGGCCTCTCGTTAAGTAGATGTCATATCATCATTTCCTTCCCTTTCCTAGTAACGGAGAAGATGGGCGTGGCCGGCAATGATAGCTTTCATGTTTTATCATTTTGGACCCCCAATTGGATTTCCATTGAATCCCAAATGGAAATCCATAAGCAATTGGGGTAAGAAAGGTAAAGAATATACATGACAACTATCAGTATGCAATCTACGAAATACTCCGTTACAACGCAACGCAACGCAACGCAAATTTAAAACCTTCTGATTCAGACGCGCATTTAATTGGACAAAATATTATTAGGCCGATATAAATATGTTTTAAAAATATGTCTACATTTTTCCAAAGTCGTTTTTTAATATAAAAATGTTTGTGCAATTACATTGCGATGATTGCATTACTAGCAAGGACATTGGCATTGATAACAATTGATCGTCGCATGCCTGCACAAACATGCCCCTATCTGCATCACTTTTTATACACCATGCACTACATTATGCATTTCTGTTACATTTGTTTCGACCGCTGTCACTGGTCCGGCTCCATTGTTCTACTTTTAGTGCGAAACACCGCTCAAAAAGCAGAGTCCAAAAGCCAACCGCACTGAACGGCGACGGCCGAAACGAGACTCTAGCGGACAAGAAAAGAGGGTGCTGCCAAAATGATCCGATACCCTATTTTAACGTTCATAACCCAAAGTTTCAATATAATTGACAAATTGGTAGAGAATTTCCGAGTCGATTGATATATAAATCTCAAAAATCCATCGGAAGATAAAGGCGCTATTAACGTTTAAAATCTTATATGATTTCGTGACGGTCTCGAATTTGGAAATTTTCATTTGTCACCCTGTATCTGAGTCTTCCCCTTAGACGTAGTTTACGTCAAAATGTTTAGAAAAGCGCATAATATTCGTTCGTGACGTCTTTCTGGCTGATTGTGCACCGAAGTGTTGGTTTCTCGTTGTTCGCAACACATAGGATTGGCGGATAGTAACGCTACACCAGCTACACACAGTAACGATACATATGATACATTTTTGAAGCTACATCAGTTGAACAAATTTACTAAAATAAATAGCACAATTGCCGTTTAAATCCAGGTCATTTTCTACATTCGGCACTTCAAATTTCTATATTGAATAAAGCGGGTTTTGAAAACGTAAAAATGCTTCGATATATAGAATACATCTGTTCGCTACTAGGGAAAGCATCATTCCCACAATCAACGGTAAACGCATGTTTATCCTCGAAATCCATTAAGATAAAGGCATCGTCCCGACAGGACAATAAAACAACAGCAATCAGCAACTTTCACTGGCACCCCTACCCTTGGTCTGCCGAACAAGAGGGAGATCATGAGTTAAATGCCATTTCCTGCCAGCACCTTGTCCTCAGGAGAAACGATATCCACTCGCCGCCAACTAATAATGGAAAATCTATTAGTGAAATTGTGCCGATAAATCTTTTCGCCAGCCCATAAAAATAAATAATAATGTAGCACTTCCTACGCCCGAAACCAGGCGAACATCTTCATCCGTCGTCGATCCATCCCTGGATACGATTCTACGTTGCCCGTGTCCGAGCTTCACTTTCTCCTGCCAGGTCTTCCGGAGCGACATCAGCAAATAATCGAACATTCCTCATGTGGCTTGTGAGACATGTTCGCTACTCTTTTTCCTCCGCTTTTTTGGCACATAATCAAATTTGGCATTATTTATTGGTATCTAATGCGAGTTTACGGGCGTCCGAGGAGCATATACAAAACGAAAGTGAAAGTGCAACGCTTGGAACAAAGACATTTCAATAAATTTCCTCCCTCCCGAAGCACGATTATTGCCCAGCATCGGAATCGACGCATGTACCAACATCGGTGGACGGAAACATATGTGACACACTCAAACAGGATGGGTCACGAAAATTTTATATTTCCTTCAAATACAATAAGTTTATTTCACGTCAGTCCATGAACCGCGTTAATACAGAAAATGACGTAAAATTACCTGCAGGGGACGTGAGAGACTTCATAACTCTATATTTAAATATGATGCAAGGTGTCTTCTACGAGCTTTTTCACGAGGCGATGTTCATATGTCATATTGTGCTATATCTGGTCTACTGCTTAAGCCTTAAGGTATCCAGAAATTTAGGCCTTAGGATCTACCTCCTAGGATCTACACTCGCAACCGAAGATCTAACGAACTTTAAAAATGGCACATGTCTTTTGTGATGTATAATAATAAATAAATATAATACATCACTGTTTAATTTCGATGAAATTACATTCTTTTGACGCACGCTGTCTTTACGGAAGGATCTTTCGCCCTTTGCTTCATCTGTTCTGCTCCAGGATCAATTTACATCTGAGTCAGGGTTTTTTATTTCTCCTGTGCAGGATGGAAATTGGTCCGCATCAGCAAACAAGTGTGGTTTGTGGCTTTTCTCTTGCGTAGTGTGGATCAGCTACCCAGTCGGCGGAGAAGACGAGGGAGCGAATAATTTGCAAAGAAGTTTGTCTTTTTTATTGAACTTTATAGCTTTGGGGACCCTGATGGGTTGTAAAGTAATTGAGTAGTTTCTCACAGGACAGACAAACGTACTATAAACTAAAAGCATGCATCTATCTCAATAAGCGTATTATCCCTTCTTGTCCCAAATAACAAGTGAATATTAAAGTCAGAAGTTCGTCACAATTCAAACATGAGCCTAATACTCGTGAATAGCTTCCATTGTAATTAAAAGGATTTGAATGAACCACATTTTTTCCGCTGTCGCTGATGGAGTGGTTCTCTGCTTTTTTGACAGTTGACACCACCTGCTGCATTCAGAAATGCAAATTAATCAACCAATCCCCCTACAACGAACAGAGCAGCACAAAGCCTGGAATCTCGCGAGATTAGCTTCCGCTTTTGTCGGTGAAAGTCAGAACACTCACGCACGCATTCGATGCCACGATGATGATGATGATGATGGGAAATTAATGAATATTTTATTGGAAACCAATTGATATGGAAATTAGGTCACCCGCTTCGAAGTAAATCACGACAGCGGTTCTGATTGAGCAACATTGCAGGAGGTGGTAAGGGTACAGCCGGAGATTAAAAAAAATGATGTGACGCAAACTGTCACATTCCCCATACTGAACCGTTCCACGGCTGGGTTTAAAGAGGGAACGAGTGCTCCAGTAACGGAAAGTTAATATTTATTGAAGCATTATGTTAATTTATCGCAAAATAATGGAGTTACAAATGACGGTGGCTTCCTGCATCGACGCGCATATGAGGCACTTCGATATTAAATTTCGGTGGCCCTTAATGTTCTTTGAATCTCCCATGCCGCATCCTTTGCAAGTGAGTTGTCGGCAGGGCAGGTTTGAAAAATTGATAAACTCGCGAAAAGCAGCTGTTGCATCCGTTTTGATATCGAACTGCTGAGGGGTTTCGGGTGTACTTTTTTATTGCACTGAACAGTGATAAATTGCGAAATCTTTACTACGTGACAGTGATTTGTTGCATACATTAATTTTAATAGTTCTAGTTATTAGAGAAATGCTGTGTGCATTTCTGCGTATGCCGAATAATAACTGTTAAAGGTTAAGCGCATATGGCATCCTGTTTCAGCGTTCTCCTACGTAGACCATAGATGATCACTCTAAAAACGATCTTAATTGGAGAGTTGTATAAACAAACCACGGCACGGCAAATGCTGGGTAAAGCGTACCATTGGTACTTCGCGTACCTGAAGGAATAAAAGAGACCCCATTTTGCGGTCCGTAGCCTCTTACCCAGCAACTCCTATCCCTACCTCCTCGTGGCGCTAGCCAGGAGACGAGCAACTTTAGGGAAGATCAGGTAACCAACCCCGGGGGCAGCAGGGACCATGTCCAAGGACTTGACGACCCCTGCCCAGCTGTCTGCGAGCCAGGGAGAATTGCCTAGGACGTGGTGAGATTTAGCAGTGGGCTCTGCTAAATCCGTCCCAAAAAAACCACAAGTGTCCTTAAGCAGACTCTATCAAAGCGACTGTGTGCCGCTTCACAAGCACAAGCCCAGGGAGTGCCACTGGCACATCAGGGTTGATACCAGTAAGACCCTGATTATGGTATACTGGTTGCGTGTTATTGGACTTTGTATCTGAATATTGGAATATTGTGAACGCGAGGGCTGGTAGTCTGGTTATTCTATTCTCTCTATTCTCTTAGTAAGGCCGGGTGACACCGACCTGAAACGGCGAATGGGCTAATGACCAGGCTGTCTTTCGTCCCCTAAAACCGTGGCGGGCCTTGTAGCACGCGGTACAATCCTGTCGCTCAGCTGGTAGCTGAGTGGGAGAAGGCTCAGATGCTCCTTCCTGACTAGCGCTGAACTGGCTCTGAACAAGAAAGTGTCAACCCTCGCATTGCCTCCCTGCATGCCGCAATGTATGTATAGATAACCATGGGATCGCGAAGGCGACTACACCAGCAGGATTCGACAGCAGCCGCAAGGGGGACCCAACAGCGATGACTTCATGTAAACAAAAAATTTCTAGGGAGGGAGCTGAGGCGAATGGCGACAAGTAGAAACCTTTCGCCTGGCGCAGTAGTCTTGATCGGTCACCTCAAAGGTCGCCGGGAGGAGGCGATGGTGGAGCTCGTGGTGGGTCAGACGAGGTGTCGGTCGATGTCAAAATGGACGGCCCCACTCTGACCAAAGTCATCAACTCGGTGATGACCAACCATGGGAATAATGGAGTCCAGACCATGGAAGTAATTACGAACGTTTGTCACCTCCCCCTTGAGGGGGGGCGCATGAGACGGAGACAAAAGTTCGAAAGAGGCGAAGATGGCACTGGTCCCCATTGCCCACGTACCCAGAACCGCCAACAATTGGTTCAAACAATATAGTGGACCCATAAAAAAAAGCACTACTCGGAATCATTGCACAAAATAAAAACATAAATTTCACATGCATTTTCAAGATGTATATTAGTATACTTACGCTAAATCCTTAACCTAAAGTTTAATTTGTGTGTGTGTGTGTCAGTGTAACCGTGTATCCCTCGGCGACCGCAAACCTTGATGTCTGCCCGGACAGAACGCGAATGCTTGCCGGCTCATGCCAGCTATCCGTGCCAGCCACTCCAGTCCACCATCGCTCTGGAATGCAGCTCACAGGACACACCACATAATTATATGCAGTGAACGAAAGGCCTGTTGGAGAATATATTAAGAAACACCTTATTGCCACTTCGATCATAGAGTCGTTTCGTATCGGAATTGCTTTGAAACTCCACTCTTACCGATCTCACTGCAAATCACCGCCCTGCTCCATACTTTTCACTGCTTGGAGCAGGCACATTTTGTCGGCTATATAGGGCTGTTGGGCAAATAAAAATTAACCACCATTCATCAAAATTTCAGGCTAGCTGTTACCTTGCCCTAAACCTCTAAAAATCATCCACTGCACTGCACACCAAGAGTTTAAAGCCTCCGCAAACGAAATCAATTATATGCACTTCAAAGTAACACACTATCGATCAGGCGATCAGACCGCATCGTGCTTTCGTGCTGTGCGGTTCTTTCTCTCTTTGCGGAAGGAAGTTTTTAATACTACCCGAAGCTATTTTAATTTCAACGGTGCTTCTTAGCGCTATTTGTACCCACTGATCCCGTTACGATCTTTGCAAGGACCCGTGCCTTCGTTTTACGTTGGACCCGTTTGCGGAAGTAAAATTCCGACAAGCGGTGGTAATCCTGCAGGGACACCGTTCTGGGAAAAAACTCTTAGAAGGTCCCGTCTCCACTCTCAGCCATTAGCATTAATATAAACAAGAGGAATGGGGAGCCTCTGAATTCTCCACTTCCTTCAAAGAAACAAGGTTTCAAGACCGTCCTGCCAAAGCGCGGAAAAAATAGAAGGAAGCTGGAGAATTCAGATATTCCTTCTAACTCTAATATCGGAAATAATTCTTCTCCAATCGAACTGAGCAATCAGTTCGATTTGATTAATGATGAAATTGAGCAAATCGAATATACCTCTAGCCCAGGTGATTCGATTCATGCGAAAAAGCAAAGGATACCGCCAATTGTGGTATCTGTTGCCGAGTTTTCTGGTTTTCGGAATGAAATCTTGAGTAACCTTCAGGGGATCAAGGTTTCATTTCAGATTGCTAGGAAGGGTGACTGTCGCGTTTTGCCGGGATCCTTTGACGATCGCAAACTTCTTCTTCAGTATTTAACTGAGAAGCGCCATAAATTCTTCACATACGACGACAAAACTGAGCGATTGTACAAAGTCGTCTTGAAAGGTCTCCCCAGTGATGACAAATCACTGGATGAAATTAAAACTGAAATTTCTCAATTACTTGGATTTTCACCAGTCCAAGTAATTAAGATGAAAAAGAAATCCCACTCTGGTACTTCTCAGAGGGGCATTTCTCAAGAATTTTATTTAGTTCATTTTAACAAAAGTGAACTAAATAATATGAAAAGTTGGAAAAGGCCTGTATTATGTCCCATGTCCGTGTTACATGGGAACATTTCCGCAGGCCTGGGGAAATTCAAAACCCCACCCAGTGCCGTAAGTGTCAAAAGTGGGGTCATGGAACCAAACATTGTCACATGGATGCTAAATGCATGATTTGTGGTGGAACCTCTCACGCCAAGGACGCATGTCCTGTGAGAGAAGATTCCAATAAATTTAAATGTGCAAATTGTGGGGGCAATCATAAATCCAATTTCTGGGAATGCCCTTCACGCAAAAAAGTTTTGAATTCCCGTGCAAAATTGATGACGGGAAATTCCAATCGGATCCCAGATTCGACGGGTAGAAATTTTTCAAACGCTCAAATTTCGAAACCAGTTACCGGTCGAGCAATTCATACCCACCAAAATTCACAAACAAATTTTGCCGCTCGTCAACGGGTAGCAAGCACTAAAGTAAATTCCAATTTTTCCAATGTACCTACGTATGCAAACATCGCTGCTGGTAGAAAAAATTTCTCTTCTCAAAATGAGGTTTATACCCATGTCCCAACGGAAAATAACGGTCATGTTGCCGATTCAGGTAGCATGACTGCTTCCGATTTTGATTTTTTTAACTGAACAATTGCATCACATGATTGATGCAATGTTCAAAGCAAATACCATTCCTGAAGCTGTTCAGGTTGGTATAAAGTACACACAAAAAATTGTTATCGGACTCCGTTTCAATGGATCCAAATAATTGTGTGAAAGTTCTAAATAGGAATGCCCGCTCTCTAAAGGGTAAGGAAGATGAATTATTCAACTTCCTAACAGTTCATAATGTGCATATTGCCATTATAACTGAAACCTATTTAAAACCAGGACTCTCCATTAAAAGAGATCCAAACTATTTTATCTACAGAAATGATCGTCTTGACAGCGCCTGTGGTGGGGTCGCCATCGTCATTAATAGACGTATCAAACACAAATTATTTTCTTCATTCGAAACCAAAGTTTTTGAAACCTTGGGAGTTTCTGTTGAAACAAATTTTGGACAATTTTCCTCCATTGCAGCCTACTTGCCTTTTCAATGCAATGGGCAGCAAAAGAATTTGTTGAAAGCTGATCTTCAAATTCTGACTCGCAACAAATCAAAATTCTTCGTAATTGGTGACTTCAATGCCAAACACCGTTCATGGAATAATGCTCAAAGCAATTCCAACGGCAAAATATTATTTGAAGATTGTTCTGCGGGATATTATACTATTCAATATCCCAATGGCCCTACTTGTTTTTCTTCCAGTCGAAATCCTTCTACAATTGATTTAGTTTTAACGGATTCAAGTCAGCTGTGTGGCCAATTGGTAACTCATGCTGACTTTGACTCTGATCACCTTCCTGTGACATTTGAAATCTCACAAGAAGCCATTTATAATCCAATCAGTTCTACTTTTAATTATCATAGAGCTGATTGGGATTTATATAAAACATATATCGATAGGAATTTTGATGTTAATATTCCTTTGGATACCAAAAGTGATATTGATAATGCGCTCGTATCTTTGACAAATTTAATTGTCGAAGCCAGAGGCATTGCAATTCCTAAATGTGAAATTAAATTCAACTCCATTATTATTGACGACGATCTTCAGCTTCTGATCCGTCTTAAAAATGTGAGGCGAAGGCAATACCAAAGAACTCGCGATCCCGCTTTAAAAGTTATTTGGCGAGATTTGCAAAATGAAATTAAAAAACTTTTCGCTATTCTGAGAAATACCAACTTTGAGAATAATGTCTCGAAGTTGGATCCCAGTTCGAAACCCTTTTGGAAATTAACGAAAATTCTTAAAAAACCTCAAAAGCCAATTCCAGCGCTTAAAGAGGGAAATAAAATTTTATTAACAAATGGCGAAAAGGCTCAAAAACTTGCTCAGCAGTTCGAGAGTGCCCATAATTTTAGTCTAGGTCTCACTAGTCCAATTGAGGATCAGGTTATACGGAGCTTCGAAGACATTCTCAACCAAGATAATGTTTTTGACCCTTCGTTGGGAACTAATTTGGATGAAGTGAGATCTATTACTAGAAAATTTAAAAATATGAAAGCCCCGGGTGATGATGGTATTTTCTACATACTTATCAAAAAACTTCCTGAGAGCTCTTTATCCTTTTTGGTTAATTTATTTAACAAATGTTTTCAATTGGCATACTTCCGCATAAAACGCCAAAGTTGTTCCAATTTTAAAGCCGGACTAAAATCCAGCTGAGGCTTCTAGTTATCGCCCAATCAGTTTGCTTTCTTCAATAAGCAAACTGTTTGAAAAGATTATTTTAAATAGAATGATGGTTCATATTAATGACAATTCTATTTTTGCTGATGAGCAATTTGGTTTTCGCCATGGGCATTCAACCACTCATCAGTTATTAAGAGTTACGAACTTAATTCGGCTCAACAAATCTGAAGGATATTCGACTGGAGTTGCTCTTCTTGATATAGAGAAAGCATTTGACAGTGTTTGGCATGAAGGTTTGATTGTAAAATTGATGAATTTTAATTTTCCTCTGTACATTATTAAACTGATCCAAAATTATTTATCAGAACGCTCACTGCAGGTAAACTATCAGAATTCTAAATCTGATAGACGCATAGTGGCTGGAAATCGTACGTACTTTGGACTCCGCAAGACGCTCCGATCGAATAGAGTTCGCCGCCGTACCAAACTGACTATCTACAAAACGCTTATAAGACCGGTAGTTCTCTACGGACACGAGACCTGGACGATGCTCGTGGAGGACCAACGCGCGCTGGGAGTTTTCGAAAGGAAAGTGTTGCGTACCATCTATGGTGGGTTGCAGATGGCGGACGGTACGTGGAGGAGGCGAATGAACCACGAGTTGCATCAGCTGTTGGGAGAACCATCCATCGTTCACACCGCGAAAATCTGAAGACTGCGGTGGGCCGGGCACGTAGCCAGAATGTCGGACAGTAATCCGGTGAAAATGGTTCTCGACAACGATCCGACGGGAACAAGAAGGCGAGGTGCACAGCGGGCAAGGTGGATTGATCAGGTGGAGGACGACTTGCGGACCCTCCGCAGACTGCGTGGTTGGCGAAGTGCAGCCATGAACCGAGCTGAATGGAGAAGTCTTTTATGTGCAGCACAGACCACTCCGGCCTTAGTCTGAAAATAAATAAATAAGATTACCTGTTAGAGCTGGTGTTCCCCAAGGCAGCATACTGGGGCCCATATTGTATAACATTTTTACTTCTGACTTACCTGATTTACCACCAGGGTGTCAAAAATCTTTGTTTGCAGATGACACAGGTCTCTCAGCCAAAGGGCGAAGCCTTCGTGTCATTTGTAGTAGATTGCAAAAAAGTTTGGATATTTTCTCCACTTACTTGCAAAAATGGAAAATTTCCCCTAATGCTTCCAAAACTCAGCTTATAATTTTCCCACATAAGCCGAGAGCTTCTTATTTGAAACCTTCTAGCAGACATATTGTTACTATGAATGGGGTTCCAATTAATTGGTCTAGCGAAGCTAAATATTTAGCACTTCTGCTAGATCAAAATTAACTTTTAAAAGTCAAATTGAAGGCATTCAAGCCAAGTGTAACAAAGATATTAAGTGTCTATATCCACTTATAAACAGAAAATCAAAACTTTGTCTTAAGAACAAACTTTTGATTTACAAACAAATTTTAGACCTGCCATGTTGTATGCTGTGCCAATATGGGCTAGTTGCTGCAATACCAGAAAGAAGGCACTTCAGAGGATTCAAAATAAAATTTTGAAAATGATTCTGAAGTTGACTCCGTGGTATAGTACCAATGAACTTCATAGATTTTCTAATATTGAGACATTGCAACAAATGTCCAACAAAATAATTTCGACGAATTTTAGACAAAAATCGTTGCAATCTTCTATTGCAACGATTAGCTCCTTGTACCCTTAGTATAAATTAGGTTAAGTTTAGTTTAAGTAGAAAACATTGTAATTCCTACATGGTTTAATTCAACCAGAGGAAATATCCTAACTGCCAGAGGCAATTGAAATGTATTAATAATAACTAAAAGCGTAACATAGCAAATAAGGATTATAGTGTTAAGAAAACACGGAACACCTAGTCTAAGAGATAAATGCATGTATTAGATAATTAGCAAATAAAAATAGTTAAAAAAAAAATCGATCAGGCGATCAGCACGGCGATACAAATTTTCGATGCGCGTATTGCCTGCTTGGCAGTTAACCGAAAACTGATTGGAGATCGGGCTTTATTTTTGTCTCTTGCAGTGTGAGCTTTGTCGTCGCTTATCATCGGTGTCTAATATTCAAAGCCGGGAGATAATCTCAAGGGAGTGTTTCGTTGGATGCTGTGCGAAGCAGGGTTTCTGAGACTAGTTTATGGCTCACTTGGTAGCCAGTGATAGACTGCCTTCCAGAGATGCAGTATTATTGGCTCGTAGTTCTTCAACTGCCCTTACGGTTGGGGAGATATGAGATGTGGCTCTCACATGGGATTCTGTGACGAATGTTTTGTTGGTGTGTTGTGTGTGTGATGTGTTTTACATGGTAGATAGAATTGTGTTTCCGTTTCGTGCGGCGACTTTATCAGCTGTTTTGTAGCTATCGCGAGGCCGTCGGACGTGTGCAGGTTACACGTTTCGGGACGTAATTATGTCCTTCCTGGACAACCGAGTAAACTACAGTAAGGACCTGAAGCAGGCCGTACTGACCCTCTGCGCTCTAGTCATGGAGGCGAAGTCGGAATGGAAGTCCTTGCTGGAAGCCAGTAAGGAGGCGGAGCACAAGATCCACCTTCTTACTGAAGAAAAGGAGTTGGCGGTTAGCCAAGCGGTGAAGGCCTCGAAGGAGGCTGAATCGAAGATTCGGCTCCTTACAGAGGGGAAGCAGCTGGCGGAGAGCCAGACTGCAGAGTTTCGAAGGCGTATGGCAATTAGCGGAGCAACTTCTAAGCTTAGTAAGGTCACGCAGGAGGCGGACCTGAAGGTAGCTAAAAAAACCTCGGTTAGGACAGTCGAGAAGGTCCGAGTGGATAAGACCGAGAGGAAAATGGTACCTTCACCAAGGATGATACCGGAGGATCGCCGGGAAAAAGGGTGCGCCTTCTAATGGCAGTGACAAGCGGAAGGACAGAGGCGAAACGATTATTGTCAAGACTGACGATAAAAGCTATGCCGATGTCTTAAAGACTATGAGAGGCACGAGAAGCTCTCTAGTCTGGGAGGGGATGTCAACTGCATCCGAAGAACTGCTGGGATGTGATGCTGCTCGGAAGAGTTCCGAGTATAAAAAGTTGACAGAGGAGGTCCTGGGTGACGGGGTTCAGGTTAGAGCCCTGTGCCCAGTCTTGAACATCCAGTGCAAGGGCATGGATGAGATAACCGAAGCCGGAGACCTGGTAGACGCACTGAAGGAGCAGTGCAATGTCGAGATCCAGGAATCCGCGATTCGGTTACGCAAAGGCTTTGCGGGAATGCAGGTTGCCTCATTCCAAGTACCTATGGCCGAGGCCAAGAAGGTGCTGGATAAGGTAAAACTGAAGGTGGGCTGGTCGGTGTGCTCGCTGAGCACAAGCCAACCCAATCAGGCCTGTTACAGGTGCCTTGGCCACGGTCATAAGTCCTATGACTGTAAGGGACCTGACCGTAGTAAGCTGTGTCGTAGGTGTGGAGCCGAAAACCACCAGGCTCGCACCTGTCACGCTGCACCAAGATGTCAACAGGCATCTCACCGGTGCTCAGGCCTGTCCGGCCTCTAGAAGGGTCCAGACATGCAAGTAACACAGCTAAACTTGAACCACTGCGAGGCGGCTCAACTGCTGCTACAACAGTCGGTTATCGAGAGTAAAGCTGATGTTGCCTTGCTGTCCGACCCATACCGCATCCCTGCTGGGAACGGCAAGTCCGGTATAATGGGAATTTGGGCTTGTGGGCGATGCCCCATCCAGAAGATAATATCTTCTCCCGACGATGAGGGTTTTGTCATAGCAAAGGTAAACGGAATTTACTTTTGTAGCTGCTACTGTCCTCCTAGATAGAGTATAGAGCAGTACACTAGGGTGGTTGATATTCTTGCGGCGAAATTAACTGGCCTTAAACCAGTAGTTGTAGCAGATGACTTCAATGCGTGGGCAGTGGACTGGGGTTCCCGGTTCACTAACGCTAGAGGTCATATCCTGCTAGAGTGATTAGCGGTGTTGAACGTAGTTCTGCTGAACGAAGGTCAAGTGACAACGTTTAAAGGACCTCTCCGGAGGGGCAAATCTGATCGAGCGTCTGTTCTCCATGTTAGGAGCGGCTGATCATCGTTCGAGTTCCAGCGAGGGACTTTAAACTAAACTGTGCACATCATGCTGCATCGTGTCAGTATCGAGGAGGCAGCCCCTTCAACGCGATGTAGGTAGCGCAACCCAGGTAAGGTAGCCTACCAAAGATTCTACAGTTACCAAGAA
The DNA here is from genome assembly GCF_024139115.2 of Armigeres subalbatus. Classification (NCBI taxonomy): domain Eukaryota; kingdom Metazoa; phylum Arthropoda; class Insecta; order Diptera; family Culicidae; genus Armigeres; species Armigeres subalbatus. The sequence continues at coordinate 123,423,870 of NC_085139.1, forward strand.
AGGCAAAGGCAAGTCGGGGGCAGCAGGGACTATGTTCAATGGCTTGACGATCCCTCCTCAGGCCATCTGCGAGTTGTGGTGCCTTCCAAGGGTGTGGTGGGGTTTGACAGTGGGTTCTGTTAAACCTCTATAAAAAGCTGCTTGTATCCGCAAGTAGGCTCCGCCAAAGCGACTGTGTATCGCTCAAAGCGCACAAGTCCAAGACCAGGTGTTAGGTGGGACGCTAAACAGCCCTGACACGACGGCCCTCCGACGAGACAGGAGGTTTGCGCAGGCCCAATAAGCCGCCTTTAAAAACAACCATTACGAACGACATATTTAGAAGATAATATGACTCGATACAATCGGCAACGACCTAGGCGACGAATAAAGGATCACGATTGGAAGCTTGGAACATGGAACTGCAAGTCGCTAGGCTTCGCAGGTTGCGACAGGATAATCTACGATGAATTACATCCCCGCAACTTCGACGTCGTAGCGCTGCAGGAAATCTGCTGGACAGGACAGAAAGTGTGGAAAAGCGGGCATCGAGCGGCTACCTTCTACCAAAGCTGTGACACCACCAACTAGCTGGGAACCAGCTTCATAGTGCTGGGCAAGATGCGCCAAGGCGTGATTGGGTGGTAGCCAATCAACGCAAGGATGTGCAAGCTGAGTATAAAAGGCTGTTTCTTCAACTATAGCGTCATCAACGTGCTCGGCCGACACGAAGGGAGACCTGATGACGAGAAAGGAGTGTACTACGCACAGCTGGAGCAGACATACGATGGATGCCCACTGCGGGACGTCAAAATCGTCATCGGCGACATGAACGCACAGATAGGAAGGGAGGGAATGTATAGACCGGTCCTCGGACCGGATAATCTGCATACCGTATCAAACGACAACGTACAGCGATGCATAAACTTTGCAGCCTCCCGCGGAATGGTAGTCTGAAGCTCTTTTTCCCCCGCAAGAATATCCACAAGGCCAAATGGAAATCACCTAATCAAGTAACGGAAAACCAAATTGACCACGTTACAATCGACGGTAAATTCTTCTCCTACATCACGAACGTACGCACTTACCGCAATGCGAATATCAAATCCGACCACTACCTCGTTGCTGTATGTCTGCGCTCAAAACTCTCAACGATGTACAACACACGTCGGAGTCGTCCTCCGCGGCTAAACATTGGGCGACTACAAGACGGTAGACTAGTCCAAGACTACGCGCAGCAGCTGGAAGTGGCACTCTCAACGGAAGAGCAGCTAGGCGCAACGTCTCTTGAGGATGACTGGAGAGATATTCAAGCCGCCATTGGAAGCACCGCAACCACTGCACTAGGTACGATGCCCCCGGATAAGAGAAACGACTGGTATGACGGCTAATGTGAGCAGTTAGTTGAGGAGAAGAATGCAGCATGGGCGAGATTGCTGCAATACCGCACGAGGGTGAGCGAGACACGATACAAACGGGCGCGGAACAGATAAAACTCGATTTTTGGAGGAAAAAGCGCTAGCAGGAAGATCGAGACAGTGAGGAGACGGAGCAACTGTACTGAGCTGATAGCACTCGAAAGTTCTATGAGAAGTTAAACCGTTCACGTAAGGGCAACATGCCACAGCCCGATAAGTGTAAGGACATAAACGGGAACCTTCTCACAAACGAGCGTGAGGTGATTCAAAGGTGGCGACAGTGCTACGAAGAGCACCTGAATGGCAATGTGGCACATATTAACCAGGTGCTCGCCTTTCGCCAAGTACTACAAAAATGCCGCTAATACAACGTGCCCAAACATCATCCATTTATCGACTTCAAAGACGCATATGATACAATCGATCCGTACCAGCTATGGCAGCTAATGCACGAAAACGGATTTCCGGATAAACTTATACGATTGATCAAGGCGACGATGGATCGGGTGATGTGCGTAGTTCGAGTTTCAGGGGCATTCTCGAGTCCCTTCGAAACGTGCAGAGTGTTACAGCAAGGTAATGGTCTTTCGTGTCTGCTATTCAACATCGCTTTGGGAGGGTTGATACGAAGGGTAGAGAATAAAAACGAGCACATATGTATGTACGGTAGCTTTCTTTCCCTGTTTGGATATCACCTAATAAAGATTGTAATTGTGGGGAAGCTTGGTGAGCACCACCAATTTGACAACACTGAAGACGTCTTTCAAAACATGTACATTGTACATGTATAGCTATAAAGTTGTCCTTCGACAAATTATAGAAATGTTTAACTTTATTCTCTTCCATCAAATCAATTTGACATAATCCTCATTTCTTTTTCAAATTGCTCAATTCAATCAAACATAGAATAACAAACCAACCATATCTGTTTTCAATTATGTCCATAAAATAGCAACAATAATACCCTCGTTTAGAACCATCAATGAAAAAATGGAATTATACAGGATTCGCATCACGTTCCTTTTTCAATTTCAATCCGGTCAGTCTAGTTGTTTGTTCGGATACTCGTAGTGACCAAAATAGCCAACAAAAGAAAAGAAAAAACTACTCAATTTCGATAATGCTTCACGCACGCCCCTCCCAAACCACTCCAGTCGATGATCAGCCAGACCAGACCGCACATCCGACACATCTAGGGATCCTATATTAAGAGATGTGCGAATACTTTTCCAAACGATTTAGCAACGCTGTTACTTTCGTAAACAAACGCTGCCAGCACTTGCCGCAGTGAAAAATGTTTAGGCTTGCACATGACTTTACATTCGAAGACACTTTTTGATTATTTTGTCTATCCTCTAGCAGTGCATTTTCGCTAGAATTAAAGAGCAATACGGATGAACACGATATAAGGCATCAACTAGACTACTTTCACTTACGAAAGCAAAACAAATTGTTTATTCGATAAAACTTTTCATAAAATCTATTTCACCAAAATCGCAATACCTTTCGATCTGCAACAATAACAATGTTCATTTGGCTCAGATTTTGACAGTTCTCAATGCTCGATTGGCTCAAGATGGCTGCTTTCGCATATCTCTGAATGTAGGATCCCTAGACACATCTATAAAGAATCTCATCCCCTGCCTGCCACCGCACCGAGGTACAGTCGCAAAGAGAAGGTTTTCGTCGTTGATTAATCTGGTTCCTGGTTTTCCTGCATCCGGGATCGCACTGCACGGTGGAATCGGCTGAAGGTGGTGGTTTCCATCGCAACTCACTCATGCGGAATCGATAGAAGCACCAATGAACCGTGACACAGTTGACCGGAACGTGTCGCCTGTGAAGGGGGCTTCGATGGACAGTATTGTCAATTGTGGCTGGTGGACGTCGCTTTCGATAACAACCATGATTGCTCCCAGGCGTAGGCCACATGTTTGGCCACCCATACGGTAATCGAGCTGATGAAGATGATTTCGGGGGCACTCAAGGGGAACCGTGACTTAGCTAAGCCACAAGATGTGGTTAATTATTTTTCTAAAATTAATTCATTTATCAGTGATTGTGCTTTCTCTAGCATTATAAAAACCTGAAAAGTAGAAATATTCCTCTTAGATGATTTTTATCCATTTGAGACAAACCTTCAGTATGTAAAACTCAACGGTGCAGCCCAATCGGGTTGTACGCAAAGGTGACGTAGGGCTACGTAGCCTCATGTAATGGGTTTTATACGTAGTAGCAGAACAGACCCTGTATTGCTTAGGAGCTGCCAGGAAGTGTAAAGGTATGTCAATTATTTGCATCGTGGAACTTTAAATCGATTTCAATATGTTTGGATTGGATTTGAGCATTCTCTATCCAAAAGATAGAAACATCAAGTAAAATTTTCTCAAAAGGTTTCAACTTTGGGTATGTTGACGACAGTGATTGGAAATGCGCATTATTGAAAATAATTTCTTTCAGCAAACACAGGAACAGCTGAAAAATAACCTGATTTTGAGTAGATTCACTGAATTGAAAAATAAATTCAGAATGTGATATGAAATTTTTGTTCACTCCAGATTATCCAATACTCCAATCGAATCACCAGAAAAGAAATCAAATCGGCAATTAAATAACGAAACACTTAAGTTTTATTCTACTTGCAGTGGTATAGTAAGAAATTATTTAGGAAAAAACCTGAATAATTCACCATAACGGTATCAGCACAGACAAATAGATGAAACAGCTTGAACATTTTTCTAAAAATTTCATCACCCAACTTCTCTACCACCAACTTGCGAGCATGTTACACGAAACAATGTTTCGTATGACATTGTCACCAGAAGGCACTGTAGTGAAATGTCAAACTCGAAAGGTTACGACGCTGGCGCCTCTAGTTGTGAAACACTGCTTGTCTGTGGTATTAGTGACTTAAAGGGGGATATTCTGCAAGATAAATTCCTTTAGAAAACCTCCATTGTAAGGACATCGGTGCTGATGACGCATTTCGACTTGTTCTACACATGGCAGTTGTACTCACCCAACCGATGGTTGTTAGATTTTCTAACAATTCTGTATAAGAATCTACCAATACCTGTATAATGGAACGTACACACGGTCAAGCAGTTTGACCAACATTGACTCCACCTCTCGTTTATTCAAACATCCATCAAGTTTTACCAACAGCGGCACGAACAATCAAAGCGGCAGCTTAAGCACCAACCATCAAAAAATATAGGGGGGTTTGTGCAACTTCACTACAAATGCTCAAACATGTTCGGCGAACCTTGACTCCACCCCCGACAACTCAAACCAAAATCAAACCGTTTTATTTTTTTCCAACCGAGCCGCCAACTGTCAAATGGTTGTTCCAACAACTTCACACACGTTCAAACAAAGCAGCAACCAAAGCGTTTTCTTGGAGGCGGAGTCAATGTTCGTCAAACTGCTTGACTGGTGTGTACGCCGCATAAGAATTGGGCATATGCGAAATTGTTAGATTCTTATACAAAAAATGTAAGAAAAGCTTACAATATTGTTAGATTCTTATACAATATTTGTATAAGAATCTAGCAATTTCGCATATGCCCAGTTCTTATACAGATTTTGGTAGATTCTTATACAGAATTGTTAGAAAATCGAACAACCGCCGCCCGGTTGGGTGTAGAACGTACTAGAACAAAGTGTTTTATCACAACGTCGTCAGTGAAGGGAATATTTCTCTGCTCTTTTTTTGCACGACGAGCATTTTTTTCATGTCTTGTTATGATCGAAAAAGCCTCATGTTTCTCGTCTATCGTCGTTAATTATCAATTGAGAGTGAAATTTGCAATCGTTGTTACCTTCCCACCAAAATGCGTTATGGAACGTACACACGGTCAAGCAGTTTGACCAACATTGACTCCACCTCTCGTTTATTCAAACATCCATCAAGTTTCACTAACAGCGACACGAACAATCAATTTATTCGACCAACAATATCACACACGAACGACCGAAGCGCCAACTTGAGCACCAACCATCAATAAATATATGAGGGTTTGTGCAACTTCACTACAAATGCTCAAACATGTTCGGCGAACCTTGACTCCACCCCCGACAACTCAAACCAAAATCAAACCGTTTTAATTTTTTCCAACCGAGCCGCCAACTGTCAAATGGTTGTTCGAACAACTTCATACACGTTCAAACAAAGCAGCAACCGAAGCGTTTTCTTGGGGGCGGAGTCAATGTTCGTCGAACTGCTTGACTGGTGTGTACGTTGCATTATGAACGATGTCTTCGGGCAACACTCCAAGTGATATAAGATCAGCTGGGTTGTTCGTACCAGGAACGTGTCGCCAATGCCAACCCTCTGTAATCGTTTGGATTTTTGCTACTCTGTTGGCAACGAACGTGGTCCATATTGTTGGTGGTGATTCCATCCAACGCAATACGCAGGTTAAGTCCGTCCAGAAAAAGGTTTGGACCGTCAACCTTGTTGATCCTTTCACTTTTTCGTATAGCTGCGACAACAGAACGGCACCACAGTGCTCTAAGCGAGGGATAGATTGACAGCGTAGTGGAGCCACTTTAGATCGGGATGACAAGAGCCGTACCAAAGTCGTTCCGCTGGAGTCTTGTCTTCGTAAGTAAACGCAGACACCATACGCCTTGCATGAAGTATCTGAGAAACAGTGTAACTTCACCAAAATTGCTCTGGGTAAGATTACACACCGATCGATTCGAAATCCATTCAGGAACGGGAGTCCTTCATAAAACTGTTTCCAATTCTCACCCACCATTGAAGGTACGGGTTGATCCCAGCCTAACCGATAACCTTTTCTATCTTCCAAAGTTCAGAGCTGCTGCATGAAAAGTCGTGGCACCAATCAAACCAAGTTGATCAAATAGTGCTGCGATCTGTGAAAGTATTTGACGTTTCGTCCCGGAAAAGAATTCAATCAATCGGTGGGACAGCAAACTGGAATCGAAGAGTATCGGTATGGGGTATCCACGTTAATCCTACTGTGTTGACGGATTGTTCAAGATCCAGAATGATCCCCTTGGGATCTCGTATTGCCAGGTTTTCCTCGGGTACACCACCAAGAACATTACAAGCCCACTTCCGGAGTTTAAACCCACCGTATTTCATCATTTCAGTCAGTTGATTCCTAGTACTGAAAGCAAGTTGCAGATGACATCGTCTATTTGCTCTTGGCGCGAGCGGGAAATGATCGGCTTCGTCAGCAGCCAACTGTTGAAGGGTTCGGGTGGCTAGAAAGGCTGCGGATTTGGTTCCGTATGTAGCGGTGTTGAGTTCGTACACTGCAACATCCTCCTCCGGGGCAAACCGGAATAGTATGGATTGGAGTGCCCGTTGGTCGAGCGAGGATCTGCCGAAACATCTTCTCTACGTCCGTCACGAGGAGCACCTGCTTTGTTCGGCTGCGTAGAATAATTGATCTCAAATCATCCTGTACAACTGATCCTACCAGAAGTACATCGTTCAAGGATACTCCAGAAGACGTTTTGCAGGAAGCATCGAAGACCACCCTGACATTGGTGGTGGTACTGGCCTCCTTGACCACTGGATGATGTGATAAAAAACATCTTTTAACTAAGCATATGCGGTATTTCGAAAAATTTCGTTTCAGGTGGTTCGAAACGAAATTCCGCGGAATTTCGCGGAATTTGAGCATGGCGAAATCTGATTTCTTGATTTCGTTTCGTTTCGAAAAATTACAAAAATTTCGCTAGAAATAACTAGCTTTTAACGAAATTTAACGGAATTCCACGGAATTTCGAAACAAATTTTAACCAAAAACCATACCTTATATTATCAAAAAATTTGGCTGCGCCGCTGAACTAAATCATAAAGCTGTTTTTAAAACTTTAGGTTAGGTATTCATTTTTTTTATTAACGCTTACTACATAACCCTATTCTAAGTCGACAAATACGTATGTAGTTTTCTTCTATAAAACGTCTTCAGTGTTTCCAAGATTCAAATTTAAATTTTGTGATATTTTTTACTATTTGCACAATATAAATGCGGAATCGATCGTGAGTCTAAGCTAAGCTAAGCTAATATAAATGCGAAATCGATCGTGTTGCTGCTGGTCATGGGACGGCAGCTAGTCCAGGAGAAAGCGAAGTGAAAAAATCTACCTCGCGTAGCAGAAATTTGTTAAACCAGTGTGCAATCGATCATGTTGATGCTGATCACGCGAAGTGGAAAACGCGAAGTGATAAAACTAATGTCTGCATGATTTGAAACACAGTTTTCATACTCTTGTTTTCAAAATAACTTCGTTTAAAATAAATATTTACCAAGGGGATTCACATGAATTACCTTCTCAACTAACCAACGATTCCTTTTCCGTAGCGCTCACGGAGATACAGAGTATTCCTCAGCCTCTTGTAACAATGAGTGTTAAACTAATTTTCCTCTCCAAATCCTAAATTGACTGTAAGGACGTGACTAGCATTGTTATTGGTCATGAATTGGAAACTCCGAAGCAAGTATACAATAAGAATACACTTTTGTAACTTTTTTTGTATCCCAAGAAGATTATTTAATTGGTGAGCTGTGCAGCGTGCATACTTGCTGTTTCTCGGCCAATCATGATTAGCAACTACGATGTGTACAGTTGATCAAGCTAAGCTCTTCTTTGACTAGTTGCACAATATGTAAGGAACGTTGCAGAGTTGTGGGCATTTCTAGATCTTCATGGCCCGATTCCCGGCTCACTGCACAGAAAACTAATGATTTATACTGTTTGGAAGCCGCAGGTTTATGATTAATAATTTTAAAAAAGTCTCCTATTAATCTCGCACAATACTCAATATTCTTCAACCACTTATTGTACTTCTAATTGATCCAATTATAGAAAAAAATGTAGATTTCATACTTTCGCTCTTTGCTGCAACACCACTGAGCCGGAGTGATTCTTTTCACTTTACAAAACGGTATCTTCAAATAAACACCTACCTGAAAATCGTCACAGTGCTCGATACAACCATTGCTTGAAGCAGTAATTCACCACGCCATAATGCTAAACTCGCGCACTTCAATCTTTTCTATTCGTTTGTATCACTAGAATTAACATGAACATATTAGAATACATTTAAAAACGTATCCTCAAACCGAATAAAAAATCACCTCGGCTCAAGAATTTCTAGCCGTACCATGCTGCCAAAAGTCCCGGAGTCTTATTTTAGTATAGAAATAATCGTTCATCGTTAATAGGAAAACTGTTTAATAAATTGACGCTATCATGTAATTTATAATTATCTCGATGTCAAAAAGTGGAAACAATATTTTTTTTTTTCAGTTATTGGAAGGAATTTTCAAACTATGTTTAGTAAGAATTGCTATTTTTTAAGCAGAGGTGAACCCCATTGCAATATTACACGGCCCACAAAATTCAGTGAAAGTTGCTCCTTATCATTAATATCAATTAAATAATGCAGTCGTACGCATGTTAGGCCGGGAATGAGATAAGAAACCCTACATATGGTTGTTCTCAGCTCATACTGACCATAACAGGGGTATTGCCTCATCGCCAATAGTATATGCAGCGAAAATGCAGCGATTTATCGTAAAACAGTTATTTGATATGCAAACTGTGAAGAATCGCGTTTTAAGCGACCGAATCGACGTGGCAGCACTCAGTACTAATTTGCTCGATAACTACTTCATTTATAGAAGATCGCACTTATATCAACCAGATCAAAGCGCAATATACAAGCGCATTATCCGCCGAATATCAAAAAGATATTTTTGCAATTCCTGATCATAAAACCTGGTTTACAGTTGTCATTTGAGTGATAAAACGGCCTACTTTTCCATACCAACAGAATTGGTGCTTTAATGACCATTATGCAACTCAAATGGGTTGCATAATATTCATTATAGCACTCATTTGGGTGCTATAATGAAAAACCTACATTGGGACAGTAGTTACATGACTACATTTAGCTGAATTAGTTTGGGTGAGTGTTTAAATAGTATACTCTAAGCGTCTCGTAATAAATGAAATGGTTTGTTGGACATAACATCACAATTTTCCAAAGGCAATTGCATCCATCGCTTCATAGCTTTTCAAGCTACCGTTTTGATTCGAATTGCCGGACGCTTCGAAATCCGGACACTTCTGTTGTTATTCGACTTTATTTACCATCTCGACAAGTTTTTCTTGGGTTATCAATGCAGGGAACGTTTCTTAGATTTGAAACCAATTTAACAAATGTAAGTAATCCGTGATCTGTGGTTAAAACTTGAACAATAGACGTAAAATTTGAAGGCATGTCATAATCAACGGTACATTTCGTTTTTCTTAGGATGCGGCTGAAGACTCAACATTAGAAAAACTAAGCTCATAATTTCTATGGTCTATCATTTGCAAGGGGTATTAGTGATTTATTAACACAGTATGATAGCAATCTTTGTCATGAACTAGAGAAATTGCTTGGGAATTCATAGCTTTATAATTTTTATTACATTTTCTTTATGTCCGGACTTCGAGGCAGGTTTTTAAAATTGCTTCGATTTCCGGACATGATGAAATGACGTTAAATAACTGTTTATCAATTAAGCTAATTGAATTGAAATGATTCGTAATGAGCAAGCATAGTTACAATTTTATTAGATTTGAGTTGCTACACCTCAAAAGGAACATTGCTTACTCTCAGCTTATCGATACATACTTATACACATATTGCTAGTGGTATCCGTTTTTTAATTACTTTACACAAGTAGCAAAACTTGCTTCCAGTTTCTAGTGGAAGGTTGTCTTCAAAAGTATTTTTAATAAATCACATTTTTTGTGAAAAAAAAAAGTTCGTAAAACTAGCTTTTTTAAAAGAATGAATTATTGGCAGTGGCTGATTTTCTACCCGCCGTTGTCACATCCAGGCGCTATAGTATATGCGCAAAATAGCCAGCAAAAGTTAACCGCCAGAAATTTGTATGGCGAAAGTCATCTAACGCGGGTTTTCTCAAAAAAAGAAACTTTTCATGAAAAACTATTTGGTACCGATTATGTAGGAAGGTGTCCGCGAACATGCTTACCAGATATTTTTTTGATGAAAGTGCTTAATTTTGAGAAATCGAACCTTAGATGCCTTTCGCCATACTGATTTCAGAAAGTTAACTCCTAGTGTGCCGCTGTAAGCACGCTCAAAGCAGGCGATTCATTGTATCAGTTCTACAGGCACGTTGTGAACGACACCAGTCAAATAAAAAAAACTCAACATTTCTCGGACGCGCCCGGATTTATCAATCCACATGAATTCATTATTTCAATCGGTTCCTAGTTCCCCCTTACCATAATTATTTCTGACATGATTCATTGGAAAAGAATTTTGGTCATATAATCCTTCCTATGATCTATTGCAGATTACCCACGTTGAGTTTGAGAGACTCATTGTCCAGTTTTGAAAATATTTCACCCAGACGTCAAATTTCCAAAAAGGGTTCTACCTTAAGAGGGGGAGGGGCAGTGTGAAATTATTGGATAATGTTGTATATTGCAGTTGAATGCTCCCGCTTGGTTTCAATTACACAGGATTTTGTTTTTACACGATTTTTTTCGCTCGTATTTTTTATCGTGTGACTTCAATTTGCAACCAAACTCTTCGCAACATGTTTCAAAAAATCCAGAATAAATCAAAGAAAAATCACATGACAATTAATATACGTTTAACATTTCGGATGAATGGAAAATTGAGAAAATGTAAATCGTGTAAAAACAGAATCCAGTGTACTGTTTTTTGGCAGTCCTGGTTAATCACGGATCAAAAACATCGAATGGTACATACAACGGGGGGATGCCAGATTTCCATACAAATCTGTATAAAAACCTTACATTACGGACTTATATTAATCGAGAAATATGAATGCTTTATGCTAGTCGTATTTGAATCAATTGGTTATTTGAGAATCCATATAGCCAAACTCGAAGTGTCCGGAAATTCGAAGCAAAATTGTCCGGTATTTGAAGCATACCTCATACTGTGTCCGGATTTCGAAGCAAGCGATGTTCAATGTTTTCGATTATATTGGCTATTTCGTGCATACAAAATGTAATTTTCAGTACACTACATCAAATTTGATAAGTTAATCTTGACAGGGTGTGGTATCACTCAGTGTCAAGTACTTAATTTCGTTTGAAATATTGAACTAAAAATTCAGCAGTGCTTAGGTGTCCGGACTTCGAGTCAAAACGGTATGCAATTTGGCACGATAAGATGGAATCTTATTGTTCTCTGCCGCAACATAATTTATTGGCATGAATGATCATGTGGAGTAAATTCGATTGCACAATTTTGGTAAAGATTTATCATTTTAAAGCCCATTTATCGTCATTGCAAAAAATAGCGTGTGCAACTCGTTGCAAAACTCGATTTTTTCAGCACTCGTAGTATTTAACCAACTCGGCAAGCCTCGTTGGATAAACGTACAACTCGTGCTGAAAAAAATCATCTTTTTGCAACTAGTTGCACAAACTACTATTTTTCTCCTGTTCGGGACGTATACCACACGCACTGCACTTACTTTTCCGATGGCTACTCCGAAAAAGTGAAATCAGAATTGTGTACATAATGTTAAACCAATTTTATAAAAATTCCGCGGAAAAAAATTAGAATTTCGTTTCGTTTCGTGAAATTTCGAATTAATTGAACCTTGATTTCGTATCGTTTCGAAGTTTCGAAAGTAAATCTATATTTCGTTTCGTTTCGATCCGAATCAACATAGACATTTTAAATTTCGTTTCGTTTCGTTTCGTTGGGAAAAAATGTGTTATCGCATACCCTTACTTTTAACCTTGTCTTCCGTAGCTTCCTCAACCTTGCGCATGTGTCCCAATTTCAGCTAGTCGTCCATGAAGCGAACGTATTGTTCCCGCAAATTGCCGTCCCTAGCCAGTCTTCTTTCCGTACCAAGAAGACGTCGGAATGCGATATCCTTAGACTCACTGAGGTCTGGAAGGATGTCCTCGTTTTTGGGTAGTGGAACAACGTAACGACCCACTGGACTTCTCTGAACTCCACGCTGGAAAATCTCTTCACACTTCTTCTCCTCTAGCAAACAGGTATCCGAAAATTCCACCTCCTCGCAGGACCAGAATCGCGCCATCAACTTTTCCAGATCCTTTGATGTTGAGAAGTGGCAGTTGATTTGGGGGGATTCGCTAGGAACACCCACCACAAACTTTCCAGCCAAACACTGAGTCCATAAGGCTTGGTAAGTTTTTATCGATTGTGATCCTTCGTCTTGACTTGAAGAATTCAAATAAAGCCTCGATACCTAACACGATGTCGACTTCCTTAGACGTAAAGTATGCTGGATCCGCAAGCTCAATCCTTTTAGTAGAACCCACCGTTCCGTATTGATTGAGGTTGTAGGAAGGTTTGCGGTTACATTGGGTAATACCAGGAACCTCATGTCTCGCGAGAAGTCCGAAATTCGCGAGCGAATGGCTGCATGAACCATGTGTTTGACCTTGGTGGCCTCTTGTCTTACGCCTCTCATATGCCTTCTTTCTGATCACCTTCATCCTTTGTACCAAGCGTTCCGAAACGAAGTTGCTCTCTGAACTTGAATCAAGAAGAGCACGAGCGTGGTACTTTATGCCAACGTCATCCTCGACGATGACCACCGCTGTCGCTAATAGAACCTGCGACGAAACTTGGGTTGCCGCACCGTTCACCAAAACGTCTGTTGCTGCCATATTCACCACTTGAATAGAACTGGAACCTGATGAACCCTGGGAAACCTTGGAGTTTGAAGGGTGGCTACCCCCAGCAGCCTCTGCGACCGATGCAGTATTACCCTTCTCCTATTTGAATCAAACCAGGCTGCGGTGACGTCTTCTACAGATCCGGCAGCGGAATTTGGATAGGCAATCCTTTGCTTGATGCCTCGGTCGGAGACAATTCCGGCAAAGCCCATGGGATTTCAACAAAGCATCTTTGTCCGCCACAGAAAGTTTTTGGAATGCGGAACATTGAAAAAGATGGTGGCTATCCTTGCAAGCCACACATCTTCCTGCTGATGCTTCTACCGAATTATAACTGGCCTTGATTGTTGAAACTCTCGATTTTGTGATTGTTTGTTGTGGATGAGTAACCTTGGAATCCAATTGCCTAGGCGGAAGAGATTCCAAAACTTGGATTCGCTGGCGTAAGAATTCGATGAGGTCTTTCAGTGAGTCCTTGGAGGCTGAGTATTCCTCCCATACACGGCGAGTAGAAGAATCGCATTGTGAGGAAATTCACCAACAGAAGATTCTTGTAATCGACAGGTTCCACATCTTGATCAAGTGTTTGGACGATTCGCTCAAAACCCTCTACCAGAGATTGCAGATGAACAACAGATTCTCTGCCCAAAGTCGGTAGCAAGAAGAAAGATTGCACCTGTTTTTTCTTCAACAGCTTGTTGTTGTTGTACCTTTTCATCAGCGTCTCCCAAGCTATCTGGTAATTAGCCTTGGTAATCTTCAGGGGATCAATCAGGCTTTTTGGTTCCCCCTGAAGGCACCTCTTCAAATAATGAAGCTTCTCTGCTTCCGGCAAATCGGTCCTCCAGTGGATGAGTGACGTGAACAAGTCTCGGAAACTCAACCACTTATCGATGTCACCACTGAACGTTTGAGGATGAATTTGCGGTAACCTGACATGATTAACAACATTTGCTGACGGTTGTTCGAGAAAACATTGATCCAACGCCGGAGGGGCATGAAGAGCTTTGCTTTTGTCCAGCAAACACCTTTTAGCTTCATAATATCGATTACTTATCTGCTTGCGCAACTTCCCAATTTGATTCTCTTCGTCCTCAAACTCTTCAAGAGATCGTAGCTCGACCAAGATCTCGCTAAATCTCTCACACAAATCGTCAATTCACTCCAGCCGAACGTCTACCTGCGTAGCAGTTGTTGCATCAGAAAACTTCTGAATGAAAGCAAAGATGTCGTCAAATGAAGATCGCAGGTCTTCAAGCAGAATCTTCAGCTGCTTCAAAGACGATAATGCTTTCCGAGTGATGGGCATGATGATGTGTCGTCGAATAATCGGTAAAGAAAACGTTGGTGTAGTATTCCACGAGTATCCTTGCTTCGGCGAACATATACTGCTTGCTATCACTAACATGGAAGAACAGGTAGCTGTTCTTATCTAATTCCGAATCGAATCAAAGTAGCAAAGGTGTGGTGACGTCACATCAATTTTCACTCACTCGGGAGGAAGAAACAGGTCGCTTCCTCTTCTATAATCACCCACAGTTATCGTCCTCCTTGGAAAACCGTGCTCGATTAGCTATGCGGAATGCCCATAAATGAACCGTCCGTTCGTTGTTAAGCCGTCCGTTCGATGCTGAACCGTCCGTTCGTTACTAAACCGTCCGTTCTAAGTAGTCATCAACCCTCAGAGTAGCAATGACACCGTAGAGGTTCGTCTCATGCAACGAATACAAAGCGTGCGGTCGAAAGGTTGGCGTTAGAATTTAGTAGGCCAATAATTCGGCTGGACAGTGGACATACACCGAACTTTTAGTATTTACCTGGACAAGCAGATATTTCTGCTGATTCGGTGCTCCAGCGAAGAGACAGATAAATGTTCCAAACTCTGCATGCAAAAGGTGCTCCAAATTTACCGCAAACGTCAAATACCACCGAGATATGATGGCGTAGCTTATCCAACAACAAACGATAATTGTTCAATTATCCACCGGGTTGCGATGGCAATCTTCCAATGTTGCCCAAGATTGGCGACGGCGGAATCCAGTTGTGTCCTTATGGTGATGGCGATATTTACAATGCGATGGCGATTTCGCGCACGCAACTTGGTTGGCACTGTTGGTTTCGGTGTGGCTATATCCTCCAACTGCTTCCCTAATCCGGTTCGTTGGGACCAAATGCTGGGTAGTCAGCTTACCTCCTTCGATATCGGTCAGTGGGACTCTTCGTTGCTGACTTCCAACTGGATGCAGACCGAGCGGTTTGTTTCCTGGGTCCTTGGGACGACGCACAGAAGAGTAACTAGAACAAATTCGTGGACAAAACCCAAAATTTTTTTTTCAACATTTATACATTCTTATATTTTTTTTAGATACTTAGAAATATTCTGCATACTATGACTATTTCAGAAGTGACCCAAAATTTTGTAAAAAAATATAATTAGGGCTAAAAAATGAGGTATTGAATTGGATTTTATTCACTTTATTTGTGGAGTATTTGGAAAATCTGGGGTGGCATTGTGCATCTCGATTCGAACGTAATTCTATCGAGTCGAACATGTTTGGCATTACGGGTTTCGATTCGATCTCGAAAACGACTCATCGTTCGAGTTTGCTCGAGGAGGTAAAAGAATAACGAGATGTTTTGGCATTATGGGAACTCGATAGCACACTGAAAAACGACTCAAGTCGAACGAAAAACACTCGTCACCTTTATAGCTTTCGAATGTTGTTCGAGAGTTATTTCTTGCTGAAAGTTTATTTTTATTGTCTCTTGAGGAAAAGAATGTCATTAGTATACCTACTTTTATAGTTTCCAGACAATATGCAATCTCTAATTATCCCGAAATCCGCATAAAAACGACTTCAACTAAAATCGGTTTTTTGAAGTTTTCACGTATTTCTTGACGATTTCAATAAATCGCTTAGAAAATCTATGAGGAAAATCTGCGTAAAAACGTGTATATACCAAAATCTACGTAAAAATAGTTGAGTTAAACCAAAAAAAAAAAAACGCGCATGAGATGACCCAATTGCATTTAACTAAAACACATGGAAACATTAAAGTAATTTATTATCAAACCCTTCTTTAGCTTTAAATTATTTAGCTTAAAATTTGATCTGTGGCATAAACTCAAATAAACATAAAACTTATAATTTGTGTCGTAGCAATATCTCAATTTACAAAACATGTCGTATCGGCATAATGTTTTAATCGGTTGCAACTGCTCAATAAATAATATTGCTTTTTAAAAGTCATTGAGCACAATTTGCTTGTTTATAAATTAACGCCAGTTTATGCCCTGAAGGATGCCTTTCCAACAGGCAACATGCTACACGCAGATGAAATTACTCTTATTCTCTCTGTTTACTCACATTCGCCATGCGCTGAAGGTTGTCTCTCCAGCGGGCGGCATACTAAACACGGAGACAGCTATCTCTTATTCTCTCTGTTTACATTTCGTTTGACAGAACATACTCGATTGAACTAGTACAGCACCATTCGAAATCTTGTACTGCGAATGGATGAAGTCGAACGAAATACATAATGCCGCATTTTTTTCGAAACGAATCCAAAAACTTACGAATCGAGTGATTCGATTCGAGATGCGCAATGTCACCCCTGATTTATACACAACATAAATGTTATCAACAAGCTATTATTAGTACACAATGAGTTGATTATAGTTGTATGTCTCCATTTTGTTCATGTTCATGGTCAAATTATAAATTTTATGCTTCAGGTGATGACCACTTGAAAATCACTATTTTTTCAATTTTTTATGTTTTTCTTCAGAGGAAAAGTTAATCTATACGGCAAGATCCGGCAAAGATAAATCACTTGGGTGTAACTTCAAGATATGGACTAAGCATTCCACGTGAAAACTCGTCCGCAAACGTCCGCAAATTAGATTCTGAGCTATTTGAATAAAATGCGATTTTTCATCATTTTAAAACAAAATTTTACCATTTGCTCATAAATTACCACATATAACGAATCCAGAAGAAACAATATTATATTCATTACATCACCTTGTAGATCAACATACAATGTGATGTAATTTTGGGATATTCTGGGTCATCTAAACTGTTCTTGAGTTCAGAACTTGCGGAACTTTTTTTGTTACATATATTTTATTTATATTCACAGCATCTCCTGGACCAACCAACCAACCTGGACGAACCAAGACCAACTATCATTGTAAAATAGTTATGGGATATTTTGAATCAACCAAACTGTCCTTGATATCAGGACTTGAGTTCTACAGCTGCTAAAGTAACCTTTTCTGTCACACTCATTACATCTCTCGGAAGACCAACAAACACCGCAAGACAGCTTTGATATATAATTTGAGTCATCCAAACTGCCTTTGAGTTCAAAGCTTGCGATCTACAGTCATGACAGTAGCTTTTTTGTCACTCAAAGATCCGATATATATCCGATCTAGCGGCGTTTTTGATTTGTAATGAATTTCCCAAAGTTTTTTTCCGATGTGTATTGACCTTCAAGGCGAATAAAGGAAGTTTGAACGAAAAAAAAACTTTTTAGTAGCTGTACATCTGAAGTCCTGAACTCAAGTATAGTTTGGATACCCTAGGGCGTCCAAGGGATATTAAAAAGTAGATTGTTTACCGCAGTACCTCTATAGGTACGTTTGAATGATAATCTTATTTTGGAACAATAAAGATGCTGCTAATGTACTTAATATTTTCTGTTTCTGAACTCTGCTATGTTCAGGACGTTTTAGGTTGTTGTAAAGCTTCAAACGCCCATACCTGATATTATTCCCTGATAGGGGAGTTAAGGAGAAAATAGTGTTCAAGCAGAAAACAGTGTTTACTTTTGTGCACGCGAATTTATACAATAAGTTAGATGTTTTTTTCCCTATGTAAATGTTAGAAAATCCATTTAAGGATAGAGCTTTAACTACGGGTTTCTTGCTACTTTGTGAAATATAGTTATTTTAGAATCGTTCACGTAGCGGCAGCAAGAGATTTTGATTTTACATAAAGCGCGAGATTTTATTTGAAAACATATGTATTTTGAGATTTTCACCTGGTTTTACACTGTAAGGTGGATAGATTTTGCCAAAAAGTTGCATTTTCCTGCATAATTGGCAATTATTACTTCATCTTAGGAATATCAGGCCCAAATAACCGCAAAAAATAGTTTTGGCCAAGAATTGGCTTATTTACTCCTATGTGCGACGGTAGGGTATCCAAATTTCTTGCCATTCTTCTCTGGTCCATAGCATCTCGATGGTTCTCACAGCGGCATTTATCATCTCTCGGGGTTTGCCATCTGCTACTCTTACTAGACGCCAATCGAAGGTGATCGTTCTTGATGATCCATGTAGGTAGGTATGGTCGTTTACAGCGAAAGTAGTGCGAAAATCCAGCTAGAGCCCTTGTCATCGACCAACAAACAGCTGGTCAGCTGTAGCAGCAGCAACGATCATTTTTAATCCAGGCCTGTCTCCGGGTGGCTTATTATCGCATAAGTTCGGACGAGAGTGGATTTTTGTTCAAAGTGACAGAAAATGTAATGGCTTTGATATCGTCATTAGCGGTGGTGGTTGCTGCATAAAATGTGTTCGCCGCGGTAGTTTCTAAAGCCAATCAACGATAAAATGATAGATTTTCTCGCAAGATTCTGACCTTTTATTTGTTGCTGTTGTTGTTTGGAAATGCACATTTTTGGTTTCTTTTCAGAACCACAATTTCAAAAACATAAAATGGATCCTGGACGAATTTTCTTCAATGTGCAAAACATAATCGTTTGTCGACGGTGGAAAGTTGGCGTCGATAAACAAATCACAAGCGCTCGTCGAAGAGAGAGGTGGCATTTAATTTATTTGCATATTGCAAGTCGGTTCTGTATAAGGATTACTATTTGTACAAGACAAAGTTGATCCGAGATGAATTTACTTCACAGTAGAAAACACAAATAAAATTGCTTCATCAACCACCGACAAAGACCACGGATTCCATATAATTTTAATTAGTTACCAGCGAGAGATGCATCCTGCACAGATCATGAGCCATTAGCGTGCCTTGGTGTCCTTAGTTTTGAACTCTGAACACAGTTCAGCGTGCACTGGGTTGGTACGCACGCAAAACGATCATGGTTACTAAGATTCCTTAGATTTGGAACTATGCGAAAACATACGAGCATGCTTGATTTCTATCCGTTAGATGCCTACGTGTTCCATTTCTAGCCGAAAAGTGTGTAGCATGCCATCGCTTGAATTTGTTTTCTTAAGCCTAGTAACGCAGTTCTGAAGGCAAAAGGTCAAGGAAACTTTGATCAAATTACCAAAGTAGTTTTGTCAATTGATCAAGTAGGCGAAAAAATCATTATTTGTGCTGTCATCAAGCCTGTAAGCAAATGGAAATAATAGCTGCAACTTTGTTTTTCTAAAAAACATTTCTTTCAGCAATGTTGGATCAAAATCAATGGATGGACTCTTTAAAAAAAGCCAACGCAGTGCGCTCGTACCGACGTAGGTGTGCATCTGAAGATGTTCGCTGAATGAGCAATAACGTGAACGCCTGTCGTATTCGGTGGTGTCTTGTCTTCGTCACCAATGATGTGAAGATTTTTTTCCAAGTTCGTTTATTTGGTAGGCTCAGGCGTGTATAACACTTTACGGAGCCATGGTTCTTTGTGATATATACAATCAATATCATTTTATTATACAGTTAATAAGAGAGGGGAAGGAGCTAGCGTACTCGTGGTGACTCGAGGTTAGTTTACAATGTTTAAGGATGGACGGGGCTTAGGATTTGGGATGAGGAAATTTCAGCTTCTCATCCGGGCATTTGGCGTCAGTGACGATGTGGCGTGTCGTCATGCTCGAGGAATGGTTCGACTGGGAGCATCTTCCGGATGGCAAGAGCTATGGAGCTCTACGGAACAAAAAGGCAGAGACTAAACAAAAAAAAAAACGTTGAAGAAAGAAGAAAAAAAAACAAAATATTAAATTTTGATGTCAGAAGCACAAAGAAAACTATAAATGGCCTCCATATAGACAACATCACGATCTCCCAAAACACCTCGAACTTCCCTGAAGGGTTGTTTACCTCGGGCCACAAGGGTATCCAATAATTGCTCTCTGGAGGCGTCATTTTCCGAGCAGGACCAGACTACGTGATCGATGTCATCATAACCGGCTCCGCACCTACATAAGTTGCTATCGACAAGGTTTATTCTGTGCAAATGTGCGTTTAGTGAATAGTGATTGGACATAAGTCTCGACATCACGCGAATGAAGCCTCGACTTAAGTCCTCACCTCTGAACCACGCTCGCCCAGAAACTTTTGGAACTATGGAAAATAGCCACCGTCCAAGTTCATTGTGTGTCCAATCCTTTGCCAACTTTGAAGAGTACTCTGACGGACTAATGGGAAAAACTCGTTGCTCGAGAATTGTCTATCATAAACCTCACCTTCCTGTGCGCCCACCTTTGCCAGCGAGTCTGCCTTCTCATTGCCGTAGATTGAGCAGTGAGATGGGACCCAAACAAAGGTAATCTTGAATGATCTTTCGACCAAAACACGCATCTGCTCTCTTATGTTTGTAAGAAAGTAAGATGCGTGCTTAACAGGTTTCATCGACCGGAGTGCCTCGATAGAACTAAGACTATCCGAGAAGATGAAATAATGGTCTACGGGCTGATTGGAAATTATCCCCAAAGCGAAGTTAATTGCTGCCAGCTCAGCAACATAAACCGAACACGGTTCCTGAAGTTTTCGGAAGGTGGTTGAAGTTACATTGAAAACACCGAAGCCAGTGGATCCGTTGATGCGAGAACCATCAGTGAAATATCTGTTGTTGCAATTGACATGTTCACATTTTTCAGAAAAAAGTGAGGGAATAGATATTTGTCGAAGATGATCTGGTATTCCTTGAATAGCATGTTTCATGGACAGATCGTATACAATTGAGGAACTGTCGTTGGTGAAGTGAACTCGAGGGGGATTATAACACGGAAGACAAAGATCTGACGATATGTAGTTGAGATAAACTCTCAGGAATCTTGAACGACAAGTTAGTTCAAGCATATTATCGAAGTTATCTAGCACAAGTGTGTTGCTTGTTCCACATTTGATGAGTATTCTAAGTGAGAGCTCCCAGTAACGGTGCTTTAAAGGAGTGACTCCAGCAAGCACCTCCAGGCTCATGTTATGCGTTGAATGCATGCAGCCAAGGGCAATACGCAAACAACGATACTGAATTCGTTCCAATTTGATCAGGTGGCAATCAGCTGCTGAGAGGAAGCAGAAGGAGCCATGCTCTAAAACAGAGAGAATAGTCGTTCTATAGAGTTTGATGAGGTCTTCCGGGTGAGCACCCCACCATGTTCCGGAGATAGAACGTAGAAAATGGATCCTTTTCCGGCATTTTTGTATCAAATACTCAAAATGGAGTTTCCAAGTACATTTAGAATCAAACACGACCCCAAGGTATTTAGAAGATAAAGATTGGTTGATGTCATCATTCAACAGTTTTAGTTTCAGTTGAGCTGGGTACCGCTTCCTAGTAAACACAACCAACTGAGTTTTTGCGGTGAAAACTCGATCCCTAGATGTCTGGCCCAAACAGTCAGATTATCTAAGGTACTTTGTAATGGTCCTTGCAAGACAGCTGCACATGGACCTCTTAGAGAGACCACGGCATCATCTGCAAGTTGTCTTAGCGTGCATTTTCCTTCCAAACAATTGTCAATATCTTTAACATACAAATTATAAAGCCGGTGACTTAAACATGATCCTTGGGGAAGGCCCATGTAGCTATTTCTGGAAGTTGTCAGAGTGCCGAGTGTAAAGTTCATTTGTTTTTCTGACAACAAATTATACAAGAAATTGTTCAAAATAACGGGTAATCCACTACTGTGCAGATTGTCTGACAGTACTTCTATGGAAACTGAATCAAAAGCGCCCTTAATATCCAAGAATACTGAAGCCAATTGCTCCTTGTGCGCAAAGGCCAGTTGTATATCTGAAGAAAGCAACGCTAGACAATCGTTTGTTCCTTTCCCTTTTCGAAATCCAAACTGAGTATTTGAAAGCAATGCATTTTCTTCGACCCAATGGTCGACTCTTGAAAGGATCATTTTCTCCAATAATTTTCTCATGCATGATAGCATGGCAATCGGTCGGTATGAATTGTGATTAGACGCTGGTTTCCCAGGCTTTTGAATAGCTATTACTTTGACCTGTCGCCATTCAGGTGGCACAATGTTGTACTCCATGAAACAGTTGTACAGGTCAAGTAATCGTCTTTTTGCGATATCTGGGAGGTTTTTAAGAAGATTGAATTTGATGTTATCGCATCCCGGAGCAGAGTTATTCGATGAAAGAAGAGACATAGAAAGTTCCAGCATTGAGAATGGTCCACCCAAAGAACCGGGATCATTGACTGATTCTCGAAATAGCGGTTCTGCTGGTACGGAATCTGGGCAGACCTTTTTTGCGAAGTTGAATATCCATCGATTGGAGTATTCTTCACTCTCATTGGTGGAAATGCGGTTCCGCATGTTGCGAGCCGTTTTCCAAAGTGTTGTCATTGAGGTTTCTCGTGATAGTCCCTCGACAAAACGTCGCCAGTAGCTACGTTTTTTTGCCTTGAGAAGATTTTTGAGTTTTCTTTCGAGCCTCAAATACTCTTCAAAAAGCTCGGACCTTCCGTGTTTACGGAAGGCCTTGAAGGCATCAGATTTCTCAGAATACAACTTAGTACATTCATCATCCCATCCAGGAGTGGCTGGTCTTCTGATGACAGATGTACTTGGAACGCGTCGTTTCTGAGCTTCTAGTGCGCTTTTTTGAATCAACTCAATAAGGAATCGATATTCATCCAAAGGTGGAAGAGTATCAGTTGAGTCAATACCAATTTTTACCGCCGATGCAAATTTTTGCCAGTCAATGTTCTTCGTGAGATCGAAAGGAACATTAACTGGCTCAGATTGTTGATAGCCACTCTTAATTGTGGTGACTATCGGCATATGGTCACTACCATGGGGATCTTGAATTACCTTCCACGTGCAATCTAATGATAGTGAATTTGAACATAAAGACAGATCAATACGGCTTTGTTGACCATTTGGTCCTATTCGAGTTACTTCACCAGTGTTCAAAATATTCAAATTGAAATCGTCACACAAATCATAGAAAATAGGCGCTCTATAATCGTCATACGTTTCGCCCCATCCAATACCATGTGCGTTCATATCACCCAATATCAATACTGGAGATGATAGGAGGGAGACTGCGCTCCAAAAATGTCGACGATTAATAGAGGCATTTGGAGGAATGTACACTGAAGCTATGCAAAGATCTTTATTCTTCACATTTACTTGGCATGCGACGATTTCTAAGCCGGGAACAGTCGGAATGGGAATTCTGTAGAAGGAGTAGCATTTTGTAATCCTCAAAAGAACGCCACCATAATGATCATCCCGATCTTGGCGAATAATATTAAAATCGTGGAAGTTGATTTCATCTTCAGAAGAAAGCCATGTTTCACAGAGTGCAAATATATCGCAATCGGAATTGCGAATCAAAAACTTGAACACGTCTAATTTATTTTTCAGACTATGACAGTTCCACTGCAGTACAGTGATTGTATCTTGGGTATTGGCCGTATTATCCATCGAAAGATACAATTCCTGCAAGAAGGGGCCATGAAACAGTCAATTGCTTCAGATAACTTTCCACTGTTGGTATAAAAAGGTCAATGATAGGCCTCAATGAATTCGGAATATTGAATAAATTCAAAAAACGGTCCACAAGGTCCTTAAAGGAGATCAACCCTCGCTTGGACGGAATACTTTTACTAGAAGTGCGAATTACTTTTTTTCTTTCGTTGATTCTCCTAGCCGGATGTTTCTTCGAAACATCGGATTTTGGCAATGGCGGGAATGCCTTACTGCAACTAGGATCAAAAGAAGCAGTAGGGACAGGTTGCTTCGGGATTTTAAATAAACCCCCATTACCTTCAGATTTTGGCATGCTTTTATGAATGATTTTTGTTCTCTTGCGGCGCGATCCCGGGGAAGACGGTTGCTTCCTCTTTTCGGGCACGTGTACCTCCGCAGGATCATCCATATCGGCTGCGTCAGAGTCCAATTCATCAATGGATATGGAATCATAATAATCACTTACACGAACGGTGGCTGAAATAGCAGTCGATGCAGTGGCTGTGGCGGATGTGTCTTGCGACTTAACCATTTCCGCATACGACTGCTTGGAGCGCTGTACTAACGAGCGCTTCACTTTTTGGGTGCGCTTTTTGTACACCGGGCATTCCTGCAAACCATGGGGAGGATTCAAACCACAATAAGCACATTTTGTTGCCTGTTGCTGGCAGGACTCCTCCCGATGCCTTTCAGAACATTTGCCACAACGTGGTTTGTTGTCACAAAACTCGGCAGTGTGACCAAGTTGTTTGCAATTGGTACAATTAAATACCCTTGGCACAAAAAGACGCACCGGAAATAGCATGTTTTCAATATCAACATATTTTGGGAGCATCGAACCGGCGAACGTCACCCGAAGCGAACCTGACTATACCTTCTTTCCATCTACCGTGGCTGCTGAATGCAATTCCTTGCAGTCCAGAATATCCACGGTAGACTCCATTGCATTCTTTAGGCGGCCTTTTCCCGCAAGTACATCCTTGCAAGTCAGGCTCGCTGCGTTGATCACACCTTCAATTTCGACCTCCCGCGAGGGGACATAAACCATATATTCAACATTGTACGCCCTGTCGCCAGCAATTTCATTCGCCACCTGGTATGTAGGTGCGGTGATGCGTAGTTTGTTCCTGTTGATCTGGCTAAAATCAAGCTTCGGAAAACGACGCGTCAAATCTCGTTTAATGCCGAGAAACTCTAGGCTTTTTACTTTCTGCCGAAAGTAAACAACCCAAGGCCCAGGCGAAGCCGCATGGTACAATCGAGTGCGCCCTCCATTTTTAGCAGGCACATTGCCTTCTCCAGTCTCCTCCTCCATTCTCACCCCGCAAGGTGGAAGGATAATTTTGCTTATACTAACTTAGAACTAATAGCAAATTAGAAAAAAAAAAAAAAAAACTTAGAAAAAACTAATTCGATTAATTCTAAGCAGTCCCACTCTGTATCAAACAGAAGGGAGAACAATAAAAAGTTGTGCCACTTATCTGCCCCTGCTGCTGTAGGTAGCAGCAGTAACAATAGCCTGCTTCACTGGCGTCGCCAGAAGCAGCTACTTCACTCGCCGACAGTGATCGCCTTGGATCCGTAGGAAGGAGCGCACCACACAATAGCCTTTTCACTACCGAACACAATCCGCGATGAGACACAGCACACACGTCTGGCTCGTTCGAACTATCGGCACGGAATGAAATTCAGAGGAACTTCTCGAGTAATTTTTGGAGAAACTTCCAATTCCAGGAGAATCTAGCGGAACTTTCGGAAAAATTCTTAAAGGAACTTCCGGAAGAAATCCTGAATTTTTTCGAAGAATTCATCCGGAAGTTTCGCCATGAATTCCACTGTAAGTACCTTCAGGTATTCCTCCGGATGTTCTTTCAAGGAAATAACTCTTGGCGACTGTGGAAAACTTATTTGATCGCAGGCAGCCACCGGCTGCAGTGCTTAAAAGCGTAGGTGAAGAATTATAGTGGAAAGCATAGCGAAAAGAAGAGAAGCTTTAGGGTTCATAGCAAAAA
Source organism: Armigeres subalbatus (assembly GCF_024139115.2). Lineage (NCBI taxonomy): Eukaryota > Metazoa > Arthropoda > Insecta > Diptera > Culicidae > Armigeres > Armigeres subalbatus. The sequence goes on from NC_085139.1 coordinate 123,449,675, forward strand.
AAAGCCAATCTTGGGAAGTTCCTTCTAGAATTCCTGCCGAAGTTTCTACAGGAATTCCTGCTAAAATTCCTTCAAAAATTCCTCCAGAAGCTCCTCGAAAATTTCTCTGGGAATTCTTCCGGGAGTTCCTTCAATTTTTCCTCCGGAAGAACCTTCAAGAATTCCTCCGGAAGCTCATCCAGGAATCCCTCCGGGAGTTCCTTCAAGATTTCCTCCAGAAGTTCCTCTGAAGGAATTCCTGGAGGAACATCCCAAGGAATTCCTGGATGAACTACCCAAGAAATTCCTGGAGGAATTTTCCAAGGAATTCCTGGAGGAATTTTCCAAGGAATTCCTTGAGGAACTTTCCAAGGAATTGCTGGAGGAACTTCCAAAGGAATTGCTAAAGAAACTTCCCAAGGAATTCCTGGAGGAACTTCCGTAAATATTCGTGGAGGAACTTCCGTTGGAAATCCTGGAGGAACTTCCTAAGGAATTCCTGGAGGAATTTTCGAAAGAATTCCTGGAGGAACTTCCCAAGGAATTGTTGGATTCTTAGAGGAACTTCCCAAGGAATTTCTCGAGGAACTTCCGGAGGAATTCCTGGAGGAACTTCCCAAGGAATTCCTGGATGAACTTCCGGAGGAATTCCTAGAGGAACTTCCGGAGGAATTCCTGGAAGAACTTCTGGAGGAATTCTTGGAGGAACTTACGGAGGAACTTTCCAAGGAATTTCTTGAGGAATTTTCGATGGAATTTCTGGAGGAACTTCCGAAGAAATTTCTGAAGAAACTTCCCAAGAAATTCCTGGAGGAATTTTCGAAAGGAATTCTTGGAGGAATTTTCGAAAGAATTCTTGGAGAAGCTACCGAAAGAATTCCTGGAGAAACTTCCCAGAGAATTCCTGGAGGAACTTCCCAAGGAATTCCTGAAGGAACTTCCCAAGGATTTTCTGGAGGAACTTCCCAAGGATTTTCTGGAGGAATTTTCGAAAGAACCTCCGGAGGATGTGCTGGATGAGCTACCGGAGGAATTCTTGGAGGATTTCCGATGGAATTCTTGGAGGAACTTCTCGAGTCCATTTCTAAGGAGCTTCCGAAGGAATTTTAGGAGGAGCATGCGGAGGAATGTTTGGAAGAACTTCCCGAGGAATTCCTTGAGGAACTTTCCTAAGAATCTATTAAGGAACTTTCAAAGGAATTTCTGGAAGAACTTGCAGAGAAATTCCTTCGGCAGTCCCTCCTGGTGTGCAGCAGGAATTCCAGGTGTACCGAAGGAATTTCTTGAGGAACTTCCGATGGAATTCTTTGAGGAACTTCCATATGAAATTCTGAAGGAACTCCTGAAGGAATTCTTGGAGGAACTTGCGCAGGATTTCCTGGAATTTCAGGAGGAACTTCCCGTGGAAACCAGGAAGAAAGTTCTGGAGGATTTTCTGGAGGAACTTTCTAAAGAAAGAATATGTTTTTATTGGAAGGAAATAAGTACAACACAACGGATAGCTTCCGGAGGAATTTCTGGGAGAATTTCTTGTTGAGCTTCTGGAGGAACTATCGAAAGCAATTGTGTGGACCTTTTTGGAGAAATACCTGGAGGAGCTGTCGGATTTGTTAAGTGTTTTTTAATCGAGAATCCGGAGGAATTTCTGGAGGAACTTCTGGACGGATCATGACAATTAAATATATCCCTAAAGGGATATATTTAAAGCCGTCAATCCATCCAACTAGTATCCAACTAGTATTAAAATTTTATTTTAATGTTATTGAAATTAAATTAAATCGTCTATAAAAATAATTCAAATTTCCTTTAAAACTTCAAACGTCAAATAGGTCCGACAAATCCGCATGCATTGCGTTTTGCAACAGCGGCAATGATGCAGATTTTTTCAGTTCAAATCGTCGGTTCCCCTAATAAAGTGTACCAATAAAGCATTCTTAATTTATTCGTATGTTTTTTATTTGTTATAATTTACCTACTACATTTGACAACATAACAATTGTCGATACCTCCCATTTAAATTACACGGTTTTCTCACGTGTCGAAGACGACAATTCTCGACTCACTTGAGACGCAGAATAAGCACAAGTGCACGCACTTGGATATTTACGATGGTAATTGGATAATGGTAATTGAATTTGATTGGAATATTTAACAGGATAAATGTACCATGCATATTCCGTGTACCGTTTTCGGGGGTGACAATGGGTCTAGGGGGTGAGAATGGGTCATCGCTCTCACCGACAATTTGGAGGCCACTCTCACTGACAACTTGGAGGTCGGATAACAAAATCGTCCAAAAAGGTGTCTTCTAATTTTGTTCTCTTGCCCTCAGATACATTCGATCTATTCTACATGCATTCTAAGTAGATAAAACAGTGACCCATTCTCACCCCTATTTGACCCATTGTCACCCTCGACGAAGGTACTTGGAAGGATAAAATAGATCCTATTGAGTAGTCCATAACTCCCTGCCAAGCAACATTCATCCCTACATCCTCACGGTGCTTTTGGGAACTTTTGCTGACAACTCCTTTCTTGTTCATTTGCACCTCCGGAGTAAATCTGATCGTGCGTCTTTTCACTAAAAAAGGAGCGGCTCATAGCAGCGTCTGTTAGGTCGGTCCTCTTGTTAGGTCGGCTGAACATTTTCCGATTGTCTGTGAAGGACCCTGCAAAAATGTGAACTATGGTTCTTCGGAAAATCAGCGGGTTGGTGTCATACCTTGCTAGCCAGCATTAAAAACCAAGCAACGAATAATCAAGAGAGAATACGGACCGGAACAACCGGAGAAAACCACAGCGAATATTAGGGTCTAGAGATTGAAGGCTCGATAGCAAATCCGTCAACTTTATAAGGTGGAATGCACATTTGCCGATGTGCTGAAAGATTTCGGATTCGACTTCGTACTGCTGCAAGAAGTGTGTTGAAAGGGATCAATAGTGCGAACATTTAAAGGAAATCATACCATTTATCATAGCTGCGACAACACCCACGGGCTGGAAGCTTCCATAAGTGATATATGATGTACAGTGCGGAAGTGCTGCTCAAGTTGAGCTAAAACACAGGTACGAAAGGTGTTGAAGCAATGGCATCAAAATCTTCATAACGCACTCAAACGTTCAGGTTGGCCAGGAGGTGGAGCATTGATAGACTGTTGAAAAATCCTGGGTTTATCGGATCACGAACAAGGGCTGCCTAATTGATATTACCACTTTCATGGCCTGCACCTAAATTCAACATGGAACCGATATGCATCTGAAGATCATCACAACATGAAAAATTAAACTCCTAAATGAATCACATTCAAAAACAAAAGCAGTGTGAAAAAAAACTTGACAAAACGTCACTTTACTTGCGGAATAATGCATTAGTGCATTATTCCGCAAGGCAAGACGTCAGTCGGTGTTTTCTTCACTGCGATATGCCTGCTATTGCCGAATTATTCCTTATCCTTGCCAGCTCCGTACTGCTCAAGGAATTTCAGTAGCGAAATCATTCCTTGACCATTCCTTGTCCTATCAATTCGCCCAGTACTTTTGAAGTCCATACCACCCTTTAAGATACAAGTTTCTAGGGTAGGTCAGTGCTCTTGATCAGTGTGCAGTGTTCAGAACGTTTTGAACACGAATACGCAATCTCGTGTTCAGATGAATCTGTGGTTACTACGCGATCTTGAGAAATTTCTCATCGATTCATCTCCAATTACTAACAGCACCCAAGCTACCACGCCAAACATTGATGCCACCGAAACAGTATATTTTTGCAATCAACCTTTCCTTAAAATGCGCCTTTCTTATAACTAACATAGCAACTTGCGTTGGAATTTCACTTTGTGCAGCTATATTTTTAGCATCGTCACTCTGGAACACAACAGACGGCATTTTTGTTTTCAACCCTTCCTTCAAATAAAATTCTAGTTCTGAAAAGAACTGATTTTCTATCTGATTTTCTGATAAATAGTTGAAAATGAGTATTTTCGAATGATAAAAAAAAATCCACCGAGAAACGGCTGAGATATTAAAGTTCAAAGTCTATTATATTTTCGTGACGGTCTTCGATTTTCGCAATCGTAAAGTGTACCCCATTATAGAAAAGACAGACGTAGTCCTACGTCAAAAAAAATTGGTGACGCGAACGCCTCAGTAGCTACGATGAAATATGCACGTTGGCAAGAAACTTTGAAAGACAATCCTACGTTTTTAAAAATAACTCTTCCATACACGGACACGAATGAAGTTCCAATCTACCACTTGGTAGCTGACGTGGAAAACATCATCCAGACGAACCGGGTGGAAGAGGTCCAGGAACGCAACAGGTGTGCAGTTGCCAACCAAATCCAGAATTTTCTTCATGCAGAAAAGAAAAAGGATAAGCGCGATCCGGTCACCATCTTCTACCGATCCGCCACCAAAGCAACCAGAGTTTTCTTGAAACAACACCCTGAATTAATCGTCATCGAAGCAGACAAAGGGAACAAGACAGTCGTGATGCAACGCGAGGAGTATGATGGGAAGCTACAACGCATGATCGACGATGACAACACCTACAAGAAATTGACACGGGATCCAACATCATCGTATCAAAAACGCAACAACGAATTCGCCAAACGGTTGGCGGATTTAAAACTCATCGATCGTGCCACTGAAATGAAGCTAAAAACATACAGAGCCATCTCCCCCCGAATATATGGTGCGCCGAAGGCACATAAAGAGGGACTACCGCTGCGCCCAGTGGTACCGTGCATGACGTCACCGTCGTACACACTGTCACAGTTCGTGGGGAAAATAATCCAGAAGACCATTGCTGGCAGATACAACGTAACGAATTCGTTCTCGTTCTGCCAATATATAAAGAGCATTCAGCTTCCCCCTGGATATGTTCTCATCTCCCTAGATGTAGTGTCACTATTCACCTCCATCCCGAAAGATTTGGTTCTTCGTGACGTCATCAACAACTGGGTCAACATAAAACAAAACACCGACATCAACTTGGATTTGTTCCTTGAGATCACTGAGTTCTGTATAGACTGCAGTTACTTCCAGTTTAAAGGACAATTCTTCCAACAAGTGTTTGGGACAGCGATGGGTAATCCGCTGTCACCCACAATCGCGGATCTGGTAATGGAAACATTAATGGATACCGTCACAAAACGAATCAGCTTCCCAATACCAGTACTGAAGAAGTATGTGGATGACTTGATACTGTCGGTACCCCAAGAGAAAATTGATGAGGTAATTGAAATTTTCAACCAATATCACCTGAAAATACAGTTCACCGTGGAGGTGGAGAAAGATGGTCGAATTCCGTTTTAGACTTGCTGCTGGTACGTCAAAACGACCAGACAGTTAAAACCGAGTGGTACATGAAACCAATAGCCTCCGGTCGTTTCATTAACTACCACTCGGAACACAGTTTAAGGCTCAAAGTGAACGTCGCCACAAACTTCATTCACCGAGTGATGGATTTCTCCACCAACCTAGATACAAGAACCACCAAAAACATAATTTTCTCCCAACTCAAGCTGAACGATTACCCCGCACGTGTAATAAACCGCCTGATTGATCGATCGAGAGAACGACAAGTCACCACCAATGATGACGTCAGGCCAAACGAAGACACAGTGTATCGGTCGATGGTACACGTCGGACAGCTATCAAACAAAATTCAAAAAAGTTTGAAAAAAGACTATCCGAACGTCACCATCAGCACAAAGAATGCAAAAACCGTCGGAAAGATGCTGCCGCCGGTAAAAGATGTAGTAGACCAAGGCGACCGGTCGAATGTGATTTACAGGATCCCATGCGAAAGTTTCCCAGCGTGCTACGTAGGTATGACGTCAAACAAACTGAAAACGAGGATTTTCAGCCACCGCTCCTGTTCCAACAGACTGCAAAGCTTGTGGGATCAAGGCAAAACTGCGGAAGACCAAGAGTTAGCTATGCTTCGGGAATGAACAGCGCTACTCGATCACTCCATCGTCAACCAACACGCCTTTGCATTCGACCGCACACAAATATTAGACTCTAGTTTTAAGAAACAAAATTTACACATTCTCGAAACTTGTCACATTGTAAACACACAACACACAGTCAATAAACGTACAGACACAGACAATTTGAGCAGTACGTACGCCGGCATACTACATACATTGAAAAACAATAGATGTAGTAGAGCCGATCAACAGATAGGACAGCCATCACAACACAATCCGACACAACCAGAGTAAAAGTGGCGCCAAACAGAAAAGTGCACCAAAAAGTTTCTGCGAGCCGGGTCAATTCAAATTTTCCGCCCTACCTCACACAAGACAGGGCAAAGTAAGTTTAATTGATCTAAAAAATGACCGCCTACACAGTGAGTGCTCCGGATAACGTTGTTTCTCTCGTTGTAGCGAATTGTGGTGACAAATAGGTCCTATGCTGAGGGCTAATGTGACAATAAAACGGATCATAGTTAGTAAGTACACTAAGCATAAAAACATAAACACAACATAAACACATTCATTGTCCACAGACTCCTTGAAAAAGGCACAATACATGTGTCCGAAACGTCGGATGAAAACATAAAACCCCGTTTTTGATCCCAAAAGACTGAAAGCCAAAACCTCAAACGTCGCCATCTTAGTCGAATCAATTAAGTAACAATCTATAAACAAACAGTATTTTAATTATCTTTTTCTTAAAATAATTTAGTAATCTCAATAATAGGTGTATTTAAAATATTGAAGTTACATCCATCATTCTTAAGCACTAGATTGCGGACACCCTTCTTCTGTAGATGTTGCGACGCATCTAAAAAAGTATCACATTTCAGGGACTTATGTGGTCATCAATTCCGGTTTCTATTTTCTATTCTATGCAGTGTAGCACCCAAATCTACCATCAGCAGATCCGCATAATTTTAAAACCCATTATCTTCGCATCATCTTTCACGTGCTCAATCCGCTCACCTCCGTCTTCCAGTCCTTCCGTCCTACTCACAATCACAAAAGCCTGAAAGGCAGGACATCGGACTCCCTTGGGTCACACCCCAATTTTCACATGTAAGAAGCTGCCTGTGTGGACATCGTAACCATGGCACCTATCGCCCTGAAAAACCAGTAATGGCCATAAATTGAAAAATATTATTATGATTGAATTTACTGCCGAATGATACTCGTACATGCTCTAAAATTCTAAACATGGTGTAAAGAGGGAAAAACAAACTTCATTTTATCAAGGGGTGAAAGCTGTATTGTTACCGCACAGCACTTTTCGTCCGAGAAGATCAAAATGATTAGAAGTCATGTTATCCACTGCCGGTCTTTTTTCTTCTGAATCAGTTTTGCCCATGAGGATCAAAGGACACAGCTTCACGCATCATTATTCGAAAGATTGTATGCGGTATAAATAGCTTATTGGCGAGATATGGCTGCGGCTGTATATTATCCGTTTTTTACGAGTGAAGTAAGGCAATCAACCCATTCTTTCTTGCGATATAATTTAGAATTTGGATCCGGTCAGCAACAGTTTGTTCTACCCTTTGACAAGTTTGCTAGGCAAAGACACTCAGGACGAAAAAAGAACAAAAAAGGGAGTCATGCGTTTGCATCTGATTAGCGAGATTATTGAAATCTTGTTTCAACCGCATAAAGTTTCCCCCAAAACTATGCGACGAATTGGTCGTCCAAGCTTTGCGACTTGTTTTCCTGTTGCTGAAAACGACTTCGCGATAAATTCAAAATAGACAGATCGAGTTCCGTTTATTGCAAAATAATGATCAGAATTTCGCATAGGTACCTATTACAATCCGCTCTATAATGAACTGATTTCAATTCAATGTTTAGCTCAAATTCCGGTAAAACGAGATAATGTACATTCTCCGATCATTTGTTTATCCATGGGGCCCTCCCATCATTGATTTACTAATAGCGATTTGATCCGGTCCCAGCGGAGCAAAATAATCACAAAATTACTGACTTGTTCTTGAAGCCCATCCAGCTTCATTTTTCCGCCACTGGAGCACGTGTCGTGTGTTGAAAAGTCCATTCAATTAGTGAGCCCTCGTCCTTCCTCTTCACATCACCACATCGTAGCGGACACAACGCACGTTCGTCGAGTACCAAATCAGAAGGAAACGTGTGGCAGGGTGGTCACCCCTGGCTACCCTACCTGAGATAGAGTCCATTTCCCACACCCACTACAAACAGGAAGCAATGAGATTCTCGAAACAACTGATACAGTGAACGCATGTTGAGGGACTTCTTTTCCAATCAATTTCCCGTTTGCAACATTACAGCAGGGGAATGGTCAAAGCGCAATAAATTGGTCTGCAACAAGGCCTTCGGCCACGTGCTGTTCCCATGGGTGACAACAAAACCGATTCTTTTAGATTGTTACACACACACAGAGTGGATGGAAAGATTGCACGTTAAACATCCTTGAGGAGAGCGGTAGGTTGTGATGATCCTTGGCAAGTACAACGACGATGGGACCACCAGCCGGGATATAACCTAAATTTCCAAAGAGAGCCGGTACGCACTTGAAGTGAACCGTGCCTTGCCAAGCATTGTTACGAATAAGACTGTAACAGTACTTACATTTTTGCTACTCGTTAGGTAGAACAGGGTTCCGCAAGTGATATTTCATCCAGTTTGAGACAATATGACACATCTAAATGAAAGCAAAACTAGTAGTTTCTGAATATGATGTCAAATTCAATAGCAAGAAGTCACGATACGATAAACCCATTCAATTGAAGAAAAACTATCTACACGAGTCTTGTACGGCACATAATCATTTAGAAATGAAAACCTCTGTTTAGGGTGCTGTGTTCACTGGTCCCATTAATGTAGACCATCTCAGCAGGAACCACAAACAGCAGATTTCGATTGACCTTGTTTCGGGACGCTATGGGTTCTTTGTCGCTTTTTCCATAACATTCACAAGGGTGAAGAAAAGTTTATTCCCGTCTCGTCCTGGAAGATTAACAACAGAAACGTCTTTATTCACCATCCCTTCTTTCTCGCACTAAACTGAAGTAACCACTTTTGCGCTTTCCTTTCAATTGCGCGCAATTGTCGTCCTGACCCAGTTGTCGTATTTGAACAAATTGGTGTAGATACTGGGGACCCCTTCGGTGCCGCACTGGGACGGACCCCGGCTAACGATGCCGTACGCGAACCAGCGGGCATGCTGTCGACTGTAGTACATCAACGGGGAACCGCTGTCCCCTCGGCAGGTATCGTGGGCCTTCTGTCCACCGGCGCAGATTTGGCTGTCGGCTATCCGGATCGTGTGCTCTGCGTAAACCGAACGACACTGTTCGTGGTCAACGTGGGGTAGGCTGACCTTCAGCTTGAGCTTACTCGGCACGGCAATAGTGGTGTTATCTAGAATAGAAAGAGGATTTTATGGATGAATGAAATGTGAATACATACTATGTTCAATAATCAATTCTTTCATGGAAATTTTAGATCTAATAATTACTCGCAAATTATTTTTTTTTAATTTTCTATCAACATTTTTTTAATCTCTAAAAAAACTTCTAAAAGCTTTTGAACCGTTTGTTTGAGAAACTGCATATGTGATAGTTTTGGACAAAATGAAATTTTCATACAAAATATAGGTTTTGTATTCTCGTTCATAAAAACGTATTCTGGCAAAAAACGTTTTTTACTGAGAATGAAATAATTTAGCATAGAAAATTAGAAGAAAACTGTATTATCTGTAAACAATTTATTATACTTTGTTTTGAAGTTGTAACAACATTTTCAGTTATAAAATAAAATGTTGTTTATAAATTTAGTGTATCCACATAATCATTTTACGTACTTCAAACAGTCCGTTCACAAATTATGTAACGCAAATTTGGGAAATTCCATAGTTATCTCCCCCTCCTACTTCAAAGTTGTGTTGACAATATACCCCTGAAGCATACCCTATGTTCGAACAAAGTGAAGAATGAAATATTATCAGATGAAAAATATAAATATGCGAAACTCGGAAGAACAGTCTCTGATTGAAAGAAGGAAAAAATCAACGATGCAAATCAGGTTTAACAAAATAAATATAAATGTACGAAGCTCGAAATAAAAGGCTATGATTAAAAGAAGAAAAAAATCTACAATTAAATATTATCAGGTAAAATACAAATAAAAATAATTGTGCAGAAGAATGGTTGATTAATATTCGACGTTTAACCTCTTTTTTTTATAATTTTGACCTCTCATCGCATCTCATCTTTTAACATTAGTTCTTTCTTTTGTTCTTTCAACGTTTCGTCCTTTTGACCTTTAGTCCTTCGACATTTTGGCTCAGATTTTTTGTTTCGACCTTTTGTCCCTTCGACCATTTGACCCTTCGACCATTCCAGGCTATCCATGAATTCCAAGAATTGAAGAACAGACCTTAAATTCAATACGCGTAACGGAAATTCTATTTCTTCTTTTTAGAAATGCAACATCCTCTTAGTGCTCATTTCAACCACTCGTCGCCATCCAAAAATTCCAAGAATTGGAGTACAGGCCTAAGGCCAATACGCATAACGAAAGATCTATTATCTTCTTTTAGGAATTCAACGTACTTTAAGTGATTATTCAAAATAAGTAGGATTTTATGTCTTGTTTAATGCTTATCCAATGTGGTTTTATGGATAACTAAAGTCATTGACCACTTACAATAGAGATAGCAGCCCTTTGGGTATGCGTGACGACATAAAGGCCTAAAATCCAGTGAATTTTTGAATGAACTGAAAAATAATAAAAATGTTGAACGCTCATCCAATTCATTTTTAAGGATCGCAATCAGCTCAAACGTTCAAAAAAGGCTGACAGCTCTCAAGTAGACCTTTACCCCGCGTGGCGTGGTGGCGACTTTTTAAGTCTAGATTTATCTAGCTACTGTCGGAAATTCTAGCCAAGTTTGTATGACAATTATCTTCTTTACAATTATGCAGCATTTATTCTCATTTCCAATAAAGTCTGGACCCAACAAAATTGAAAACTGATGAGAGGCTTTGTTCGTTTACAAACGAATGATTATTTTTTATTATGCTTAATTTTATTATCCTTTCCCATCGATGTGTTATTCATAGTATTAAGTCCATTTGTCTGTGAATCAAAATGTAATCCCTTCCTTCCTTCCCCAATCCCTCAATCATTCAATCATGACAACGGTCATTACTACACGATCACAGTAGCCTCCTCCCAACCAAACACAATGTTCCTTTTTGTTATTTTTGTTTGTTGTTCCTTCGAATATGGGAGGAGCTAAGTCACGCAAATAAGCTGTTGCATCACAGAAAATATGTGTATAAAAAAGAAGCACGTCGCGCAGAGCGATTCATTGTTTTTGTATATTTCAAACGAAGAATACAAGGAGTTAAACGTTTCCGAGTCGTTTTCCTGCCACCGAAAGAGAACCATTACCATTCCTCACTGCCGGTGTGAAGTCACCGATCGCTGCTGCTGCTCCAATCTGCTGATACAGTCCATCGTTGGTTGCTCAACCGAGCTCATCTAGTCAAATAGTGCTGTCCCCTCGTTCCGATCCATTACCTGATCCCTCCAGTGGTAGTCAGTTTTGGACACCGGTTCGACTGCACACGGACAGGCTATTTGCACGGCGTCAATTGTTCCTGGAGCACTGACAAAGGAATTCAGTGTTTGTTCCATCAGTCCGATCCACTCTCAGACCCTTCCGGTAATCTGTTGTGGACACCGGACTGACTTGCACACGGACAACCTGTTTTCCTTGGCCTGTTAGTGTTAGCCAGAGATGCAAATTGATTGCCCACCCCCGAAGAAGAAGAGATTGAGTATTTGTCGCCTCCGTTCCCCCACATTGTGCACCGCACATTTTGGTCCGAAATCGAACCGGATAGCAGCATCGGGCCTCCCTGAAGGCAGTTGAAGGTTGTTTGTTTGGTTCTGGTGGTGAAACGAAAATACCGTCGTGACAATTCCGTTTCCCGTGTTCCTCGCCATCGCGTTGCGAAAGTACAGTTCGCGCGAGTGCTAAGTGAATCCTGTTGAAACAGGTCCGAACAAGTTTCGGTATAGACAGTTCAGTAGTGTTTCTGCCCTTTTTGGGTAAGAAGAAAGAACAGTGTTGTAGTGTGTGTGAACGATTGGACTGAAAAAGTGGTGAATTCTATTCACATCAATGTCGCTGACGCATACACCTTTAAAAAGTGCTGCAGATAAAATGGGCGAGCTGAAAACGCTCGTACATCTTCGTGGCCAAGCGAAGGCCAAAGTGACAAGGATCCGGAAAACCATCGAAGAAATTTCGAAAGCTGGCATTGTTCAATTAACATTGTCCCAACTGAAAGTGTATTCGAAAAATCTGGATGCTCACTTCCAAGAATATTTGAGTTTCCACTACCAAATCACCGCTTTATTGCCAGCGGAGAAATTGGATGACAACGATGAAATGTATCTGCAGTTCGAGACCCATCATACCGAAACCGCAATGCTAGTGGAAGCATTAATCCAGGATGCTACCCCGCCACCTACCCCCGCAGTCGTACCCGCTACCGTGCCCGGTGTCCCACATGCACAAGTAGTCGTGCAGCAGCAACCGCTGCCGGTCCCAATCCCCTCGTTTGATGGGAAACCGGAGAATTGGCCGAGATTCCAGCAAGTATTTATGGATATAATGTCAAGGTCCAAGGATTCTGACGCCATCAAGCTACATCATCTTGAGAAAGCTCTAGCAAGTGGTTCTGCCTCCAAGATCATCGACCCGAGAACACTCAGCGAAGGTAATTTTGCACATGCTTGGGATCTACTGCTCGACGTTTATGAAGATGAAAGAAAGGCGGTAGACTCCCACATCCACGGTCTGCTGAGCTTGAAGCGGATGCAAGGAGAGTGTTCCAAACAAATGAGAAGCCTACTGAACGAGGCAATCCGCCACGTTGAAGGTTTGAAGCTGCTAGGACAGGATTTGGAAGGAGTTTCCGAGAGATTTGTCGTCGTTGTCCTATCTGATGCCTTTGACCCCGAGACCAGGAAGCAGTGGGAAGCCACCATTCCCCATAAGGAGATACCGACGTATGAAGACACCGTTAAGTTTTTGAAGGAGCGCTGCTCACTATTGGAGCGTTGTGAAGCCAGTCGTCCAAAATCGTCAACCAAGGAATCCAGCCAGAAACCAACCTCGAAGCCCACACCGATGAAGTCGTTCGCTGTGGCTGCACCCGTAGCCAACAGTGACGCGAAATGTGAGATCTGCGATGCGAATCATCCCAACTTTAAGTGCGACAGGTTTGTGTCTTTAACGGTACCCCAACGAAGAGTTAAGGTAAGAGAACTTAACCTTTGTTTTAATTGCTTGAGGAAAGGCCACCTATCCTCAAAATGCCCTTCGACTAAATCATGCCAGGAGTGCCAGGGTAGGCACAATACGTTACTCCATGAGCCCAAAACTACAAGGCACGTTCCAAAACCCGTTGATAGTCCAAATCCCCAACCAGAAATACCCCAAGTCGCTTGTTCCAAGGTGCCTCCCTCAGGAAGTATTTCATCTTTGTCCAATTCCGTCCATAAGGTACCACGATCAGATGGTACGCTATTGCTTACGGCCATGGTTGATGTATTAGACAAATTTGGAAATTATCACCCTTGCCGTGCATTCCTTGATTGTGGTTCCCAGCCACATTTGGTTTCCAGTTCACTTGTTGAGAGTTTGGGAATCGATCAGGTATCTACCCACGTTGAAGTTGTAGGAGCAACCGGTAAAGGATCGGTGCTTAACAGAAAGGCTACGCTCTCTTTTCGTTCCCGTTGTACGGATTATCAGGCCCGAATTGAATGTTTGGTCACCGATGTGGTGACAGGTCCCCTTCCCGGTCGTAGATTGGATCCACGATATTGGAATATTCCCTCCGGCATATCCCTTGCCGATCCGACCTTCTGTGTCCCAGGAGACGTTCAACTACTAATTGGAATCAAATTGTTCTTCCATCTGATGCTCCCCGGACAGTTGGTACTTGGCAGTAATTTGCCTATTCTCAAGGAAACCCTCCTAGGGTGGGTTGTTGCAGGCGGAGCTGATGATGCTAGTGAGAATCAACATTTCTATACTGCCAGTCTACGTCCGCTTACAGATTTCCTAGAAAAGTTTTGGTCTGTAGAATCGATTGAATTTCATGATCCCACATCTAAGGAAGAGCAAATATGTGAACTGATTTACAGCTCAACTACCGTTAGAGACCCAGATGGTCTGTACACTGTTCATTTACCATTAACGGAAACTGTAAGTGAATTGGACAGTAATCGATCTTTGGCCCTGAAGCGATTCCACATTCTTGAGCAGCGTCTACTCAAGAATGCCGAATTGAAGATGGCTTACGTTGATTTCATTAATGAGTATAAGATACTGTCTCATTGTAAAATTGTATCAGAGTCCGATGATACACCAGAGAAGTTGGTCCATTATTTACCCCATCACGCAGTATTGAAACCAAGCAGTTCCACTACCCGTCTGAGGGTTGTTTTCGATGCCTCAGCAAGAACATCTGGTTTTTCGCTGAACGAAGTCTTGATGACTGGTCCTACTGTTCAAGATGATATTTTTGCCATTGTCCTTAGATTTCGGAAGTATCGTTTTGCGATCACGGCTGACATTTCAAAAATGTACAGGAGAATCCGTGTCGATGAAGTTCACTCCGGCCTCCAGCGCATATTCTGGAGAGAAAATCCTTCTGATCCGCTTCAAATATTAGAACTAACAACTGTCACCTATGGGACATCCAGCGCCCCTTTCTTGGCCACTCGAACATTGTTGCAGTTAGCCCGCGATGAGTACCAGCGTTTTCCAACAGCGTCTAAGGTGGTAGAAGAGGACGTCTATGTAGATGATGTGGTATCAGGAGCTGATACGATTGAGCAAGCCATGCAACTTGTTTCTGATTTGACAAGTTTGTTGAATTCCGGTGGATTTCCAGTCCATAAATGGTGTGCGAATGATACAGCCATTCTTGAAACCGTTCCCGAAACCGACCGTGAGAAATATTTGGAATTCGAAAACTCTGACATCAATAAGGTTATCAAAACCCTAGGCCTACTGTGGGATCCTGCAGAAGATAATTTTCGTTTTCATTGTCAATTGAACTTCCAACCATTGGCGAGGCCAACTAAGCGCATCGTCCTCTCCGAAATAGCACGATTGTTTGACCCGTTGGGATTAGTTGCTCCGGTGATAGTTTTGGCCAAGGAGATAATGCAACTTTTGTGGAAGGATGGAGTGGGATGGGATGATGCTTTGGAAGGTGACATTCTGCAGGCTTGGATTACGTTCAGAGAGTCTTTAAAATTTGTGGATTCTATCAAAATACCACGCTTCGTTGGATTACCGAACATCGAATTCTATGAAATACACGGATTTGCTGACGCTTCGAATCGTGCTTACGGAGCTGTTGTTTACCTGAGAGCAGTTTCCGGTACAGATGTTAAGGTTTCACTGCTTTGTAGTAAGTCAAGAATTGCTCCCCTAAAACCCTTGACGATCCCAAAAATGGAATTGTGTGCGGCTTTGTTGTTATCAAGGTTGATCCCCAAATGTATTGCTTCGCTGAAAATTGAAATCTATCGCGTCTGTCTATGGTCCGACAGCCAAATTGTTCTGGCATGGTTAAAGAAATCTCCCAGTCAGCTCGAAGTCTTTGTCCGTAACCGTGTGACGGAAATAACTACCACAACCAACCAATTTTACTGGTTTTATGTCCGCTCCGAAGACAACCCAGCTGATGTTGTGTCCCGCGGACAATTACCTCAGATTCTTGTAAACAACATGCTGTGGTGGAATGGTCCGTCGTTTTTGAAAACCCTGCAATATGAAATGGTTAACATTGAACTACCTCCAGAAATTGAGTTACCTGAAACCGTTTCCACTATGCCAGTTATATCCACCACCATTGATCCACGAGACGTTACATTCATCGAGGCCTTCGGATCGTTTCGAAAACTACAAAGGATTGTGGGATACGTTTTACGCTTTGCAACGAACTGCCGATCGAATCGTAATGATCGTGTATCAAACAAAGGCTTGACAGTCCCCGAATTACGTAAGTCGATGATAACTATAATTGGATTGGTCCAGCGCCTTGAAATGGCCGATGAAATCAGTTTGATCTCCGCGGGAAAACCTAGTCGTCGCTTCGCTGCGTTAGATCCAGTAGTGGTGGATGGCCTGTTGAGAGTAGGAGGTAGACTCGATAATGCTCGCTTGCCCTACGATGCTCGCCACCAATTATTACTACCTAATAAGAGCCCAGTTTGTGAGCTCCTCATCCGCGATATGCATCTAGAAAATCTACATCTTGGACCGTCCGGATTAATGTCGTTGTTGCGACAACGATTTTGGTTGATAAACGCCAAATCAACCATTCGTAAAGTATTGAGAAGGTGTATTACATGTTTTCGAAATCGCCCTCGCTGTCTTCAACCCATGATGGGCCGATTGCCCGAGGCTCGTGTTGTTCCGTCCATTCCATTCTCTCGAACCGGTGTAGACTTCGCGGGACCGGTGTATATAAAGGTTGGTCTGCGTAAGACCGTTCGAGTAAAGGCATACATCTGTATATTCGTGTGTCTTGCCGTTAAGGCTATTCATTTGGAATTGGTTTCCGACCTGTCATCCGCAGCCTTCATTGCAGCTTTACAGCGATTTGTCAGCCGCCGGGGCTTAGTCGAAGAAATTCACTCCGATCACGGGACAAACTTTGCAGGTGCAAAGTCGGATCTCCATGAACTGTTCGTAATGTTCCAAGATGATCAGTCGAAGGGAAAAATTGATGATTTCTGTTCCGCCCGAGAAATAGTGTGGAAATTCATTCCTCCTCGTTCTCCGAACTTTGGAGGACTATGGGAGGCAGGGGTGAAAAGTACAAAAACTCATTTGCGTAAAGTGTTGGCTAATGCCTGTCTGAATTTCGAAGAGTTTTATACCGTTCTTACGCAAATTGAAGCAGTGCTCAACTCCCGTCCCCTCATTGCTAACTCTCTGGACACTCATGAACCATCTGTCTTAACACCAGGCCATTTTCTCATTGGTCGAGAGTTGGTAGCCATACCCGAACCTACACTTGCGAATATCCCTGAAAACCGTTTGACAAGATGGAAGTATCTGCAGGCTCTACGAGAACATTTCTGGAGACGTTGGTCAAACGAGTACCTACATACGCTACAAGCTCGCTCTAAATGGACTAAGGGTTCACAGAACGTTGTGCCTGGACTAATTGTCCTAATCAAGGAAGACAATCTTCCTCCGCTTTCATGGAAAATGGGCAAATTTATTACTGTTTATCCTGGTACTGATTTAGTGGTAAGGGTGGTAGACGTACAGACATCTACTGGGGTTTACCGTCGTTCTGTTTCAAGACTCGCACCACTACCAATATCAGATAATGATGAAGCATTCGCATCTGCAGATCCACAATCTAGCCGGGCGGGAGAATGTTCGTTTACAAACGAATGATTATTTTTTATTATGCTTAATTTTATTATCCTTTCCCATCGATGTGTTATTCATAGTATTAAGTCCATTTGTCTGTGAATCAAAATGTAATCCCTTCCTTCCTTCCCCAATCCCTCAATCATTCAATCATGACAACGGTCATTACTACACGATCACAGTAGCCTCCTCCCAACCAAACACAATGTTCCTTTTTGTTATTTTTGTTTGTTGTTCCTGCGAATATGGGAGGAGCTAAGTCACGCAAATAAGCTGTTGCATCACAGAAAATATGTGTATAAAAAAGAAGCACGTCGCGCAGAGCGATTCATTGTTTTTGTATATTTCAAACGAAGAATACAAGGAGTTAAACGTTTCCGAGTCGTTTTCCTGCCACCGAAAGAGAACCATTACCATTCCTCACTGCCGGTGTGAAGTCACCGATCGCTGCTGCTGCTCCAATCTGCTGATACAGTCCATCGTTGGTTGCTCAACCGAGCTCATCTAGTCAAATAGTGCTGTCCCCTCGTTCCGATCCATTACCTGATCCCTCCAGTGGTAGTCAGTTTTGGACACCGGTTCGACTGCACACGGACAGGCTATTTGCACGGCGTCAATTGTTCCTGGAGCACTGACAAAGGAATTCAGTGTTTGTTCCATCAGTCCGATCCACTCTCAGACCCTTCCGGTAATCTGTTGTGGACACCGGACTGACTTGCACACGGACAACCTGTTTTCCTTGGCCTGTTAGTGTTAGCCAGAGATGCAAATTGATTGCCCACCCCCGAAGAAGAAGAGATTGAGTATTTGTCGCCTCCGTTCCCCCACATTGTGCACCGCACAGGCTTATTTCATTAAAAATAGGCTTTTCCAGCTAAAAAAGTAGCTTTTTTTACCTTTAATGGGCTACAGCTCTTCTGGACTAGACCACTTGACTCGATCCTGGGCCGATCCTGAACATTGAGCGCCCTCAGGTCCTCTTCAACTGCAAAAAGCCATCGTGTACGCGGCCTTCCACGAAGCCTGCGGCCTCTTCCGGGTTCTCTACCAAATATTATCTTCGTCTGACGTTCTTCCGGCATACGAACAACGTGACCAGCCCACCGTAGTCTGCCGTATGGTATTTTTTTTTCTTCCTAAGCAATGGAGGGGGAATCTGCTCAACAGACATCCTGGGTTGTCCAGGAAGTACAGGGTTAGAGACCACCTCCAACAGCAAACGAGAGAGGCAGGACTACATCCCCAACCCACTAAACCGTTTCCATTGCCGCACACCATGGTAACCACTTACCACGCCTTATGTCCTCGGAAAGTGGGAAGGGTCGACTTCGCGCCTGCTTCCCTCTGCATGACTGGTATCAAGAATGATGATGTCGCGTGCACCCTAAATTGACCTCTCTGCGATAGAGTCTTTTCGCCAACACACAGAGGGACTTGCCGACGCGGTCCCTACACCTGCCCCAGCCTTGACGAGGACCCCTTTCCGTCCTCGGGCTCAGAACCCGGTTGACCGACGCCGCGACAGCGACGATACCATGTTGTTCTTCGCGCGGCAACTTGTTCGATAAAAGGATCGAGTTCGACCACAGAGCATGACCACCGGTATGACCCATGAAGCCGACTCCGATCCCTTGGACCACCTCTTATTTGCGCCTGAACTAGCCATCCTTGAGTCCACGCGCCACCTTCTGTGAAGCTCCGAGACGATTTGGACGATAGCCGATAAAACGGCGTTCCAGCCAACTTCATCTTTACACATCCTCCGAACTAGGTTGTCCGGGGTAGTGTCCAGACCAAGCATGTGGTCACGCATTGCGCGAAAACGTGGGCACACGAACAACACGTGTTCCGCCGTTTCCTCTAAACCTGCGCACACCAAACACTCGGGCGAGGCCGAGCAAGCCAGCTGCGTTACCTGCACTATGATTTTGCAGCACGCTTAATCGCCGGGCACATCGAACTCCCCATGGGGTGCTTGCTGTTCACAGCTTTGCAGGAACAAATCAAACAATTGGGAGGGTTCGTGCAGCATTGTGCCTTATGTCCCTCCAATCCGCAGCGTCGGCAGAGATTGTTTTTGTCAGGGCCTTTGCAGTCCCATTGCTTGTGCCCCGGTTCCAGGCACTTGAAGCAAATTTCGGGTTGCTCGTATATGCGCACAGGGCATACCGACCATCCCACCTTGACGCTCCCTAACTTGACTACCTTAGAGGCGTCCGCTGCAGATAGCCGAACCAATGCTACCTGCGTCCCTGCCAGACCTTTCCGTAGCCGAACGGCTGCGGTGGGCGTCTCCACTTCACACTGTCGCCGCAGTGCCGTGACGAGCTCTTTGACTTCGGTGATCTCGTCCAGGTCTTTAACCCATAAATTCACCTCCGTCGTGAGTGCCCTCACCTTAACCGTCTCGCCTAGGACTTCCTCCGCCAACTTCTTGTAGGCGGCGCCCTTTTGCGAGACGCCCCGCTTCAGCTCGAGGGTCATCTCGCCCATCCAGGTACGTCTTATTCGAAGTACGTCGGCGCCGAGTTCACCGAGCTTGACGTCACTCCTCATCGCCTTCAAGACGTCCGAGTACTTGGCCTCGTCCGCCGTGATGACTAGGGCATCGCCCCTGGAGCGATTGGCACCTACCCTAGACTTCTTGCTACCCTCATTCGCCTGGGCCTTCGTTACGACCCTTGACGTCTTCGGTTTCCTCTTGTTCTTGACCAGGGTCCAGGAGGCGTCATCCCCCTCTATTTCCCTGGTCTGGGGCGGCTGAGAGCTCTCAGCCTGCAGTAGCCCCATACCACCGTCTTTCCTGGGTGGACGGACCTTTCCAGGTCCTTCCTCTCCCGGTTCTGGAGGTACTATGCCGGGATTCAGCATCCCAGCCCAATACCCTTGTTCGGGGTAGTAACCCTCCGCGTTTTGGAGCGGCCCCAGGGAGCACATCCCCTGGAGACTGTCTCCCCCGTTTTTGTGTCTGCTCCGTTGGAGCAGTCACCCCCGACGTGCCCGCGAATACTTGAGCCTCAGTCTGGGTAGACTTTGGCACCACCGCCTTCGCTGGCAGTCCCTCGGTTGATTCGACCTTGCCCGAGTCCGCGAATCCTTGGGCCTCAGTCTGGGTAGACCTCAACTCCACGGATTTCACGGGTTTAGACTTGGCCGTCCCGACCGCCCTCTTCAGTTGCTCTTCAGTCAAGCTCCTCTTGAGGTGCTTACTGATATTATGCTTCGATGACGCAAAGTCGATGATGGCTTTCAGCTGTTCCGTCGCCACCTCGAAGGCCGAAAGCCCATCGCGTCTGCGGTTCATCGCCCTCACAAGCCATGGGTCGTCGATAACCTCTACCGGCGTTTTTTTACCCGAGATGAAGGTTAAGTGACCCACGCTGGCTCTGCGCACTGAGCTGCCGACTATTGCCTCTGGCCTCCTAGGCGGAGACCTGAACAACCCACCTCTTGCGAAGGGGTTGTCGCCTACACTACTACCACTAATTGAAGAATTGGCTTGGTTTTCCATTTTGGTCCCACGAGTTGCTCGGGAAAAGAGGTCCACCACGCCAGAGCCCAGCATGACGCGGTAAGGGACAATTACTGTGGAGGGTGCCCAGGTACCCCACAGGCTCCGTTAGAGGCCTAGCTCATTATTTCACCCCCCTGGCCATGCATCCCCTCGGCACGGGTCGCTTAACGCCTTGGGATTAGGGGTTAGGGACGATGGTCCCTTTGGTTGCACCCCCTCACTCTAGCTGATGCCAAAAGGACAACAGTGCCCAGGCTGCACTTTCAGCTAAGTACAAAACCCTTAGCAGGCGGTTGATTGTCATCATGTCCCGTGGAAGCGTGAGATTGGAACTTGTGAGGACCAGAGCTGTGTAGGTCGCTCCTACCCAGATGTCAACTCACCATTTCGTCGTGTTGTATAAGCTTAATCATATCCAGCCCTTTATACACCTGGTTCAATTCGTGATTCATGCGACGCCGCCAGATACCGTTCTACTGTTTACCGCCGAGTATTGTCCGCAGCACCTTACGCTCAAACACTCCGAGAGCTCTCCGATCAGCCTCCTTTAACGCCCATGTCTCATGGCCGTATAAAGCCACCGGAAGAATCAGAGTAGTATACAGCGCGAGTTTTGTTTTCGTTTGCAGACTACGGGACTTAAGCTGGTTACGAAGTCCGTAATAAGCCCTATTTGCAGCTGCAATACGCCTTTTCACCTCGCGGGTAACATCATTATCGCATGTCACTAATGTTCCAAGATACACAAATTCTTCTACCACTTCAAATTTTTCACCATCCAGCACCATTTCGTTACCACCACTACTAATGAACCCACGTTGATTGCCAGCGACCATGTACTTCGTTTTGCTGGTATTGATCGTGAAAGTAGCTTATTCAGCCTGAATTGTTTGTTGGGGACCACTAGAACCCTTGTTGTACAACGTATGCTCGGTCAAACAAAATATACCAGACATTTAATTATTTAGAGAATAATGAAATTGCTCTTCGGGAATTTACGAAACTGCTCCTAGAACTTCTTCGACAGTACGTACTAGAATATTTCGATCTGAAAATATTTCAGAATTTCATTGAAAAATTGTTTTTAAACTCGACAATCTTTTTTTGAAATTCTTTATGAACTATACGGTTGCTTTTAGAATTTCTACAAAAAAATTCTTCAAAAATTTCTCTTGTTAGTCCATCGCGAAATCCACATGAAATTCATTCAAGAATTTATATAAAAAAAAATCTGATTTTAAACCAGCAATTCCTTTACGATTTTGTTTTAAAAAAATACTTCATGCATTGATCATCAAAATCTTTTATAAACTCCTTCTGAGTTCTTAAAGGAATTTTCGTGGATTTTGTAGAGAATAATGGGTAATAGTGGAACACTTACCAATAGCGGACTTTTCAGTCATATTTTCATTACTACAAAATAACATAAGCATTTTTCTAGGAAATTCCATCGAAAGAATCTACCTTACATTCTAATGATTTGATTACATGCTTTGGAAATAAAATGGAAAATAAAATAATGATTTCTTACAATTTTGTAAAAAATAAACATGAGAGTGTCCTTTATAGGAATATTTTGGTGGTCCATAATAGGGAACAAGATCTTCCCGAAACCGAACATGAAAATCAAATGTAGTATCGACTTTGGGTGAGCAATTTCCTATTATGGATCGTCAGGGGGTCTAATATAGGGCGAATTCAGTCAGACTGTAAAATGTTAATTCCAAAGAATAACGTCGTGTATTTGAGTGTTTTATGTATGTATCGTGAAGAAAGATACAGAACGTAATCAAATAACATATAGGCATCTTTGCCGTGAAATCAGGTCCTTCCATGATTTTGAAACGCTAGTGAAACTAGCGGTGGAAGGCAAGCTTCACTGAACAACCCGCATAATACAGAGAATTTCTAAAAAGCGGGAGAATTTCTGGACTATTTTCCTTATGAGGAGGTGGAAAAATCTTGTAAGGTTTTCTGGGCAATTTCTTGGAAAAATTCTGTAAATGTTTTCTTTGGAATTGCCAGGGAGATTCTTGGAGGATTCTGTGAAGGAGTTCTTGGAAAACATTTCGGGAGATTTCCTAAAGAAATATCCGGAGAAATTATTTCCAGAATAATTTACTTGTGAACGACTTTCCGGAAGAATCCTTGGAGTAATTTCGGGGTAAGATTTTTTGAAAGAATTCCCAGAGAAATTTTCGGGCACTTCCTGAGCAAACACCCATATAGGAGCTTCCTGAGAAATTCCTGGAAAATTTTGAAGGAATTATCGGAATAATTTCTGAAGCCACTTCCGGAGAATTCTTGGAAGAACTTTCTGAGGAACTTCCAGAGGAATTCCTGGAGGAACTTTTGGAGGAACTTCCGGAGGAACTTCCGGAGGAACTCCTGGAGGAACTTTTGGACGAACTCCTTGAGGAACTTCCGGAAGAACTCCTGGAGGAACTTTCGGAGGAATTCCTGGAGAAACTTTTTAGGGAATTCATGGATAAACTTCTGGAGGAATACCTGGAGGCAATTTGTGAAAGAATTTCGGAAAATTTCTTTTGCTTGAAATAAGCTCACGCCGCTTGATCTATTACGCCGCCGCCGATAAATTTTCAATCGGCGCACAGGTCTACTTTCAAGTAGCTGGAGGCCTATACTTCAGGTAATTCTTGGTTGAACTGTGATGCTACAATAGTTGAAGGTGTATCCATTTTTTTTTCTATGGATCACAGGGTATCAATCATTTTTTTAAAGCTATTAGATACTTCTGGTTATGCGTTTAGAACTTAAGTCATGTGCTGCAGGGAATTCTTGGATGACTCTTATAATCAAAAAAGTTCACAAACTTTTGTTAAAAGAAAAAACTGTTTCATTTTTGCTACGCATTTAGACCTTAAGACCTACACTTCAGAAAATGCTTGGATAACCTGGAACGGAACGGTTATTGAAGCCGGCTCCAGGTGTACGGATTAAAAAGAGCATGAACCATTAACCCTTATGCGGCCAACAAAAAAAAAACACACGTGGATGGCCGACAGGGTACCCGTGTTCCACTAAATTGATATTCTCATAACTTCAACAATTTTCAACCGATTTGGATAATTTTGACAGTTTTGGAAACAAAAACTTATATACTTTTTGCCAGTTGTCAATGTTAACAGCTTATGCCCATGGTTATACAAGAAATCTTTGAAGTAAGCCTTAAGAGTCTACACGCGTAACCAAAGGTCATTCAATCAGTTTCAAATATGCTACAAGCTCTTTGCGCTTCTTAGAATTGAAGGTGTTCATAGTATATGCTTCTGGTAATGCAAAAATCCCTGAAAGGAGGTCTTAGTCATCCGAGAAATCTCTGGAGTAAAGCCTAAGGATCTACTCGAGTAACAAAAGGCCTTTTATGCAAATTCAAATACGGTACATGCTCTTTGTGGTACTTAGCATATAATGCGTTTACAGTATATGTTCCGAGTCATCCAAGAAATCTCTGGAGTAAGGCCTTAAGGTCTACACTCGTAACCATGGGTCTATGGACTTGTCTCAAAAGTGGTACATGCTTTTTGCGCATCTTGAAATCAAATGTGATCACTACATATGTTCTGCGCTATCGACGAAATCTCTCGGATAAGTCCTCTGGCGCCTTCATTGCATATGTTCATGGTCATCCAAAAAACCCTGAAAAAAGCCTTCAGGTCTACACGCGTAACCAGAGATCTTTTAGATTGTTTCAAAACTGGTACATGCCCTTTGTGGTATATAGAATAGAACGCCTTTATTGCATATGTTCATGGTCATCCAAGAAAACCCTGGAAAAGGCCTTAAGATCTACACGCGTAACCAAAGATCTTTCAGATTTTTTCAAAAGTGTTACATGCCCTTTGTGGCACATAGAATAGATTGCGTCCATTGCATAGGTTCATGATCATCCAAGAAAACCCTCGAATAGGCCTTTAAATCTGCATGGGTACCCAGAGTTCTTTTGGCTTGTTTCAAAATTGGTACATGCCCTTTGTGGTACATAGAATAGAATACGTTCATTGCACATGTTTATGGTCTTCCAAGAAAATGCTAGAATAGGCCTCAGGATCTTCACACGTAACCAGATACCTTTTGATTGCTTTAAAAGTAGCATATGCCCTTTGTGGTACATAGAATATATCGCTTTCATTGCATATGTTCATGGGTATCCAAGAGAACACTTGAACAATCCTCAAGAACTTCACGCGTAACCAGAGTTCTTTCGGCCAATTTGAATAGTTATACATGCCTTTTATGGTACCTACGTAGAATAGAATGTACCCATTTCAAATGTTCATGGTCATCCAAGAAAACCCTGAAGTAAGGCATTAGGATCTACACCAGAGATATATCAGCCTGTTTTAAATTTGGTACATGCCTTTGAAGTCCATGAATAAAATGCGTACATGGCATATGCCAATGGTCATCCTAGAAATTTATGGAGTAAGACTTCTAGGCTTACAGAAATATCTAGAGGGTCTTTAAGGTCACTCCTTACGGAATCCAAGTTTCAACAAGACAACAATAACTACTTGGAATGTTTATATATTAAGATGAGGTTTCACATCTTGTTTATTCTTCATTAACTGCCCAGAGCAAATGACAACAACTTGAACTACTTGAAATGCAAACATATACCAATAGCCTTCCGTTCGTGGGTTGATCTGCAGATCATTCCTATATGGAGTTCATAGACTACCTAGTACCATGGCAAAAACAAAAACTACAGCAGACGTTCGATAACTGCAAGTCATTTAACTGCAATGCTTTTTAACTGCAATTCGAAAGTTGCAACAGTTTTACAGTTATCTGCCTGTAGCTTATTATGAATCATTTATGAGTACCTGTTAATACGTTTGTAAGTCTCTTCGACAAAAAAATACGAAATCCATTCAAGTATTTTGCCTTGCCTTCATTACAGAGCCCACGACAATGAAAATAACTACTTAAAATACACACATATACCAAGAAGGGGTCACGCAACTTGTTTATTCTTCGATAACTGCCTCCATTACGGAGATTGATCTGTAGATCTTGACTGTATGGAGTTCGTAGACTACCTGGAACTCACGACAACAACAAGAACTACATGGAATACAAACATATACCAAGAAGGGGTCACACAACTTGTTTATTCTTCAATAACTGCCTCCATTACGAAGATTGATCCACAAACCTTGACTCTATGGAGTTCGTAGACTACCTGGAACCAATGACAACAAGAGCTACTTAGAACACAAACAAATACCATGAAGGCGTCGCACAACTTGTTTATTCTTCAATAAGCGCCTTCGTTACCAAGGTCGAACCCCATACCTTGACTCTATGGAGTTCGTAGACTACCTGGGGTCCTCGACAACAAGAACTACTTGGAATACAAACATATACCAAGCAGAGGTCACGCAACTTGTTTATTCTTCGATAACTGCCTCCATTACGGAGATAGATCCGAAGATCTTGACTGTATGGAGTTCGTAGACTACCTGGAGCTCACGACAACATCAAGAACTACATGAAATACAAACATATACCAAGAAGGGGTCACACAAGGGTTCTTCAATAACTGCCTCCATTACGGAGGTTGATCCACCGACCTTGAATCTATGGAGTTCGTAGACTACCTGGAACCAACGACAACAACAAGAACTACTTGGAATACGAATATCAAGAAGAGGTCACAAAACTTGTTTATTCTTCAAACGCTGCCTCCATTACCGAGGTCGATCTCCAGACCCTGACTCTATGGAGTTCGTAGACTATCTGGAGTCCTCGACAACAGCAAGAACTACTTGGAATACGAACATATATCAAGAAGGGGTCACGCAACTTGTTTATTCTTCGATAAACGCCTCCATTACGGAGATTGTTCCGAAGACCTTGACTGTATGGAGTTCGTAGACTACCTGGAACTCACGACAACAACAAGAACTACATGAAAAACAAACATATGCCAAGAAGGGGTCACAAAACTTGTTTATTCTTCAATAACTGCCTCTATTACGGAGGTCTATCCGAACTTCATAGATTCAAGGTCGGTACCTTTAATCTATGAAGTTCGTAGACTACATAGAGCCCACGACAACAACCAGAACTACTTGGAATACAAACATATACCAAGAAGGTGTCATGCAACTTGTTTATTCTCCGAGAACTGCCATCATCACGGAGATTGATCCGAAGACCTTGACTGTATAGAGTTCGTAGACTACCTGGAACTCACGACAACAACAAGAACTACATGAAAAACAGATATATATCAAGAAGGGGTCACACAACTTGTTTATTCTTCATTAACTGCCTCCATTACGGAGGTTGATCCACAGACCTTGAATTTATGGAGTTTGTAGACTACCTGGAACCAATGACAACCACAAGAATTACTTGGAATACAAACAAATACCAAGAAGGGGTCACACAACTTGTTTATTCTTCAATAACTGCCTCCGTTACTGAGGTTGATCCACAGATCTTGAATCTATGGAGATCGTAGACTACCTGGAGCCCACGACAACAACAAGAACTACTTAGAATACAAACATATACCAAGAAGGGGTCACGCAACTTGTTTATTCTTCGTTAAATGCCTCCAACACGGAGATTGATCCGAAGACCTTGACTGTATGGAGTTCGTAGACTACCTGGAATCAATGACAGCAACAAGAACTACTTGGAATGCAAACATGTTTTAAGAAAAGGTCATTGGATGACCCGGAACATATACTGTGAAAGCATTATATGCTAAGCACCATAAAGAGCATGTATCGTTTTTGAATTTCCACGATAGACCTTTGGTTACGTTAGCAGACCATAAGATCTGATTCCAGGGATTTTTTGGATGACTTAGGCCTTACTCCAGGGGTTTTTGGAGACCCAGAATATATACTGTGAACACCTTCAATTTTAAGAAGCGCAAAGAGCTTGTAGCATATTTGAAACTGGTTGAATGGCCTTTGGTTACGCGTGTAGACTCTTAAGCCTTACTTCAAATATTTCTTGTATAACCATGGACAAACGCTGTAAACCTTGTCAACGGGCAAAAAGTATATGAGTTTCTGTTTCCAAAACTGTCAAAATTATCTAAATCGGTTGAAAATTGTTAAAGTTATGAAAATATCAATTTAGTGGAACACGGGTACCCTGTCGGCCATCCACGTGGTAAAAAAAATCAGATGCCCCTCCCCACGTCCCTCCTCACTGTATGAACGTGATTTTCTCACAGATGCTACATTTTATGGAGTTCTTAGATGTCACCGAGTTTCAGCTTTCAGCTATAAAAATTCATTGAAATATCACCATTTGCATTTGAAAAAGGAACACGGGTACCCCGTCGGCCGCATAAGGGTTAAAAGAACAGACCTTTAGTTACGCGTGTAGATCCGATGCCTATATTCCAGTGATTCTTGGAGCTTCTGGAGGGAAATAGCTATTGAAGGCATGTACAACAGGCATATTCAATTTAGTTTAATAGATCAAATAGAGCATGACTTATTTTCAAAAAGAGATAACAAACATTTGGTTACGTGTGTGGATTTCAAGGCCTATTATACTCCAAGGAATAATGAAATGCAAGGTTTTTGAAGACATATCCAATTTGATTTTATGGATCAATTAGAGCATGAACCATTAGGGAATATATAAACCATCTAGTAACGCGTGTAGATCTTAATGAGCAATTCTCGCTGAGACCGGGACCCTATTTGCACGAGGTTCTTAAAAATTCCTAAATTCATGTTCATTCTTCAGAAAGATAGACTCCTCGATAGTTATGCACGAAATCATGTTTATGGACCCCTCGATTTTTGTCAATTCTTGACTCACCAAAACGGTCATAACTCCAACAGTTCTCAACCGATCTTAAAGATCAGCATACCGTTGGAAAGAGGAAAAGTGTATCTTCATTTAATAACTTGAATACGGCTCCATTATGCTCAAAACTGTTGAGCCCTTCAAATAAAATACAGTTGTAGATATGCCTTTTATTTTTTAAACATATTAGGCTTAGAATAGTGTATGAAATCAAGGAACTGACGTCGTAGTATCATATTAACCATATAAATAATGTTCGCTGGTCAGATAGGCCTTCAAAAAATAATTAGGTTAATCGTACATAACTTTTGATAGAAAAACATACACCTGAAGTTTTCGGACACAATGCAAAATATAAGCTAACATTTCCATTGATTTAGTGATATTTAAAATCGGCGGTCGCGATCCTAGCGGAAAAATTGTTTTCAAAAATAAATCTAAGATGGCAGTCAAATTCAATATAGCTGTCCTCATTTTTATTATTACAAATTGAGGATACACTCTTCCTCTTACCAATAATATACTGATCTCTAATATCGTTTGAGAAATGTTGGAGTTAAGACAGTTTTGGTGAATCAAGAATTGACAAAAATCGATTTTTCGTGTATAACTAACGAGGGGTTAATCTTTCTGAAGAAAGCTGTCGAATTTTTATTATAGGCATTTTCAAGAACCTCGTGCAAATAGTGGCCCGGTCTTAGCGAGAATTACTAAATGCCTATACTCCAGGAAATACTTGGATGATCTGGAAAGGAACAGCTGTTAAAGAATATTCCATTTGATTAAATAGATAAAATTTGGCATGAACCATTTTCAAAAAGAGTAACAGCACTTTGATTACACGCATAGACAAGAATGCGAGAAATCAAGCGATTTTCGGGTTGAAGGAGAATCTTTTTTTCGGAATTTGTAGTGAAAACTACTCTCTACCACCCCTCTTTTCTCTCGAGAGCGATCCTAGAAGATAAGCGAAAATCGTGCCTACTCGATGAATTTCTTGGATGACTTGAAACAGAACAGTGCCCTATTTGGTAAAATAGATCTTGTAAACCTCAAGGCCTATTTTTTGGATGACTTAGGACGAAACATTTATTAAAGGCATATCCAATTTGATTCTTTGGATTGAAAAGGGCCAGAACCATTTTCAAATAAGAGATATTAGCCCTTTGGCTACGCGTGTAGACTTTAAGGCCTATACTCCATGCAATTCTTGGATGACCTAGGACGAAACAGTTATTGAAGGCGAATCCAAGTTTTTTCTATGGATTGAAAAGGGCATGGACCATTTTCAAATAGAGAGAAAAACCCTTTGGTTGCGCGTGTTGACCTCAAATCCTATACTCTAGGGGATTCTTGGATAAACTGGAAAGGAACAACTATTGAAGGCGTATCCAATTTGGTTCACTAAATCGAATAAGACAAGAACTATTTAAAAAAACAGAGATTGATTCACCTAGCGGTGTATGTGCTTTTCATGTACATTGGATATACTAAAAAAATTGAGTGAGAATTTCTTAGCGTGTTTTTTTGTATATAAATCGTATTTTGGCCATAACTTTTGATCCCATAGTCCGATTTTCAATAGGACAGGATTCCCCGTCGAATGCAACTTATTGCAAACAAATCGGATGAAGATAAGTGTTTAAAAGATGAGTGAGTTCTATTTTTCGCACATACATACACACAGACAGACATCATCTTAATTGGTCGAGCTGAGTCGATTGGTAAATAACACTATGGGTCTCCGAACCTTCTATCACAAAATCGTCTTGGAAGTGAATATATAGCCTTTTCGTTACACCTTCATGTACGAGAAAGGAAAAAAAGAGATAACAGTACTTTGGTTATGCGTGTAGACCTTAACGCCTATACTCCAGGGAATTCTTGGATGACTAAAAAAGGAATAGTTATTGAAGCCCAATCAAATATGGTCACCTGTATCAAATAGGGAATTAAACAAGTGTAGACCTTAAGGTCTTTACTCCAGATTCAACACTTCGAGAATTTGATAGTCTTTTTATCGTCCATGCTTCATTGCGGTACAGGGCGACTGAACGAATCAACCATGTGTACAGAGCAAGTTTTGTCCGTGTCTGCAGGCTGCTAGACATTAGCTGGCTTCGCAAACCATCAAAAGTCCTACTGCAGCTGCAACACGTCTTTTCTTTCTCGCGACCAACGTCATTATTACATGTAAAAAGTGTTCCAAGATATATTGATCATCCGCAAAACCAGAGAGCATGTAAGACTTGTTGATAATGGTTCCGTTTCTTTGCACGCCGGATCTTTGAATTGCACCTTCCATAGCTATGTTGAATAGCAGATTAGAAAGCACATGACCCTGCTTCAATCCATCTAACGTCACGAACGAATCGCACGAATCAGCCTAATAAGCTTTGCCGGAAAACCAAGATTCAGCATTATATGCCACAGCTTGTTCCGTTTCACTGAGTCGTACGCTGCCTTGAAATCTACAAACAGATGATGCGTCCTGTTCCCTCCCAAATCATTTCAATAACTTGGTGGATTTTTTTTCGTTCGCCGGTCACTCCCAAGAAAGTCTTGGGAACCAGAAAGGCTTATAGTCCTCAAATTGTATCTTTAGTTTCCATTATATGCACGGTTCCGGTCGACCCCTATTTTAGGCCTTTGAAACCGGCCATAAGAAGGACGGGGAACACAATAATGCTGACCATATTCACATTATCCCAATTTGTTATCATTTTATCATATTTCAGGAACCATGCGAAATGGCCATTCATATTACTGACGGATTCTTGATCTTAAACTTACATTGGTCGACAAACTACTTCCTAGTTTCTGGGGAAAGCATAAACAGAAAAAAAAATGCATTCTTAGCATTTCTTTGAGAAATCTGAAACATCCCTACTGCCGAGGACCGATCTGAGATGCATGATAACGACAGAATACTAGAAGAATTCCACGTCTGATGGTCCCGGTTTTATCGAAATCGGATGCTGAATTGAGTTTCATAAAAATTTTGTTTATTTCAACCTTTTTGTCTAGCCCCTTTTTATGCTATTTTTTTCAAACTATTGTAAAAATTTAAAATTCTTTTGAGTGTTGCGGATGCCTAAAATTAGTATAGAGTGTTGCTCCTTTAATATCAACCAAAAATATGATTATGGAGTAATCTTCGTCATTTTCTATTGCTATCTTCTTCTTCTTCTTTTAACAGCTATACATTTCCATTGGTACTTGTGTCCTGCCAGACCCAGACCGAGAATCGAACTCGCCATCTTTGGATTGACAATCATACGCCTTTTTCGCAAGGCTAACTGGAGACCCTCTTTAGTTTCAAAACATGTACCCATATCAATCAAATCGATAACAAATGACAAATCAAGAATTGAAACACAGAATGCTTTATTTTTGTGATTTTTGTCCGTAGTAGTGATAGTAGATATGTATTAAGAAATTAAGCATTTCATGCCTCAATTCATTGTTTGTCATTTGTTATTTATATGTCTACATATTTTGAAACCAAGGAGAAATAACCCTACTCAATATACTCACAGAAATCCGTCCGTCCCCATCCAGCAGCCACGTACTTCACATTTACCGCGCTTGTCGGTTCCGTTAAATTGTAATAGCTTGGCAAACAAATGTGCCTTATAAAGTCGGTGTACGGCGCAGCTTCAGCCAGTTTCACCAGTGCCACATCGTTGAACCGGTCCCAGCTTGTGCTACTGTAATCCGGATGCGGGATAGCTTTCTCCACCGCTATATCGAGTGCCTTTTCGTTGCAATCCCCATTCGAGTCGCAGTCAACGTCCGTATCCAAGTTGTGCTCTCCCAATCGAACGAATTTCCTAGAAAGAGTCACCGCATCAGTTGTTGTTTTACTTTTCACTTTTATTGTATTCTAAAACAAAACTCACAGAGGTCCCAAACTCATGTAATTTTTCCCCGTGACACAATGAGCCGCCGTCAGTACCCATCGTTTGGTGAACAGAACCCCGCCACATGATGGGTGCATCATTCCCGTTTGAACGGATTGGTAAAACAACAGAGCCAACCAAGGAAATTCGTCGATTGCTGTAATCTGTCCTCCGAAGATCCGATCCCCGGAAGTATCCACTCCACATTTTTTCAACAAAACACTATCAAGATCTGATGCCGCCACGCGAGGGTTTTGATAAAAGTCCGACCTTTGTGTGCAGCAAACTCCAACTGTGGAGCAATTCAATCGGTTCACAAATTCCTGTTCTTCGTTACTCAAAGGGCCCGCGGAGATTAACTTCTGGTAGGCCGTACAGCTGTTCTTTGGGGTACAGTATCCGATCATGTTCTCGTTCGGAATCTCACATGGTTGAAGCAAGAAATTTTCCGTTGCTGTAACGATTCATTTGATAAACGACCTTGGGTATTCCCCACAATGAATGGGCCTATCGATAAAAACAACAAACGAAAACTCACCTGCGATCAGCGAAAAAATGATAAACGCGAAAGACCTCGCCGTATACATGTTTGCAGTGATGGCTCCCGTTGCCAACTGATCGGAGTGGTAGCCGAACCTTCACTCTTGCACGTGTGGGTCTTGATTGGGGCAAGCTGAGCTCTCCGAGCAAGACATTGATGACGGCATAAACCGGAATAAATAATTGATAAAACATTTGTTTGTTCTTTGCGATGAAAACCAGCAGCTGATTAGGTTATTCGTTATTATGTTTTGGTGGCTTCCGTATGTTCAGTTGATTCATAAATAAAATATCAGCGCTTGGAGATCAACGTTAAAGGCGCGAAAATTCTTGAAATCATGATTTTATTTAAATGTAATGCGTTGGAGATGTTTGTTATTAGTCGAGGCAAATTGCAGTATCCGAAACTCGTCGTATTCATATAAATTTTCCTCATGTCAATGAAAGAATCAAGGAACCGAAAAATTTCCGGAAGTATGTGCTAATCAGAAAGCCTGATTTACTCGACGATTGTTATAAAGTTAAACACCTACTTAGAACGCTGCAAGTCAGCGAATGAATTTCCTAAGAATTTTCCATTGAAAGCGTAAGGAAAGGATGAACAATGGTGACAATAAATAAAGAAGTTGGCGGAGGTGAGTCAGTGAGAGGTAAGAAGTGTGATGTGGGAAGTAAGGATTGTGAAGTGGCAAGTGAGAAATGAGAAATGAGTGTTGTGAAGAGATTGGTGAGAAGTGAGATATTATAGGAGTGAAGTGATACATATTTATTTATTTATTACTTATTACATCAACAGACTTGGTACAGCCCCAATGATGGTTAAAAAAATATAATTACAATATCACATCAGTACATTAAAAACATTGTCAAGAGGTTAAAATACAATACAATCACAAATAGGGGAAAAGACGGCTTTGGCAGGTTTTGTTCTATTATTGGCAGGGGGGTTTTTGTCGACCAAATTTTATGAAATTTGGCCACAATATTCTTTGATATGCAAAGAATGTTTAGGCCAAATTTGAGCCTAGTCAGTCATAAAAAAACCCCCTGCCAATAATAGAACAAAACCTGCCAAAGCCGTCATTCCCCCTACATTAACTATAGTCTATGTGTGTCAATTGTTCTGGTCGGTGAAAAATGATGTGAAGAACCGGCGGAGGACATCTCGCGTCTAAGGGTATGCGATAACACATTTTTTCCTGACGAAACGAAACGAAACGAAATTTGAAATGCTATTGTTGGTTCGGAACGAAACGAAACGAAATTCAGATTTACTTCCGATACTTCGAAACGAAACGAAATTGAGGTTCATTTGATTCGAAATTTTTCGAAACGAAACGAAATTTAAAAAAAAATTCCGCGGAATTTTTATTGAATAGTTTTTTTTTGCATTATATACATAATGCAAAAAACTAATAGAAAGAATACGAATAAAAGCAAATTAATTTCGTTTAATATTGTTAAAGAAAAATATTGTTACCCAAATTCCATAGGTAGAATCTAGCTTAATTTTACAAAAGGACATAAGTAACAGATCACTTTTGTACATGTTTACCATTTTCAAAAGTATGCCTCTTTACCATAAACAACGTAAAAATATTCATCGCTTGATATTTCCAACAGGCCTCAGTAAAAATAAATTAAAGCTGATTTTTTAACTGCAATCAACAGATTTCAAATTTATTGGATCTGTTCATCATTTTGAAAAGTATTACAGATTCAAAGTGCCACCCTTCCATTTCAATCGACATCTTGAATAAAGTCTCCAGGCAAATTTCCAACCAAATTCATGAAGATTTATTGAATCTGTGAGACTTTCCAAACAGCTGTTGGTTGCAGTAGTACGCACTGAATTTTTTTTACCGGTATGTCAGCAAAATGGTCAACTTTTACCGAGATTCGCACAGCCGTGCCCCAGCAAACATGTTTTTTGCCGAGATTTCTGTCAAAATTGCTGCAAATCAGCAAATAATTTGCCGAAAATGAGCTAACAAACATCATTTTTGCCGGAATATCAGTTATTTATTTTGCTGGCGCACGGCCATGCGGATTTTTACCGAGCTTCAGAAATAAAAACTAAGTGTGTGAACTCGACTTTTTCTAAATTTTTACTGAGGCCTGAAGGTAATATTAAGCGAGCTTTTTTTTTGGTTATGGTGAGGGGCATTTTTCATCCATCATTTTTTCTCGACCTTTGAAGATAAACGAAAATCGTGACTGCTAGACGAAAACCTTTTTCGTTTAATCACTTCACCTCTCACTCACTTTTTGTGAGAACGATTAGAAAAATTCTATGGTGCGCTGATGGGAGTCGGACCTTAACAATAATAGCTGTGAGATGCTCTTACTCTAGCAACACCATTACGCTATCTGCATGTAGGCATTAGGTTACAAACGTCCCGGATTATGCGGGACAGTTCCGGGTTCAGCCTACTTGCCTCACATTGCCTGGCGCCCCGGAAAACGTTCTCCATTCCATGATGAATCTGTAAAGCTTGAAAATTCAAACCATTGGAAATAGAATGTAAAAAAAACTATAACAGATCTGAATAATTAAGAGAATATAGGGAACTTTAACCTACTGAAGTTGAGGGCCCTCAAGGTCTACTGAAGGATGAAGGTAATTTTGAGTATCTAAACAATTTTCGCAATATTAAAAATACAAAATCAGTTTTTATTTCTGCAGCTCAGCATAATAAAGAACAGACTTCCGTACAAAATACGGTTATTTGCTGATTTCCAATAAACTATTTGCTGTGTTTTAGCAATAAAAAATAGGCATACGTGTTTGCTGAAAGCTAGGGCATGATGTGATAATTCAATAGTGTCTGCCTTGTTACTATTCAGTCGGTAGCTCTAATGAGGTGGTCGCCAGTGTAACCAAATAAATTTGGTACAGAACCTTCCATACAATATGTTTCAAAAATCGATGTTTATCTTCCTCGATAGAAACTATCTAAACTCGATAGAAATATCCATTTTTTATGTAAGAGAAGCGAAAGTTACAAGCTCAAAAGATTTCACTTGAAAAAATATAACTGCTAGATTGAAAAAAAAAATGAATATAATGCTTAAAATCAACATTTATAAATCTTTTCAGACCTTGAGAACAATGTATAAGCCTTTAGCTATTAAATGTAAACTAATTTTATGCCATCAAACTAGAACGCAGACATTTAGAGTAGAGTGGGGCAAGAGTGCGCGTGGGGTAAGAGTACGTTTTCGATTTTTTGAGGTAATAAAAAAAGATAAACTAGCAGCACTGCATCAGTTTGACAGGTATTCTGGCCAATTATTATCATGTATAATTGTAAACGATTTGAATAAACAACAAGAGAGATATGGAGTTAGATAACTTTTTGGTCATTTTGATAAACATAATTGGATTTCCGCAACTAGTATTTCATTACCATATATACGTTCAATCAGGTGAACATTATACCATTTCGATAACCTATTGTATACAGTACTTTATGGTACAGAACACCAATCCGGTTGGTTTTCCAAGAAGTCAAAACCATTACTTGAATAATTTTTGGGACTGTGGGGTAAAAGTACGCAGGAACCGGTGGGGCAAGAGTACGCATATGAATCTTCAAGTTATGATGTCAAACCCGTATCTCCGGCCGAAATAGGACTTCTTCCAAAGCGTAAGGATCCACAACTAAGAAAAAAGGGACAGAATTCGAAATTATCATAAGTTTTTAGGATAAGTTGAAGTAATTCGGTGTTAGAAAGGACTTAGCGAACAAAGCACTGGAGCGAAATAATGAAATTGTATTAGGACTTGTTGTACACCTAAACGTAGTACGAAAACACAATTTCGACTAGATGATAATTTCATTTAATCAAAAGAAACATTCATAAATTACGCAACGTTTAGCTGGGAGGGGTTGTGAGATGTGTGACGATCCATATAATTTTTAGAGGATTCATACAAATAATGTAAGAAAGGGGGGGAGGGGTATTGAAATAGCCAAATTTTACATTACGTGATTGGTAGACTTTCTTTAAGGAAAATGCCTTTGTATACGCCACGCGAAACCTTAAACAATGGTTTTTCGTATGAAAGTGCACATTTTTAGGACACCCTCCTCCTTGAAAAGTTACGTAATCTTTAAACATTCCCTAATATATGCTCATTAAACATCAATTAAATGTTATTAACTCTTATTTGTGTTAATATATACTTAAAGCACATGATTGGATAAATGCATACTCTTACCCCACCCGATGCGCACTTTTACCCCACCGGTGGGGTGAGAGTGCGTTTTTCACTTGTCTTGCAATAAGGGTTGTACTAAAACGAATCTCAATCAATTCAATATTTTTTCCACTGGGTAACATAAAGGAAGAGTATATGAATCATCGACACTGATTTGATATACAGAAGCTTGCTTCATAAGGGCCACATGATCGATTGAAAACTAAGTGCGTACTCTTGCCCCACTCTACTCTACGTCTATTGCTAAATATTAGGCCCGAGCAACACACTTGTTATAGAGGAGTTTCTGTGATTCATATGCGACCAAATTGGGTCATATAAGAGTTGCTGCAACCAGGTCTGCCAGAACTGTGCTACTAGGGGGGAGAGTGCTAGTAATGGATCCCGTGCGTATAATGGACCCCCTGAACAAAAACCAAAAGTTAACGCTGAAATCAACGATTTCCTGCTAATTTCCATTGGATAAAGTTGCTTCACATATCATGGTAGTTGTTTTTGGCGTGCCAATGAAATAAGCCTCAAAATGGTGTTTGTAAGAGTTTTTTTTCCATAAAATTTTCACGGTAGGTAATCATCCAATCTATATACATAAAAATGAATTTCTGTCTGTTTGAACCTTATAGATTTCGAAACTACTGAACGGATCGGCGTCAAAATTGGTATGCAGAGGTTTTTGGGCCCGGGGAAGGTTCCTAAGATGGTTCGAGATCCCTCCCTCCTTTGGAAAGGGGGGCTCCCATACAAATGAAACATCAATTTCTTCATAACTCAAGAATTATTCAGAAAATAAATCAATTTTAGGCGAAACGAAGTTCGTCGGGTCTTTTTTTTTAAGGTGAGAATGCATTTACACACTAACCCAGCACACATGCATTATAGTTGTCAAACTACCACACGGAAGTGTACTAGAGTGTCGGACTCGACCGTACCGGTAATACCGACTAAACTCCCTTGGGCTCCGCCATCGTTTCCCCCAGGAACTACCTCCCAGTACTACTTCTGGGGGATGGCAGTACTAAACGTACTCGCTCATTCTCGCTCACACAGGCACCCGTCCCATGCGAGTCTGACTTGTACTTGTGACACATATATGATACCAATATCACTGTACAGCATAAAATCATATGTCTGTCACCCAGAATCACGCTGGTATCACGATAGCACGATGATTTCCGTACCCTGCCCTGCGACCGTTGTATTGTACGAAACAGAACATAATTTGTTGTTTTGAAATGTCAAATACGCCGTTTGACATATGAAATAAAAACAAACATTTGCAGTTTTTCAGTCAGCTGAGTAAAATTCGTTTTTTTTTTTGCAATTCCGGATGATATTTTTCACAACATTGGCAAATTAATTATTCGTAACCCCATTATTTGCTACAATTACGCTCTGAAGATGTCTTCCTATTGATCTACCGTCACTTAAGCATGATATTCAATGGTTTGAGTTCTGTATCGTGTGATTTCGAACATTTCGTGCAAGGATCCTATGGGTTTTAATTGGTCATTCCAATTTAAAAATTTAAGGATTGGAAAGGGCGCGGGCTCTTGGATTTGTCATTAGTCAGAATCTACTTTTTTAGATGGGACGAAAGTTTTGTACCGTTGTTTTGGACAAATTCAAAATTGGATCTGTTGTGTTTGGAGAGGGAGAGAGGAGAGGAGGGGAGGATCTCGTGGAGGTAAACGTGGAGTGCAGAAATAAACGGTAGTCAGCGCGAAGAAAATAAGTGTTTGAAAAACCCGGAGTTCCGTGTCCGAAAAAAACTGTTACAGGATCTATGACCCAATTGAACGGTGCTGGCTTTATCCTTCAAAATGTTCAAATGAATTAAAAGATCAGTGCCGTTTGCACTGAAATCACCCCAAACCATAGAATAGAGTGATTACCGTCCGCAGAAATAATTGCCCTGCGGAATGTTTGCAAGAACTCGCATATTTCTGCTAAAATACCTATATGAAGAATGACGTTTTCATATCGATGAATGAACTGCTGACGCGAATTCACAATATATTCAAAAAATATGGATAAATATTGTGTAATACTCATAAAAACTATAGTAACAGTTTATGATTTCTATATATTTTGATGAAAAATATAGTTTTGAAAAGCTTTAGAATCAGTTTCAAAACAAGCTGTCAAATAGATACAACGATAGAACGGAAAGATGTGTGTCATCTTGTCACTGTACGCGTACAGCGTGATACGAAAATCATTGCGCGGAAATCATATGTCTGTCGATAGTATTGGGTGCTCACTCTATCGCACCCTCAAACACACCCTACACGGAGAAAAATGGAAAAGCTAGTTAGCTTATTATTTAATCTTTTTCAACATTTCTACAATTTTATTCTTCTCAAAGCTTATAAATCAGGCTTGCTTGCTTTTATTTTATGCATTGTAATGTTTTTCTCAAATTAAATCTTTTAATTGCATTCAAGTTGTTCGCCGTTTGTGTTTCAACATGTTCGGCGGTGATTAAGTTAGGGAAAATCACGGACGACGGACCCTTCATTTTATGCTGTTACACTGAGTTTTAAGAGCTGGCAAAGGTAAGTTTTTCCTATATTGCGAGTGATTCCATAGAATATTGACATTCTTTTTTGTTTCACAGAGTTCAGTTGCAACAGTCCTGAACTCGGTCATGAAGGTCAGGTGCCACACCAACCGCAAACATAATGGCCGATATGGAATTTCATCTCTATTATCTGGACCGTGCTTCGAACGTCGAAGTTCGGAGTACTCGATTGATACCCAACAGAAAAACGTCCTAATTCCGTAAAACGATAACCGGCAGCCAATATAACAAGCGAGGGAACAAGTGACGGGGCTGCTGCAGGAGGCCAGTGCCATTCTGAAACCAATTTTATTAAACAACAAGTGCTACTTTATTCTGAATCCGATTCTACTAATCGCCACCGTATGCTATTCTGCATGGTACGGATATATTTTTGGAGACGAACCATTTTTAAAACTGCAAATAAATTATATAAATGAAAATGTAAATAAACTCTTTTCAAATCTACATGCTGCTTCTTTAATATGAAAACGTTGATATTTTTTTGTTTCTTTTTGTTTTGTAAACACCGAAGAAAATGACATAAGTCATTAATGATTAAATAAAAGATAATCATTCCAAAGATTAAAATTATTTTAATCATTCACAGCTTATAGTCCACTTAAACATTGCGATGAGTGGATAGACAGAATATAGTTTTAGATTAGAAAATAATCTATTTAGTTTTTTTACTTTTATCCGTGTACATACTCTGTTGCACCTCTGTCATGCCGTGTGGGTCTGACTTGTGTGCCCACCCTTCTCATGCCATGTGAGTCTGACTTGTATGCCCACCTCTCTCGTACCGTGTGAGCCTGACTTGTATGCTCACCCAAACACTTGATTCACGCTCATGCACTTCATGATTGCACTCACGCTAACGCTCCTATGGGTCTGACTTGTTTGCTCACCTCTATCATGCCGTGTGGGTCGGGTCTGCTAGTGTCGAATAAGCATAATGATTATAAAAAATCGATGAAAGACCCGGTAAATTTTCGTATTTTTGTCGTTTGAAATTGCTCTGCATTTTCAACCCATTGGTCAAGTTGAAACAACGGTTCAAAACGTCACCCTCGCCATTTAAAATGATTTTTTTTCCAGAATTCACATTGGTCCGTAAATACATTCGGATAATATAAATTTATAAAAAGGTCCAAGCTTCTGAAAATAAATTTAATAAATTTTCGCCCATCCCGTCATGAATGCAACCCACCTGCAATTTCCACTCAAGAATTAAAAGGGGTCATGTTCAAACTACATGGTCTTGTTTTGAGATTCTTAATCTTCCTCGTAGTAAGTACTGGCTTTCAAAAAAATAAAACAGAGCATGTCAGCATTTTGTAAACTCCACCTTTCACTTCCCTAGTCCCCTATTTCTTCAATCGAGGGGTTTGTGAGAGATATGCTGGTTAATTAATGGAATTTACGAAGAAGCCACAAACGAATTGATCAAGCGCACAATTCAAGCGAACCAAATAATTAATCATCTTGAAAAGTAATCCGAGTGAATATCAAGATGGACAATACAAGAAGGATTTGATTTTCAAAATTCTAGAACAAAGTCTACTATTTTATCACTTTTCCTTAACAGGAGACAATTTTGAGCTAACGTCTGAAAGATATTCAAAATCATCAGAAGTTTACATCAACATTTACATGGGACTCTTATGAGTGTCCTGGCAGTACAGTCACCACACCAACCTTGTGCATCTTGAGTTTCACTGAGTACTATATTTTGTTTTTGATACGGCAAAATTGGCTAATGTCTGTATATAGCGCAGTGTTCCAACTTGCCCCGATACGTGGGGAATAATTTAAGTAAGAATAATTTAATTTAAGTATACTAACTATTTATAAGAAAGTTTGGTAAGGTTGCTAATTTTTTATGTATAATCTTTGCCCCGAACTAGCAAATGCCGCAAACGAACTCAAAATTTATCAAAGAATGATTTTTTACAGCACTACAAAGTTCAACTTTGAAAAAACCGTTTCAACTTGCCCCGATGTACCTTATGAAATTTTAAATAGAGTTTGAATGTCTTTATCCAGCGGCGCAGCCAAATTTTTTTACGATATGAAAATTTGAAATATTAAAAATTTATTTCGAAATTCCGCGAAATTCCGTTTAATTTCGTTAAAAGCATGATTTTTCCGTCGAAATTTTTGAAATTAATCGATACGAAACGAAATCATAAAAT
Source organism: Armigeres subalbatus (assembly GCF_024139115.2). Taxonomy (NCBI): domain Eukaryota; kingdom Metazoa; phylum Arthropoda; class Insecta; order Diptera; family Culicidae; genus Armigeres; species Armigeres subalbatus. The sequence goes on from NC_085139.1 coordinate 123,491,841, forward strand.
CAGATTTCGCCATACTAAAATTCCGCGAAATTCCGCGGAATTTCGTTTCGAATGCCCTTAAACGAAATTTTTCGAAATACCGCATATGCTTACTCGCGTCAAGTGGAAATCAAACACCGACGCCACTCTATTGAAAACACGCTGCAAACCAGGGAGGACACCATGTTTGTGCGACGAAAAGGAAGTCTTAGCATTAGGTTACTCCGCAGTTGTCGGGGTTGTGCGTTGATGTTTATTTGTCGCAGAAGAGTGTCACAATCTATTCTTCCTTGCAAAATATCGGCGACGGTTAATGCTCTGCATACATCCCTTCGGATACACAAAGGTTCTAAGCTGATCAGCTGGCAACGGCTCTCGTAGCGAGGAAGTCGTAGCGGCTCTCTCCAGGGAAGGTTGCGGAGTGCGTACCGTAAAAATCGACGTTGAACGGATTCGATGCGTTCGACACCATTATTATAGTTTGGACTCCAGACCGCAGAGCCAGTATTCTAACGTAGATCGCACGAGAGAGCAATACAGTGTTTTCAAACAGTAGATGTCTGTGAAAGTCTTTGTCACTTTGATCACAAATCCAAGAAACCTGGATGCTTTATCAACAACATATGAAATGTGATCCGAATATGTCAGTTTGGAGTCCAATAGAACACCGAGATCTTTCACACAGCGCACTCTTTCAATAGTCGTTCCGAACAGGCAGTATTTGAAGGTAATCGGTTGTTTCTTTCGAGAAAAAGTTATGATCGAGCATTTTTTCGGGTTAACTACAAGTCGATTTAGATCGCACCAATGAGCGAAAGCGTCGATCTGGTCTTGTAGTAGATGACAATCGGCTATTGAGCAGATGCGCAAAAACATTTTAAAATCATCTGCAAATGATAATCGCGGTCCTTTTAGAACTAGATGTACGTCGTTGAAGTGGAGAAGGAATATCAACGGTCCCAGATGGCTACCCTGCGGTATGCCAGATATCGCGAAAAAGCTTACCGAGCGACAATCGCCTAGAGCAACTGTCAACTGGCACTCAGTAAGGTACGAACCAAACCATGCAAGCAGGCTGCCTCCAATTCCCAATCTATCAAGCTTGGCGATCGCAATGCTGTGGTTCAACTTATCAAATGCTGCAGTTGATCACAAGCAAGCATACTGTCTGTAACGTATGATGTAAGACACAGTAGATTCGTACATGTGGAACGTTTTTCCATAAATCCATGTTGGTCGGTACTGATATAATGTTTACAGTGGCCATTTAGAGAATCCATGACGACCAGCTCGAACAACTTCGATACAGCGCATAGTGACGTGATTCCTCGATAATTGTTTATATCGCGCTTGCTTCCCTTTTTGTACACAGGAAACATTTCAGCTGTCTTCCAGCAGGTCGGAAATACACCATTAGAAAGGGAGAGCTGGAAGATTCGATGAAGTGGATCCAGAAGGCAGGAAATGTTCGCTTTTAGGAAAACCGACGGAACACCGTCAGGTCCCGATTCCCGACGTTTTTAGCCGCGTGGCTGCTCTCGCTATGGCATCTGTACTTACATCGACAGCGTTTAGCGTTTGATTCTATAAGGGTACATTACCCGCTGCGCTGGTTATGGAGTCATTGGAGAGGCGCTCATTGACAAACACGCTAGCAAACTTGGCCGAGAATAGGTTACAAATTTCTTGTTGAGTTGATGCCATGACTCCGTTGTAGACCATGGACGATGGAAGACCTACTTCCTTACGCTGCTCGTTTACGTAGTTCCAAAAAGATTTCGGATGGGATTTAAGCCATTGCTGTATCCTCCGCTGGTAACGTTTAAAATAAAAATGGCTTAACCGTTTGTATTCGTGGTTCAGCCTAGCATAATGGTGTTTCAAGGGAAGAGTGCGGAACCTTGTGAACCTTTTCAGGACGGCCTTTTTTGTCCTTTTCAACGAACGAAGGTCATTTGTCATCCACGGAACCCTAGAGTCGATATGGGTAACCTTCTTTGGAACATGTCTGTCAATGACATATGCCAAGACATGAGAAAAAGTTTGTGCAGCGATATTTGCATCGGCCGGGTCGAGGATACTCTGCCAATCCAAGTTGGACAGCACTTCGGCAATACTGCAATAATTCGCCTTGCGAAAAACATATGACACAGCCGTTGAAGTACCAACATAGTCGCGGACGTCGTCATTCTCAACTCCAATTACTAGAGATGGATGGTGAGGGGCAGTCTTGACCAAAGGAACAGGTGCAGTGGAAATAAATGGAGCGGTGTAACGACCGCCGACGAAGCACAGATCCAGCAAGCGATTATTCTCATTCACTATGCAATTAACTTGAGATAAAGTTGCAGTACTGTAATTATCCAGCAACTTGAGAGCTCCCGGGTGAAGCGAGGAATGCTCCTGATCAGGGCGTAGGAAACCGTTGTGAGTTGGAACCCACGCGACTCCTGCAAGGTTGAAGTCGCCCAGAACGATGATTCCATCGTTGGGAGACGCTATTTCCGACGCAAAGAAGACTGATCGGCAGTGCGTGTCGATGAGTTCCAAGTCTCGAGTTCGGTCTGGAGGAATATACACCGCACAAACAAATAGTTTACGGCCTCCGAGCTGAATAGATACCCAAACCTGCTCCACGGTGTTGAACAAATCGTCTTCGATTACTGATGCCTTCAGCCTAGAACTTACAGCGATTATGATGCCACCTCCTGTCGATTTTCTGCTGTTATTCGAGTTTCGATCACATCGAAAAACCTCGTACCCAGTTCCAAAAATATAGCTCGAAATTGTGCGAGTCTAGCCAAGTCTCGGTCAGAACTATTATATCGTAACAATGATCCATGACCGCTAGTCTATAATCTTCCACTAGACCATTCATTCCGCCAACGTTCTGATAGTACATAGTAACGTGCGATTTCGAACGGGGGGCTGTTGCTTTGCCGGTAATAGGAATTCGGAAGACCCCGTCTCCCTTCCCATGCGCAGGACCGGGACGGCTGCTGGACGCTGGCAGGAGGGGCTCGACTGCGATGGGAGGAATAGGGGCTTCCTTAGGACTTGTGACACAGAAGCGTCCCGGTGTTCCGTTAGCAGCAGACTTTGTTTGGCTTGACGAAGTTCCACTAGAAACGATAATCGATTCAGGCAAAGAATTGTTCGTAATAACAACGTACTTGCCTGCAGGAGGAGTTCGGAAGACCCCGTCTCTCAACTCAAACGCAGGACCGGGATGGCTGATGGTCGCTGGCGGGAGGGGCTCGACTGCGATGAGAGAGATAGGGGCTTCCTCATAACTAGGGGCAAGAGTGCATCCCGATGTACAGCAGAATAACGGTTGTTGATTGCTCAGTTGTCCAAGACAACTTCTTTTGTCAGATGACTCCATGGATTCGCACACAGCAGTGGGTTCGGGCGTAGAGATTTCGCGGTTCAGGTGATTGCATACAGTGTTCAAAGGATACAGTTGTTCCATAGAACTTGTAGTACATTTGCGTGCAGTTGTCGAAACGGTTAGAACTGAAGGCGGTTGTTCAGTTGATAGGCGACTGGAAACAAAGATTTTTTCAGGAAGTGAAATGCTGTGAATAGGAGCGTACTTGCCTGAAGGACGATTTTGGAGGACCCCCTCTCCGGTCTCAAACACAGGACCGGGACGGCTGCAGGTCGCTGGCAGGAGGGGCTCGACTGTGTTGAGGGGATTGGGGTCTTCCATGAAACTAGCGGCAAAAATGCGTCCCGGTGAAATGTTGAAGGAAGTTGCTAGAATCACTCGATTACCACCATTTCTGTTTCCGCCGGAATGCCTAGCGGATCGTTGGTCGCAGGTGGAGGTTTTGGTCGCCAAAAATTTTCTCTGGAGTTGTCGTCGCAAAATTCTCGGTAAAGAATTCCTTTAGGCCATGTCGAACTCAAAAGCTCTCTCGATTTCAACAACAAAGATAGCGAACTTATGTCTCTCCCCTTAGGCACCAAACGAGCTACTTGAACGTCATTGGTTTCAAGACGCTTTTTTGTCAATTCGCCAATTTGATCAGCTGAAACGTCTGGTGCAATCCGCGACAAATAAAGCCAGAATTTAGGCTGGGGCTTAGGGACGGTCTTGATTTCTGATGAAGCGACCAGTAAGAAATTGAAGGGATTCTGCGCCATTGCAAAATCAACCATTTTTTTTCCCAAGTTTACATGTGGCAGACTTAATTTATCACAAATCGTATCGAATATTCTTTAGCCCTTTAACTGAGGATATCCTGCAACAAATGTACGCATGATAAGATAAAAGGAAAAGGAAAAAGGAAGTAAAAAGATATAAACAGGGGAGGAAGAAGGCAAAACAAACATGGAGGATAAAAACAGGAAAAAGATGGAGTAAGGAAGAAGAAAGAAAAAAAAAAGAAAAAAAGAAAGAAGGAATTAGGAAGAAGGAAGCAGAAAGATGGATAAAGGAATAAAGGAAGAAAAAAGGAAGAAGAATGAAGGAAGAAGGAAGGAAGAAGAAAGGAAGAAGGAAGGAAGAAGGAAGGAAGAAGGAAGGAAGAAGGAAGGAAGAAGAAAGGAAGAAGGAAGGAAGAAGGAAGAAGGAAGGAAGAAGGAAGGAAGAAGGAAGGAAGAAGGAAGGAAGAAGGAAGGAAGAAGGAAGGAAGAAGGAAGGAAGAAGGAAGGAAGAAGGAAGGAAGAAGGAAGGAAGAAGGAAGGAAGAAGGAAGGAAGAAGGAAGGAAGAAGGAAGGAAGAAGGAAGGAAGAAGGGAGGAAGAAGGAAGGAAGAAGGAAGGAAGAAGGAAAGAAGAAGGAAGGAAGAAGAAAAGAAGAAGGAAGGAAGAAAGAGGGAAGAAGGAAGGAAGAAAGAAGGAAGAAGAAAGGAAGGAAGAAGGAAGGAAGAAGGAAGGAAGAAGGAAGGAAGATGGAAGGAAGAAGGAACCCGTTAGGGAAGTGTTGGTCACTCGCGTGTACGTCGGCTACCCAAACTAACTCTAGTTGTAAGAATCACAAGAATTGTAAAATAAATTGCACAAAAGAAACAAATTTCCGGCTCCGTAACGCCAAATGGCAAATGAGCCTTCTAAATAAACGCAAGATTAAAAAACAAAAAAGAAAAAAGCAGGAAGAAGAAAGAATGAAGCAAAAAAAGGAAAGGGAGGAAAGAAGATTCTTTATCTTTATCTTTATCTTTATCTTTATCTTTATCTTTATCTTTATCTTTATCTTTATCTTTATCTTTATCTTTATCTTTATCTTTATCTTTATCTTTATCTTTATCTTTATCTTTATCTTTATCTTTATCTTTATTTTTATCTTTATCTTTTTCTTTATCTTTATTTTTTTCTTTATCTTTATCTTTATCTTTATCTTTATCTTTATCTTTATCTTTATCTTTATCTTTATCTTTATCTTTATCTTTATCTTTATCTTTATCTTTATCTTTATCTTTATCTTTATCTTTATCTTTATCTTTATCTTTATCTTTATCTTTATCTTTATCTTTATCTTTATCTTTATCTTTATCTTTATCTTTATCTTTATCTTTATCTTTATCTTTATCTTTATCTTTATCTTTATCTTTATCTTTATCTTTATCTTTATCTTTATCTTTATCTTTATCTTTATCTTTATCTTTTATCTTTATCTTTATCTTTATCTTTATCTTTATCTTTATCTTTATCTTTATCTTTATCTTTATCTTTATCTTTATCTTTATCTTTATCTTTATCTTTTATCTTTATCTTTATCTTTTATCTTTATCTTTATCTTTATCTTTATCTTTATCTTTATCTTTTATCTTTATCTTTATCTTTATCTTTATCTTTATCTTTATCTTTATCTTTATCTTTATCTTTATCTTTATCTTTATCTTTATCTTTATCTTTATCTTTATCTTTTATCTTTATCTTTATCTTTATCTTTATCTTTATCTTTATCTTTATCTTTATCTTTATCTTTATCTTTATCTTTATCTTTATCTTTATCTTTATCTTTATCTTTATCTTTATCTTTATCTTTATCTTTATCTTTATCTTTATCTTTATCTTTATCTTTATCTTTATCTTTATCTTTATCTTTATCTTTATCTTTATCTTTATCTTTATCTTTATCTTTATCTTTATCTTTATCTTTATCTTTATCTTTTTCTTTATCTTTATCTTTATCTTTATCTTTATCTTTTTCTTTATCTTTATCTTTATCTTTTTCTTTTTCTTTTATCTTTATCTTTATCTTTATCTTTATCTTTATCTTTATCTTTATCTTTATCTTTATCTTTATCTTTATCTTTATCTTTAGCTTTATCTTTATCTTTATCTTTATCTTTATCTTTATCTTTATCTTTATCTTTATCTTTATCTTTATCTTTATCTTTATCTTTTATCTTTATCTTTATCTTTATCTTTATCTTTATCTTTATCTTTATCTTTATCTTTATCTTTATCTTGTCTTTTATCTTTATCTTTATCTTTATCTTTATCTTTATCTTTATCTTTATCTTTATCTTTATCTTTATCTTTATCTTTATCTTTATCTTTATCTTTATCTTTATCTTTATCTTTATCTTTATCTTTATCTTTATCTTTATCTTTTATCTTTATCTTTATCTTTATCTTTATCTTTATCTTTATCTTTATCTTTATCTTTATCTTTATCTTTATCTTTATCTTTTATCTTTATCTTTATCTTTATCTTTATCTTTATCTTTATCTTTATCTTTTATCTTTATCTTTATCTTTATCTTTATCTTTATCTTTATCTTTATCTTTATCTTTATCTTTATCTTTATCTTTATCTTTATCTTTATCTTTATCTTTATCTTTATCTTTATCTTTATCTTTATCTTTATCTTTATCTTTATCTTTATCTTTATCTTTATCTTTATCTTTATCTTTATCTTTATCTTTATCTTTATCTTTATCTTTATCTTTATCTTTATCTTTATCTTTTTCTTTATCTTTATCTTTATCTTTATCTTTATCTTTATCTTTATCTTTATCTTTATCTTTATCTTTATCTTTATCTTTATCTTTATCTTTATCTTTATCTTTATCTTTATCTTTATCTTTATTTGAAGCAGAGAAAAGCCCAATTGAGTAGAACTGCTCTTGTGGTCTTTCTCAAATGGGCGCAAAACCTCCTCATCTCGCAAAACCTCTTCATCAAAAAAGAAGGAAGAAGGAAAAAAAGAAGGAAAAAGGAATAAGGGTGATGGAAAGATGGAAAAAGTAGAAGAAAGACGATAGAAGAAAAACTGAACTAAAGATGAAGGAAGAATGGAAAAGAAAGAGGAACGAAGGATATAAGAAGAAGGAACATGAAGAAAGAAGGAATAGGTAGGAAGAATGAAGCAATAGAGATAATAAATAATACTCATTTCTCATTCCTTGCTGATATTACATCACATCGCACTTTTCGCTCTTCCTAGTTCCTAGTTCTCAGTTCTAAGTTCTCAGTTTTTAGTTCTCTGTTCCAAATACCAGTTCTCAGTTCTCTGTTCTCAGTTCCCAGTTCCCAGCTATCAGTTTTCGGTTCTCAGTTTTCAATTCTCACATTCCGCTTCTTACATATCGCTTTTTACTTATCATGCCTAAATAATCACTACCGAAATCTCTCTTTCCATTTCTTGTGTGAAATCTAATTTATCATTTTTCATTTCACAAAATTCTTCGCATTTATCTCTACTCACTTCTCGTTTCTCTTTTTTCACTATTCATAATCTGAGGTAAAATATTTTGATTATTCGGCAAAATGGCGTTCGGTCAAGGCATTTGGCCAAATAGTCTGACATCGTTTTCCGCAGCTATATTCCAAACAACTGCTTCAGACTTTTCGTTTTTCCTTTCAGTTGCTCGATGGTTATTTATTCGGCGGCCTTAGACTCTACTCCAGTTTCGTTCAAGCAGTTAGCAATCTCAACTTTAAGCTGCTGTATTTTTTTAATTACCTTATGACCATCACTTATAATGTTTTTTAATAAATTAGTTTATTTGTTCAAATCAGCTTCTTATAATTTATCAGTATATAATTATGATGAAATAAGTTTGCTCTTCGCGTCTCGCATAAATGTATGTGATTCAATAAGGTTGGCATAATTTCTACCAATTCGAATGTATGTATCTGTGATTATCTTGTTAAGCTATAAAGGACACTATGATAATTATGTTCTCCGGTCAGGAGCCACTGGTATTGATGTAAACTTCGTAGAACAGCGATGGCTGCAATAGGCACCATCATCGCTAGGTAAATTAATCTCAATGTATATAAATTGATTGTTTAGATTAGCAACAATGTACCAAGGCGATTACGGACTGAAATGGCTGCATATGAAACAAGTGCTGTTTTTCTCACACAAGGATTAAGATAATAACATCTTAATAATATAATAATCCTATTAACATTAAATTCATAACGGGGCCAACCATATAGCATATTCAATCAGCTGTCTAGATTTTCTGGAGTGCAGTTGTCGCTTCCAAGAATATACATTAGAGTGGGGCGTCATGGTCATTTTTTCAAATCAATGGTTTTTTGAAGCCATTCTGGGTCCTGAACAACTGTGCAGAATTTGGGACCGATTGGTTGCTTCCTCGCTTTCCGCATCGCGTTTGAAGTTTGTATGGAAATTAGTATGGGAGAACGCATATTTTTGCATTTCTACTACTAGAGGTTTCAGTTCATCGCAAACCAAGTGGCACATTACGTTAAGGGGCAGCAGGGACTATGTCCAAGGGCTTGACGATCCCTCCCCAGGCCATCTGCGAGTTGTGGCGCCTGCCTAGGATGTGGTGGGGTTTGACAGTGGGCCCTGTTAAACCTCTATAAAAAGCTGCATGAATCCGCAAGTAGGCTCCGCCAAAGCGACCGTGTGCCGCTCAAAGCGCACAAGCCCAAGTCCTGGTGTTAGGTGGGACGCTAAACAGCCCTGACACGACGGCCCTCCGACGAGACAGGAGGTTTGCGCAGGCCCAATAAGCCGCCTTTAAAAACAACCATTACGAACAACATAGAAGATAATACGACTGTTCGCCATACGTCAGGTATTGCAGAAATGCCGCGAATACAACGTGCCCACACATCATCTATTTATCGACTTCAAAGCCGCATATGATACAATCGATCGGGACCAGCTATGGCAGCTAATGCACGAAAACGGATTTCCGGATAAACTGATACGGTTGATCAAGGCGACGATGGATCGGGTGATGTGCGTAGTTCGAGTTTCAGGGGCATTCTCGAGTCCCTTCGAAACCCGTAGAGGGTTACGGCAAGGTGATGGTCTTTCGTGTCTGCTATTCAACATCGCTTTGGAGGGAGTAATACGAAGGGCAGGGATTGACACGAGTGGTACGATTTTCACGAAGTCCGTCCAGTTATTTGGCTTCGCCGACGACATTGATATCATGGCACGTAACTTTGAGAGGATGGAGGAAGCCTACATCAGACTGAAAAGCGAAGCTAAACGGATTGGACTAGTCATCAACACGTCGAAGACGAAGTACATGATAGGAAGAGGCTCAAGAGAGGTCAATGTGAGCCACCCACCACGAGTTTCTATCGGTGGTGACGAAATCGAGGTGGTTGAAGAATTCGTGTACTTGGGCTCACTGGTGACCGCCGATAACGATACCAGCAGAGAAATTCGGAGACGCATAGTGGCTGGAAATCGTACGTACTTTGGACTCCGCAAGACGCTCCGATCGAATAGAGTTCGCCGCCGTACCAAACTGACTATCTACAAAACGCTTATAAGACCGGTAGTTCTCTACGGACACGAGACCTGGACGATGCTCGTGGAGGACCAACGCGCACTGGGAGTTTTCGAAAGGAAAGTGTTGCGTACCATCTATGGTGGGGTGCAGATGGCGGACGGTACGTGGAGGAGGCGAATGAACCACGAGTTGCATCAGCTGTTGGGAGAACCATCCATCGTTCACACCGCGAAAATCGGAAGACTGCGGTGGGCCGGGCACGTAGCCAGAATGTCGGACAGTAATCCGGTGAAAATGGTTCTCGACAACGATCCGACGGGAACAAGAAGGCGAGGTGCACAGCGGGCAAGGTGGATCGATCAGGTGGAGGACGACTTGCGGACCCTCCGCAGACTGCGTGGTTGGCGAAGTGCAGCCTTGAACCGAGCTGAATGGAGAAGTCTTTTATGTGCAGCACAGGCCACTCCGGCCTTAGTCTGATGATAAATAAATAAACATTACGTTAAAGTATAACCCAAAGGATGCCGAAAAACTTTGCTGAAGAAGGCACGTTGCTGGAACGTCCACGAAAAAAGTTATAACGCTTCGAAGATTGAGTGTTCAAACCATATGCAAAAAATCATTTATTCTGCCAGCACTGCCGAACTACGTGGAGCAATAATTTAACTGTGTGTTATTTCAAAATTACTGATTTTATAGGACTTTGGAGCTAATGGGAGATATTCAGAATGATTTCACAAAGTAAAAATTCCGACTAGAAGGAAAATGGGGTTTGCCTTCTGACAATTACAGGTTGTCCGGTAGTGCTGGCAGAAACATTGATTTCTTGCATATGGTTTAAACAATCAATTTTCGAAACGTAATAACATTTTTTGTAGGCCTTCCAGCTGCGTACCTTCTTCGGCAAAGTCTTTCGGCATCTTCCAGGCTATATGCTAACGTATTGAGTCACGTGATTGATGATAAATTGAAGCCGCTAAGAGCAAAAATGTTAAAAAGTACGTTTTCCCATACTAATCTCCATGTAAAATTAAAACGCGATGCGGCATGCGAGGTCGCAACCAATCGAGCCCATATTTTGCACAATTGATTGGGGTCCCAAAACGATTCAGAAAAACCTTGATCTCACTTGATCGGACGAAGTTTGCGTTTTTCCATACAACTGCGCCCCACTCTAATATACATACTACTAAAATGAAATTTGCATCACAAATGGTTCATATTGTTGTTTACGACTTCGTTACGAAAACGACTGTAGAGCTTGTGCAGGATAGTTCAAAGTTCTGTCCTATACTCAATTTTTTTCTCCTTGCACTCAGAGTTGTAAGCTGCGATGTATTTGATGAAAACTGGAGCTGGTGATACACACCATGATATTGTCAATCTCTTTGTTAATACTTGATTGTGCTGTGGAAGCGTGAGTATTGGAACTTGTTAGGACCAGAGCTATGTTGGTTGCCCCTTCACAGATGTCAATTCACTATGACCATACACATTGAAACGTAAAATACTGATAAATCAGAAAACTGGAGAGAAGGCCGAATTGAACGAACAATTGGGAACAATTGTAAATACATAGTTATTATGTTAACAAATTGTGACAAAAGGAAAAATCATTTTTCATTTTAGTAATAAACGGCTATCTAGTCTTTAATTAAGTGTAAATATATGTTATAACATACTCGTTTCACTAAATCAAAGACAGAGTGGCCGTTTATTGCTGAAATACAACAGAAACAGTCGTCTCGTCACACAAACAGTAGGGTAGTGAGCTAATTCCCGTCGTAGTAGGTAGTGCTTGGTTTTCAAATCTAATTTATACGCCAGTCCAACTACTTACTCTAACTAAGTTGTATGTAACACGTATTTTAGAGTTCCTAGTTTTCATTGTGTACTATTAGCGCATTGAACAAATCATAGTTTATTGAGAATCGGCAATCAAAAATACCCTTCAAATTTTTCAAATTTGTCTTACGAAAATCTGTTTACGTTCATGAGAATTTTCATTCGTCCAGTCTAAAACTCGATGGATTGCTGTCAAATAAATCTGTTGGTATTGGTGTGCGATTTCTACAAGTACACCAAATTAGTTTTTTATGCGGTATCATACCGTGTTAAATAAAAATAACATAAATTCAATTAATATTGGCCTGTTCTGAATATGATATGTGTACATTGTGAAACATTGAATAGAATATGTGTACGGAGGATGTTCGCGGCTATCCAAGAAATACCTGAAGTGGAGGTCTTCAGATCTACAAGCGTAACCAATGATCTACAGGCCTGTTTTGTAAATGTAATGTTTCCATTGTAGTACACATGATAGAATCTGCGTATGGAAGATCTTCACGGTTATCCAAGAAATCCCTGAAGTAAAGCCCTTCAGGTCTACACGCGTAACCAATGATCTACAGGCCTGTTTTTTTTTTAAATGTTATGTACCCATTGTAGTACATATAACAGAATATGCGTATGGAAGACGTTCGCGGTTATCCAAGAAATACCGGATGTGAAAGCCTTCAGATCTACACGCGTAACCAATTATCTACAGGCCTATTTTGTTAATGTAGTGTACCCATTGTGGTACATATAACAGAATCTGCGTATCGAAGACGTTCACGGTTATCCAAGAAATACCTGAAAAGGAGGTCTTCAGATCTACACGCGTATCCAATGATCTACAGGCCTGTTTTGTAAATGTAATATACCCATTGTGGTACATATAACAGAATCTGCGTATGGAAGATCTTCACGGTTATCCAAGAAATCCCTGAAGTGAAGGCCTTCAGGTCTACACGCGTAACCAATGATCTACAGGCCTGTTTTGTAAATGTAATATATCCATTGTGGTACATATGATAGAATCTGCGTATGGAAGATCTTCACGGTTATCCAAGAAATCCCTGAAGTGAAGGCCTTCAGGTCTACACGCGTAACCAATGATCAACAGGCCTGTTTTGTAAATGTAATGTACCCATTGTAGTACATATAACAGAATCTGCGTATGGAAGACGTTCGCGGTTATCCAAGAAATACCGGCAGTGAAGGCCTTCAGATCTACACGCGTAACCAATGATCTACAGGCCTATTTTGTTAATGTAATGTACCCATTGTGGTACATATAACAGAATCTGCGTATCGAAGACGTTCGCGGTTATCCAAGAAATACCTGAAGTGGAGGTCTTCAGATCTACACGCGTATCCAATGATCTACAGGCCTGTTTTGTAAATGTAATATACCCATTGTGGTACATATAACAGAATCTGCGTATGGAAGATCCTCACGGTTATCCAAGAAATCCCTGAAGTGAAGGTCTTCAGGTCTACACGCGTAACCAATGATCTACAGGCCTGTTTTGTAAATGTAAAATATCCTTTGTGGTACATATGACAGAATCTGCGTATGGAAGATCTTCACGGTTATCCAAGAAATCCCTGAAGTGAAGGCCTTCAGGTCTACACGCGTAACCAATGATAAACAGGCCTGTTTTGTAAATGTAATGTACTCATTGTAGTACATATAACAGAATCTGCGTATGGAAGACGTTCGCGGTTATCCAAGAAATACCGGCAGTGAAGGCCTTCAGATCTACACGCGTAACCAATGATCTACAGGCCTGTTTTGTAAATGTAATGTACCCATTGTGGTACATATAACAGAATCTGCGTATGGAAGATCTTCACGGTTAGCCAAGAAATCCTTGAAGTGAAGGCCTTCAGGTCTACACGCGTAACCAATGATCTACAGGCCTGTTCTGTAAATGTAATATATCCATTGTGGTACATATGATAGAATCTGCGTATGGAAGATCTTCACGGTTATCCAAGAAATACCGGCAGTGAAGGTCTTCAGATCTACACGCGTAACCAATCCTAGGGGAGTCTAGAAATCTCAAAAAATAGTGGACGTCATATTTGAATCATCCCTTTATTTGTGTGTTTTTTAAGTTTAACATCAAGTTCAAAAAAATATATTAAGCTCTTTTAGTGGAATGTATTAAACCGTCTAAGACGAATTAAGTACTGTCCATTTAATTCCACCAGTTAATGGTTAACTGGTGGAATTAAATGTACAGTACTTAATTCGTCTTAGACGGATCAAGTTCAACACAAATGTATTCAATATGAAGAGAGCATGAACCATATTTGAAATCGGAACATTGATCTTCAGATACGCGTGTAGATCAAATTGCCTTACTCCAGGGATTTCTTGATTGACCAAGAACATATGCTGTAAGGGCATTCTGTTATTCGTACTACAGAGAGCATGTACCATATTTGAAACCGGAAAATAATTTAATAATAATAATAATAATTTTTCCGGTTTCAAATATGGTACATGCTCTCTGTAGTACAAAGAACAGAATGCGGTCACAGCATATGTTCTTCGTCATCCAAGAAATCCCTGGAGTAAGGCCTTCCTATCTACACGCGTAGCTGATGATCAATAATTGATCATCAGCTACGCGTGTAGATCGGAAGGCCTTACTCCAGGGATTTCTTGGATGACCAAGAACATATGCTGTGAACGCATTCTGTTCTTTGTACTACAGAGAGCATGTACCATATTTGAAACCGGAAAATTGATCTTCAGTTATGCGTGTAGATCGAAAGGCCTTACTCCAGGGATTTCTAGGATAACCAAGAACATATGCAGTGAACGCATTCTGGTCTTTGTACTACAGAGAGCATGTACCATATTTGAAACCGGAAAATTGATTTTTAGTTACGCGTGTAGATCGAAAGGCCTTACTCCAGGGATTTCTTGGATGACCAAGAACATATGCAGTAAACGCATTCTGTTCTTTGTACTACAGAGAGCATGTACCATATTTGAAACCAGAAAAGTGATCTTCAGTTACGCGTGTAGATCGAAAGGCCTTACTCCAGGGATTTCTTGGATGACCAAGAACATATGCTGTGAACGCATTCTGTTCTTTGTACTACAGAGAGCATGTACCATATTTGAAACCGGAAAACTGATCTTCAGTTACGCGTATAGATCGAAAGGCCTTACTCCAGGGATTTCTTGGATGACCAAGAACATATGCAGTGAACGCATTCTGTTCTTTGTACTACAGAGAGCATGTACCATATTTGAAACCGGAAAACTAATCTTCAGTTACGCGTATAGATCGAAAGGCCTTACTCCAGGGATTTCTTGGATGACCAAGAACATATACAGTGAACGCATTCTGTTCTTTGTACTACAGAGAGCATGTACCATATTTGAAACCGGAAAACTAATCTTCAGTTACGCGTATAGATCGAAAGGCCTTACTCCAGGGATTTCTTGGATGACCAAGAACATATACAGCGAACGCATTCTGTTCTTTGTACTACAGAGAGCATGTACCATATTTGAAACCGGAAAATTGATCATCTACGTATTCTTTCTCTGTACCACAAGGAGCATGTACCATACTTAAAACAGGACTGCGAATCTTTGTTCCTGAGCTCAAGCCTTTTTTTGGATAACTGGACGACTTATCTGTGACTTTATGAAGAATAACTATCATTTCGGTCAATTTTGAAAGTCAAACATAAAAGTTTATTTTCGGTTCCAGTTATCAAAAATTTCCTATTGCAATCCCATTTCGACCGCATAAAAATGGTTTCGATTGTGCTGCCATTCAGTTAAATGCCTCAGTCTGTCAAACAACTAACACACATGCTTAACATGTACGTGGGTAGTGCTGCCAACAGATTTCTGTTATGAAATTATTTCTCCTGTTTCGAACTTTTGGAATATTGGAAAATTATAGTGTAAATTACGAGTGTGTATGAAAATATTTATTTGGGAGACTATACTTTTATTACGCTAGCGTATAATAATTGAAAAACCTCCTTTTTTGACTGCATGATGTATTATCAGATGTGTAACATAAGATTATTTCAGTTCAAACCGCCAGTTTGGCAACGCGTTTTTCGACTATAAACAAAGCGACGAAGAAAATAAATTTCAAACGCTCTAAAGTTTGAAAAAAACAGATCATTTGAACGCCTTCCGGCAGTTATTTTGCAATAATTATTCACTTGAGCAATAAACATTGCTTTTATTTAGTGCGCAGTGAGAAATTTATGTGAAAAAGTGCGGTGAGAATCAGTGAATTACGTTGATTTTGGTGACGGTGTTGCGCGTCTTCTACAGCAGTAAACGAACTGGAATTTCCTTCGTCGCACGGATAACGTAGGAATTTGTGAAAAAGTCACTGCCGCAAAGTTAAATTCAACTGTATTTCAAGTAAGTAACACCGGAATGTAGTTTAAATGAATGCAGATCGTAGTGTACACTTTTTTCTATCTCGCTAGATGATTGGTTCATTATTTTAGTTTACGATTCGCGAGTATTTGGTGATTTAGAATTTGATATGACGAATGCTAGCGCCATGGACGAATTAGCGCATAACCCTACATACAAAATAATGTCAAACAAGCCAAGTTTTTTAATTAACCAACAATCGAAGATACTTGTATGTTTATTATGTATATCTTGCAAAAGGTTTTTCTCAAATGCGAAATAAGGTCTTTTTCAAATTCCCATTGCTAGGCACTACTAATACTTTCTTTAATCCACGTCAGATGCTCTTTTACGCTAGTATACACTCCTGGAACCCCTTCCATGCCACAATCCCGTACCCCAAAGCTGGCAATCCCCGTCAGAACCCAAACGGCATTTTTCATATCGTAATGCATCAACGGTGATCCACTGTCCCCCGCGCAGGAGTCCATTGCCTTCCGTCCTCCGGCGCAGATTTGCGTTCGCTGCAGTTCGACTCCCATGGCGTGATACACGTCATGGCACACCTCCCAGGCAACGAACGGAAGCGAAACCTTCATCTTGATCGGGCTCCAGCTGATCGATCCCAAGCCGGAAACTGGAATATAAAGCGTCATATAAAGTGAGTACGTTTGGTCGCGTTTGATCATTTAGTGCAGCCTACAGAAGTCAGTCTTTCCCCAACCGGCGACATTATGCATCTTTCCCCGGCGGTCGCCGTGATCGTATCCCGCCTGCGGAAGGCAAATTGGCAGCAGAAAGTCCGAATATGACGGAACAGGATCGATCTGTATGAGACCAATGTCGTGATTTCGGTTGCCTGAACCCACCGTGAAATCCGGGTGAGCTATCAGCTTCCGCGGTTTCATGTCCAACTTTTCGTCGGAACAATCCATGAAGCCGCTGGACACCATGCAGTCGGGGTCCTGATAGACGTCGTACTCTCGCAGGCGGACGTATTTCCTGCAAATAGATGGTGAAGTGTTAGGTGAATGTTTTGATAAAATGTCTGAACAGATAGCAAGAGTATTGACGTGTTTCTAAAAAGGTCTTAAAAGCACAATTGAGCTCACACATTATTGGTGATAATGAGGAAAGAAACCAGTCTTGATCTGAAAATCTTTTTCTTTCTTTGATTTATTTGTGATGTGAAATCTAGGCAGAACACTACAGAAATTCCAAAATGTTTAATTTCTAAGCAGCCTTTTTTTAATCCTGATAAATAAAATTGGTTTTCATTGACATATTGCAAGAAAAGTTTTATTTGGACATAATTGATTGGTTTAATGATTTTATTTATATTTCTTTTGTTTTTCGAGCATGCCTAGTAACCGTACACATACTTTTTGTAACTAAGCGTTGACCGATTTGCTTGCAACACGTTGAATTCGAAGGGGAATCCTTTCCTATTGTTTTCTATTGATCAGATAGGACTGTGGGATCAAAATTTATAACCAAAATATATTTTTTATAATGCACGAGCGAGGCGCTACTATCGCTAGGGTGATTATTCAGAGCTTTCTTGAATGGAAAAAATGAAACCCATTCACCTGGAGTGAAATTTTAGACTTTTATTATGCAATTGTTTTCAATATACTACCTAATACACGAGAAAGGCATCATCACTGCTAGGTTGATTGATCTGAGTTTTTTAGTGTCTTCTGCCTTTTAGAATAAATCAATTATCCCTTTCTTTAAGGTGATTATAGAATGAAGCTCGTGGTGAATTTCAAATTCACCACACGTTAATCTACATACATTTCCAAAACCCCAAATCTGGCGTAAGGGGCGATTCAAATATGACATCCACTACTTTTTGGGATTTCTGGACCCCTCCCCCCCCCTCTGTCACGCTTTTTTGTATACCTAGTACATGTACTGTCACAAAATTTTAGACCCCCTCCCCCCCTAAAACCTGTGACATCATTTTTGAACGACCCCTAATAGTTTTCGTACAGCACCAAAACTCAAATTATGATTATTCAGCATAACTAAGCAAACGATCTACCATTATTTCAGCCCCATACGCGTTATGGTTCTTTCATCTCGTGCTCTTGAAAATATTATTGGAAAAGCACGTGGTTTACAAAATGGCCGATTTCTGGGTTCATTCTATAACCACCTTAAATTTATGTGATTTTAGCTCTTTCTTCTTTATTTATAGCCTAGTTTTCAAGGGTGCCCACAACCGAACCACAAAATTGAAATGTTCAAAAATGTCAAATTTGCGAAATTGTCAATAAAATTTCCCAAACTGACGAAATCAATATACAGCCAAATCTCCATGAGTCAATGTTCTATGACTCGATATTGACTCATGAAAGCAAATTATTCTTTGTTGAAACATATTTTCAGGGTACTGTGGTGGTCCCTCCAAACAACTTTCCAAGGATTTTCTATTCCACTTCTCGATATGGTCCCACGATGGTCCCTTCGATATCGACTTATGGAGGTTTTACTGTTATTTCTTCGCTAGTAGTAGGGTTATTTGTCTAGCTTTCTATCGGTATACGAATTTGGATATAAGATCAACTAGGGCCAAAGTTATAGATCAAAGACAAAAGGGTGCCTACAACCGAATCTCCACCCCTACATTTTTTCGGAGTAGAGCTTTGCGCCACCGCGCCGCGGCTGCCGCCACCATTTTTGATCAGCGCGCCGTTGCTATTTTTTGACCACGCCGCCGGGGATTTTTAGGCGCGCCGTTGGAAATATTTTCAGTGCCATAGCCGGGAGTCATTTTTGGAAGTTATTCACATTACCCCCCAATTTGTTGGAAGAATGAAAAATTTAGGCAGCGCCGCTGAAAAGACCAAACACACTCCACTTAAACCTCTTTTTACGTCACTTATGGAGGGAACGAAAAAATAATATGACATAAAAATAATTTCAACTTAAATTATTTGTTGATTAATTTTTGAATACCTTTCAAATTAGATAGGTTGTCTCCACATGTTTCAGGTCTTTCCAGGAGTTTAGGCGTTCATGCCTACATGCAAAAAACTAATATCTAATGTAGTACACATGCTCACATATATCAGCATTCTTAGCGATTCATGCATCAAATAAGGCATACCTTCAACATGTGTTCTATTCCAGGTAGCCCAAGAGTATATGGTTTAAGATCTATTCAATAGCGTATCAGTTAGCTTCTTTTAGAAATAAAAATGCTCTTAGTGATCATTTAAACCAAATTGATTTTGAACTAAATGAATGTTCCATTCCAATCCATTCAGAACTCAAAAACTGACAAAGCAGTTGCTCATTCGATAAATGAAAACGTAATCTCGCCACCATAGAATGATGTGTTTAGGTGCATCTCAGATTTTGCTCTCAATTGATTTTTAACGACGATAGACGAAAAGCATACACGGTATTACCGGACTACTCCTTTTAGGAGTATTTTTCAATCACTTTTGAGAATATTGCTTATACTGCTTATACGTTAAAATATGCATACTTTTAGCTATATGCGGGGAAGTATTTTTTACGCTTTTTGTGGAGAGCGAATGGAATTGGAAATGAGCATAAAAAGTACATTCTAAGAAAAGAAAATTTTCATGAACGCAACTTCAGCAATTATTGGATATCAAAAGTCATTTAGACTCGGTTGGGTGCGAGGTTTGGCGTATCGGGCAAGTATGTTATTTTTTTTAATGTTTCCGAAAATCAGATCATTTACATTGTTGTTCTGTTTAATCAGGAATCATGACTTCAGAAATTCAGACGCATATTGTCAGCCGACCACAGTGGGCAATAGAAAAAGTGTATTGCCGATTCATAATACTGAACTGCTTGGCCATTCGAGACCTTAACGCTTTATTGCTGCTAAAATACTGGAACATCATGACGCTGTTCAGCACCAACCTGGCTTCGTTCCGTTACAGCGGACGAGTTCACTAGAATAATCTGGGAGTCGTTCCAGCCAAATCCAGTTTGAAAACAAGACTACAGATGAAAATAGCCAAGGACATCGTTAAGTATTGGTAAACGCGTAGTACCCCAAAGAAATTTGAGCGTCTACAATAAATTTGCTCTCCGACGTGTCAGTGTTGTTTTTCGACAGCTATGACCTGTCGCAATGAAGTGAAGCCAGACACCACCATTATTGGAAGCTGCTTAGTGTTTAAGTCCCCAAGAAATATAACTATACTCAAATAAAACTATTTCTCAATATATGACTGCTCGTTTTCTTATTAAAATAAATGAAGTTCAGAAAACATACCAATTTTTAAAAGCAAATTCATGCAAGGAATTTTAGGGGTTAAAGTGCACATTTCCATTCTATTCTCAAAGTAAAAATTACTCCCTTTTCACTTGTAAATGAATAAACGAAACTCACTCCTTAAATGAATAAACGAAATTCACTCCTTTTATGCATAGTTCCACTTTTCCACGATTATGCGTACTTTATAGTCCTGAAAGAGTATACTCTGGTTACCGTGTAAGGCTTTTTGATCATAGCAAGACAAGAAAAAAAGCTTGTCACCTGGTACAAATGCGAAAAAAAGGGCAGATACATAAACGTTGGAATAAAATGCTTCGTTCTAGTGCAATCGCCTTTAAGGACCATGTGTAAAACAAGTCGAAATTCGTCATCAGCACCGATGTTCTTCCAATTGGAGGTTTTCTTGCAGAATATCCTCCTTAAGTAATAACCCAGCGGTTCTCAACGTGGGGTACATGTACCCCTGTGGGTACCTTCGCTGGTCCTAGGGGGTACCTCGGACAAAAATGCGTAATGGCGGACGTATTACAATTACAATCGAAATTTATTTATAAAGTTTTGGCAATTGTGTATTTTTCATTTCAAAACTTTGTCTTGTACAAAACATGCACCGCACCGCTGCGCACCTTGGATTCTTGTTCCCGTAGGATCGTTGTGAAGAACCAATTTCACCAGATTGTTACTCGTCATTCTGGCTACGTGCTCGGTCTATCGCAGTCTTCCGATATTCGCGTGGTTAGCGATGGATGGTTCTCCCAACACCTGATGCAACTCTAGGGTCAATCGTCTCCTCCACCATGTACACCCCACCATAGATAGTTCACAGCACTTTTCTTTCGAAAACTTCAAGTGAGCGTTGGTCCTTGGTCTCGTGTTCGTAGGAAACCACCGTAGATAGTCAGTTTGGAACGGCGGCAAACTCTATTCAATCGGAGCGCTTTGCTTCTCGGAAGCAGCTCGAAGGCCTCCTTCCAAGATGTTCAGAAGCCGCCTTCCGAGAGGCTTGGAAGCATCTTTCCAGATGCTTGGAAACCTACTTTCAAGATGGTTGGAAATCACCTTTCAATACGATTGGAAGCCTCCTTTCAAGAGGCCTACAAGCCTTCTTTCAAGAGACCCGGAAGCCTCGCTTTGAGAAACCCGGAATGCTCTTTCAATAGGCTCTGAAGCCTCCTTTCAAGAAGGTCGGAAGCTTTTCAAAAGGCTCGGAAAATTACTTTCAAGAGGCTCGAAAGCCTCCTTTCAAGAGGCTCAGAAGCCTCTTTCCAATAGGCTCAGAAGCCTCTATCCAATAGGCTTGGAAGCCTCTTTGCAAGAGGCCTGAAAGCCGTCTTCCAAGAAGCTCGGAAGCCTACTTTCAAAAGGCTGGGAAACCTTTTTTCAAGAAGATGGAAGCCTTGTTTTAGGACGCCCGGAAGTCCACTTTCAAGAAGCTTTGAAGTCGCTTTTTTAAAGGGTCGGAAGCCTTCTTTCAAAAAGCTTGGATGGCTCGGAAAGCTCCTTTCAAGAGGCTTGGAAGCATCCTTTCGAGAGGCCCGGAAGCCTTGCTTTGAGAGACCCGGAGAGGCCGGAAGCCTATTTTCAAGAGGCCGGGAGCCTTGTTTTAAGACGCCCGGAAGTCTACTTTCAAGAACCTCGGAAGCCGCCTTTTAAAAGGGTCGGAAGCCTTCCTTCAAAACGCTTGGATGGTTCCATTCAAGAGGCTCGGGAAGCTCTTTCCAAGAGGCTCGGAAGCCTTCTTTCAAAAAGCTCAGAAAACTCCTTTCAGGAGGCTCGAAAGGTTCTTTTCAAAGGGCTCGGAAAACTCTTGTCAAGAGGCTCGGAAGCCTACTTTCAAGAGGATCAGAAGCCTACTTTCAAGAGGATCAGAAACCTCTTTACTATTGGCTCAGAAGCCTCTCTCCAGTAGGCTCGTAAGCCTCCTTTCAAGAAGCTGGGAAGCCTCTTTTCAACAGACTGGGAAGCCTCTTTTCACGAGGCCAGAAGCCTTGTTTTAAGACGCCCGGAAGTCTACTTTCAAGAGACTGGGGAAGCTCCTTTTGAGAGGCTCGGAAGCCTCCTTTCAAAAAGCTCGAAATCTTCCTTTCAAGTGGCTCAGAAGCTCCTTTCTAATTGTAGCAATGTGATCTCATTCTTAAATGCATGAAACCACCCAACACGAAACATGTACCAAATTGTCCTTCACTCATTACAATTTTTTGTTAGTCATAAATTAAACACTCCATGACACTGTAACCCAAATTCCAATCCAAGAAAACACGACCCTCAAAATAACACGGTCAGCAACAAAAACCTTTTCCGTCTATATGTTTTAAGTACAACCAGATGTTTCCAAAATATTGTAAGCGGCTCATTTTCCTTTTCATACATTCTGTTTTGCCAACACATTTCGGTCTATCGTTAGGTTACCGCATAAGAATTCTGTATAATAATATTCATTCTAAAATCACAGTTCAGAGAGTTAAGTTGTTATCCGAAGTCCGAACATTGTCACACAATAGGCTCAGAAGCCTCTATCCAATAGGCTCGGAAGCCTCCTTGCAAGAGGCCTGAAAGCCGTCTTCCAAGAAGCCCGGAAGCCTGCTTTCAAGAGGCTGGGAGACCTCTTTTCAAAAAGATGGAAGCCTTGTTTTAAGACGCCCGGAAGTCTACTTCCAAGAAGCTTGGAAGCCGCCTTTTTAAAGGGTCGGAAGCTTGGAAGCCTCCTTTTAACAGGCTCGGAAGCCTATTTTCAAAAGGTACGGAAGTTTACTTTTAAGAGATTCAAGGACTTGGAATTGTTCTTTCAAGAGTCCTGGAAGCCTGCTTTCAGGAAGGGGTACCTCAAATAATGTAATAGTTAGAAGGGTTGGTTAGAAGAAAAAGGTTGAGAACCGCTGTAATAACCCTTTAATTTCGTAACGCAAAAATCGACTATTTTCAATCCTAGTTATTTTATGTGCGGACCGTTGCTTATGTTTTTGATTCTCAAGACCCCTTTTTGTATTTTCCGGACAAGAAGTGTACCTTATAGAACCATAGTATTATAAACCAACCGTCTATGGTCGGCGAATTGGAGTGATGTCTATGTGATTAAGGGCCAATTGCTTCACCTTCGCTTAACTCTTAAGCGGTGCTTACCCATACGTTTAAACCTGGTTTAAGGCCTAAGCGGAGGTGAAGAAATCGGCCCTAAGTGCGCAAAATCTAAGCCATTTTTGCACTTATCCTTATCCCATTTGCTTCCATCTGATTGCATTTAATGGGAAATACTATTAAGGTTCGACGCGATTCTACCCCTTCGCGAATGCGATTCTGTCGCCATTGGTGTGGAAGCGTAAATGGAACATTGCCTGCAGCGACCCACCGATAACCTTTTATTCGACCTTGCTGCGATGAAATCGCTTAGGTCTGGGGGTGCCTTCACATTGTTGTCTATTGAAAGTTTTATTAATCAGACAATGTACTCAAAAGTTTCATTGCTTTCTGTCGAAAATTGACTAGATCAAACTTTGGGTTCAGAAATAAGAGCCGCAATACTATTTTTTGTACAAAAAGCGCGTCAATAGTGCAGTCATTTTTTTGACACGTATAATCAACCAACAAATTGCATTGGGGACAATGAAACATTACAATTTCTTTTTGATCAAATTGCCGGCATGGGACTAAACCAGATTAATCATATAAGAAATCAACAATATTGTTATCTTGACTTTTTATTGACGAACGTAATTGAAGATTTTTGTATCAATGCATGCGCATCACCTCTATGGGAAAATAAAGGTCAGCTGCAGGAGCGTGACCAGCAACAACACAATCGATATTGTGCAAATAGTCAAACAATATCACTTAATCTAAATTTAAATCATCTTGCTTTATGTATATTTCGATGATTCGTTGTGTGGAGTATCTTCAAACCTCTGAACTTTTTTTCTTACTTTTAGGATTCAATTTGTTGTTTGCACAAACAATGTTGCATTTTGTTTTCCTTATTAACTCTTAGGCGTGCTCACTTATGCGCTTAAGCCTGGTTTGGGGCCTAAGCGAATGTCTTTAATAAGAAATAGGCACTCTAGGAAGACTTCACAAGGGCCGTAAGAATCCACGCCACGGCTTTGCCTTTTTGACAAAGTCATACTGATCTGATTCATATCTGTTTATATAAACAATCTGACGTCTTGAATATTGAGTCGAATCACTTTTGGAAAAAATAGGATAGAATAGTTAAAGATACTTTTCGTTTCTGTTAGACGTTTCCATCAAAACAATGAAAACGTTTTATAGAAGAAAACTAAATACGTACTTGTCTACTTGTCTGGGATTATCTAGTAAGCGTTAATAGAAAAAACTCTGATTAATCCACCTAGCGATGTTAGTGCCTTTCTCGTGCAAAAAATGTTCA
Source organism: Armigeres subalbatus (assembly GCF_024139115.2). NCBI lineage: Eukaryota > Metazoa > Arthropoda > Insecta > Diptera > Culicidae > Armigeres > Armigeres subalbatus. The sequence goes on from NC_085139.1 coordinate 123,516,395, forward strand.
AAAATTTGAGTGAGTGCTTTTTAGCGTGTTTTGCACAAAGAAATTAGTATTTTGGCCATAACTTCTGATCCCATGGTCCAATCTGGCCAATTTTCAATAGCAATAGGACAGGATTCTTAGTCGAATGGAACTTGTTGCGAGTAATTCGGCCAAAGCTAAGTTCCAAAAAGTGTGTCTACAAAATTTTGTACACATACACACATACACACACACATACATACATACACACAAACAGACATCACCTCAATTCGTCGAGCTGAGTAAATTGGTATATAACACTAGGGGTCTCCGAGCCTTCTATCAAAAGTTTGGTTTTGGAGTGATCATATAGCCTTTACGTATACTTAGTATACGAGAAAGGCAAAAATGTATAACATAAAGTTTTGAAAACAGCTTTATAAGTTTAATAAGTGGCGCAGCCACAATTTTTGATAATGCACGACCGTTTGACACAATATGGTTTAAGTTTAAATTTGTTCCGAAATTCGGCGGAATTCCGTTACATTTCGTTAAAAGCTAGTTTTTTCTAGCGAAATTTTTGTAATTTTACGAAATAAAGAAATCAGATTTTGCCATGCTCAAATTCCGCGAATTTTCGCGGAATTTCGTTTCGAATAACCTGAAACGAAATTTTTTTTAGATATGTTTTAAGAATCAATCAAAAAGATCTACGGAGATCCCATTGAATCGTCGGAATTTCCATAGACAATTCTGTGGACTTCTTCAATTTTGAATCCACCAAGTGGTGAAATTGTATTGAATTGTATAAACTCGTCTTATGACGGCGCACATCCCAGTACTCTTGTCGAGACCTCCATAACCATTGCCATCCATAAATCCTGAAACTATATGAATTTTGTAATCGATCACAAAAAAGTAACCAAATTTTGTGCAAGAACACAGTAAACCAACAGTTGGGTTCGTCTCCTTCAAAAGTTTCCATCGGTTTTCCATACTGAGCATCAAGATTACAAACGAATTCAAGTTTCGAGGGAAAGAATTGAAAGAATTGCACATAATTTAGAATATGAGTCAAGAAAACGGTATCAGTGAGGAGAAGAAAAGGCGAAAAAATCTCAATCAGGTAGAAAGATCAAGAAGCTTTTGTGGACGAATGAATCATTGAATCACACATCTTAAACCAAGTGCAAAATTTTTTTATAGATATGTATGCCAATGTACGATATCGGGCAATGATAAATATCCAGAACAGTCGAGACAATCACAATCTTCGATCAACGGCTTCAAACTGTAATATTATGTGTCAGATGGTTTACATCGCGATAGAAGCACAAGAATGTGGATTTAAGAAGCGTGACGGAGATACGTCACATATCGCTTTTATATTAATTTATACGAGATATGAACTACAAATGAGCAGAGCCATTTTCTTACTTCTGTTCACCTTTACTCTGCCACTAAGACCTTGACGGCCCACATCTTTGGGTCCAATGTTTTGAGGCTTTACTTTGAAGTTTCACAAAGATATGTTTGTGCTAATTGCTGACCAGAGTGGGAGTAGAACCCAGCCATTTTCATTATTTCTATCTAGTTGCGAAATGTATAGCCAAGCTAAGCAAGGAAAGTTTCTCGAAAGTCACATAAATTCAGGAATTCCCCCTGACGATATTTGTGCTCCGAATCGTTACGTCATTGTAAAGTAAAAATATTAATCCATGTAGCGGTGACGGTAACTTTCTCGTCGTATCTATTAGGAAAAAGTATTTTTGCACTTTTTTGGCGGACATCTTGGACGTCCGACCTATTTCCAGTAGGAAACAATGGAGCAACATTCCCTGTCGAGTACAACTTAAGGTTGATGCTAAGTTCGTAAAAGAAAGTGAGTATTTTTATTTTCGCGCGTACATTGATACTTTATTTTGTCTAGCTGATGCGATTCGTATATGACGCTCGGCCTTGATAACAACGAAACATCATGTGATGATATTTGCTATCGATTGAAAACCTGTACCGTATATTGACTACTTAATAATACATACATGAAACGGTACTTACAGTGGATCTTGTTTCAAATCACCAATCTTCGGCACGATGCAGTGTGCTGCCGTTAGAACAAATCGCTTACTTATCAAGACACCACCGCAGTGATAATACAGCGATTGTAATTTTCCTACAGAATCAAAAAATGATTAGTCATTTGCGTACATTCTTTGGCATACAATAACTCACGGTGCTTCTTCAGCAGCATGGCCATCCAAGGAAACTCATCGATATCGGCAATCACTCCCCCTCGAATGCGGTAGCTGTAGGCCGCTTGGCCACACCTGGCAGCATCTTCATAGTCACCAATTCGATAGCTATCACTCTCCGGGCAGCAGACCTCGGCTCCATCGAACTTCCCGCACTGTAGCCGCTGGATAAAGTCCTCCCTTTCGATAGAATTATCCACACTTTCATTCAAAATCCTTTGATATGCAACACAACTGCCGGCTGCCGTGCAAACACCTTTCTTCTCCTGGCCAGGTATGTCACACGCAATTGGTTTCCACAGATCTACAAATCGATACGCAGTCACAATCAAACGGAACGACACGTGCGAGCCTCGATCAATCACAAACCTTCCTTCAGCACTCTTGAGTCGGCACTGATTAACATCATCAGCAGCGTGAACGTTAACTTTACCAGCAACCTTTTCGAGGTCACTGGTCTTAGCGCTACCGGCACGTTCATGTCAACGACTTCTGGTTGACTGGTCTGCCTTCGTTCGACCCTTGAGACTTGTGTCTTCATCGTAGCCACCGTGGACGCTTTTACCGCCGAACTTGAAACAGCACTGAATGAGTAAACCAATCGGGCGGGTGCTGCGCGCCACTTTCATTGGGGCTCGTACTTCTTCGAATGGCACTGATATGAGTTGCGATGTTTTATTTGTATGTTGAAATCAGATCGGAACCGGAAATGGAGCTCCAAGTGGCCCAGCATCCTTGCGGGATTCTTGTGCTTCCTGAATGAGAAACTCCCCGATTCCCAGTAGCAAATCTGTGCCAGCATGTACCGCACGTGCTGTTTAATTGTTGTTTCTAAAGCACCGCGCGGCAGATGTTCCCAATCGCTTCGTTGCGGCTGGAACGGTATCTATGTGAGTCATAGAAACTGGAAAACAAACTTGTCCCGTTTCTATTAGTGAATATTTTTTAATTGGGAAAACTGATCAAACTTCCCCATAACATTTTATAGATATGGATGTAATCAATATGCGATTCTGTATTAGTTGATAAAATGCATACGGAATTATTTGCTGAGCTGTCTCAATCGGATTTCGAACCTTACGGTTCGACCCTATTCGATTTTGGCAGCACGTTTGAAATGTTTAGTTTAATCGAGCCCATCGTTATTTGCAATTGAACTAAATGCGTTAGGCCGATACAAATATTAAATTTACTTTATGTCCGACAGCTCTTGGAAGGTACGAGGGAGGAATAAGAAAATAAAAAGGAAACGAAAAAAAAATACAAATTCAACTATTCTACGGAAAATTACAAAATTTTAATGGAAAATGAGAGCAAAGAATGTTTAGAGAAAGCAAAGAATATAATACAATATTTCTAAATAATGGACGCAATAGTTTTAGTTCCCAGCAAAAAAAAAATGAATATGCACGCAAACAATTTTGCGGTAGTAACTACCATTCCGAGGGTTATTTTAAGAATATGCACCAACGATTTTCAGCAGATAACAAACCCCTTTGATTTTACCATGCGCGTAATAATAATCAACTGTGGTCCATGTGGAATGCTGATACATGAAGTGAATCAGTGATGAGTTTCTCTGAAACCATGGATAATTTAACTGATATTTTATAGTAGTTTTTACCACGGATATTTTTTCTGTGTTAATATTCATAACATATTTATACAGTAGTGCACTTAGTACAAACTTTATATAAATGAAACAAATACTGGAACTTATTTCTGTAGAGTATTTTCTTTTTTTTGGAAAAGTGTTGTTTTTGCTGATTGATTTTTACCGTCGGCGGCGTAATAGATCATTTTCAGTCGGCGGCGTGGGTTGGCGTGGACTAATTTCAAGCGTTAAAAATTCTCCGGAATTCCTTCAGAAGTACCTCAACGAATTCCTCAGGATTTTTTTTTTCACGACTTCCTCCAGGATTTAGTCCGCAAGCTTCTCCAGGATTTTGTCCTGAAGTTCCTCCAGGATTTCGTCCGGAAGGGTTTCGTTCCTCCACAATTTCGTCCAAAAGTTCATCCAGGATATCGTCCGGAAGTTCCTCCAGGTATTCCTTCGGAAGTTCATTTGGGAATTCCTCTGGAAGTTCCTCCAGGATGTCGTCCGGAAGTACCTCAGGGACTTCATTCGGAGGTATCTCCAGAATTTCGTCCGGAAGTTCCTCCATGATTTCGTCCGGAAGTTCTTCCAGGATTTCATCAGGAACTTCCACCAGGAATTCATCTAGGGATTTCCAGGGATCCAGGATTTCGTCCGGACGTTCCATCAGGATTTCGTTCGGGATCTTCCACGATTTTGTCCCGAAGTTCCTTCAGGATGTCCCGATTTTGTCCCGAAGTTACTTCAGGATTTCGTCCGCAAGTTCCTCCAGGATTTCGTCCAGAAATTCCTTCAGGTTCTCATCCGAAACTTCTTCCAGGATTTTGTCCGGCAATTCCTCCAGGACTTCATCCGGAAGCTCCTCCAGGATTTCGTCCAAAAGTTCCTCCACGATTTTGCCCTGAAGTTCCTCCAGGAATTCCTCAGGAAGTTTCTCCATGGTTCCATCCGAAAGTTTCTCCAGGATTTCGCCTAGAGGTTTCCTCAGGATTTCGTCCGGAAGTTCCTCCAGGATTTCGTCCAAAAGTTCTTCCAGGGTGTCCCCTGGAAGCTTCTCCAGGATGTCGTTCGAAAGTTCCTCCAGAATTTCATTCGAGGGTTTCTCCAGAATTTCGTCCAGAAGTTCCTCCAGGATCTTGTCTGGCAGTTCCTCCAAGATTTCATCCGGAGGATCCTCCAGAATTCCGTCCGGACATAATCATATTCTTATCATATTTTTATTGGTGTGCTTGGACTACGCATAGCAAAGGCACGGGCGAATCAATATAGACCGACAAGAAGCTTTACAAATCATTTAAGCTGAATAAGTTAGTTTTTTTTTAAATGAAGTCCACTATTTTTAGTTTAACTCTATCAGATTCCTATGTTTGTTGGGAGATTCAGATGTGAAGAGATGAACGATCTCTAAAGAACTTGGAACTCGGGTAGTGGATATTTTGGAAGGTGCTAGCATAGAAGAGAAGTAAGGGAACTAGGTTTAAAATGCGACAGTCTGCTAATACGAGCCATTGCATTTTCTGGGTTAATAGGCTAAATTAAGTTACAAAACCGATGGTAGCTGACGCCTAAACATGTTTTTAGATCAACAAATTAAAAATAATAGTCAAGACATCTATAATAAAATTAAAAAAAAAAATTTGTTGTTTTCCGTTGTAATCGTAGGAGTGAAATTTCAGAATAGAGAAAAAAAGCAAGAAGACAGACGAAGGGAGAGTAGTAAATAGTATGGAGACTACTCAAAATAGAGTTTTTTCAGCATAGATTTTTGGGCACCCAAGAAATCCCTAGAGTAAGAGCTAAAGATCTACAAGCGTAACTGAAGATCGATCGGACTGTTTCAATTATGGCACATGTCCTTCTGGATGTGTAGAATAGAATGAGCCAACGTAAGAGATTCTGGGTCATTCAAGAAATCCCTGGAGTTGGGCCTTAAGATCTACACGCGACACTAAAGATGTATCGGACTGTTTTAAATGTGGTACATGCCCTTTTGGATGTGTAGAATAGAATAAGTCAACGGTAAAGGTTTTCGGTCATCCAAGAAATCCCTGGAGTTGGGTCTTCAGATCTACACGCGTAACTAAAGATCAATCGGACTGTTTTAAATGTGGTACATGTCCTTTTGGATGTGAAGAGCATGAGCATGAGCATGAGCATTATGACCGCACAATTCGTAGTTGCCACTCCGTGATTGACTGAACTTGCGAAATTGTACAGAGAACACAATGAATGGGGCTTGGGGTTAGCTACCCATTCTCAATGTACACGTTTCGGGAGCTCAAATATTTAAAGTCAATAACGGCGCCGGCCACGTCCTTACGGTCATATAGGAATGGAAGGATTGTTAGTCCGACTCTCGTTGCTACTAGAGACCGAGTATACCTCTGCATCTCCACGATTGTCTTGGGATAGGATTTCGTTTTAGTTACAAAGGATAATTTATCTGGATTCACTTTGGTAAGTGATGCGATCTATGGGATAGGAAATAACACTAATATTTTGGCCGACCGCGCGATCGTTCAGCTGTCCGAAACAAAAGAGATCACGCACTGAACTGTTTAATTTTCATTACCAGCCGCGCAATGCAGAACACAATACTTCGGCCGACCGCGCGATCGTTCTGCTGTCCGAAACAAGAGAGATCACGCACTGAACTGATTAATTTTCATTACCGGCCGCGCAATGCAGAACACAATACTTCGGCCCACCGCGCGATCGTTCTGCTGTCCGAAACAAGAGAAATCACGCACTGAACTGTTTAATTTTCATTACCGGCCGCGCAATGCAGAACACAATACTTCGGCCCACCGCGCGATCGTTCTGCTGTCCGAAACAAGAGAAATCACGCACTGAACTGTTTAATTTTCATTACCGGCCGCGCAATGCAGAACACAATACTTCGGCCCACCGCGCGATCGTTCTGCTGTCCGAAACAAGAGAGATCACGCACTGAACTGTTTAATTTTCATTACCGGCCGCGCAATGCAGAACACAATACTTCGGCCCACCGCGCGATCGTTCTGCTGTCCGAAACAAGAGAAATCACGCACTGAACTGATTAATTTTCATTACCGGCCGCGCAATGCAGAACACAATACTTCAGCCGACCGCGCGATCGTTCTGCTGTCCGAAACAAGAGAGATCACGCACTGAACTGATTGATTTTTATTACCGGCCGCGCAATGCAGAACACAATACTTTGGCCGACCGCGCGATCGTTCTGCTGTCCGAAACAAGAGAGATCACGCACTGAACTCGGTACATGTCCTTTTGGATGTGAAGAATAGAATAAGTCAGCGATAGAGGTTCTCGGTCATCCAAGAAATCCCTGGAGTTAGATCCTCAGATCTACACGTGTAACTAAAGATCAATCGTACTGTTTTAATTGTGTACATGCCCTTTTGGATGTGTAGAATAGAATAAGTCAACGGTAGAAGTTTTCGGTCATCCAAGAAATCCCTGGAGTTGGATCCTCAGCTCTACACGCGTAAATAAAGATCATTCGTACTGTTTGAAAGTGGTACATGCCCTTTTGGATGTGTAGAATAGAATGAGTCAACGGTAGAGGTTTACGGTGATCCAAGAAATCCCTGGAGTTAGGTCCTCAGATCTACACGCGTAACTAAAGAACAATCGTACTGCTTTAAATGTGGTACATGCCCTTTTGGATGTGTGAAATAGAATAGGTCAACGGTAGAGGTTCTCGGTCATCCAAGAAATCCCTGGAGTTAGATCCTCAGATCTACACGTGTAACTTAAGATCAATCGTATTGTTTTAAATGTGGTACATGCTCTTTTGGATGTGTAGAATATAATAAGTCAACGGTAGAGGTTTTCGGTCATCCAATAATTCCCTGGAGTTTGGTCCTCAGATCTACACGCGTAACTAAAGATCAATCGGACTGTTTTAAATGTGGTACTTGCCCTTTTGGATGCGTAGAACAGAATAAGTCAACGGTAGAGGTTTTCGGCCATCCGAGAAATCCCTGGAGTCCTCAGATCTACACGCGTAACTAAAGTTATATCGGACTGTTTTAAATGTGGTACGTGACCTTTTGTATGTGAAGAATAGAAAAAGTCAACGGCAGAGATTCTCGGTCATCCAAGAAATTCCTGGAGTTAGGTCCCCAAATATACACGCATAACTAAAGTTCAATCAGACTGTTAAAATTATGGCACATATTCTTTTGGATGATTAGAATAGAATGAGCCATCGTAAGAGATTCTGGGTCATTCGAGAAACCCCTGGAGTTAGGCCTTAAAGTCACTCCTGACAGAATCCAAGTTTCGAAGTGCTCGCGTTTTCGGGGGCACACCACTCGATACGGAGGCGGCGGACAACTGTCATTTTTGTTAATTCAGCTTTGCTGCGTCGCAGCATGCGTGAAAAAATAAAAATGACAGTTGTGCGTTGCTTCCGTATCGAGTGGTGTGCCCCCGAAAACGCGAGTACGTTGAAACTTGGATTCTGTCAGGAGTGACCTTAAGAACTACACGTGACACTAAAGATATCTCGGACTGTTTAAAATGTGGTACATGCCTTTTTGGATGTGTAGAATGAAATAAGTCAGCGGCAAAGCGGCAATTCATACCTAGAGCAAGGCCTTAAGATCTACTACAAAACAAACGAGCATTGCCCTTTGTGGTGCATAGGCACATGTATCATATTTGAAATAATCCAATTGCTCTATGGTTACTTATGTAGATCTAAACGCCTTATTCCAGGGATTTTTTGGACAACCAAGAATTCATACTTTGGCACATTCTATTCTATGGATCACAAAGAGCATGCTCCATATTTGAAACAATCCAAGTAACTTTTGGTTACGAATGTAGATTTAAGGCCTTATTCCAGGAATTTCTTGGACGACAAAGAACCTACGCTTGGAACGCGGTCTGTTCTATACATCACAAAAGGGATGTAGCATATTTGAATCAATCCAATTAATCTATGGTTACACATGTAGATCAAAAGACCTGATTTTCTTACGCTCCATATAAATAAAAATTAAATTGTATGAAGAAAATCTTACATGGGGGGAGGGGGGTTGAAAAACTCAGAAAAGCTGCTTACGTAATTAATGTACGGCCTCTAATCTTTGGTTCCGTTTGTAGACCCAAAGGCCTATTCCATGGATTTCTTGGACGACCTAGAACCTATGCTGGGTAAGCATTCTATTCTATGTGTCATAAAGGGCATGTATCATGTTTAAAACAGTCCAAACGATTTTTTGATGCTCCTATAGACCTTATGGCCTTGATCCAGCGATTTATTGGACTATCAAGAAACTATGATGTGAACGCGAATAGCAAAGGGCATAAATCACATTCGAAGCAGTCCGATAGTGGCCCCCGGCCCCCACAAAATTTATGTGCCGAAACCAACCTTTTTTGTACATTTTGGGCCCCCCACAAGCTGTCGGCCCCGGGCCCCCCTTCCGTCTAAATCCGGCCTTGGTTGGATATGACAATTTAAAATTTTCATTTAAAAACCCCAAATTTATTATTCCGCAGTGGTGATGATGCCGTTCTCCGACTGATATTCGACTTGGAGTGATTAATGCATCTCATAGTTAATTGCCTATTAAATGACGATTAAATGCTTTTGAAGTGTTATTTTAAAGGGATGCTGAATAAATAGTAAGATAACCTTGTGTTTCTGCGTCAACCTAATTTTCAACGATGAAAGTTTTAGGTTCCGGGTCGTTAAGGGTTAATTTCGCGTATCACCTTTCGCACTACTTTTCGTCCCGAACTGGTTAGGACGGTTTACTATTACCGGCAACGGTTCACGGCTACAGAGTCACGGCTTCGAATTAGAACACTTGATTAACGATTTGGTAAGAGTATATTTCACTTTTGATCACGATTTGAAACTGATTTTACATTGGTATCTGGGACGATATTTATTCTGTTTCCCTTCCCATGTACTCATTTGGCATCATTTTGTCTCTATTGATTCTTTTCATTGCATGTCGTTGTGATGATTTTCAATACTGTTTTGTCCCTAAATTATTTGAATTTTTGTACATAAGGAACTATAAAGGTTGACGAGTCATCTTCTTAGGCGTACGATCTGTGTATATATTAACACTACTGTCCACATTCCTATCTCCGTTTCATTTCTTGCATGCAACTTTTGATTGTTTACAGCGGTACGCAATGGTGTATAAGTGAACGGTAACTCATAACTGACTATTGCTACTGTATGTCTAACGAGATCAAAACAAAACACAAATATGTTGCAGCTGGTGCAGATTAATTCTGCAAATAATTAATTTGTTATTTGATTTCTAATTATTATAATTCATGTTTATGCTTCTATTTCAGGTCAATATGATGACTCCGGCCGGAACATGCCGCCCACCAAAATTTATTTTTTAATTTTCAGGACTTACAGGTAACTTGCTCAGATTATAGATGGACTGGACAGTCTCACCGGTTGATGTTTTTACGGTTGCCAATCTGGGGCTTCCGTCAGGTGCTTGAAGCAGACGAAGAATTCTTCCGATGATCCACTTATTGATTGGTAATTTGGAATGTTTCATTAGCACCAGATCATTTTCGTGCAGCAGGTTGGTCATTCGATGCCATTTGCCTTTTATTTGAAGCTCTGGGATGTATTCCTTGCTCCAGCGATCCCAGAAATGTTGACGCAGATCGTGAATGTAGCGAAATCTTACATCGTACGGTTCGTCGGAGGTTGGTTGGTAATCTTGATCGTTGATTGCTTTTATGGGATCCCAATCAAGAAATGTCCCGGAGTGAGTAGTTGCGAATCGTTTGGGTCGTTCGAAGCTGATGAAATGGGACGTGACTTGAGAATTCCCTCAATCTCAGTGAGCAACGTAGCAAACTCTTCGAATGTGAGACGAGCATTTCGTGACACGATGTTGAGATGATGTTTTGCTGATTTCACTGCTGCTTCCCATAGTCCTCCCATATGCGGCGAGCCAGGCGGGATGAAGTGCCATTGCGTTCCACCCGTTGATAGCAAATTTGCCACCCGATTGTTGTGTTCGGATGAGTTTATCTTCCGATACCAGTTACACATTTCGTTGACAGCGCCAGTGAAATTGGTGCCGTTGTCGCTGTCCGCAATGCCCTCTTCTAGCTACAGATCGTCGCATAGCCGCTAAGAAAGCCCTGGTGGAGAGTTTTGATACCGCTTCAATGTGGACTGCCTTAGTTACAAAGCATACAAAGATGGCAATGACGTAGCCTTTCGTTGTTGGTGAGCCTCTACATCTTCTCTCAACAAACGTGATTGGTCCCGCATAGTCCACTCCACAGTGGTAGAATGGTGGTGCTTGAGTTAGCCGTTGTTGTGGAAGTTGTCCCATGATCTTCTGTAGCATGCCACGATTTGGATTGTTCCTGTGACGTGGGATGCACTTCCAAACTGTGTTCCTCGCCAACTTTCTGCCTTGTGGAACCCAGTATAAGGACCTGATGGAAGCAACGCCCACCCTGAGGAGACAGCTATCGATAAATGGACTTAAAGCGAGAATCTTGCTTCGGCGTGGTAATTGTAGTCCCTTTTCCAGTGCCGTTATTTCTGCAGCATAGGCTTGGTGCTGCGTATACCGGACTAAGAGATTTCGCGCTGATAATACTTCTGCTACTGAGGACCAGTTGTCCGTTGACTGCGTTCGAGTTGACAATTTTCTCCGAATCGGATTATCCACGCTGTCACCCGGATTAGCTTGCAGTATGACGAAAATCGGTGTCGGTGATAACCTTCCAGTCTGGTCCATGCCACCAAAGTTTAGACGTTGCTAGTACGCATGGTGCTACTCCGTGCGTGAGAAGATCGGCTGGGTTCACCTTTGATGGTACATATCTCCAATCCGATGCTGGGATGATGGAGTTGATTGCAGCTACCCGGTTGGCTGCAAATATTTTCCACCGAGCGGGAACGCCGGCGATCCATGCTAGTGTGGTTGCTGAGTCGCTATGCCCTATTGTTCGATGGATTGGAACTCGAAGTGAGGTTTTCATGGTCTTGATTAATTCAGCCAACAACGCTGCTGCACAAAACTCCAATCGAGGAAGAGACGGTTTGTTTATTGGTGCCACCCGAGACTTAGAGCCGAGTAGACACGAGCTGTAGTTGCCGTTCACGTCAATGGCAATGAGATAGACAGCCGCACCGTAGACTTCAAGCGAAGCATCGCAGAAGCCATGAAGCTGATACTGCACAGGATCGCTGATGCCGATGCAGCGACGAGGTATCCTGATTCGCCAGACGTCTTGAAGGTGCATTAAATACGTTCGCCACCGGTGGTTAAACTGATTCGGCAACGGCTCCGACCAATCGACTTGGATCTTCCACAGTTCCTGCATCAGCATTTTTGCTATGACGACTACAGGACCAATCAGTCCAAGGGGGTCAAAAATTTTGGGAATAGTGGAGAGTACCTCACGTTTTGTGAAATATTCCTTGATGGGGTCGCATGTTGGCCTAAAGGTGAGGAGAGATCTTCCCGATACTGCCACTGAATGCCAAGGGTCTTGATGGTGTCTTGACAGTCGACTGGGTGGACTGCCTGGTCTTCTGGAGGTATCTCCGCCAGCACTTTCTTGTCGTTGGAGGCCCATTTTCGGATGACGAAACCTCCTCGTTGCAGCAAGGCGGAAACTTGACGGTGCTTCTCGATCGCTTCTACGCATGTGGCAGCACCGGATAGTAGATCATCGACGTAAAAGTCTTCAATATCATCATTTTCTAGAGGAAACGCGTGACCTTCAACCTCTGCTAGCTGGTTCAATGTTCTGGTGGCTAGATACGGCGCAAAAGACATACCAAATGCAACGGTGTTGATTCCGTATTCAGCCAGCGGTTGTCCTGGCTCCCGCCACAGCATTCGGATGAGCTTGCTGTCTTCTTCGGTTACACGTATCTGCAGATACATCTTTTCAATGTCTCCCGCAATCACAACGGCGTGCAAACGGAAGTTGATGAGCAGGTTGTAAAGGGTGTCCTGCACGATGGGACCGGTTGCCAACAGATCGTTGAGCGACAGGCCGTTTGATGATTTTTGTGCAGCGTTGACCACTACACGAAGCTTCGTTGTGCTGCTGCCTGCTTTGGTGACTCCGTGGTGTGCCACATATACAGGGTGTTCAATAAGTTCGAATACAAATGTTTGATCATTGTGTTTGTAACCCCAATGTATATATTCTGTATTAGTATTGGTGTCAGCATTAGCGGTATATATACGCTAACGAATGTGTGTGATGCTGACATTCTGTCTCTTGTTGTTTGTTTATTACGTAAATAGCCGTTTTTGAAGGTCGAAATCATTGCGGCGTACAACAAAACTGATGTTTTGGGGATGATTAATGCCCCCAGTGGCTCGGTGATAAGATGGAGATCAGCCCTACGTGTTCCAATAGGACGATAACCTTTTATACACGAAAAACGCGATTTAAGCCTTATATGGGGACAATTTCATCGACTTTTTGGACCAAACTTTGCGACCTCCCAGCTTCCCGGATTCGAACCCTCTTAACTTTCTTGTTAGCTCCTTTGTTATGTTAAAGCATTACGAATACGAGGTCAGTTACTTGGACCAGTTCAAGACGTAATTCTCAAAATCTGGAATGAAAGGCCCATGCAGACCGTGCGTGCCGCTTGCGATGGGTTTAAGAAACGACTGAAGCTCGTAAAGAAGTACAAGAAGAAGCCATTCCAAAAGAAATATTACAAACGTTCCTTATAAACAATACTTTCAATGAAGTGGAACCGGGAAAAGAAATAATTTAATCTCAATTTTTAAACATTTTTTGAAAGTGTATTCGAACTTATTGAACACCCTGTATGATCTTCGGGTGATCCGGGGAAATCCTTGAAATGTGTTTGGCTGCCAGGAAGGCTTCCATGTACTTATGGTAAAGACAGTATTTCTCCGGATCTCTTTTTAACTGCCTTTGCATCGCAGTGAACTGTGCCAAAACGGCGTAACCGGTTTCCCCGATTGCCGCTGGGTTTAGTACGAAGGGAAGCTTCACCACATAGCGTCCAGTTGCGTCACGCACTGTAGTTTGGGTGTAGTGTTCCTCGTAAAACTGCTCCTGTTCGGTCAGGTGCTTGCTTGGTTTGAAATCTTCGATCTCATAGAATTTTGCGACTAATTTGTTTAGCGATGGTTTTCAGAGTCGATGCTGGGCACAAAGCACATTGATCCCTTCTGAGCGGAGACGGTTGACTCGAAGAATCCAGCTACCACCCAACCTAGGGTGGTCTCTTGAATGATTGGCTTGCTTGGTCCTAGTGACACGCGTTTCGATCGAAGCAGGTCGTAGATAACGCTGGCTCCAATCAGCATATCGATATCGCCGAGAATATTGAGCAGTTCCCAGTCAGAAATGTCGGCAATAGGTGCGGAATAGGATCTGCAATCCTGGAAAGAACTGCACAGTCGATTTGAATGTTGTAGTCGGAAATTCGTGATTTCAGGTCTACCCTGACGGCTTAGGTAATCTTGGTCATTAATCCGGAAATTCCTTTAAGCGGCAAGTTTATTCGGTGTGTCTTTAACCCTGGCTTCTTCGAGAGATTTGTCGTGACGAAGTTTGCTTGCGACGCAGAATCTAATAGAGCACGGGTGGGGAACTGTTGACCATTTGCGTCGACAAGAACGACGACGGCGGTGGCGAGAAAAACAATCGTTGTACGAGAGTTGACTGGTGACTCCGAATGAGAGCGGACTGCCCTGTGGCGGGATATATCCTAACGGCGGTCCTTCATGGAGAAGAGTGTGATGTCGTTTCTTGCACTTACGGCAGTCTTCCGCAGTGCAGGAGTTTTTGCCGTGGGACGCACAGAGGCAATTCTTGCATAGGCCTAGCTGGTTGACCAACCAGATCCGTTCAGCAATCGGAATTTCTTAGAAACATTTGCAGTAGTACAACCCCTGCGGGCCTTCGTTACAGACGGAGCACTTTGTGGAAGTCTTCGGTTCTTTGTGGGTGCTGACGAAGCTTGAGCTCCGCGGTTGCGACTTAGCGGAATGCTTCAGCGTTGGCTTTGAGGTCGGAGTTTGAGCCATTTCCAACTAATAGGTTCGTTGCTCCAGAAACTCCAAAAATTCCTCCAGCTTAGGAGGCGTCTGCTTTGAAGCGATCTTATCCGACCACTGCTGTCGGGTTTCGGAATCTACCTTAGCCAGGAGAAGGTAAATTAACCAGCAGTCTCGATCTTCACCTTCAATCGCTTGCAATGCCCGCTTGACGTCGTCGGCTGTTTCGTGAAGTTTGCGTAGGCCGCCCACCGAAGGAATAACGGTGCTCGGAATTTCGCAGAACCGTTCAAAATGATGATTGACGATCTGGTCTTCCCGATCAAAGCGCTTTTTCAGAATATCCATGGCTCCGGCGTAGGCATTATCTTCGACCTTGATGTACTTCAAGAGGACGGCTGCTCTTCCCATAGTGTACGTTTTCAGGTTGAACAACCTTTGTGCGTT
Source organism: Armigeres subalbatus (assembly GCF_024139115.2). Lineage (NCBI taxonomy): Eukaryota > Metazoa > Arthropoda > Insecta > Diptera > Culicidae > Armigeres > Armigeres subalbatus. The sequence goes on from NC_085139.1 coordinate 123,531,673, forward strand.
CGTCGGTCGCGGATTGTTGTGCACGGAGCTGACGAACAGATCGTAGAAGGAATTCCACTCTCCGTAGTCTCCCGAAAAGATAGGGAGGTTCCCTTCGGAAGGTGTAGCTAGGGGGAACTAGCGTAGCATTTGGTTCCGGGCTGGCAACCGAATTTGAAACTCCTGGCGATGATCCCGGCAGATTCTCTCGATTAACGGTCACTCGTACAAACTGCGTCATGGTGGCTTTTAGCGAGATATACCGCCTTTCGAGCTCGGCTTCAGAATCCAGGTGAGTTTCGATGGCCTGGGCGTTCTCACAGAGGCCGAGAATGGAGATTTGCAGGTCTCAAAAGTTTTTCCAAAGAAGATGAAGTTATCGAGCTCAGCGTTGAGTTCGTCGATGGAAACCGTTTCCGTTTTGTGCTTGCTCACTCGTGTCGTGGACCGCTTCAACTTTTCTTCCACTGCGGAGCGTCGCAGCACTAGCTGTTCCATGGTGAATGTTGAAGGCATCCTGTCTACAGCGCCAAATGTTTTCCCGTCGACCTAATTTTCAACGATGAAAGTTTTAGGTGCCGGGCCGTTAAGGGTTAATTTTGCGTATCATTTTTCGCACTACTTTTCGTCCCGAACTGGATAGGAATCACTGGTACTGGCAACGATTTACTACTACCGACAACGGTTCACGGCTACAGAGTCACGGCTTCGAATTAGAACACTTGATTTACGATTTGGAAAGAGTATATTTCACTTTTGATCACGATTTGAAACTGATTTTACATTGGCATCTGGGACGATATTTATACTGTTTCCCTTCCCATGGACTCATATGGCATCATTTTGTCTCTATTGATTCTTTTCATTGCATGTCGTTGTGATGATTTTCAATATTGTTTGTCCCTAAATTATTTAAATTTTTGGACTTAAGGAACTATAAAGGTTGACGAGTCATCTTCTTAGGCGTACGATCTGTGTATATATTCTGTCCACATTCCTATCTCCGTTTCATTTTTTGCATGCAACTTTTGATTGTTTACAGCGGTACGCGATAGTGTAAAGTAAACTCTAAGTTCTTATTGAGTTGGTAAGGATTTGGAATTTTTAATGTGTTCAAGTTGATAATCAATAGTTCCAATAGGATTAAAGAAATGCTGGAAAGTTTCCGATTCGATTGATAAAAAATCTCGAAAATCCATTGAAAGTTAAAGGAGCTATTAGCGTTTGAAATCTTGAATTTGGTAATTTTCATTTGTCATCCTGTATCCGAGTCTTCCCCTTAGACGTAGTTTACGTCAAAAGGGGTCGTACGCATTTATTATGTAAACAATTTTTCTGTTTTTTGTTTTGCGAGATTCAGATTAACGCACTGCCACGGATCAGGTGTTCGCGCTGTACGCCAGATAATGCAGAAGTACCACGAACATAGCGTGCCCACACATCATCTATACATCGACTTCCAACCCGCATATAATATAACCGATGCACAGAAGAGTAACTAGAACAAATTCGTGGACAAAACCCAAAATTTTTTTTTCAACATTTATACATTCTTATATTTTTTTTAGATACTTAAAAACATTCTGCATACTATGGCTGTTTCAGAAGTGACCCAAAATTTTGTAAAAAAATATAATTAGGGCTCAAAAATGAGGTATTGAATTAGATTTTATCTACTTTATTTGAGGAGTATTTGGAAAATCTGATTTTACACAACATAAATGTTATCCACAAGCTATTATTAGTACACAACGAGTAGATTATAGTTATATGTCTCCATTTTGTTCATGTTTATGGTCAAATTATAAATTTTATGTTTCAGGTGATGACCACTTGAAAATCACTATTTTTTTCTATTTTTCATGTTTTTCTTCAGAGGAAAAGTTAATCTATACGGCAAGATCCGGCAAAGATAAAACACTTGGGTGTAACTTCAAGATATGGACTAAGCATTCCACGTGAAAACTCGTCCGCAAACGTCCGCAAATTAGATTCTGAGCTATTTGAATAAAATGCGATTTTTAATCATTTTAAAACAAAATTTAACATTTGTTCATAAATTACCACATATAACGAATCCAGGAAAAAAAAAGTAAAAAAGCATGCTATTTAGCATGCATTTTGTCAAGACACAAATAGAATAATGGGTCTCCCATAAGTTGCGTTGATATATCTTTTTGAAAACCTTATATTGAAATCGTTTATCTATAAATTCTGCATTGTAGAGAAATCTGTTACAACCTATTATTTAGGATGAACCCGTTTTCATTGAAATGGTCATAATTTATGAACGGTGGCTAATTATGATAGTTTCGCCATGGCTAGCTATGATATTTTATGGGCTTCGACTCGGACATGGTAATCGATGTTGTTTTAAACCATGGTATATAGAACACAGGTGATTTATATTTTTTACTACAGGCTTCACCTTTTCAGACCCTAATTTTTAAGGTTAGGTTTTAAGTTAAGGAGAAAAGAGTGTTCAAGCAAAAAACAGTGTTTATTTTTGTGCATGCGAATTTATACAACCATTTTTCTTTTGGAATCTTGGGCATGGGTTAAAATAAGTTAGATTGTTTTTTCCTATGTAAATGTTAGAAATCCATTTAAGGATAGAGCTTTAACTACGGGTTTCTTGCTACTTTGGGAAATATAGCCATTTTAGAATCGTTCGCTTAGCGGAAGCAAGAGATTTTACATAAAACGCGAGGTTTTATTTGAAAACATATGCACTTTAACATTTTTATCTGGTTTTTCACTGTTAGGTGGATAGATTTAACCAAAAAATTACATTTTCCTGCATAATTGGCAATTATAACTTCGTCCTAGGAATATCAGGCCCAAATAACCGCAAAAAATAGTTTTGGCCAAGAATTGGCTTATTTACTCCTATGTGCGATGGAGAACAACTATGGCAACTAAGCATGAACGTTGAATGGAGAAGACTTTCTTCTATTGCACAGGCCACTCCGGCCTTAGTCTGCGAAATAAATAATAAATAAATTGAGAAACACTGCTCTAATGCTTGTCTATACTCATCCCGCGGTGACTTACAATGCTTTTTATTGCACTGCTAATCGTTGACCCACCGCGCAGTGACGACACGATGCCGCACAATTGCGATGACGCACATAACTCGCGCTGTATGTCGGCGCGGTGCCAAAGGGTTTTGTTTTTGTTGGTAACTTTTGTTTACTACTGACAACGGACTATCCATTAGGTGATCGAGACGTCTGTAGGCAATTTTGCTGCGCAGGCACAACCAACGATAAATATATGTCGCGCCATTCTTCGAAATTCGTCATTCACGTGTTGCCACTGTACACATATGTGCTTATGTGAACGAGAACTGAAAACGGTGATTCGTTACAGCGGATTTCCCAGTTCAATTTATGAAGGCATTTCCGATCAGGATTTTTACGAGCAATGTATAGCGGTCGGGCTGCTCTTTGCACATTGTTAACGAGAGCGAGTAGTAGCGATATGTAAGGGTTCAAGCAAAAATTACGGTTCAGATCTTCTGATGGGTTTTTGACGCCTGTTTGCTTTCTTTACTTTGAGTATTTGTCTAGAAATAATATGAATTGATTTTATATTCCAGACCGCCTCTTGTTTTAAAATAAGACGTAATAATTGAATGATCTATATTTAGCGATACGTTCGTGATTATGCTCGCAGTGAGAATGGACGTGTCATGGAATTTCCATAAAACTGGCTCGTTCGGTTGATTTATATCTCTTGAGAGGTGGACTTAGTGCTTGTTTACTTCTTGTTATCTTATTTGGTTGGATCATAAGTATTTAGATCTAAATAAACATACACCATGTTTATCTGGTAATGAACCATTTATTTCATCGTGAGAAATATTTGTTGAGGACCATCTTTAATGTATGTAAAACTTGGAATCAATATACTTATCAAAACTTGTAATCATTCTAATTCTACAAGGGCCCTGAAGAACCTTTGAATATTGGATTTAATTCTCAGCTAAACTGCATATGATCGCATCTTTGTAACATTTGCAGTTATTATCAGTTTTGAGTTAAACTTAGAATCCTCTCCAAATTGTTAGTTCTTTCAGTTGACAAGAAAGTTCGTTTTAAATTATTTAGAAAACTATCAAGATGTCACATTGTGCAATTTGGGCGTGTAACAGGATAACAGAAAAAAATGGTAGCCGATGTGCCACGTTCAATAAAAAAAAAATCATATTTTGTCATAAAGTAAAACTGGAGTTGTGATACTAATGTGACGCATTTATAGTTCACGACCAAAGAACTCGACTAGGGACAGGCGCTAGCTGATTGATTGAGTCAATCCCGAGAGGGTTCGCCACTTGTGAATTTTCCTCGACGTTGAAGTTATTTGCATGTTTTATGCATGCTGAAAAATTAAGTTATTCAGACAATCTGATAATGTTTATAGATTTTACTATTCGTCAATAACTCAACTGGCTCAAAAGCTACAACCGTCCTGATTTTTTCTAATATCAGATGCAATTATCTTTTATCACAATCGATCATTAAATCTTTGACAATCTACCGAAATTCAATGAAATATGAATTGGAGAAATCAGGATCTTAAAATCAGCATATATACAAATAAAAAATAACGAAATCTAGAAATCTAATTACAAATATAAAAACACAAATTTAAAAATATCTATTTTTTAAATTCTAAAAATCTTTCCAAGAATCAAACATTTGTAATACTAAAAATTTATAAGTATCAAAAGTGTGAAGATCTATAAAATCTTAAGATCTGAAAATCCTAAAATAAAAAAAAAAAATTTCAAATCTAAAATTCTAGAAAAGTAAAAATCTTAACATTTAAAAATCAAGAAAATTTTTCGAATCAAAAAAGTTTAGAGATCCTTAAATTTATATTCCAAAAAATCCAAAAATTAATAAAAGGAACGACGAAAAGGGACTAGCGATTGGAAACTCGGTTCGTGGAACTGCAAATCTCTCAACTTCATTGGGAGCACACGCATACTCGCCGATGTGCTCAAGGACCGTGAATTCGGCATCGTAGCGCTGCAGGAGGTTTGTTGGAAGGGATCAATCGTGCGAACGTTTAGAGGTAATCATACCATCTACCAGAGCTGCGGCAACACACACGAGCTGGGAACAGCTTTCATAGTAATGGGCGATATGCAAAGGCGCGTGATCGGGTGGTGGCCGATCAATGAAAGAATGTGCAGGTTGAGGATCAAAGGCCGGTTCTTCAACTTCAGCATAATCAACGTCCATAGCCCACACTCCGGAAGCACTGATGATGATAAGGACGCATTCTACGCGCAGCTGGAACGTGAGTACGACAGCTGCCCAAGCCATTCAACAGCTAAAGACCAATAAAGCAGCTGGTAAGGATGGTATCGGAGCTGAGCTCATCAAGATGGGCCCGGAAAAGCTAGCCACTTGCCTGCACAAATTGATAGTCAGAATCTGGGAAACTGAACAGCTACCGGAGGAGTGGAAGGAGGGGTTATATGCCCCATCTACAAGAAAGGCGACAAGCTGGAGTGTGAGAACTTTCGAGCGATCACCATCCTTAATGCCGCCTACAAAGTGATATCCCAGATCATCTTCCGTCGTCTGTCACCATTAGTGAACGAGTTCGTGGGAAGTTATCAAGCCGGCTTCGTTGACGGCCGCTCGACAACGGACCAGATCTATACTGTACGGCAAATCCTTCAAAAATGCCGTGAATACCAGGTCCCAACGCACCATCTGTTCGTTGATTCCAAGGCGGCATACGACAGTATAGATCGCGTAGCGCTATGGAAAATTATGGACGAGAACAGCTTTCCTGGGAAGCTTACCAGACTGATCAAAGCAACGGTGGATGGTGTGCAAAACTGTGTAAAGATTTCGGGCGAACACTCCAGTTCGTTCGAATCGCGCCGGGGACTAAGACAAGGTGATGGACTTTCGTGCCTGTTATTCAACATTGCGCTAGAAGGTGTCATGCGGAGAGCCGGGTGTAACAGCCGGGGTACGATTTTCAACAGATCCAGTCAATTTATTTGCTTCGCGGATGACATGGACATTGTCGGCCGAACATTTGCAAAGGTGGCAGAACTGTACACCCGCCTGAAACGCGAAGCAACAAAAGTAGGACTGGTGGTGAATGCATCAAAGACAAAGTACATGCTTGTGGGCGGAATCGAGCGCGACAGGGCTTGCCTGGGAAGCAGTGTTACGATAGACGGGGATACCTTCGAGGTGGTCGAGGAATTTGTCTACCTCGGATCCTTGCTAACGGCTGACAACAACGTTAGTCGTGAAATACGAAGGCGCATCATCTGTGGAAGTCGGGCCTACTACGGGCTCCAGAAGAAACTGCGGTCGAAAAAGATTCGCCACCGCACCAAATGTGTCATGTACAAGACGCTTATAAGACCGGTTGTCCTCTACGGACATGAAACATGGACAATGCTCGAGGAGGACTTGCAAGCACTCGGAGTATTCGAGATACGGGTGCTTAGGACCATCTTTGGCGGTGTGCAAGAAGACGGTGTGTGGCGGCGAAGAATGAACCATGAGCTCGCCCAACTCTACGGCGAACCCAGTATCCAGAAGGTAGCTAAAGCCGGAAGGGTACGATGGGCAGGGCATGTTGCAAGAATGCCGGACAGCAACCCTGCAAAGATGCTGTTCGTTTCCGATCCGGCAGGTACGAGACGGCGTGGAGCGCAGCGAGCGAGATGGGCAGACCAGGTGCAAAACGACTTGGCGAGCGTGGGACGTATCCGAGGATGGAGAGATGCGGCCTCGAACCGTGCATTGTGGCGTCAAATTGTTGATTCAGTGTTATCTGTTTAGATGTTAACTAAATAAATGAAATGAATGAATGAAATCTAAAAATTTGGCAATTTTGATAATTTGAAAATTTTAGAACCTAGACATCTAAAAATTAGAAATGTCAATATTAGAACATTCAAAAGTTTCAAAATCCAAAATTTCAAAATAAAAAAAAAATCAAAAAATCAAAAATCGTAAAATCTAAACAATTTAAAAATATGAGAATATAATTATAAATATATAAAAATAAAAATTGAAAAAAAGAGGAATCAAAATTCTAAAAACTTAAATACCTGCAGGAACAATTATAAGATGGATTGTAGCAACTACCGTGCAATCACATTGCTACAATTGTTTCCAAATTTTATGCCATCGACTAACACCAATTGCCTGAGAGTTTGTGGGGCAGTACCAGGCGAAATTCATAGGCGAACGCTTTTCCACAGACCAGGTGTTTGCCGTACGCCAGATATTATAGAAATGCCGCAAATACAACGTGTCGTTTATTCGTCGCCTCCAAAGACGCATATGATACAACCGATCATGACCAGCTATGGCAGCTAATGCATGAACACGGATTTCCAGATATACAGATACGGTTGATCAAGTCGACGATGGATCGGGTGATGTGCGTAGTTCGAGTTTCAGGGGCATTCTCGAGTCCCTTCGAAACGCGCAGAGGGTTACGGCAAGGTGATGGTCTTTTGTGCCTGCTATTCAACACCACGTGGGGCCCTCCTTATCCGTGCGGTAAGATGCGCATCTACAAAGCAAGACCATGCTGAGGGTGGCTGAGTTCGATCCCCGGTGCCAGTCTGGGCAATTTTTGGTTTGGAAATTGTTTCGACTTCCCTAGGCATAAAAGTATCATCGTGTTAGCCTCATGATATACGAATGCAGAAATGGTAACTTGGCTTAGAAACCTCGCAGTTAATCACTGTGGAAGTGCTTAACGAACACTAAGCTGCAAGGCTGCAATGTCCCAGTAGGGGATGTGATGCATGTGTAAAAATTTCAGAGTTTCATTAAAAAATTGTTTGGAAACTCGACAATCTTTCTTGCCTTTCTCGTACAACAAAGTAATTCTTAACCGAGTTTCTCGCAACAAGTTGCATTCGATGGAGGACAAATCCTTGTTGATCACTATGTATTGAATATTATCGAGAAAGGTGTTGTCACCGCTAGGTGGATTACCCTTTTTTTATAATTCTTCATGAACTACGGCTTCTTCTAGGATTTCTTCAGAAACTCTTTTCGAAATTTATACGGAAATTCCTCCTGTAAGTTCATTCATTCAAGACTATATACAAAAATTTATTCTGAGGCTCAAAAATCAATTGATCATTAAAATCTTTTATGAACTCCTTCGAATATTCCCACAAAAATTCCATCGTAAATTCTTCATAAAAGAGGATTTTTTCTAGAGAAATTTCCAATGGAACATCCTTTTCTATATAATAAAAATGAGTTGAGATTTCCTTCCTGACGATTTAACTTCCTGACCGATTTGCAAGATTTTTTCCCTAATCGATTCGTGTTGGGATCCACAATGTTTGTATATACAAAAAGTTGATGAATTTAACGGGGAAATGTGAAAAATCATTAGAATACAATTTTGGGTCAGCTGTTGAGGAAATCAAAACAAACGCAAGGAAATTGATCTAGAGTGCTGCAAATAGCTCATTGTGACATTTGAAACACCAGGGCAGCTGATTTTTCTGGAAGTGTTTCGCACACGCAAAAAAATGTTGCGGTCGAAACTACCATTCCGAGGGTTAATTTAAGAATACGCACCGACGATTTTCAGCAGACAACAAACCCGTTTGATTTTACCATGCGCGCAGTAAAAATCAACTGTGGTCCTGGTGGAATGTTGTTGCATGAACTGAATCAGTGGTGAATTTGACCGAATGAGTGGTTAATTTAACTGAAAATTTGTGGTTGTTTTAAAAACATGGCGTAGTCTACAAAATAGTAACCGTTACCATGGAATTTTTTTCTGTGCAGATATTCTTGTAAGGTACAGTGGGGTTAGTGGGTACATGGGTCAGTGAAAAAAATGTTTATATTTCATAGAAAACTCGAAGAAATATTTTTGTTCAATGCACTGACGCTTCGTACCATTTGCAGTGTTGCAATGGATGAGAAAGTCATGTGATAATGCACCGATTTGACGCATAAGGAACAGAGTTTGTTCACCACCCGTGATCATGTTTGGCCCAAGAGGGTGCAAGTTGGTTGATGACATACTTTAATTGATTTTTGTGTATAAAAGGCTAAAAAATACTCCCCTAGTTCATTTTCTTTATTATTTCAAATATCAACAACAAAAATGTTGATAATGTACGATGTTCAGTTAAAAAATACAAATAATACCATGTTGCGTTTTTCACTACAGGTGGATTAAGTGAAAAATCATTGATATGAAATATGTTTCCTAATTCTTTCCAGGTAAAAATGGTTCGGAACTATTGCAGAAAAACAACGCGTTTGGAAAACTCAAAGGATAACCTGTTTAAAGCTCTGCAAGCAATTAGGAGCAATGCAGTCTCACAAACAGATGAACAGATACTTCCATGTTAATTTCGGAAGGAAGGAATTCAGAAAAAATATCTGAGTTTGCGAAGTAAGTCATTAAGTGTTTCTGGAGGAGTTTTTTGAGGAACTCCAGGGAGAATTTCGGAATAAAAGACTCAACACCATCAAATTTAACTTTTACTATCATTTATTTACTTTTATTTTCACTTTCACTTAATTTACACACTACGAAGTGTATTCGCGACGGTTGACAAAATAACCGAACTTGCACTGCGTAGAGTTGGGATATTTATACTCAAATTTTAATAACTAGCATGAGTAGCTCAAGAGCAATAATTTTTGAAGGAGTGATTCCTGGAGCGTCCGGATGAACTCTTGGCCGAGCTTCCGAACAAATTCTTGGAGGAGTTTGCGGAGGAATTTTTGGAGGAATTCCTGGAGGAATTTTCGGAGGAATCCCTGGAGGAACTTCCGGAGGAGTTCCTCCAGATACTTCCAGAGGAATTCCTGGAGGAACATCCGGAGGAATTCCTGGAGGAACTTCCGGAGGAATTTCTGGAGGAACTTCTGGAGGAGTTCCTGGAGGAAACTGTGAAGGAATTCTCGGAGGAACTTGCGGAGGAATTCCTGAAGGAACTTCCGGAGGAACTCTTGGAGAGGAATTCTTGGAGGAACTTCCGAAGGAATTCTTGGAGGAACTTCCAGAGGAATTCTTGGAGGTACTTCCGGAGGAATCCCTGAAAGAACTTTTGGAGGAATTGCAGGAGGAACCTTCAGAGGAATTCTTGGAGGAACTTCATGAGGAGTTCCTGTAGGGACTTCCGAAGGAATCCTTGGAGGAACTTCCAGAGAGATTCCTGGAGAAATGTCTGAAGGAATTCCTGGAGGAACTATTGGAGGAATTGGTGAAAGTGTTTCTGAGAATTTGAAATGCATGAAACAAGCTCACGCTGACCCACGCCGCCGTCGATTACCAACGGCGTGACGCCGCCACGCCAGCGCCGCGGGCTAAAAATGATCTATCATGCCGCCGTCGATTAATTTTCAATCTCTAGTTTTGGGTCTAGTTTTCACGAAGACCGATCAACTATTTGGTTCCGCCGACGACATTGATATTATGGCACGTGCCTTTGAGAAGATGGCGCGGCGGGAGCTTACATCAAGCTGAAAAAAGAAGCTTAACGGATAGGATTACGTTGAAGACGAGGTAGGTACATGAGGGAAGATCCTTTAATAACCCGGTGAAAATGGATCTCGACAACGATTCGACGAGCACAAGAAGAGTGCGAGGTGCACAACAAGCAAGGTGGATCGATCAGGTGCAAGACGATTTGCGGACCCTCCGCATACTGCGTAGCTGGCGACGTGCAGCCATGGACCGAGTTGAATGGATAAAACTTTTATTTACGATTTAGGAACAAAAGGTCAAAAGATAAAAGGTCGAAAGGACAAACGATCGAAAGACAAAAGGTCGAAGAGACAATGGTCGAAGAGACAAATGATCGAAAAAGACAAACGGTCGAAAGAGATAGAAGATCGAAAGGACAAAACATCGAACAGGACAAAAGGTCGCAAGGACAAAACATCGAACGGATAAAAGGTCGTAAGATACAAAAGACCGGAAAGGGTAAAAGGTCGAAAGGGAAAAAGCTCGAAAGGGGCGAAAAGTCGAAATAGACAAGAAGCTGAAACTGAGAGAATCAGTTTCGCACGGTACAAGTATCCATTTCGTAAATAAGCAATCTTTTTTATCTCTAACAGAACTAGCTAGATACCGCTATCGGGGGTGACAATGGGTCTGGGGGGTGAAAATGGGTCATCGCTCTCACAGGCACCCTGGAGGTCGGATAGTAAAATCGTTCAAAAAGGTGTAATAAGTGGGTCTGTCGGGGGGTCAGTAGCAATCCCGATCAGTCCCAGCTAGCTCAAGGAATACGCACCAAATAACAATATTATTTACTAAATGCCATTTCGGGCCCTCTTCACCTACTCTTTCCTTCTCCTAGCCTAAATGCTGTCTTCCTTCTTCTTCTTAACTTAACACCTCTTAACTATGCTACTCACGGGTGCACCCATCACTTGTACCCTCTGCATGCTAGCTCAACTGATGCCGGATGCCTTTTGGGCCGCCACACTTGCCGGCGCACGGCTGTTGAACTGTGCCGTTTCACGGCAGCCTCGCCGCTCGTTCCACACTTGACCGTACTCGGCTCGCTGGCCCGTCCGCCACTCGATGTTGGCTCGAAGTCGCCGGAATGCGCGTCGAAATTCTCCGCCGAGGTGTATCTGCCTGCGTCCTGACGGGTGGTTCGCTCGCCAATCGTAATTAGCTCGAATTGTCCTAATGCACCTGTTGGTTCCACCAATGTGGCCCTCCGTCCCCCCAGGCGATTCTTCGCAACAAGGTTGCGGCTCGTCTTCCGTGTCGTTTGGTCGCACCGGTGCCTCGAGTCCGCCCAGCCGTGACTGTGGATTAAGAAAAAGAGCCCTAAGGCACACGAAATTGTCAGCATTTGTCCCCACGTAATTGAGTGGTTTCTTACTTCCTCCGGGAAGGCTCTGGGTGCTGAAGATCGTAATCCGTTTCTTTTCTCCACGTGTGAGCACCGCGCTGCGGTCTGCGATTCGATGGCCCGATCTCAATCTATGGGGAATAATCGTGTTAACTCTCAATTTAACTTATCTTCGATCTGCTGTGCGCTTAACTCACCGAAATACTGCCGCGCCAGTTCGTTCGAAAAGAGATCGCCAATAGACTTTCAAATTCCTGCTGTGAGTGCTGGACAACGGTCTGCTGGTCTGATTGTTCGGATCTATAGAGGACACTCGTGTTAGCTTTTTTCTTGTGATCTGCAGTACAATAACTCACCGAGTCATTTTCGCCAAGTTCATTCGTTCACCCTCTTTGACGGCTCGGAATGGGATTTATGATTTTGGAAGCTGTCCTAAGGCGCTCTGGCCGATTCGAGGGATTGCCGCACGTGTGGAATTTAAGGCTTCTTTTTCCACAAGATGGCCGACCTGCGTCCAATTCCACTGTCTCGCTTCTCTATTGCTGCTTGGCGAAAAGACTTCTCACCGGTTCGAACGACACAACCAGACTCACCGTCGATGGCATGACACAGACTGGAGGAGGGTGGTGTCGTGATGGTATTGGTGGACGAATTTCCAAACCGTGTGCGCTCTTACACTCTCCTATACTACTATGTTGTGTTGAAGTGGTATTATTTTATCAGCTGCATTTTTTTTTGAGCTTGTGCAGTGAGAGAACGACGCCTTCCCGAGCAGGAGCGACGACCTCGATAACAGAAATTGGTATGATTTAGCCTTGCATAAGAGGTAAAATACCAAAAAATAATACCAAAAAATTATATGCAGAATACTTGAGGCATACCATGCTTAAGTATTTCAATACCAAACGAATAATAATTGGTTATGCATTTGGTATTAAAATTCAATTTAATAACTGAGTTTGTTATGGCTTAAGTATTGTGCATATTAGTTTTTGGTATTATTCCTCTGGTATTTTACCTCTTATCTAGGGCTAGTTCATAACAGAGTATGGTATCAATACCAGAATTAGGTATTATTGAGCCAATTTCTCCTGCTCGGGTTGTGTGTTTTAATGTTCGCCGCTCCGCATATGTGTACGACCAAGTGTGTGCGTGGTGGTTAGCGTTTAACTTGGCTCCTACGGTTTCGGGTGGACATCAATGAGAATAAATAGAAGGTGAGGAAGAAGACCAAATGCAAGTGTATTAGTGGATGATGAAAAATGTGAACAGCAAATGGTGACGTACATATTTGCACGGCTTCTTATGGGAGCTCGTTCGAATGTAGTAGTGAAAGATTTTCCGCCATACACAAAAGGCACGCACACAATATATGGATTTCCATACCTTAGTATTTATTTACATTGGGTGGACATCTGCTTGAATTACTTTGTCAGAGGTGTTCACCTTATGCCTCATTGACCATTATATTTAAATTATCCGCTTTTCTTTTCTATATTTTACGCGCACTGGCATTTATGACATCTAACATCTATGTCTACATTACAACAAAATCTAAACGTTACAAAGGTCTCTTATATTTTAGCTTTCTTGCCCTCAGATACATTCAATCTCATCTACAAACATTCTTAGTAGTTGAAACAGTGACCCATTTTCACCTCATTTGACCCATTGTCACCCCCGACGACGGTATAGGGCACTGCACGGAAACATCTCTTTCTCTTTCGTTCCTCATAAATTTTGACGTTTACTGGCCTTGTTGTTTTCAAATTTCTTTGCAGCGAGAAAGAGACAAAGCAGTCCGTTATTATTTATTTATTCAGACTAAGGCCAAAGTGGCCTGTGCGGTATATAAGAGTCTTCTCCATTCGGCTCGGTCCATGGCTACACGTCGCCAACCACGCAGTCTACGGAGGGTCCGCAAGTCATCTTCTACCTGATCGATCCACCTTGCCCGCTGCGCACCTCGCCTTCTTGTGCCCGTCGGATCGTTGTCGAGAACCATTTTCACCGGGTTACTGTCCGACATTCTGGCTACGTGCCCGGCCCATCGCAGTCGTCCGATTTTCGCGGTGTGAACGATGGATGGTTCTCCCAACAGCTGATGCAATTCGTGGTTCATTCGCCTCCTCCACGTACCGTCCGCCATCTGCACCCCACCATAGATGGTACGCAGCACTTTCCTTTCGAAAACTCCAAGTGCGCGTTGGTCCTCCACGAGCATCGTCCTGGTCTCGTGTCCGTAGAGGACTACCGGTCTAATTAGCGTTTTGTAGATTGTCAGTTTGGTACGGCGGCGAACTCTATTCGATCGGAGCGTCTTGCGGAGTCAAAAGTACGTACGATTTCCAGCCACTATGTGTCTCCGAATTTCTCTGCTGGTGTCATTTTCGGCAGTCACCAGTGAGCCCAAGTACACAAATTCTTCTACCACCTCGATTTCGTCACCACCGATGCAAACTCGCGGTGGGTGGCTCACATTGTCTTCTCTTGAACCTCTGCCTATCATGTACTTCGTCTTCGACGTGTTGATGACTAGTCCGATCCGCTTAGCTTCCCTCTTCAGTCTGATGTAGGCTTCCTCCATCTTCTCAAAGTTACGTGCCATAATATCTATGTCGTCGGCGAAACCAAATAGCTGGACGGACTTATTGAAAATTGTACCACTCGTGTTAATCCCTGCTCTTCGTATTACCCCTTCCAAAGCGATGTTGAATAACAAACACGAAAGACCGTCACCTTGCCGTAACCCTCTGCGGGTTTCGAAGGGACTCGAGAATGCCCCTGAAACTCGAACTACGCACATCACCCGTCGTCGCTTTGATCAATCGTGTCAGTTTATCCGGAAAACCGTGTTCGTGCATTAGCTGCCATAGCTGGTCCCGATCGATTGTATCATATGCGGCTTTGAAGTCGATGAATAGATGATGTGTGGGCACGTTGTATTCGCGGCATTTCTGCAGTACTTGGCGAATGGCGAACACCTGGTCCGTGGTGGAGCGTTCGCCCATAAAACCCGCCTGGTACTGCCCCACGAACTCCCTTGCAGTTGGTGCTAGTCGACGGCATAAAATTTGGGAGAGTACCTTGTAGGCGGCGTTCAGCAATGTGATTGCGCGGTAGTTGCTACAATCCAGCTTATCGCCCTTTTTGTAGATGGGACACACGACACCTTCCATCTTCTCCTGCGGCAAAACTTCCTCCTCCCAAATCTTGGTAATGACCCAGTGCAGCGCTCTAGCCAGTGCCTCACCACCGTGTTTAAATAGCTCTCCTGGTAGTTGGTCAACCCCAGGGGCTTTGTTGTTCTTCAGCCGGCCAATCTCCTCCTGGATTTCCTGGAGATCCGGAGCCGGTAGAATTATGTCCTGCGCGCGTTCTCCCAGGTCCATCACCATACCGCCATCTTCGTCTGCCACATCGCCATTCAGGTGCTCTTCGTAGTGCTGCCACCACCTTTGGATCACCTCACGCTCGTTCGTAAGAAGGTTCCCGTTTATGTCCTTACACATATGAGGCTGTGGCACGTGGCCCTTACGTGAACGGTTTAACTTCTCATAGAACTTTCGTGTGTTATTAGCGCGGTACAGTTGCTCCGTTTCTTCACGGTCTCGATCTTCCTGCTGGCGCTTTTTCCTCCGGAAAATCGAGTTTTGTCTGTTCCGCGCCTGTTTATATCGTGCCTCGTTCGCCCTCGTGTGGTGTTGCAGCAATCTCGCCCATGCTGCATTCTTCTCTTCTACTAACTGCTCACATTCGCCGTCATACCAGTCGTTTCTCTGATCCGGGGGCACCGTGCCAAGTGCAGCGGTTGCGGTGCTACCAATGGCGGATCGAATATCTCTCCAGCCATCTTCAAGAGACGCTGCGCCTAGCTGCTCTTCCATTGGGAGTGCCACTTCCAGCTGCTGCGCGTATTCTTGGGCTAGTCTACCGTCTCGTAGCCGCATGATATTAAGCCGCGGCGTCCGACTTCGACGCGTGTTGTACACCGTCGAGAGTTTTGAGCGCAGGCATACTGCAACGAGGTAGTGGTCGGATTCAGTCGGCACTGCGGTACTAAGTGCGGTCGTTCGTGATGTCGGAGAAGAATTTACCGTCGATTAGAACATGGTCGATTTGGTTTTCCGTTTCTTGGTTAGGTGATCTCCATGTGGCCTTGTGGATGCGAAGTTTATGCATTGTTGGCCGTTGTCATTCGATACGGTGTGCAAACTATCCGGTCCGATGACCGGTCTATACATTTCCTCCCTTCCTACCTGTGCGTTCATGTCGCCGATGACGATTTTAACGTCCCGCAGTGGGCATCCATCGTATGTCTGCTCCAGCTGTGCGTAGAACGCTTCTTTCTCGTCGTCGGGTCTCCCTTCGTGTGGGCAGTGCACGTTGATGATGCTATAGTTGAAGAAACGGCCTTTAATCCTCAGCTTGCACATCCTTGCGTTGATTGGCTGCCACCCAATCACGCGTTGGCGCATCTTACCCAGCACTATGAAGCCGGTTCCCAGCTCGTTGGTGGTGCCACAGCTTTGGTAGAAGGTAGCCGCTCGATGCCAGCCAGTCGCATTATCTCTTATATTGTTCGTAATGATTGGTTTTCTAGGCGGCTTATTGGGCCTGCGCAAACCTCCTGTCTCGTCGGAGGGCCGTCGTGTCAGGGCTGTTTAGCGTCCCACCTAACACCAGGACTTGGGCTTGTGCGCTTTGAGCGGCACACGGTCGCTTTGGTGGGGCCTACTTGCGGATACATGCAGCTTTTTATAGAGGTTTAACAGGGCCCACTATCAAACCCCACCACATCCTAGGCAAGCCCCACAACTCGCAGATGGCCTGGGGAGGGATCGTCAAGCCCTTGGACATAGTCCCTGCTGCCCGCCAACGTAATTGAGTGGTTTTTTAATTCCTCCGGGAAGGCTCTGGGTGCTGAAGTTCGTAATCCGTTTCTTTTCTCCACGTGTGAGCACCGCGCTGCGGTCTGCGATTCGATGGCCCGATCTCAATCTATGGGGAATAATCGTGTTAACTCTCAATTTAACTTATCTTCGATCGGCTGTGCGCTTAACTCACCGAAATACTGCCGCGCCAGTTCGTTCGAAAAGAGATCGCCAATAGACTTTCAAATTCCTGCTGTGAGTGCTGGACAACGGTCTGCTGGTCTGATTGTTCGGATCTATAGAGAACACTCGTGTTAGCTTTTTTCTTGTGATCTGCAGTACAATAACTCACCGAGACACTTTCGCCAAGTTCATTCGTTCACCCTCTTTGACGGCTCGGAATGGGATTTATGATTTTGGAAGCTGTCCTAAGGCGCTCTGGCCGATTCGAGGGATTGCCGCACGTGTGGAATTTAAGGCTTCTTTTGCCACAAGATGGCCGACCTGCGTCCAATTCCACTGTCTCGCTTCTCTATTGCTGCTGAACGACACAACCAGCCAGACTCACCGTCGCGTCGATGGCATAACACAGACTGGAAGAGGGTGGTGTCGTGATGGTATTGGTGGACGAATTTCCAAACCGTGTGCGCTCTTGCACTCTCATATACTACTATGTTGTGTTGAAGTGGTATTATGTTATCAGCTGCATTTTTTTTTGAGCGTGTGCAGTGAGAGAACGACGCCTTGTGTGTTTTAATGTTCGCCGCTCCGCATATGTGTACGACCAAGTGAACCGTTTGTTTGAGAAACTGCATATATAACATTTTTGGCCAAAATGAGATTTTTATATATTCTGAATCCTCGTTCAAAAATACGTATTCTGGCAAAAAATACGAAACAAAATTTTTTGTTCAGGAATGTATGATTTTTTTTTCGTTTGTTTGAGAAACTACATATGTCCACGTACTTTGAAGAGCAATTGTGGAGTACTGCTTACATTTTTTGCCCTGAAAGTGCCCCAGGGTGTTGAGTTGTGCCAAAAACTATTGATCTGTATCGAAGAAATCGAAAGATTTGGTGCAAATTTGTTCAAAAACAGTTTTTTGTTGTTTTCTCGAAATAGTGTAAAATGGACTTATGTAGTTTCTCAAACAAATGATTCAAGTGTGTGCGTGGTGGTTAGCGTTTAACTTGGCTCCTACGGTTTCGGGTGGACATCTGCTTGAATTACTTTGTCAGAGGTGTTAAACTTATGCCTCATTAACCATTATATTTAAATTATCCGCTTTCCTTTTCTATATTTTACGCGCACTGGCATTTATGACATCTAACATCTATGTCTACATTACAACAAAATCTAAACGTTACAAAGGTCTCTTATATTTTAGCTTTCTTGCCCTCAGATACATTCAATCTCATCTACAAACATTCTAAGTAGTTGAAACAGTGACCCATTTTCACCTCATTTGACCCATTGTCACCCCCGACGACGGTATAGGGCACTGCACGGAAACATCTCTTTCTCTTTCGTTCCTCATAAATTTTGACGTTTACTTTCCATGTTGTTTTCAAATTTCTTTGCAGCGAGAAAGAGACAAAGCAGTCCGTGCAGTGCCCTATTCATAATATTGTTTCATGGTAATTGCTCTTTCTTCGAAACTTGCTCATTCATCGACTTTGATTGGTGAGATAAGAGCACAGGTGTGCAATATCAGAATACTCTTTGTAAATTGATAGAAATCTTAAATTAATACTTCTCTATGTAGATAACATTGCACAAAAGCGCCCAAGCAACCAAAGGGAACGATGCTCATGCTGATGAAGACCATGCGACACATGGCACACATTTGTTTCCACACAAAGAAATTAGAAAACAACAAAGCCACTAAATGTCAAAATTGACGTTTTCTGGCCTTGCTGTTTTCTAATTTTCATGAGGAGTGAAAAAGAAGGAGATTTGCCGGTGCAATGCCCTATTACCTGTCTTATCTAATCTATCCTGCTAAGAATAAGGACAAACTTTTCGGAATCCAATATTTTTGACAAATTTAAAAAATTAAAATGACAAATAGTGGACCCTCCAGCCATTTTTGCATTATTACAGGACAACGTTAACATTTTGCTATGAAATTCCATCGGGAGAACCTACCTTAGGCTGTGAACCATTTCACCGATTCGTTTAACTTTTAGTTAAAATTTGACAGTTCGATGGTTATTTCGCTGCTCCGGAGCATGGTTAGATTTGACAGTTCAATAGTTAAACTTTGTTCGCCAGAAAATTGGCGCCAAATCCATTTCGTTCCGAATAACTACCAATCTGTCAAAACTCAAATGGGTCGGCTTCGGAGTAAAATTTTAACCACGATGGGAAAATAACCATCGAGGTGTCAAATTTTAACTAAAAGTTAAACGAATCGGTGGAATGGTTCACAGCCTTACAGACCTATGATTTGATTACATGCATTGGAAATGCTACGGAAAGTTAAATTAGATGATTTTTTTTACAATTTTGTAGAATTTAACATGAGAGTGTCCATTATTAAAATGTTTTAGGGGGTCCATAATAGGGAAGAAGAACGTTCCGAAACGGATGAAGTGTCGACTATAGAGAAGCAATTTCCTATCATGGACCCCCAGGGGGTCTACTATAGGGCGAATTCAGCCAGACATTGAAATGCTAATTTCAACGACTAACGTCGTATATTTGAGTGTTTTATGTATGTATGTAAGGTAGGGCATCTGGAAGCGATTGGCTTAGGATCGAGTCCAGTGGAGAAGAATACTCCATTCGGCGTAGGTTCATCGAAGAGCTGTAGCCCATCAAGTATCAAGTAGTATGCAGAACTTGTTATTAAGTATGTTGTAAATTTCAGCTGCTATGGCAGGAATAGCAAAATTCCGCTACTAGGGGGTCCACAATTGGGCATATTATCCTAGATATTCGTTGCCTTTATGTTGAGTTTGAAAATGCAAGGTAAAATTTATTTGGATTCTGAACAGTTTCACAACACTGAAACCTAATTAAATTCATAGATAGATCGAATTGGATAAATATAAAAAATTTTGTGAGTTTTATTTAGTTTAATGTCCTCTGTTGTATTCCAACAACATTATTGGTAACTAGGGTAACCGTACCCTTAGTAGAGGTAGCACCAATAGTGGAGGTAGTGGGGTTTTAATGAGATTTATCATATTTATACACCTTACGATTATTTCAGTTGATGCGTCGTGCATCAAATATCTTATTGAATGCAACTTATCTTAGGATTTCACTTGAAAAACTATTGAAAACAATGATTTTCCTTAACAAAATTGACTCCCTTGCACCTATAGTGGTGCAACTGTACCAATAGTGGCGAGTCTCATAAGAAACCAATGGATAGCACCACTATGGGAACCAAAATTAATTTTTACCGCCACAAAAGGAACAGTGTGCCCATAGTGGTGCAAGCAATATTTGGTAATTGTTAATGTTAAATGACATCTATTTCAATTTTGGTAGCAAATTTATTAGTTTATCTATTGACTAAGATATTAAAGCTGTAAATTTCCCATAATTATCAATTTTAAAAAAATATTTTCTTTTGTGGATCTACTAATACCTCCACTATTGGTACCGTTACCCTAATTGTTTGGGACATGGATCGGAAAAATCGGCAATTTCCAAAAGTGCTAGAAACATGGCTTACTTCGTCTACTTCATGATTCTGCAGAATTGGCACAGGTGTAACCAGCAGTCAGCACGTTAGAGAATATATCTGCCAATCACATCAGCTGCATAAAATGGTTTTCCACGCAACCGCGAATCGCCGATAAAAATTCAAGGTCAAAATCAATATCGCCATTATTGAATAAATCCATAGCACTTGTTTATTTTCAATCGCAGAGCCGATCACGAACGTGCTTAATAGGGTATTCAGACTACGTGATGTATGTTGATATGATATGTTATATCAAGTAAAAATTTGACGTTTGAACTGTGAATTTCGGCTCAAGTTATATTGCTCGCGTAGTCTACATTTAATTTAATGACGAAATAACAAAGCAAACAAGAAGCATTAATTCCAATATTATTTTCAGAAAAAAACAAACAACCCTAGTTTTGTTTTCTCTTCTTGGTTATCATTACACACTCTCCGAACCAAATCGTTATGAATCACACTCTCTCGCTCAACGAAACCACTTATTCAATCTGACGACACAAACCGGATTTCGAGTGTAATTCCAAACCCACTTCAGCTGCCCAGCTGATTGGTGCGATGTTTTCATTATCCACTTGTGAAGAAACCCATCTGGTTGAATTTCTCTTCGCTCTAATGATTGATTCCAAACGCGAGTCACGTTTCTGTGGTTTTTTGTTTATTAAATCTAATTCACTACCATCCGTTAGCTGTGTGTTCGTTCATCGATTAAGTCCAACCGCAGGCTCACATCTGGGCGTTCTCCTTGATCCAATCGAGGTACTGGCGTACGTCCGTGTACACGCCGGGAATTCCCTCGGTGCCGCAGTCACGAACACCGAGCGAAACGATCCCCGTCAGCACCCAGGCACCGGCTTTGACATCGTAGAACATGAGCGGCGATCCGCTGTCACCGCCGCAGGTGTCTTTCGCTTTCTCGCCGCCGGCGCACAGCTGACCCGGCCCGATCTCCAACTGTTGGGCCCGGAAAACCCTCTTGCACTGTTCGGGTTCTACGTAGGGCAAAACCACCTTCAGCTTGATGGGGCTGAGCGCATTATTTCCTAGCTGCTGGCGGACTGGGTGTATGGAAGAAAGAAGATTTGAAGATTAGTCCTTAACGGTCAAGGATTTTTTTCAATTTTATTATGCCGTTAAAAGTATTGATTAATAAATATGTCCTACGGCTCTTCGAAAAGTGAAGTGGATGGAAAATTGATTCATTAAAGCAAATAAAATTGAAAAAAGAAATCTTCGAACTTTTTCCGGAAATGTTATTATTGTCCCCTCAAATTGACAATGTACTTATAATTAAATCAATCGATTACATGATATAATAATGATATCTGTGTAAATGACAAGATTAGTTCCATCATTCATTGATTGGTTTTTGTGCATAAATTCGCCAAACGTGTCCAAAAATATAACAGCTCACTACATCCAATAAAAGCAATGTTATGTCGGATTGCCATTAGTCATACTGAATATAAAATTGTTCATTACAATTGTGAATGGATTTATGCATAGTTAGTCTGAAGGTTGAAGGTTGACTATGAAATGAATATTTGACAGAATGACCGGCAATCCATAATGTTTCTACTCAACATTTACCGATTTGCTCGCAACAAATAGGAGTGACCTAGGAGTAGATCCCCCAAAACCGGACTTTGGAAGAACTTTGCAGTTTTCGGTATAATGTTGCCTGCTTATCCAACATTCATCATTCATTGATATAGTTGGACGATGAGTTTTGGTAAAACATCAGCACTAGATATTTAGGATCTGTCTGATTTCGGGAAAGATAGACCTACCGCCATCGGGGGTGACAATGGGTCTGGGGTGAGAATGGGTCATCGCTCTCACCGGCTGTCTAAAGGTCATAAAGCAAAATCGTTCAAAAAGGTCTCTTATATTTCAGTCTTCTTGCCCTCAGATATATTAAATCTATTCTTCAAGCATTCTAAGTAGTTGAAACAGTGACCCATTCTCACCCCCGTTTGACCCATTGTCACCCCCGACGACGGTATAACATTTTTTCTCTATTATCGAATTATTTGGTATTTTTGAATAATGTTTTTGTTTTTAGTACTTTAATAGACAAATTATTTAGGAAGGGGCAAGAATGTTATCGATTATTTAGTGATTTGCGTTCGATCATTTAGTAGTTTATCAATAACTTATTCCAGAAGCTGAATTTCAAAATGCGTTGTATGGTGGACTTATAGTGCGAAGGTTTTTCTAGAACTCTGACTAATGGTTCGTTGTTGGAAATCCACTAGTAACGAGGTTATAGCGCTAGTTTCATTAACTTAAACTAAATGATTGGGATTTTCTTATTATTTAGTCTAAGTTACTGAAACTAAAGCCATAACTCTGTTACTAGTTGGTTTCTAACAACGAACCATTAGGCAAATTTGAAGAAAAACCTTCGCACTAGAAAGCCACTATACAACACATTTTGAAATTCAGCTTCTGGAATAAGTTATTGATAAACTACTAAATGATCGAACGCAGATTACTAAATGATTGATAACATCCTTGGGAAGGGGAAGGATGGTTAGTTGGATCTACTTATGAGAGATGCAGAGAACTCTACGACCTCTCATAGGTGCCACGGAAGGTTTTTTTTAATTGTTAGTGAGGAAGGTGGTAACAGTAGGATTTTTTGGTAGAACTTAAAACACAGAAAAAACTAAGATAGAAATACAAAGAAGGAAAGGGAAGAGTCTGGAATTGAACCCACGACCACCTGCTTATAAGGCAGAAGCGGTAGCCACTAAACTACCGAGCTCGTCTTTGTTACGCCCTTTTCAAATGTTGATTTAGATTTATTTTCTTCTTCTTAGAGCTTGAACCTGGTTTAAGTGTAATGGTAAGCACCACTCAAGAGTTGGCGGTGGCGAGGAAGTTGACTAAAGACTAATAAACAAAATAAGTTCGATTAATTACATATTGTATTGGGTAATGTTAGGGCAGCAGGGACTATGTCCAAGGGCTTGACGATCCCTCCCCAGGCCATCTGCGAGTTGTGGCGCCTGCCTAGGATGTGGTGGGGTTTGACAGTGGGCCCTGTTAAACCTCTATAAAAAGCTGCATGTATCCGCAAGTAGGCTCCGCCAAAGCGACCGTGTGCCGCTCAAAGCGCACAAGCCCAAGTCCTGGTGTTAGGTGGGACGTTAAACAGCCCTGACACGACGGCCCTCCGACGAGACAGGAGGTTTGCGCAGGCCCAATAAGCCGCCTTTAAAAACAACTATTACGAACGACATAGAAGATAATACGACTCGATACAATCGGCAACGACCTAGGCGACGAATAAAGGATCACGATTGGAAGCTTGGAACATGGAACTGCAAGTCGCTAGGCTTTGCAGGTTGCGACAGGATAATCTACGATGAATCACATCCCCGCAACTTCGATGTCGTAGCGCTGCAGGAAATCTGCTGGACAGGACAGAAAGTGTGGAAAAGCGGGCATCGAGCGGCTACCTTCTACCAAAGCTGTGGCACCACCAACGAGCTGGGAACCGGCTTTATAGTGCTGGGAAAGATGCGCCAACGCGTGATTGGGTGGCAGCCAATCAACGCAAGGATGTGCAAGCTGAGGATAAAAGGCCGTTTCTTCAACTATAGCATCATCAACGTGCACTGCCCACACGAAGGGACATCCGACGACGAGAAAGAAGCGTTCTATGCGCAGCTGGAGCAGACATACGATGGATGCCCACTGCGGGACGTCAAAATCGTCATCGGTGACATGAACGCTCAGGTAGGAAGGGAGGAAATGTATAGACCGGTCATCGGACCGGATAGTCTGCATACCGTATCGAACGACAACGGCCAACGATGCATAAACTTTGCAGCCTCCCGCGGAATGGTAGTCCGAAGCACTTTCTTCCCCGCAAGAATATCCACAAGGCCACATGGAAATCACCTAATCAAGTAACGGAAAACCAAATCGACCACGTTCTAATCGACGGTAAATTCTTCTCCGACATCACGAACGTACGCACTTACCGCAGTGCGAATATTGAATCCGACCACTACCTCGTCGCAGTATGTCTGCACTCAAAACTCTCGACGGTGATCAACACGCGTCGGAGTCGTCCGCCGCGGCTTAACATTGGGCGGCTACAAGACGGTAGACTAGCCCAAGACTACGCGCAGCAGCTGGAAGTGGCACTCCCAACGGAAGAGCAGCTAGGCGCAGCATCTCTTGAAGATGGCTGGAGAGATATTCGATCCGCCATTGGAAGCACTGCAACCGCTACACTAGGCACGGTGGCTCCGGATCAGAGAAACGACTGGTATGACGGCGAATGTGAGCAGTTAGTTGAGGAGAAGAATGCAGCATGGGCGAGATTGCTGCAACATCGTACGAGGGCGAACGAGGCACGATACAAACGGGCGCGGAACAGACAAAACTCGATTTTCCGGAGGAAAAAGCGTCAACAGGAAGATCGAGACCGTGAAGAGACGGAGGAACTGTACCGCGCTAATAACGCACGAAAGTTCTATGAGAAGTTGAACCGTTCACGTAAGGGCCACGTGCCACAGCCTGATATGTGTAAGGACATAAACGGGAACCTTCTTACGAACGAGCGTGAGGTGATCCAAAGGTGGCGGCAGCACTACGAAGAGCTCCTGAATGGCGATATGGCAGACAACGGTGGCGGTATGGTAATGAACCTAGGAGCACGCGCGCAGGACATGCGACTTCCGGCTCCGAATCTCCAGGAAATCCAGGAGGAGATCGGCCGGCTGAAAAACAACAAAGCCCCTGGAGTTGACCAACTACCAGGAGAGCTGTTTAAACACGGTGGTGAAGCACTGGGTAGAGCGATGCACTGGGTGATTACCAAGGTTTGGGAGGATGAGGTTCTGCCGCAGGAGTGGATGGAAGGTGTCGTGTGTCCCATCTACAAAAAGGGCGATAAGCTGGATTGTAGCAACTACCGCGCAATCACATTGCTGAACGCCGCCTACAAGGTACTCTCCCAAATTTTATGTCGTCGACTAACACCAATTGCAAGAGAGTTCGTGGGGCAGTACCAGGCGGGTTTTATGGGTGAACGCTCTACCACAGACCAGGTGTTCGCCATACGTCAAGTATTGCAGAAATGCCGCGAATACAACGTGCCCACACATCATCTATTTATCGACTTCAAAGCCGCATATGATACAATCGATCGGGACCAGCTATGGCAGCTAATGCACGAAAACGGATTTCCGGATAAACTGATACGGTTGATCAAGGCGACGATGGATCGGGTGATGTGCGTAGTTCGAGTTTCAGGGGCATTCTCGAGTCCCTTCGAAACCCGTAGAGGGTTACGGCAAGGTGATGGTCTTTCGTGTCTGCTATTCAACATCGCTTTGGTAATACGAAGGGCAGGGATTGACACGAGTGGTACGATTTTCACGAAGTCCGTCCAGTTATTTGGTTTCGCCGACGACATTGATATCATGGCACGTAACTTTGAGAGGATGGAGGAAGTCTACATCAGACTGAAAAGCGAAGCTAAACGGATTGGACTAGTCATCAACACGTCGAAGACGAAGTACATGTTAGGAAGAGGCTCAAGAGAGGTCAATGTGAGCCACCCACCACGGGTTTCTATCGGTGGTGACGAAATCGAGGTGGTTGAAGAATTCGTGTACCTGGGCTCACTGGTGACCGCCGATAACGATACCAGCAGAGAAATTCGGAGACGCATAGTGGCTGGAAATCGTACGTACTTTGGACTCCGCAAGACGCTCCGATCGAATAGAGTTCGCCGCCGTACCAAACTAACTATCTACAAAACGCTTATAAGACCGGTAGTTCTCTACGGACACGAGACCTGGACGATGCTCGTGGAGGACCAACGCGCACTGGGAGTTTTCGAAAGGAAAGTGTTGCGTACCATCTATGGTGGGGTGCAGATGGCGGACGGTACGTGGAGGAGGCGAATGAACCACGAGTTGCATCAGCTGTTGGGAGAACCATCCATCGTTCACACCGCGAAAATCGGAAGACTGCGGTGGGCCGGGCACGTAACCAGAATGTCGGACAGTAATCCGGTGAAAATGGTTCTCGACAACGATCCGACGGGAACAAGAAGGCGAGGTGCACAGCGGGCAAGGTGGATCGATCAGGTGGAGGACGACTTGCGGACCCTCCGCAGACTGCGTGGTTGGCGAAGTGCAGCCATGGACCGAGCTGAATGGATAAGTCTTTTATGTGCAGCACAGGCCACTCCGGCCTTAGTCTGATGATAAATAAAATAAATAAATTGGGTAATTTAAAGCAAAAATTTAAAAGCAAACAAACCATCAACCAGTTTTGACGAGTGCGACTCCTGACCGCTGGCGACACTCAGTTCTTCGTGAGTCGTCAGTCGATTCCACTGCTGGCTTGAGTCTATGACAACAGAGTATGATTTGTGCATTCACATTCCATGTATAAGGACACGAGACGCCTCTTTTCTCACTCATCATTTCTAACTTCTCATTTCTCACTTTTTGCAGTGAGAAGTGAGAAATGATGATTGAAAAGTATGTCGTGAAATGATCTATTTGACCAAATGATCTATTCGGCTAAGTGACCTATTCGGCCAAATGACCTATTCGGCCAAATGACCTATTCGGCCAAACGACCAATTCGGCCAAATGAGGTTCCTTCAGTGTGCTGATCGGCCGGTCGTTGTAATTTTGTTCTGCTTTGTGCGGGTGAGTAAATAAATCAGATAGTGAAAGTTTGTTCTATGCCCAGCCGTGTTCTGTTTAGTTCTGCTTTGTGCGGGTGAGTAAATAAGTCGGAAAGGGAAAGTTTGTTTCTTGTCCAGTCGTGTTTCTCCAGTAAGCGGATCGGCCGTTCGTCGAAATTTAGTTTTCCTTTGTGCGGAAGGCAAAACGATCGGCCGGTCACCGTAATTTGTATTTTGTTTTGTGCAGATGAGTAAATAAATCAGAAAGTGAAAGTTTGTTCCCTGTCCAGTCGTGTTTCTCCAGTAAGCGAGTTTGCAGATGCCACCGAGCAAGTAAGTGCAGTGCGTGTTTCAGTTATCGGGAAAATAATAAAATATCTATTTGGTGCTCGGTGGCTCATGCGCATGTATTGCGCTTTGCTCCGGTCGAAACAGTGCGATCTTCAATTGTTTGCAGTAGATATCGGGCATGTAAGTACAGAGTACTGGGCGTCCGTTCGGTCGTCCAAAACATTTCTCCTTCGTTTTCATAGGCCACCGGGCGTGCATGGTTTAACATTTTTCTCGTGGGCAGACAACGAATTAGTGTTATTTCCCATCCTATAGATCACATCACTTACTGAAGTGAATCGAGATAAATTATCCTTTGTAACTAAAACTATATCCTATCCCAAGACAATCGTGGAGATGCAGAGGTACACTCGGTCTCTAGTAGCAACGAGAGTCGGACTAACAATCCTTCCCTTCATATATGACCGTAAGGACGTGGCCGGCGCCGTTAATGACTTTAAATATTTGAGCTACCGAAACGTGTACATTGAGAATTGGTAGCTAGTCCTAGGCCCCATTTATTGTGTTCTCTGTACAATTTCGCAAGTTCTAGTCAATCACGGAGTAGCAACCAAGGATGTTATCGATTATTTAGTAATTTGCGTTCGATCATTTAGTAGTTTATCAATAACTTATTCCAGAAGCTGAATTTCAAAATGTGTTGGATGATGGACTTATAGTGCGAAGGTTTTTCTAGAACTCTGACTAATGGTTCGTTGTTGGAAATCCACCAGTAGCGAGGTTATAGCGCTAGTTTCATTAGCTTAAACTAAATGATTGGGATTTTCTTATTATTTAGTCTAAGTTACTGAAACTATAGCCATAACTCCGTTACTAGTTGATTTCTAATAACGAACCATTAGGCAGAGTTGAAGAAAAACCTTCGCACGAGAAATCCACTATACAACACATTTTGAAATTCAGCTTCTGGAATAAGTTATTGATAAACTACTAAATGATCGAACGCAGATTACTAAATGATCGATAATATCCTTGGTAGTAACTACGAATTGTGCGGTCATAATGCTCATGCTCAATGCTCAAACGACCAATTCGGCCAAATGACCTATTCAGCCAAATAACCTATTCGGCCTAACAACCTATTCGTCAAAATGACCTATTTGGCAAAATGACCTATTCGGCCA
The DNA here is from genome assembly GCF_024139115.2 of Armigeres subalbatus. Lineage (NCBI taxonomy): Eukaryota > Metazoa > Arthropoda > Insecta > Diptera > Culicidae > Armigeres > Armigeres subalbatus. The sequence continues at coordinate 123,560,226 of NC_085139.1, forward strand.
AATGACCAATTCAAAATGATCTAATGATCAAAATTGATGATCAAAATTCTAAATGATCTAATGGCCAAATGATCTATTCGACCACACGACCTGTTCAATAAAATGACTTATTCGGCCAAATGACCTATTCAGCCAAATGACCTATTCGGTCAAACGACCTTTTTGCCCAAATGACCTATTAAACAAAATGACCTTTTCGGCCAAACGATATATTCGCCCAAATGACCTATTCGGTCGAATGATCTATTTGATCAAACGACTTATTCTGCCAAATGACCTATTCGACCAAACGACCTATTCGGCCAAACGACTTATTCGATCAAACGACCTATTCGGCCGAACGACCTATTCGGCCAAATGACCAATTCAAAATGATCTAATGATCAAAATTCTAATGGCCAAAATGATCTATTCGGCCACACGATCTGTTCGGCAAAATGACCTATACGGCCAAATGACCTATTCGGCCCAAAGATCTCTTCGGCCAAATGACCTCTTCGGCCAAGTGACCTATTCGACAAAATGACCTCTTCGGCCAAATGATCTTTTTGATCAAACGACTTATTCGGCCAAATAACCTATTCAGACAAACGACCTAATCGGCCAAATGACCTTTTCGGCCAAATGACCTATTTAACCAAATGACCTATTTAACAAAATGACCTTATCGGCCAAACGATTTATTCGGCCAAACGATCTATTCGCTCAAATAACCTATTCGGCCAAATGATCTATTCGGCCAAACGACCTATTTGGCAAAATGACCGATTCAAAATGATCTAATGATCAATATTATTGTTAAAAATTCGAAATGATCTATTCGGCCACACGACCTGTTCGGCAAAATGACCTATTCGGCCAAATGACCTCTTCGGCCAAATGACCTATTCGACCAAATAACCTCTTCGGCAAAATGGCCTCTTCGGCCAAATAACCTGTACGGCCAAATGACCTATTCGACAAAATGACCTATTCGACAAAATAACCTATTCGGCCAAATGACCTATTCGGCCAAACGACCTATTCGGTCAAATGACCTATTTGGCCAAATAACTTATAAGTATTGTGTAAGTACAAAACCACATAAGCGAGAAAAAGAGAGCTCATATTATATACCTCTCTTTCACTCATTTATTCCAACAGAATTTTGCAACTCAGTATTAGTATGTATGTGTTCGATTCCCGGTTCGGTCTAGGAAATTTTCAGGTAGAATTTTTTTTTGGCTTCCCTTAGGCTTCGGGCTTAGAAATAACATCGAGTTAGCCTTATGACACACGAGATCAAAAATGGTAGGTTGTGGAAGTGCTTAGAGGAAACGAAGCTGCGAGGTGGCAATGTCCCAGTTGGGAATGTGATGCCAATTTGAAGAAGCAGGCAAGTTACTGATTTGATCTCTAGCTCTGCTCAGAAGCGAGTCGTTGCTTGAGTGGTACACCCGTGGGAGAGATGTTATTCGTTTATGGTGATTCGATGACCATTTGCCAGAGCGAGGAGCATTTGAGACGAAATTCTCCAAGGACAATCATTGTTTATTAAGCGGTCAAACCATGTTTAACTCATCGATTATAGCTAACCAACAGAACTTTTCGTCAGCAAGCCATCCCCGGTTTCCCAAGATCGATTGAGATTTCTATCGAAGGCTTTCATGCAGTTTCTCCTGCAGTTTCTCGAGGGAGAAGCTAACAAGCCATTTGAGACAGTCCATAATGAAGCGAACAACTATGGGTCAAGACATGCAAAACTCGGTTGAAACGCTATGACAATGAGCGGTTCCTGAAGCGTTAACTGTTCCGAGTCATGAACAATCTTGCACCACTCAAAGTCGCCGAAAAAGCTGCCCGATATTGTTGACGAATATCGAAGGCACGTAAAGACTCTTTCAAAACTGAATGAACCATTTATCCACTGGTACCCCTTTGATCAATATGTTAAGCTACAAACTGGATCTATTGTCGTGGACAATGTATCCTACCCGGAATTAGTCGATTTCTTATACCAACGGGTGCAAATGTTGAAGGACATAGTAACCGCTCTGTAGATGCACTCCATTCAGTCCGGCCAAGTCAAGGTAGTCGGTTCCACACATGTTGCGATGAATTTCTGCAAGATGGTATCCAGTCCTACCACGACCAAATCCAATGGTGGATCTATCTTACTACGAAGCTCCCCGACAGCAGGAGCAACAACAGGAGCGAACGATGTTATCCATTGTGTATGCCTCCAACATCGCACATCTTTCTGATTCGAACCGGGAATATGTGAACAGAATATGCTAAGCGGTACTTGTCATGTCTGGACATTGCGGACAAGTGAGGTAAGCCGCATATCTTGTCTTGTCATGTTATGTCTTGTCATGTCTGGACATTGCGGACAAGTGAGGTAAGCCGCATATCCGAACCTGTGCAGGTAGCACCTGAAGCATCTGTGGCCTGTTAAGAACTGGGGCAAGCCAAAGTTTAGTTCTTCACGAGGTGCTAATCTAACGCACTTTGAACTATGCGGTCTCGGAAATGCAATTTTAATATTGTAACATATTATCTTTGGAACAAATTCGACTGCTATTGGTCGAATGTTGGGCTTTGTGCCTTGGTCCGGATACACAAAGCGAACATTCTATCGCAACGCTTACTCAATCTCAGAAGTACAGGTTGCTCACTCTCGAAAATTTTCGAAAAAAAAGAGTCTCATAATTTTCCGCTCACATCGATTGCCTTTGCTGCACAAAAACCCTGGTGATTAAATGCAGATAGTATGGTGGTGTGGCTATAGTGCGCACATCGCTATGCTATTATAGTTAATTAACTGATTAAGATGAAAAAGAGATGAAACGAAATCGAAATTCATCCAATATGCAAAAGAGAAAATACGGCCGCATAAGAAATATATCTTTCACGATAACAAGCAGCAAATATGATCTTTCCCCTTTATTATTTTTAATTTTTATACTTACAAATATCAGTCCTTCCCCAGCCAGATACGCTAAGCTTCCTCCCGGGTGCAGCGCCGTTGTCCATTTCCGGCTCCGGTAGACAAATGTGGCGCAAAAAGTCCGTGTACGACGGTACTTGACTGATTTCTATCAGCGCTATGTCGTGGTATTTGTGCCGGAAGTTGGGATCATACTCGGGATGGATGATGACCCTCACCGGTTCCGAATCGATCTTGGCCTCAGAGCAGTCCTGGAAATTATTCTCGATCACACAGTCGGGATCATCGTACACATTATACTCACGCAGGCGGACGTACTTCCTGAAATATTTCAACAATTCAAAAATGAAACCAAATTAAAAAAAAAATCCAATCCAAATCCAATACAAATCCAATCCAAATCCAATACAATCCACACTATCCAAATCCAATCCAAATCCAATCAAAATCCAATCCAAATCCAATCCAAATCCAATCCAAATCCAATCCAAATCCAATCCAAATCCAATCCAAACCAATCCAAACCAACCAAATCCAAACCAATCCAAACCAATCCAAACCAACCAAATCCAACCAATCCAACCAACCAATCCAAACCAATCCAAACCAATCCAAACCAATCCAAACCAATCCAAACCAACCAAACCAATCCAAACCAATCCAAACCAATCCAAACCAACCAAACCAATCCAAACCAATCCAAACCAATCCAAACCAATCCAACCAATCCAAACCAATCCAAACCAATCCCAAACCAATCCAAACCAACCAAACCAATCCAAACCAATCCAAACCAATCCAAACCAATCCAAACCAACCAAACCAATCCAAACCAATCCAACCAATCCAAACCAATCCAAACCAACCAAATCCAATCCAAACCAATCCAAACCAATCCAAACCAACCAAACCAACCAAATCCAACCAAACCAATCCAAACCAACCAAACCAATCCAAACCAACCAATCCAAATCCAATCCAAACCAATCCAAACCAATCCAAACCAACCAAACCAATCCAAACCAACCAAACCAATCCAAACCAATCCAAACCAATCCAAACCAACCAAACCAATCCAAACCAATCCAAACCAATCCAAACCAATCCAAACCAATCCAAACCAACCAAATCCAATCCAAACCAATCCAAACCAATCCAACCAAACCAATCCAAACCAATCCAAACCAATCCAAACCAATCCAAACCAACCAAACCAATCCAAACCAACCAAACCAATCCAAACCAACCAAACCAATCCAAACCAATCCAAACCAACCAAACCAATCCAAACCAACCAAACCAATCCAAACCAATCCAAACCAATCCAAACCAACCAAACCAATCCAAACCAACCAAACCAATCCAAACCAACCAAACCAACCAAACCAATCCAAACCAATCCAAACCAATCCAAACCAACCAAACCAATCCAAACCAATCCAAACCAACCAAACCAACCAAACCAATCCAAACCAACCAAACCAATCCAAACCAATCCAAACCAACCAAACCAATCCAAACCAACCAACCAATCCAAACCAATCCAAACCAATCCAAACCAATCCAAACCAATCCAAACCAATCCAAACCAATCCAAACCAACCAAACCAATCCAAACCAATCCAACCAACCAATCCAAACCAATCCAAACCAATCCAAACCAACCAAACCAATCCAACCAATCCAAACCAATCCAAACCAATCCAAACCAACCAAACCAATCCAAACCAATCCAAACCAATCCAAACCAATCCAAACCAATCCAAACCAATCCAAACCAACCAAACCAATCCAAACCAATCCAAACCAATCCAAACCAATCCAAACCAAACCAAACCAATCCAAACCAACCAAATCCAAACCAACCAAACCAATCCAAACCAATCCAAACCAACCAAACCAATCCAAACCAATCCAAACCAATCCAAACCAATCCAAACCAATCCAAACCAATCCAAACCAATCCAAACCAACCAAACCAACCAAACCAATCCAAACCAATCCAAACCAATCCAAACCAATCCAAACCAATCCAAACCAATCCAAACCAATCCAAACCAATCCAAACCAACCAAACCAATCCAAACCAATCCAAACCAACCAAACCAACCAAACCAATCCAAACCAATCCAAACCAACCAAACCAATCCAAACCAATCCAAACCAACCAAACCAATCCAAACCAACCAAACCAATCCAAACCAACCAAACCAATCCAAACCAATCCAAATCCAATCCAAACCAATCCAAACCAATCCAAACCAATCCAAATCCAATCCAACCAATCCAACCAACCAAACCAATCCAAACCAATCCAAACCAATCCAAACCAATCCAAACCAATCCAAACCAATCCAAACCAATCCAAACCAATCCAAACCAATCCAAACCAATCCAAACCAACCAAACCAACCAAACCAATCCAAACCAATCCAACCAATCCAAACCAATCCAAACCAATCCAAACCAACCAAACCAATCCAAACCAATCCAAATCCAACCAAACCAATCCAAACCAATCCAAACCAACCAAACCAACCAATCCAAACCAATCCAAACCAATCCAAACCAATCCAAACCAATCCAAACCAATCCAAACCAATCCAAACCAATCCAAACCAATCCAAACCAATCCAAACCAATCCAACCAACCAACCAATCCAAACCAATCCAAACCAATCCAAACCAATCCAAACCAACCAAACCAACCAATCCAAACCAATCCAAACCAACCAAACCAACCAAACCAATCCAAACCAATCCAAACCAATCCAAACCAACCAAACCAACCAAACCAATCCAAACCAACCAAACCAATCCAAACCAATCCAAACCAATCCAAACCAACCAAACCAATCCAAACCAATCCAAACCAACCAAACCAATCCAAACCAATCCAAACCAATCCAAACCAATCCAAACCAATCCAAACCAACCAAACCAACCAACCAACCAATCCAAACCAACCAAACCAATCCAAACCAATCCAAACCAATCCAAACCAATCCAAACCAATCCAAACCAACCAAACCAACCCAAACCAATCCAAACCAATCCAAACCAATCCAAACCAACCAAACCAACCAAACCAATCCAAACCAATCCAAACCAACCAAACCAACCAAACCAACCAAACCAATCCAAACCAATCCAAACCAACCAAACCAATCCAAACCAATCCAAACCAATCCAAACCAACCAAACCAATCCAAACCAATCCAAACCAACCAAACCAATCCAAACCAACCAAACCAATCCAAACCAATCCAAACCAATCCAAACCAACCAAACCAATCCAAACCAACCAAACCAATCCAAACCAATCCAAACCAATCCAAACCAACCAAACCAATCCAAACCCAATCCAAACCAATCCAAACCAATCCAAACCAACCAAACCAATTCAAACCATTTCAAACCAATCCAAACCAATCCAGATCCAATTAAAACCAATCCAGATCCAATCCAAACCAATCTAAACCAACCAAACCAACCAAACCAACCAAACCAATCCAACCAACCAAACCAATCCAAACCAACCAAACCAACCAAACCATTTCAACCAATCCAAACCAATCCAGATCCAATTAAAACCAACCCAGATCCAATCCAAACCAATCCAAACCAATCCAAACCAATCCAAATCCAATCTAAAACGCAATCCAAACCAATCCAACCAATCCAACCAATCCAACCCATCCAAACCAATCCAAATCCAATCCCAAACCAATCCAAACCAATCCAAACCAATCCAAACCAATCCAACCAAATCAAATCCAACCAAACCAATCCAAACTAATCCAACCTAATCCAAACCAATCCAAACCAATCCAAACCAACCAAACCAATCCAAACCAACACAAACCAATCCAAACCAATCCAAACCAATCCAAACCAATCCAAACCCAACCAAAACGCAATCCAAACCAATCCAAACCAATCCAAACCAATCCAAATCCCATCCAAACCAATCCAAACCAATCCAACCCCATCCAAACCAATCCAAACCAATCCAAACCAATCCCAAACCAATCCAAACCAACCAAACCAATCCAAACCAACCAAACCAACCCAACCAATCCAAACCAACCAAACCAATCCAAACCAACCAAACCAATCCAAACCAACCAAACCAATCCAAACCAATCCAAACCAATCCAAACCAATCCAAACCAATCCAAACCAATCCAAACCAATCCAAACCAATCCAAACCAATCCAAACCAATCCAAACCAATCCAAACCAATCCAAACCAACCAAACCAATCCAAACCAATCCAAACCAATCCAAACCAAATCAACCAATTCAAACCAATCCAAATCCAATCCAATCTCTAACCAAACCAATCCAAACCAATCCAAACCAATCCAAACCAATCCAAACCAACCAAACCAATCCAAACCAACACAAACCAATCCAAACCAATCCAAACCCAATTTAAACGCAATCCAAACCAACCAAACCAATCCAAACCAATCCAAACCCCATCCAAACCAATCCAAACCAATCCAATCCAAACCAATCCAAACCAATCCAAACCAAACCAAACCAACCAAACCAATCCAAACCAATCCAAACCAATCCCAAACCAATCCAAACCAATCCAAACCAATCCAAACCAACCAAACCAATCCAACCAACCAACCAAACCAACCAAACCAATCCAAACCAATCCAAACCAATCCAAACCAATCCAAACCAATCCAAACCAACCAAACCAATCCAAACCAATCCAAACCAACCAAACCAATCCAAACCAATCCAAACCAATCCAAACCAATCCAAACCAATCCAAACCAACCAAACCAATCCAAACCAACCAAACCAATCCAAACCAATCCAAACCAATCCAAACCAACCAAACCAACCAAACCAATCCAAACCAACCAAACCAATCCAAACCAATCCAACCAAACCAAACCAACCAAACCAATCCAACCAACTAAACCAATCCAAACCAAATCAAACCAACCAAACCAATCCCGAATCTAATCCACCCCAATCCAAACCAATCCAAACCAATCCAAACCAATCCAAACCAACCAAACCAATCCAAACCAATCCAAAACGCAATCCAAACCAACCAAACCAATCCAAACCAATCCAAACCCCATCCAAACCAATCCAAACCAATCCAAACCAATCCAAACCAATCTAAACCAATCCAAACCAAATCAAACCAATCCAAACCAATCCAAATCTAATCCAACCTAATCCAAACCAACCAAACCAATCCAAACCAATCCAAACCAATTCAAACCAACCAAACCATTTCAAACCAACCAAACCAATCCAGATCCAATCAAACCAATCCAGATCCAACCAAACCAATCTAAACCAATCCAAACCAACCAAACCAACCAAACCAATCCCAAACCAACCAAACCAATCCAAACCAATTCAAACCAATCCAAACCATTCCAACCAATCCAAACCAACCAGATCCAATTAAAACCAATCCAGATCCAATCCAAACCAATCCAAACCAATCCAAACCAATCCAAACCAACCAAACGCAATCCAAACCAATCCAACCAATCCAAACCAATCCAAATCCCATCCAAACCAATCCAAACCAACCAAACCAATCCAAACCAATCCAAACCAATCCAACCAATCCAAACCAAACCAAACCAATTCAAACCAACCAAATCCAATCCAATTCTAACCAAACCAATCCAAACCAATCCAAACCAATCCAAACCAATCCAAACCAACACAAACCAATCCAAACCAATCCAAACCAATCCAACCAATCCAAACCCAATTTAAAACGCAATCCAAACCAACCAAACCAACCAAACCAATCCAAACCCCATCCAAACCAATCCAAACCAATCCAAACCCCATCCAAACCAATCCAAACCAATCCAAACCAATCCAACCAAACCAACCAATCTAAACCAAACCAACCAAACCAAATCCAACCTAACCAAACCAATCCAAACCAATCCAAACCAATCCAAACCAACCAAACCAATCCAAACCAATCCAAACCAACCAAACCAATCCAAACCAATCCAAACCAATCCAAACCAACCAAACCAACCAAACCAATCCAAACCAATCCAAACCAATCCAACCAATCCAAACCAATCCAAACCAATCCAAATCCAAACCAACCAAACCAACTAACCAACCAATCCAAACCAAATCAAACCAATTCAAACCAATCCAAATCTAATCCAATTCTAACCAAACCAATCCCAAACCAATCCAAACCAATCCAACCAATCCAAACCAATCCAACCAATCCAAACCAACCAAACCAATCCAAACCAATCCAAACCCAATCTAAATGCAATCCAAACCAATCCAAACCAATCCAAACCAATCCAAACCCATCCAAACCAATCCAATCCAACCAATCCACTAAACCAATCCAAACCAATCCAAACCAACCAAACCAACCAAACCAATCCAAACCAATCCAAACCAACCAAACCAATCCAAACCAATCCAAACCAACCAAACCAATCCAAACCAATCCAAACCAATCCAAACCAATCCAAACCAATCCAAACCAACCAAACCAACCAAACCAATCCAAACCAATCCAAACCAATCCAAACCAATCCAAACCAACCAAACCAACCAAACCAATCCAAACCAATCCAGTCCAGTCCAAACCAACCAATCCAACCAATCCAACCAATCCAAACCAATCCAAACCAACCAAACCAATCCAAACCAATCCAACCAACCAAACCAATCCCAAACCAATCCCAAATCCAATCCAAACCAATCCAGTTCAATCCAAACCAACCAAACCAATTCAAACCAATCCAACCAAATCAAATTAAGTTCAAACCAGTTCAACCTAATCCAGTCTAATCCAAACCAATCAAACCAATCCAAACCAAATCAAATCCAATCCAAACCAACCAAACCAACCAAAATGCAATCCAAACCAACCAAACCAATCCAAACCAATCCAAACCCATCCAAACCAATCCAAACCAATCCAAACCAATCCAAACCAATCTAAACCAATCCAAACCAATTCAAACCAACCAAACCAATCCAAACTAATCCAACCTAATCCAAATTGTTGGTCAGCAAACCAATCCAAACCAATCCAAACCAATCCAAACCAACCAAACCAATCCAAACCAACCAAACCAATCCAAACCAACCAAACCAATCCAAACCAATCCAAACCAATCCAAACCAATCCAACCAACCAAACCAATCCAAACCAATCCAAACCAATCCAACCAACCAAACCAATCCAAACCAACCAAACCAATCCAAACCAATCCAAACCAATCCAAACCAATCCAAACCAATCCAAACCAACCAAACCAATCCAAACCAATCCAACCAATCCAACCAACCAAACCAATCCAACCAATCCAAACCAATCCAATCCAACCAATCCAATCCAACCAATCCAACCAATCCAACCAATCCAAATCCAATCCAAATCCAATCCAAATCCAATCCAAATCCAATCCAAATCCAATCCAAATCCAATCCAAATCCAATCCAAATCCAATCCAAATCCAATCCAAATCCAATCCAAATCCAATCCAAATCCAATTAAAATCCAATCCAAATCCAATAGCTTGTTTGTGCATATGCATGTTTCGTAATGGACAAATTGATATGAAATTTGTGCAAAAGAATCCCCGTGTCTTGGAGGGACTTGATCCTACATCATCTTGCACATGGATTCTTATACGCGAATTTCATATCAATTTGTCCATTTCGAAACATGTGCTGTGCATATGCACAGCCAAGATATTTAACAAAAAAAATTGTTTCTAGTACGGCAGGGTTGCCGAATAATATGCAATTAATTATATTTTTATTTATTCATTGTCCCATTCTCTGCTTGTTCTATCTTCTGTTTTAGAAACGATATAGTCGAATGATCAACATTTCGCCAAAATGCCTCTTCTTCAATTCATTGGATTCATTGCATATCTAATAGGAAATACCCCCCCCTTAACAAGCTTTTAAATAAAGAAGTAGCTGTACGGCATTAAAATACACCCGTTGTTGATATTAATAAATCAACCAATCATTAACATGCTTGTCCATTTCCTTCTAAATAGTAAACGATCTCTTATGCATGTGGGTTTTCTAAATACATTTGGATTTTCTAAATGTGTTTACGGCAAACCGAGTTCACAATATACTATAACAGTAGGCACTCTCATGCAGAAACGAATTATTTATTGTACCAGATAATGGTTTTGTAGAAATTCCAAAACCGGCATTTGTGTGATTTCCCTAAATATGTTTACCCTACAAATATTCCGCGTTTGTACACCCCACTCAGACCTTGAACCGCACTGTACAACAAATAACACTTCTACTTACAGCGGTCCTTTATTGTCGTAGTCTCTACCCGTTACGCAATGTGCAGCCGTAATCACAAAATTCCTACTAATCAACGCTCCACCACAACCGTGAACGATCTTTTGGGATTCCTCTGCAAAAAGGTGAAACAAACATCACTTTAGCACAACAATCCGTTCTCTCACCTCACCACCCGCACCAGTAGTGCGGATGGAATATTTTGATTCACATATTAGGCAACTCACTTAGCTCATACAACAGCATCGCCATCCAGGGAAACTCGTCAATGTTTGCAATCTCGCCGCCACGAATCTTCGGCACAAACGATTGATAGCCACAGATTTCTTCATCGTTGCCAAATCGTGAATGGACGCGTGTTGTCTTGTGGCGGATTCGTTTGGGCAGGGTCTCGTTTAGCGTTGGTAATCTGGAAACGTTAATGATTCTGTAATCTATTTGGCCCCAGCGACGCCCTACATTGAGCCATCCCGACTTATCTCAACTCTCGTGATTACGACAGGGGCAAATATTGTTACTCACTTGTATCGTGCGGTTCGGGGACAGCAAATCCCGCCAACTCCCGTGGAATTACACTGAATTTGCTTCAGGAAGCTCAATCGTCCTACAGATCTGATGTCTTCCAAACTGTTGATTTCGGCATACGCTGGGCAGTCCGTCGGTGGTTTGCAGGTCCCTTTGCTGGGTTCATTTGGGATATTGCAGGGTGTAGTAACTTCCCAAACGCGAGCTGCTTCATCGCAAGCTAGCAAACATGAAAACAAAATTTAAAACCACCGAACACAGTTCATTCAACCGGAAATGCCATTCATCTACGCGACGGCGCCACATCGACGGTTTAGTGCAACAATGATACAACTTGAAACCAGTGAATTTTCAGTGACAGAAATTTGAAAACTTTCACTTTGGAAATGATTTTTAAAACTTTTCTAGAGGAATGTGTTCATTTGTCATAGGACGAATTAGTGCTATTCCATTCAGTTGCTCTACTTGACGTAACTTTTTTTTTTAATTTCGAACTTAACAGTAGGTCACCTTCAATGTCTCATAATAATTTCAACAAATAGAGTAAAGTACAAGACTCTGAAGGGAGATTTACTGTTAGAGTCGAAATAAAACTCTGTACTAACTCGTAAATCAGTTTTGTTTATATAACTTTCAACAGATAAGATTCGATAAATCTATGAAGTTATTTTTTTTTATATGTAGACCGTAAAATTTACTAACGAGCAACAATTTGACAGTATTAGAAATTTTAATTTAGTTTTATGTAAAAAACATTAAAATCGAAATCTAATTTGTCTAGTTGTGTCAGTATTACACAAAACCGTTGATATGGGCTTTAGCGCGGACAATCAGCGACGAACCTGTCTGAGGCAGCTGTGTGGAAAGTGTCACTACCGTTGCTAAGGTCACCAAAAACGAAACTGCCGTCCACATCTCGGTGGTGTCTACGCGCGACGGCGATCTCGGCCGGGTGACTGTTTTCGAAGGCACTAATTGGATTCACTGATAAGCTTCCGAATACGCTATTGGTTAACGAAGCCGCCAAACAGCCGCCGATCGACTGGTTAGTTCTGTTCTAGTGTACGGATTTGAGTGAAGAATCGGAAGAAATTTGATTACAACCACTCGCAGCCCGCGAGCGAAATAGGGAGAGCGAGAGTAGCCGGCATCTGCAGAGGAAACCGCGATTTAAATTCGCTCTAGTGGCGATCACATGACGAATGAGCGATCGGTGTCTGGCTGTTCGTATCAAAACAAACGATCGTTTCCATAGCTGGCCGGGGAGAACAGCTGGGGAAGTTAATTCGAGTCGTGGATTCACACCACGCGCGGTCACAGCGATGTAACGATTACAAGATCCATTTAATCATCGAATAATACCAGCAGATACTTTGTAGCGTGCATTATCTTGAGAGCAACTCAATCTGTCGCTGCATGGAACGACGAAAGTGTGTCTGGAACAAATAATTTGAATTTACGTCATTCGCGCGAACTATATGGGCTGCTTGAAATATGACACCCACTACATTTTAAAACTTGTGCACTCCCCTTCACCTCGATCACGCTTTTTCGTTTAATGAAATATGAAATGTCGAAAAATCTTTGAGCCCCTCCCCACTCAAACTTGAACGTCATTTTTGAATGTCCCATATGGTTAATTTATATTCGTCGAACTGGTTAGTACTTACAGTAGAGAAGAACGGGGTAAACCGACATCCTATGTGTTCCACAGATTTTCAATACTTAAATGACATTTATCAGATTTCAAGAGTCATGCAAATATACTTTAGCTAGCTAAATACCTTTACATTATGTGACATTATGTGTTGATAAAAAGAAGTTTCTGGAATTGACAGGGGTACTCGTAATATCTGGACCCTATCCCAAATAGGAAAGAATAATTTCAAAATACTTGGCTGAAGAATTCAATACCTGATAGTCCTTACCTTGATGGACTATTAAAGAGCCTTGCGCAAGAGGTAAACACCAAAAATAATTACTTAAGCATATTTTAGGGATGCAGAATGAGTAAAGAATACATTTATTATAATTCCAAGCTTATGAAAATACAGTATCTTTCCGCTCATCCGGCTCTTGCTAATTCAGAATGTTTTGGGTTAAAAAGTATCACCACCCTAAGGTGGCTCAAAATATTATGGAAAAAACTTTTTTCAATTTTTTCGATGGGACGCCCTCTTATTCTGTTCTATTTGATGCCCTGATGCTCTGGACAAAATTTCAGTCAAATCGGTCAACGTTTTGGCGGTGCTAAACTCATTGGAAATTTATATGCAAAAATATACGCAGAAACATCCAAAAACAGTGATTTGCAGTTAAACGGCACAAATTACGATGAAGAGCTATGATACTTATTCAAATCTTGAAGAATTTAATACAGAATGTTATGATAAAACCGCTAAGCGATTAGTGCTTGCCCGGCGAAGTTATTAGCATTTCTCTGAAGTGATGTTTGAGCAAATTTCGATTCTTTTACCTTTGAAAAGAAATAAATTCACCCATACAACACTCCAGTAAAATGCTAATATCTTTGCCTAATAAATTCTAATCTTCTCGCGGTGTTCAGTAAAACATTATGTATTTAATTCTACAAGAGCTGAATGAGTTCTTCACCTTAAATTGTACCGTCCAACTGCAAATCACAGTTTTTCCATGTTTTTGCATGCATATTTGCACATAAACTTCCAATGAGTTTAGCACCGCCAAAACGTTGACCGATTTTGTTGAAATTTTGTCCAAAGCTTCAGGGCCTCAAATAGAACCGAATAAGAGGGCGGCCCATAGAAACAATTGAAAAAGTGTTGTTTGAGCCACTTTACCATCCATTTAAACACATTATGCTGTCAGTTTTCACAGGTTTTTGGTCTTCAGTATCGTTTTCCACATATTTAAAAAGAAGACGAAAGTCGATAGCCTAAACTTGCGAAATCTCGATAGTTTGGTCATAAATATGTCGATATGTCGGACTAGCGGGGGTGTACTGTACCATGGTAACAAAATTTCGTTAAAAAAATTTGAAGGGTCGTGTACCAGACACGACCGCTCGACGTAAACTACACAAAACCTCTTAGTGCAATGAGAATCGTAATATCATGTAAATATTAGGTTGTATACATGACTCAAACCCAAATTTAAACCAAAAAATATGTGCAGTTTAAAATATTTACATTACAAACACCGTTACCGGCGAAGACATCGTCTCAAGTTAATTCAGAAAGCTGTTTTCCCGCCCGCGTTTGAAAATTTGATGGCAATCATCGTGCGGTCTTTACCAGTATCGATAGCGTTAATAGAATTTGCTTTAAAATATTAGCAAAGCAGGTTTGTCGGAAGCAAGTCAAATATGATAGCGAAAATTAAGGACTGTTCAGTTTATAAAGAGGACACTTTGTATTGTCGATGTTTTTTTAAGCATTCAATCTTTTTAGATATCTGCCCAACAAACAACGACAAGCTACAAATAAGCATCTAAGTTGAATTATTGTTTATTTGTAATCTTTATAGCTGAATAAAATGGATGCTGAATAATTCGCTAGATAGATTTCATCTCAGCATTTGATCCAACTAATATTCGACTTGGCCTATTTATTTGTTTACCACCGTTATTTGAGGTCGAACTAACGCTTTAATTTTATCACATTTCAGCACATTGAGGAAGTTTATCAATGTGCTGAACTAATGATTTTCAAAATTCTCTGTTCGACTAAGCTGTAATGCTCTAAAAGGGTGGTCGAATTGAGTTTGAATAGTAGATTAATAAGCAAGCATTAGACATCCTTCTTAACCGTTGTCCTTCTTAACCATTGGATTTCACCTTTGCTGGATCTATCGCACAGTGGAAGAAAACATTATAATAGTTTATGCTTTTTCCGTTTGAAAGAAAATCGCCATGGCTTGAATTGATGATATTTGTATAGGAAAATAATAATTTATTTTCAAGGCATTGTTGGATTCATTGTAAAGAAAACTCAGGCTTTTTATATTCGTGGGCAATACATAATTGCTTCGTGATACATAATTAATTCCTGATCTAGGTATAAAGCTGTTGGAGATTATAACGAACAAAATTGCTGGAGCAATGAAGAAAATTCATGCAGTTGTTGTAAAGTTGTGCGGAAGTGAACACAAACAAATTCATAAAAAATCGACCATATTGCATGTCTGTTACAGATTTCCTATGTACTGTAGTTGTTTTTCTATATGTAAATAAATGTCGATATGTGTAGTTATTTTCTCGCTACATGTGTGGTATTGATGGCACAATCATATCGCAACCGGTTATTCAGAGATTCAGAGCAAGGTTGAACATAAATCCATTACATTTTCATAAACCCCATCATTGAAGACGAATTTTATTTTATCGTTTTGACATTATTTTTTATTTTATATTTTTTCCCAGTGTTGAATGGTTATAACTGGCTGAACAATGGTTGAAATAAGGGGGCAGCAGGGACTTTGTCCAAGGGCTTGACGACCCCTCCCCATGGCCACTGCGAGTTAGACCGGGACCATCGTCCCTAACCCCTAATCCCAAGGCGTCAAGCGACCCGTGCCGAGGGGATGCATGGCCAGGGGGGTGAAATAATAAGCTAGGCCTTTAACGGAGCCTGTGGGGTACCTGGACACCCTCCACAGTAATTGTCCCCTACCGCGTCATGCTGGGCTCTGGCGTGGTGGACCTTTTTTCCCGAGCAACTCGTGGGACCAAAATGGAAAACCAAGTCAATTCTTCAATTAGTGGTAGTAGTGTAGGCGACAACCCCTTCGCAAGAGGTGGGTTGTTCAGGTCTCCGCCTAGGAGGCCAGAGGCAATAGTCGGCAGATCAGTGCGCAGCGCCAGCGTGGGTCACTCAACCTTCCTCTCGGCTATAAAAACGCCGATAGGGGTTATTGATGGCCCATGGCTTGTGGAGGCGATGAACCGCAAACGCGATGGGCTTTCGGCCTTCGAGGTGGCGACGGAACAGCTGGACGCCATCATCGACTTTGCGTCATCGAAGCATAATATCAGCAAGGACCTCAAGAGGAGCTTGCAGAAACTTCGAAAGTCGATGCTGGACGCCAAGCTGGAGAGGGCGGTCGGGACGGCCAAGTGTAAACCCGTGAAATCGGTGGAGTCGAGGTCAACCCAGACTGAGGCCCAAGGATTCGCGGACTCGGGCAAGGTCGAATCGACCGAAGGCGTGCCAGCGAAGACGGTGGTGCCAAAGTCTACCCAGACTGAGGCTCAAGTATTCGCGGGCACGTCTGGGGTGACTCCTCCAACGGAGCAGACACAAAACGGGGAGACAGTCTCCAGGGATGAGCTCCTGGGGCTGCTCCAAAACGCGGAGGGTTACTACCCCGAACAAGGGTAGTGGGGCTGGGAAGCTGAACCCCGGTCAGGTACCTCCAAAACCGGGGGAGGAACGACCTGGAAAGGTCCGTCCACTCAGGAAAGACGGTGATAAGGGGTTACGGCAGGCTGAAAGTTCTCAGCCGCACCAGACCAGGGAAATAGAGAGGGGTGACGCCTCCTGGACCCTGGTCAAGAACAAGAGGAAACCGAAGACGTCAAGGGCCGAAAAGAAGGCCCAGGCGAATGAGGGTAGCAAGAAGTCTAGGGTAGGCGCCAATCGCTCCAGGGGCGATGCCCTAGTCATCACGGCGGACGAGGCTAAGTACTCGGATGTTTTGAAGGCGATGAGGAGTGACGTCAAGCTCGGTGAACTCGGCGCCGACATACGTCGAATAAGACGTACCCGGATGGGCGAGATGATATTCGAGCTGAAGCGGGGCGTCTTTCAAAAGGGCGCCGCCTACAAGAAGTTGGCGGAGGAGGTCTTAGGCGAGACGGTCAAGGTGAGGGCACTCACGACGGAGGTGAATCTAAGGGTTAAAGACCTGGACGAGATCACTGAAGTCGAAGAGCTCGTCACGGCACTGCGGCGACAGTGTGAAGTGGAGACGACCACCGCAGCCGTTCGGCTACGGAAAGGTCCGGCAGGGACGCAGGTAGCATTGGTTCGGCTATCTGCAGTGGACGCCTCCAAGGTAGTCAAGTTAGGGAGCGTCAAGGTGGGATGGTCGGTATGCCCTGTGCGCATATACGAGCAACCCGAAGTTTGCTTCAAGTGTCTGGAACCGGGACACAAGCAATGGGACTGCAAAGGCCCTGACAGAAGCAATCTCTGCCGACGCTGCGGATTGGAGGACAATGCTGCGCGAACCCTCCCAATTGTTTGATTTGTTCCAGCAAAGCTGTGAACAGCAAGCACCCCATGGGGGGTTCGATGTGCCCGGCGTTTAAGCATGCTGCAAAATCACAGTGCAGGTAACGCAGCTGGCTTGCTCGGCCTCGCCCGAGTGTTTGGTGTGCGCAGGTTTAGAGGAAACGGCGGAACACGTGTTGTTCGTGTGCTCACGTTTTCGCGCAATGCGTGACCACATGCTTGCCACATGTGGTCTGGACACTACCCCGGACAACCTAGTTCGGAGGATGTGTAAAGATGAAGTTGGCTGGAACGCCGTTTTATCGGCTATCGCCCAAATCGTCTCGGAGCTACACAGAAGGTGGCGCGTGGACTCAAGGATGGCTAGTTCAGGCGCAAATAAGAGGTGGTCCAAGGGATCGGAGTCGGCTGCATGGGTCGTACCGGTGGTCATGCTCTGTGGTCGAACTCGATCCTTTTATCGAACAAGTGGCCGCGCGAAGAACAACATGGTATCGTCGCTTTCGCGGCGTCGGTCAACCGGGCGGGTTCCGAGCCCGAGGACGGAAAGGGGTTCTCGTCAAGGCTGGGGCAGGCGTATGCCTCGCGTCGGCACGTCTCTCTGTGTGCTGGCGAATAGGCCCTATCCCAGAAAGGTCAATTTGGGGTGCACGCGGCATCATCATTCTTGATACCAGTCGTGCAGAGGGAAGCAGGCGCGAAGTCGACCCTTCCCACCTTCCGAGGACATAGGGCGTGGTAAGGCCACCTGGAAAGCCGGCAACGCGCTGGCACGATACCATGGTGTTCTCCTAAAAAAGCGAGTTACGATGTTCGGTGCTGCAAGGACACGCAGCTAACCTCGAGGGTGCGTAGTGCACTGGCCTCCCTTTGAAGCATTACTTTCTGGTTGTACCGAAGGGACTATGGGCTTGGCGGTAATGGAAACGGATTTTTTTTTTTTACAAGGAGAATGCATTTACACACTAACCCAGTACACGTGCATTGTAGTTGCCAAACTACCACACGGATGTGTACTGGAGTGTCGGACTCGGCCATACCGTACTAAACTCCCTTGGGCTCCACCATCGTTTCCCCCAGGAACTACCTCGCAGTACTGCTTCTGGGGGGATGGCAGTACTAAGCGTACTCGCTCATTATCGCTCACACGGGCACTCGTCCCACGCGAGACTGACTTGGGTGCTCGCACACCATTCACTCCATTTGAGTCTTACTTGGATGCTCTCCCGGGCGCTCCGCTGCCATGCCTCGAGGTGTCAATAGCGGTAACTGCCTGGGCCTACAGATATTACGCTACGCTACAACACTCCTACAGATATTACGCCTCAGCACGAGCAGATCAATCACACCACTGCCGAAGCAGACCACACGCTACCCTGCCGAAGCAGGACACTCCCCATGCACCACATGTGCACAACTGTAGGTGTGTGGGTACAACCCACTGCTACCCTGCCGCCGAAGCAGCTTCTCCAAAGACCATTCGCTCCATGTGACCCTTTTCGGGTGCTCACTCTAACACTCCACTGCAATGCCTCGAGGTGTCGATGGGTACCTCGACTCCTACCTCGGCATGTGCAGTCCATACTCAGACTTCTGCTGCGCTTCGAGGTGACAATAGCGGCGACGCGCTATGACACTCCTGCCTCAGCACAACCAGATCACTCACTCCCTGCCGAAGCAGCTCACGCGCTACCCTACCGGAGTAGGGACACTCCCCATGCCAATTGGCACTCCCTGGGCTTGTGCTTTTGAAGCGGCACACAGTCGCTTTGATAGAGTCTGATTACGGGCACTTGTGGTTTTTTGGGAGGGATTTTAGCAGAGCCCACTGCTAAATCCCACCACGCCCTAGGCAGTTCTCCCTGACTCGCAGACAGCTGGGGAGGGGTCGTCAAGCCCTTGGACATGGTCCATGCTGTCCCTGCTGTCCCTGCTGCCCCCAATGGAAACGGTTTAGCGGGTCGGGAATGTAGTCCTGCCTCCCTCGGTGATCCCTAACCCCGCACTTCCTGGTCAACCCAGGATGTCTGTTGAGCAGATTCCCCCTCCATTGTTTAGGAAAAAAAAAAAAAATGGTTGAAATAAAAATCTTGTACAGTTATTACCAACTGTAGTTTGACAGATTGACTTGTTGATTAAGAGTCCAATTATGATTCGTATTCAGCCATACGATTATTTATGTTTTGCATTGAGTAAGCCATAACTTACAAATCAAGGATGGCGCGGATGGCAACGTTACCGGCGGATGATCAAATGTCAGCAGTTCGAGACCCGATTTAGATAAATTTTAAAATGATTATATGAAAATAGCAATTGCAATACGTTCAATGGAGATCTTGATGATGTTACTCTCAATTATTATTACGTTATTATTTTCGAAGAATTTACATGTAGCTGAATTAAGGCTCAGTAAAATACTTATTAAAGGTTTAACGAATTAGGTAATAAAGTTGTTTTTCAAAATGAGATGTTGTAGCTGTATAACTTCTCCAAAATTGTGTGAACAATGCCTGAACAGAAGTTGCGATAAGAAATAGTACAGACATAATTCAACATAGTGCTGAACTGAATCATCACACTGATGCTAGTTAAACTAGTGAATGTTTGTTGGGTGTTTTTTTTTTTCGTTGAATATATTATCTGACCTTTTAGAAATGAAATCCAATTATCAACTAAACAATTCTAACTCAGCATTTTGCGATATTCACAACAATCTCAATTTGTTGGATTTTCAACAGCTCCGTTTACCGTTTATATTATATTTTCGGGCTGACATAGGCTCTACTGTTTCTGGATATCGACATATCATTGACAGTGTGATTCTTTCCGATCTTCTTGATGATTTTATTGACATGCCTATTTACATTTTTTATAAACTGTTAATTTTGCTTATAAAAAAATCTGTTTGAAAACTTATGTTCAGTCGAGATTCGAGAAGCTTTGACAATAGGCGCCATTTTGTTGGATTGACACTGTTTTATCTCCATATAAGACAGTGTAATATAACATACGATAAAGCAAACTCCATCAAAATTGACCAATCTGTTTGTTTTATATCGTCATGTAAAAGTGTCCTCTCAATAAACTGAACAGTCCTTACACTTTCACAATTTTGCTGACACCGACGACAGCTACTCAATTATTTACCGCATATTTGCTACAGACGCCATCTTTGTGAATAATTTTCTGCAGCAACTACCCGTCGACGGCCGCCATTGGCAAAAATTCCTTTCAATTCCCCTTTCCAGTCACTAATTTGAATTGGATTTGGATTGGATTTGATTGGATTTGGATTGGATTTGGATTGGATTTGGATTGGATTTGGATTGGATTTGGATTGGATTTGGATTGGATTTGGATTGATTTGGATTGATTGGATTGGTTTGGATTGATTTGGATTGGTTTGATTGATTTGGATTGATTTGGATTGGTTGGATTGATTTGGATTGATTTGGATTGGTTTGGATTGGTTGGATTGGTTTGGATTGGATTTGATTGGTTTGGATTGGTTTGATTGGTTTGGATTGGTTGGATTGGTTTGGATTGATTTGATTGGTTTGGATTGGATTTGGATTGGTTTGGATTGGTTTGGATTGGTTTGGATTGGTTTGGATTGAATTTGGATTGGTTTGGATTTGGATTGGTTTGGTTTCTGATTGGTTTGGATTTGATTTGGATTGGTTTGGATTGGTTTGGATTGGTTTGGATTAGATTTGGATTGGTTTGGATTGGTTTGGATTGATTTGATTGGTTTGGATTGGTTTGGTTGGATTTGATTGGTTTGGATTGGTTTAGATTGGATTTGGATTGGTTTGGATTGGTTTGGATTGGTTTGGTTGGTTTGATTGGTTTGGATTGGATTTGGATTGGATTTGGATTGGATTTGGATTGGATTTGGATCGGGTTTGGAGTTGGATTGGATTTGGATTGCATTTGGGTTGGATTTGGATTAGATTTGGATTGGATTTGGATTGGATTTGGATTGGATTGGGTTTAGGTTGGATTTGGATTGGATTTGGATTGGATTTGGATTTGGATTAAATTTGGATTGGATTTGTATTGGATTGGATTTGGATTGAATTTAGATTGGATTTGGATTGGATTTGGATTGGATTTGGATTGGATTTGGATTGGATTTGGATTGGTTTGATTGGTTTGATTGGTTTGGATTGGTTTGGATTGGTTTGGTTGGTTTGGATTGGTTTGGATTGGTTTGGATTGGATTGGGATTGGTTGGATTGGTTTGGATTGCATGGTTGGATTTGGTTGGTTGGATTGGTTTGGATTGGTTTGGATTGGTTTGGATTTGGTTTGATTGGTTTGGATTGGTTTGGATTGGTTTGGTTGGTTTGGTTGGATTTGGTTGGTTTGGATTGGTTTGGTTGGTTTGGATTGGTTGGATTGGTTTGGATTGGTTTGGATTGGTTTGATTGGTTTGGTTGGTTTGGATTGGTTTGGTTGGATTTGGACTGGTTTGGATTGGTTTGGATTGGTTTGGATTGGATTTGGTTGGTTTGGATTGGTTTGGATTGGATTTGGATTGGTTTGGTTGGTTTGGATTGGTTTGGATTGGTTTGATTTGGTTTGGATTGATTTGGATTGGTTTGGATGGTTTGGTTGGTTTGGATTGGTTTGGATTGATTGGTTTGTGATTTAGATTGGATTTGGACTGATTTGGATTGGATTTGTATTGATTTGGATTGATTTGACTGGATTTGATTGATTGATTTGATTTGATTGATTTGGATTGGATTTGGATTGATTTGGATTGGTTTGGATTGAATTTGGATTGGTTTGGATTGATTTGATTGGTTTGATTGATTTGGATTGGATTTGGATTGGTTGGATTGATTTGGATTGATTTGGATTGATTTGGATTGGTTTGGATTGATTGGGATTGATTTTGATTGGTTGGATTGGATTTGGATTGATTTGGATTGATTTGGATTGATTTGGATTGATTTGGATTGATTTGGATTGGTTTGGATTGATTTGATTGGTTTGGATTGAATGGATTGATTTGGGTTGGATTTGGATTGGATTTGGATTGGATTTGGATTGGATTTGGAGTGGATTTGGATTGGATTTGGATTGGATTTGGATTGGATTTGGATTGGATTTGGATTGGATTTGGATTGGATTTGGATTGGATTTGGATTGGATTTGGATTGGATTTGGATTGGATTTGTATTTGATTGGATTTGTATTTGATTGGATTTTTATTGGATTGGATTTGGATTGGGTTAGGACTGGTTTTGGATTGGGTTTGAATTGGATTGGATTTTTAGTGGAATAAGATTGGATTTTGAATGGATTCTGATTGGATTTGATTCAGGTTGGGAAGAGAATAGGGTTTTGATTGGATTTGGATTGAATTTGGATTAGATTGATGCAGTAAATGGTTACATAAATCAATAGTTTCAATTAACTGAGCAGTTTTAAGACCGCGTCAATGCTTCTTAGCTACAAATAATCAATTTCCAGCTGTTATCGATATTTATACAAATGCGCCGGTATAAAATAGAATACAATTTAATTCATGTTGTCATATCAACAGCTCCAAATACTATGACAATAATAACTGAGGAAATGCAAATAAAATAATTAGTCAAGGTCAGGGCAAATTCAAAATAGAATGTAGAGCCATATAAAAATAAGAAGACTTTTTCACCGAAAGTCATTCCGTGGAATGTCATTTGGCGGAGTTCAGCTGAATAGTTATTCTTAAAATACTTATTGAATTCTACTGATTACATGGTGATATTGTTTGGATATCCTGTCTAAATTCTTTTTGATTGTAGTTTAAAGCAATGAAAGAAAGCGATGTTTTCTTTGAATGAGCGTGTCCGGTCGGTATCAGGAAAAGTGAGGAGATATTGCCTTCTTGAAAGGAACCTGTACTGGTAGTTTTCGTGACCAAATGAAAATGTAGCGCTCCCGGTCACTTGTTGCATTACAAGCAGTCATGAAATGTTGCTTTGTTTTGAAATCTAAATTTCTAAATAGTTTTAATACCCATTTGAAAAATCATCCAAAGAAACCAGCTACGGTTATTGATTTAAAGGATTGTGTCAACGGCGAACTTAGGCGACCTAGAAGCTAGAAGGTTAAGCTGACCACTTGTCTGTTAATCCGAATCTTGGAAACTGAACAGCTGCTGGAGGAGTGGAGAGAAGAAGCGGGTCATCTATTCAATGATTTCATGGCGGCGAGGAAGTTACCTACCTTGGATCCTTGCTAACGGCTGATAATAATGTTAGCATTGAGCAATTCGCACAAATTCATAAGTGGTACAAGCCTGAACTTTTGTATGAGAGTAGCATCACTTTCATCCGTTACCACAGATATCGATTTGGGACTAATCACTATCTCTTAGATGGAAGCAATTTACTTTCCAATAGCCGAGATGTGTCCTGGCCTCGTCCTTGCGAATGATGAGGAAGAGGAGGGATGGTTGTTGGACACCTACTTAAGAATGATGCAGAGAACGCTACGATCTTTCATGAGTGCCACGGGAGGTTTCGAAATTGTTAGTGTGGAAGTTTATGACAGTAGAAATCGTTTTCGTAGAACGTTAAACACAGAATGAATTAAGATAGAAATACAAAGTAGGAAACGGACAAGCCCGTAATTGAACCTACGACTTTTTGCTTATAAGGCAGAAGCGGTAGCCACTAGACCACCTAGCTCGTCAATACTACTAACGGCTGATAATAATGTTGGTCATTAAATACTCCAGGAGAAAAAAAACTACAATCAAAAAGATTCACACAAGCATCAAATGTGTCACGTACAAAATGCTCATAAGACTGGTATGGTCCTTCACGAACATGCGACTTGGATCATGCTCGAGGAGGACTTGCAAGCACTTGGTGTAATGGGAAGACGCGTGCTTAGGTAAACCACGAGCTCGTCAATCTCTACGGCGAATCCAGTATTTAGAAGCTAAATAAAGCTGGATCTATACGATGAAAAGGCATGCTGCAAGAATTCCAGAACTACGAAGATGGTGTTCGCTTCTGACTCGGCAGGTATCAGAAGACGGAGAGAACAGCGAACAGGGTCGCAATGAAAAGATGTGGCCTCGAACCATGTATTGTGGCGTTAAATTGTTAGTTTGGTATTATCTGTTTTGATGTAAGCTAAATAAACTAAATGAATTCGGAATTATTTGAACTGCATCGTTAACACCAGTCTTAGTTTTCAAAAATATGTATTTAGGCTCTGACCACACTCCTTATCCAATCGACATAACTAGAAACCCGCGTATAAACTCCCGGCCATCCTTCAAGTCCACATTGATAACCGTATGACACGATTCCCTCAACGATCCAATTGGGCTGCTGACTCATTAGCGGGCCTCCAGAATCTCCGGTGCACGAATCGATATTAAACTCTGCACCCGCACACATCTGCTTATCACCGATCGTAATCTTATTGTTGGACCACTTCTGTCTACACTGTTCTTGATCGATAATTGGAACTTTTGCTTTCTGTTTTATACCACTGAAACCTGCAATCATCGAACATTATGTTTGTTTAGATTATGAGGTAATGAACAACCACTTACGCTTTCGACCGGTATGACCGAAACCAGCTATCGTCACTTTACGTCCAGTTGGGGACCCAGCAAACGTAGCATCTGGCAGACATACCGGAGACACAAACTGGTTCAACACGGCATCTTGATCCAATCGGATCAGCGCAATATCATGTTGCGGACTTCGGTCGTTTTTGTCGAACCCGGGATGTAGAATGATTTCCTCGAAGCCAAAGTTCTGCGGTGGGTCAGCACATGTTCGGTTGACTTCACTTCCCTCGTCGCAATCCAGCTCCATTGCTGTATCATGCTCACCAAGTCTGACGTTGACACTGAAATGCAATAAGTGAGCCTTTGAAAGCCAACAAGCAAACGGCTGTTCTGAACTTACAATCGCTCGCCAGCATCGAGGTACTTGTTATCCAGACAGTGAGCCGCCGTAAGAACATATCGACGATTGATAAGGGATCCGCCACATTTAAATGCTTCAACGCCGTTTTTGCTCACATATTTGAGTAATGCAAACCATGGAAACTCATCCAAGCTGGTGTCAGTGCCACCAATGATTCTGTCTGATAGCTGATCTAGACCACATTCTAAGTTTCTGGGGTTGGGCAGAATGTCACCGGATGCGGTTGGAGTGAATGCTGTGGTCGTCAATGGTAAAGTTGGGACTTGTTCGGTGCTGCTACCCTTACCATCAGGGCAGCAGACATGCGTAGGATCGAGACCACATTGAGACTGCTGGAGAAAGTTCAACTCATCCCGGCTGAGAATACGATCGGGTGTGAAGTATTCGTTGAAACTGTGACATTCGTGGTGTTGTATGCAAACTCCTTCGAGGCGGTCCGGTGTTTGACATGCTGAAAAAAAAACAGAATGGAATTGAAGTTTGAAACAACTTATGTACAATTCATTGAATAAAATGTGAGACTGAATCTAGGATTCCGGAATGGTGATTTCATGCGATATCTAGCTTTCGCACAGTAGGAACCCTCGCTGCACATAAGGACTGTATCGAAAATACCTTTCAATAAGATACTACTCAAAAGCTCATGAAGGTATTAGTTTGTTTTATCATGCACTCGATGTATTCATATGTTAAGGTTCAAATGAGATTTTGTTTGTTTGTTGAAAATTTGTTGTTTCCGATGTATCGCATATCGTGATATTGAAATTCGAGTTTTGGACCCATGGCTCCGTGAGAAGAGCATCGAGATGGATAATTTGATTAAGCGTTTCGCTATCCACCTCGCAAAGGTAAAAATGCATGGTCAACAAGCTTTGGGAATACTACACATAGGTTTCTGCAATTCATATTTGACCAGATTTAGTCTCAATCAAGTGGCTGCAACAATTTTTGTGTGATTTGTGCTGCTTGGGGACAACCTTCAAAAAGACGGGGAAAACCACTTTTTCTAGGTGATCTAAATTGTATACTAGGGTCATATATTATAAGTAAAATACCTGACGATGATGTAAACATAGGTTTAAGTCAATTGAAGCGAGTAAACTTACGTTTACGGTTATTTTTGATCGTGTAGAAAGTACCCGGTCTTCATTACGTATAATTTTTTCAATGTGTTATCCACTTGCTATATTCATCGTATGGCTTCCTTTCCTTCCGAGGGCGTGCTGGGTGTTGGCCAAGGGATTGTCAATAGTAATTGGCTTAGTGGTCAGAAGCTGGAGGTTTCTTATGCGACCGGCAAGACGATAAATGAGAAGTCTTATAAAAAAATCGATGCAGGGTTCGATCAGTGTGTTGATTCCGAAATTGATCCAATGAAAACGAAGGAGGAACAACTTGCTAAGGAGAAGGCCGCTCGCCAGAAGACGTGGAAGGAAGGACAGCTGAAGCATATTCCGAACGCGATATGCGTGCGCTGGAGCTCCAGGAGAAGCGGGATGCGGTTCGGAAATAATTCGACAGCAGCATCAAAAGAGCGAACGAGTGCAAGTACGAAGATGGCACTGTTGATGGAAGATCGAGTTAATCGGAGTGGAAGGTAGAGAAACGACTGCAGCAGTCAACGAAGACAGACAAGCAGCCGTCGACCACAAATTTCATCGGAGGTGGAGTCTCGTTAGAAGCTGGAGTGATAAAGGCAAAGGAAACTGGTGAAGGAAGCGCCTGAAATCGTCGACAACTAGTCTGAGTCCAGCGAAGCAGACGATAACAGTGAGTCATCCGATTATCCAGCGAAAAGAAGCCACAGAGATGGTGACGGGTCAAGGCGAGTCGCTAATCGAAGTTCGAGAGGCAATGCCGTTTGGAGAAAGCCATCGGTCGTATTACGGTAAGCGGTGCCGCAACATCTTCCAGAGATTTGTGGGGCTAGGGAGTCGGTAGTTTGGCTGATAATCGTCAACTGCTTCGAGCAAACTACAGCAGCGAGCGGATTTACGAATTTGGGAAATTTGAAGAGGTTGTGGGTCTACATGTGAGAAGACGCGCTCGAAACAGTCAAGTTGATTGCTTCTGCAAGATTCCGTTCCGGACGTAATTCGAGACCTTCATAATCTGTTTGGGAAGCCAGAATATCTGCCGAAAACGCTGCTAATGAAGGTAGGGAAGCACGTAGAGCAAAGTGGCTGGAGATGTTTAAAAATTTCGGCATTACGGTGAAGCAGTTGTGTGGCTATTCAGAATTGAGAACGGATCACGATGCGCGACGATGATACAAACAACGATACAAACATCTCGCGGGGGTGCTGAGGACTTTCTGTCCGGTGTACCAACGAGTCCCATCGAATTGGACAATCTGCACCTGTTTGTGCCCCTAGACTTACGAATCATGAAGCCGAACCAGCCGATTGCCGTAATAACGAAAGTGAGCTTAACAATCTACGGTTCCGAAAAGCGAAGGCCCACGGTGCAGACGCAACTTAATCCCCACTCCGTTGCACCGATGAGCAGCCAGCAGTTGCATAACTTGATGCGGCAGCAGTATGTACTGAATGAAACAGCATTTACGTCAAATGCCGTTCCAGATCATGGTAGAGGAGAAATGGGCTCATGAGATCCTTGAGGTGACGACACAGCGAGTAGGCGACCGCTTCAAAACAGGGTTGCCCTGGCGCCAGGGTGAGAGAAGATTCCACGACTACCCGACTGCCCACACGAAGGGAGACCCGACGACGAGAAAGGAGCGTTCTATGCACAGCTGGAGCAGACATACGATGGATGCCCACTGCGGGAAAATCGTCATCGGCGACACGAACGCTCAGGTACGAAGGGAGGAAATGTATAGACCGGTCATCGGACCGGATAGTCTGCATACCGCATCGAACGACAACGGCCAACGATGCATAAACTTTGAAGCCTCCCGCGGAATGGTAGTCCGGAGCACCTTCTTTCTTCGCAAAAATAGCCACATGGAGATCACCTAACCAAGAAACGGAAAACCAAATCGACCACGTTCTAATCGACGGTAAATTCTTCTCCATATCATTAATGTGTGGCCCCAAATGGCCGGAGCGAATTGGTTTTCCAAACCACAATCAATTTTCCAGCGGTCTTCCAGACGCGCTTTGTGATTTTCCAAACCACAATGTGTAATTTTCGCTGAGACCGGGACACTATTTGCACGAGGTTCTTAGAAATGCCTAAATTTATATTCACTCGGAAGCTTTCGGCGAGTATATTAAGGATCCGAGTTAAATTCTTCAAAAAGATGTTAATTTAGACGAAATTAATTTAATTGACCCCTCGATTTTTGTCAATTCTTGACTCACCAAAACTGTCATAACTCCAACATTTCCCAACCGATCATAGGGATCAGCATATCGTTGAAAAGAGGAAGAATGTGTACTTAATTTGCAATAATAAAAATAGGAGCAGCCATATTCTATTTGGCCACCACCTTGGATTTTTTTCTGAAAACTATTTTTCCGCCTGGTTGGCAACCACCGATTTTGGAATAATAATACGTCGATGGAGAGCTTAGCTTATATTGTGCATTATGTCCAAAAATCTCAGGTGTATGTTTTTTTCTATTAAAAGTTATGTAAGATTTACCAAATTATTTTTTGAAGGCCCATCTGACAAACGAACATTATTTTTATGGTTCATATGATACTACGACGTCAGTTTCTTGATTTCATACACTATTCTAAGCCAAATATGTTTTGAAAATGAAAAGCATATCAACAACAGCATTTTCACTTGTCATAAGACTAGTTAATACAATCCCATTGAATTCCACCACTTAATTGTATCTTGACAGATGCGTATTTCGACCCCAACAGTAAGGCCGTCTTCAGTGTCTCGTACTTGACTGACAAGTGAAAGACATTCCACTAAAAAGCTCAAAATAATTTTCTTATCAACAGCATTTTATTTAAAGGGCTCAAAAGTTTTGAGCATAACGGAGCCGTATTTAAGTTATTGTATTAAATAATTCAAGAAATTTTGATATTGGTAAATCGTACATAGCTTTTGATAGAAAAACCATACACCTGAGATTTTTGAACACAATGCACAATATAAGCTAAGCTTTCCATCGATGTATTATTATTCAAAATCGGTGGTTGCAAACCTAGCAGAAAAATAGTTTTCAAAAAGAAATCCAAGATGGCGACCAAATTCAATATGGCCGCTTCTATGTTTATTATTGCAAATTGAGAATACACTGAGAATTCCTTTCTCCAACGATATGCTGATCTCTAAGATCGGTTGAGGAATGTTGAAGTTATGATAGTTTTGAAGAGTCAAGAATTGACAAAAATCGAGGGTCCATAAACGTGATTTCGTGTAAAACTTTCGAGCGGTCTATCTTCCTGAAGAACTCAACTCGCCAAAAGCGTTCGAATGAACATAAATTTTGGAATTTTTAAGAACCTCGTGCAAATAGTGGCCCAGTCTCAGCGAGAATCACTCAATCCATTTTGCAGCGTTCTTTCAGACGCGCATTGTAGCAATACAAACCCATTGCCTTGTGTTTTTTTTAATCATCATATATTTTAACACATTAGCACATTACCAATTTAATTCAACTCACCTTTTTAAATCAGCGTCAGGATCCAACAAATAACCTGGTAGGATCGCTGAAATGTGTGGCCCCAAATGGCCGGAGCGAATTGTTATGACAGCAGCTCTCCGTGGGTGTATGTGCACGCCACGGAGGTCTGACAAGAAGAGGACGAGTCATGGCTTGCTGCGCACTGATCGACACGCTGAGGTGTTAATGTATAATCACACGCTGATGGTAATTTACTTAAACCCCGACCACTACCTCGTTGCAGTATGCCTGCGCTCAAAGCTCTCAACGGTGTACAACACACGTCGAAGTCGAACGAGGTACGATATAAACGGGCGCGGAATAGACAAAACTCGGTTTT
Organism: Armigeres subalbatus; assembly: GCF_024139115.2. NCBI lineage: Eukaryota > Metazoa > Arthropoda > Insecta > Diptera > Culicidae > Armigeres > Armigeres subalbatus. Next base: position 123,591,100 of record NC_085139.1, read on the forward strand.
CCGGAGGAAAAGCGTCAGCAAGAGACGAAGCAACTGTACCGCGCTGCTAATAACGCACGAAAGTTCTATGAGAAGTTGAACCGTACACGTAAGGGCCACGTGCCACAGCCTGATACGTGTAAGGACATAAACGGGAACCTTCTTACGAACGAGGTGAGGTGAAGCAAAGGTGGCGGCAGCACTATAAAGAACACCGGAATGGCGATGTGGCAGACGAACTTGGCGGTATGGCAATAGACCTGGGAGAACGCACGCAGGACATAGTTTTACCGGCTCCGGATCTCCAGGAAATCCAGGAGGAGATTGGCCTGCTGAAGAACAACAAACCCCAGGGGTTGACCTACTACCAGGAGAACTATTTAAACACGGTGGTGAAACACTGGCTAGAACGCTGCACAGGGTGATTACCAAGATTTGGGCGGAGGAAGTTTTGCTGCAGGAGTGGATGGAAGGTGTCATGTGTACCATCTACAAAAATAGCGATAAGCTGGATTACCCAAGTAACATTTTGAGTTTTATCATAGTCTATTAGCGGATTTGGAGAACAAATTTTCAAGACTAGCAATAAAACTAATATCTACATATCAACCTCTTGATGACCGGTATAAGATTATGTTATGACCAAGTGGACCACTCTTAAGAACGTCTTCAAAGCAAGTTCAAGAATGTTCATAAAACTGCCATAAAACCGCTGTCAAAAAAGGGAATTTCTTTTTTTTTTTGTTATTGTTTTGGAGAAAAAGGAAAACAGTAGAAATGGATAAATAAAAAAACAACATTCATGGACATTGATCATGGATGAGAAATATTATTCAATTATCGAAAATTTGATGCCTCAGAATTCGTTCGCGTGCTTACATTTTTTAAACGCGTTCGAATTTCTGGTGAAACCAGGTAAGAAAATTAGTTTAATGAAGCGCGCCGTTGTAATATTGTACACTGCCAAAAATATCTATATAAGATATATGTGTCGCCGTTATAAATATTTGCAATAGCTTCACCCTAATATAATCGATATTGAACCACACATAAATTAAATAATTGCTTATTCGAGACAACACATAAAGTTTATTTGGACATATATTTTATTAGTAGTTCGCGTGGAGAAAGGTTATGTGTGCGCTGATATAAATCATAAGTTAAATCTATGGATTTTTGCCAATAAATATGTGTGGATTTTTAGTAGTGTAGGTTACGGCTTATTAATTAGTATAAATATTAAATCGATATGATGTCTATTTTTCTAGTGGCATTCCGATTGGCAACAAAACATTTCTTATGCTTCAATATTTGAAAATCATCGAGAAAGACAGCCGTGGCAATGGATTTCGCAAAATATTTTCGCCAATATAAAATCAATTCTATGCTAACAGCATGGCTACTACACTGTGGGCAGTTTAACGGTCAAAATAAAATTTGCATAACTTTCAAAAATAAAATGTTTTTGCTGAAAGTCGCGGCACTCGGTTCCTTACGATTAGTTCTTCTTCGTGCGATGGTTCTGCATTCCAACGGAAGCTTGGTCAGTTTATCAACTCAATGTTCAGTTAGTATTTCCACAACTATGGATAACTAATATTATTGAAAGGTTTCCTAATTCCAGTAAAATACAAAGGTCTGTCAAATTTAACATGTACCGTGCCGTGAGAAGATAGGGAATAGAGTCAAATCCGAACTGTGAACCCCCATTAATTAAAACGGCACTTCATTCAAATTAACAAGGCTAATTTACTCTCTGCTATTTTGTTTTGATTATGCGTTTCGTTTACCGATGTTTAATTTTTATTTCCGCTATCCCACTTGCTGAATGTTGCTTGAATTATTTTTTATTTTTAACGATGTTCAAACCAACGAGGTTCAAATTAAAAAGTGTTCGCTTTGAAAGCTACCAGGTTCATGATAAATTGAATAGAACTTATGCTTCCAGCAGCAGCAGAAGAACATCTCAAATCGTGTTCATCTCACCATTTGTTGCGTATTCGTAGTTATACCATTTTCATTTACCGGTAGTAAGATAACACGCTCCTTTAGTTGATTTTATTATTATTATTATCTGTTCCATTCTCATTTTATTGTTAATAAACAACAAAGTTTTAAATAAGCGAACGATCAGTTGGGAATATTGTGTTTGATGTTTTCTTTTTTAAGATATTTGAGGAATATGTAACAAAAACAATTGTTTTTAGCCATTCGAATGACCATAGTTCAAGAAATTTTATATAAACATTATGCGCTTGAACAATGCCATTATAAACCTTTTGAAAACTACTAAGTTTTATTTATGTTATGCGTAAGACAAGTCCATGACCAATATATCCGTCTTTATGAAAGTTTTTAAAATTGGTTTTATTGAAGTCCTCAGGATATTCATTAGACCACTAATAAGCTCATGAGATATTTGACGTTTGTGGATTTATTGAGCGTTTTATTACGGTTTTGAAGATAGCTATAAGTCTTCGAATGAAGCCAATCTCACAGCATTGAACAAAGCAGCGATAAAACCGTTAAAAAACTTGAATAAATCCATGCAGCCTTGAAATTGTTACTTGGGTATAGCAACTACCACTCAATCACATTGCTGAACGCCGCCTACAAGGCACTCTCCCAAATTTTATGCCGCCGGCTAACACCATTTGCAAGAGAGTTCGTGGGGCAGTACCAGGCGGGTTTTATGGGCAAACGCTCCACCACGGATCAGGTGTTGGCCATTCGCCAAGTACTGCAGAAATGCCGCGAATACAAAGTGCCCACACATCATCTATTTATCGAATTCAAAGCCGCATATGATACAATCGATCGGGACCAGCTATGGCAGCTAATGCACGAACACGGATTTCCGGATAAACTGACACGGTTGATCAAGGCCACGATGGATCGGGTGATGTGCATAGTTCGAGTTTCAGGGGCATTCTGAGTCCCTTTGAAATGCGCAGAGGGTTACGACAAGGTGATGGTCTCTCGTGTTTGCTATTCAACATCGCTATGGAAGGGGAGGGCTACGAAATGGTGAGTTGACATCCGGGAAGGGGCGCCTAACATAGCTCTGGTCCTCACAAGTTCCAATACTCACGCTTCCACGGGTCTTCTGATGATAATTGACCGCCAGCTAAGGGTTGCGTACTTAGCTGGTAGTGTAGCCTGGGCACTGTTGTCCTTCTGACATCAGCTAGAGTGAGAGGGTGCGTCCTGTGGGGTCTGCCTAGGATGTGGTGGGGTTCGACAATGGGCTCTGTTTAACTTCTATAAAAAGCTGCATGTGTCCCCAAGCAGGCCCTATCAGAGCGACCGTGTGCCGTTCAAAGCGCACTAGCCTAGTCCTGGTGTTGGGTGGGACTTTAAACAAATTTGACCCGACCGATCGAGCGTCTGTTCACCAAGGAAGTGCGGCTCCAACAGCGTCTGTTCTGGCATCCAGCGGCTGAGTATGAAATGCTATTCCCCGGAAGCTATACCTAAGATGGCAGCCCCATCCCGGTGGATAGGGAACCTTGGGCCAACAACCTGCTGTTCCCGAAACATCAATTTGTTCGAGAATCCGATAATAAAAGAATACGAACTGATTTTACGGCGACGACTCTTAGCGCGAAACAACGGACACGAATAGGAACATGGAACGTTTTAACCCTAGCCCAGCAGGGTAAATTGGCACAACTTGCCAATGAGGCACGCCGCATGAAGCTTGAGATCCTGGGACTGAGTGCTGGGTCCGTTGGCCAAACTTTGGAGAACACAGAACGCCGTCGGGACAAGTTCTGCTATACTGTGGTTTACGAGGTGAACACGCTCCCCGGCATCGCGGAGTTGCCGGAGTTGCTTCCTACTAAGCGCACACTCTGCGCTTATGAAAAGGGAACCTATAAGTGAAAGGATAATCGTTGGCAGATTTAGAACACGGGTCCGAAACCTTACTATAATCCAATGTTATGTGCCAACCGATGCTGCCGATCTGCAAGACAAAGAGAACTTCTACAGTCAACTCAATGCCGTCGTGTATAGAATTCCGAAGGGTGATATCAATATCTGTTTGGGCGACTTCAATGCGAAGATCGGATCTGACAACTCGAACCATGAGCGCATTATGGGACGTCATGGTCTCGGAGAAATGAGCGAAAACGGAGAGCTGTTCGCAGAATTTTGTGGTAATAACGACATGGTGATCGGGGATCGCTCTTCCCTCACCGACCGGTTCACAAGGTCACGTGGGTCTTCCGTGACGGCTTTACAGAAAATCAAATCGACCACATCTGCATCAGCCGAAAATGGAAACGGAGCGTTCTTGATGTACGGAACAAACGTAGTGCCGATATCGCGTCTGATCATCACCTCCTCATCGGTTAAATACGCCTGCGCATTGCGCGGATTCGTCGGCAGGAGGAAAGAATTGGACGACGATTCAACACACGCCGACTAGAAGATGCCACGGTGAAACGGTCCTTCGTTGAAGAACTGGAGACGCGTGCTGCAGATATTCCGGAAGGTGGCAGCGTGGAAGACCAATGGACCGCCATCAAGAATGCCTTCATCGAGAGAACGCCGCCGCAACCGGTGACATTGGCCTCCTCTACGATATCTCACGAAGCTTAAGCGGGGCGAAGATGAATGCAACGATGCCTGTGAAAGACGCGAATGATCAGTAATTGACCGACTCAACTGACCAGCTGAAACGCTGGTTCGAGCACTTCGAACAACTTTTTCAAGTGCCAGCCAGGCCATAACCAGCTCGGCATGATCTGCCTAGGATCCGACGTATAACACGCGTCTATACCGAAGCTCCATCACTGCTAGAGATTCAAACAGCCATCCAAAACATGAAATCGAATAAAGCCCCAGGGGTCGACCGCATATCAGCCGAGATGCTCAAAGCTGACCCCATGACATCCGCTCAACTACTGCATCGTTTATTTCGTAATACACCCAGTTCTTTTTTTACACGGGTCGATTTTAGTCGATTATGACCTTTAGCGTTAATGAGACTATGAGTTAATCCCATGAAAAAATCACAAAAAATCAAAGAAAATTCAGGTGGTATTTAAAAAGCTGCGAAAAATTAGGTGAACCGGGAAATCAAAGTATACCAACTGTGTAAAAAAAATGTTGGGTGTATCTGGGACACTGCAACTTTCCCGGTCGACTGGATGCAGGGTATCTTAGTGAAGGTGCCCAAAAAGGGTGACCTGACTGTATGCGATAACTGGCGAGGCATTATGTTGCTGTGTACCGTTCTCAAAGATCTATGCAAAATTATCTTAGCCTGGATTCAGGAGAAGATGCGACTCTCCGGCGACAGAAGGCCGGATTCCGTGCCGGAAGATCCTGTGAGGCCCATATTTTCACGCTCCGCATCATTCTGGAGCAGGTCAACGAATTCCAAAAGTCCCTTCAGTTGGTATTCATTGACTACGAAAAAGCTTTCGACCGTCTCAATCACGAGAATATGTGGGGCGCCCTGAGACGCAAGGGGCTTCCTGAGAAAATCATCGGCCTCATCGAAGCACAGTACGAGGCCTTTTCGTGTAGAGTGCTGCACAATGGGATCCTGTCCGACCCTATCCGGGTCGTAGCTGGTGTGAAGAAAGGATGTATTCTATCACCGATACTGTTCCTCATCGTAATCGATAAGATTCTGGCAGATGCGATTGACCGTGAACCAAACCGCGGGCTGTTATAGCAGCCTATAACCATGGAGCACCTAAACGACTTCGAATTGGCTGATGACGTTGCACTCCTCGCGCAACGGCGCTCTGATATGCAGAGTAAGCTCAACGACCTTGCCGAGCGCTCCACTTCGGCATGTTTAGTCATCAACGTCCAAACCAAATCGTTGGATGTAAACACGGCGACTCCTTCCAGTTTCACAGAAGCCGGGCAACCAGTGGAGAATGTTGAAAGCTTCCAATATCTTGGTAGCCAAATGGCGTCAGACGGCGGTACCAAGATCGACATAGGCGCACGGATCAAGAAAGCAAGGGCTACCTTTGCGAGTTTAAGAAATATCTGAAAAAACAGGCAGATAAGTGAACGCACCAAAATACGAATTTTCAACTCTAACGTGAAATCTGTGCTGTTATACGCTAGCGAAACATGGTGTGTATCAGTGGAGAACACTCAACGGCTGCAGGTGTTCATTAACAGATGCCTGCGGTATATAATTCGGGCCGGTTGGCCTCACAACTGGATCTCATACAACGAGCTCCATCGTCGTTGTCACCAGAGGCCGATAGCAACAGAAATTCGGGATCGGAAGTGGGGCTGGGTCGGCCACACCCTACGTAGGGGCGGAAACGAAATCTGTAAACAAGCATTAGACTGGAACCCAGCGGGACATCGCAGCAGAGGTAGACCCAGAGGCTCATGGCGGCGAAGCCTCAATAAAGAAATAAAAGAAGTCGACCGAAATCTAACCTGGCAACAGGTTGAAGCGATAGCCGGGCAACGCTCAGGATGGAGATCTTTCAAGTCGGCCCTTTGCACCACCGTAGGTGTACAGGATCCATAAGTAAGTAAAGTAAGTAAGGTAAGCTACAGATCGTAAAAACACAATAGGGACGATTAATTGCGAAACAGTTCCCACAAGATTAACTGCCGACCAATCTGTCTAAGTTGTCGTGTATTCGAGAGGTCAAAGTTTGTCATTCAAGCCATATCGATGAGCATAATAATTATGGTGCTCATAAAGGGCATTCTAGCCAAGCTAACACGTTGATATTGAGATAATGATGATCATTACTGCCAAGGAAAGTGTAGAACGGATGAAGGGTCACTTCTCATTCACATGACTAAGGGAAACAATAAAAATAATCGAATGAATACAGTAAAGTATGATTGTCTTCCGTTTCATTTCTTCGGATCAAAAACGTATTCTTTCTTTTCCAATATTATTGCATTACTCTACTCTACTTTGATTAGGTGTTAGTTAATTGATAGAAAAATTTACTGTACTCAATACGATACTAACACTAATCTTTCAATATCTTAAATGTTCTCATACTTGTAAAAAAATCTACACGAAATTGGTCTTAAGGCAATCGATACGTCCCATACTCGGCGACTCATCAGGCTTTTGGATTAATTGTGTAACTGAAAGCTTACGCTTTCTTTATGAAATTACTTTTGGCCACGGTATAATCCACGTGCCTAATGTTGATATGAAAAATCAAGAACGTAGGTCTGTTGTATGACTGGTAGGCCACAAAACAAGTGCACCCAAGGTACTTGCTCGAAAATTTGAGATAGACATTGTGTATGGAAAATTTGAAACGAAGAACCGTGGAACGACTGGTTTAGATCTGCAATCGTTCGGATTACAAATAAACAGATAGGCCAGACCCTTCTTACTAACGAAGAAATTAAGTTTAACTGATGAAAAAACTCAAACGCACGGTTGATTTCTTGTGTTGTCAAACAATTAAAGCAATGTTACCTTAGTTACAATCTTGTGTAACACACATTTGAATGGTAATTATAGTTTAAATATTTTTCTCAAAAGACCATCAGGAAAATCCAAGCGCTATTTAATAACGCTCACATTCCTGTATAAACGTAATGACATATATTTGTCAAGATTTATGACATGAAACTATTCGAGTCACCTAGTAAGAATTAGTGTTCTGAATAATTTAATAGTGTTAGGATGCACATTATACATAAAACGTCATAAAAATTAAAGTACGGGTATACAAAATTGAGCAGTCGACTCCGTACTGCACAACGAACATTTTCACTTCTTTACTTCAACTTTCAAAAGCACTATAACTTCAATGAAATTATTTCAGTTTTATAGCAATATTTACCTTCCTGACAAAGTACTACACCAAAGTAAACTATCAGTGAATTGATAGTTAGCGCCGTTCTCATCTTACTTCATAAAGGTACTTAAATTTTCAAGCACAAAACGTATAGAATTAACCAACAATTGCTACAAAATCGGAGCTCTACAATCCACGTGCTATAACGGTCAAACATCAACTGATCTTAGGAACGCAGCATAGCATAGTTAATCAGTCCAGGTAGCGATCTGAATAATTACATTCCATTCCATGGGTCTACGAAAGCTTTTGAGTCATAGAACCTGTTTCTATGACGACATTGCAATACGTTTTCGTTGTTATTTACGATAGCACGTGCGGATGTGAACACGATTCATATTACTAATGCACATTTATTAATAAGTTCCCAATCTAGTGACGTGATTGGAACTGAGCTGTGAGAAAATCCCATAATAAACTATTGTTTACTGTTGATCTTTATTCAAAATTATCGCATCGAACCCAAGTCGTCATCAAACGGTCATCACATCAGCTGCGAACATTTTCCCGTATCCAGTCCACGTACGCCTGAACCCGGGTGTACACGCCCGGCCAGTCTTCCAGTCCGCACCGATTGCCAAAGGAGACGACACCCTCCAGGGTCCAGACCTTCTGCAGTTTCATCAACGGGCCACCGGAATCTCCGTGGCAGGAATCCTTGGCAAAGTCACCACCGGCGCACAGCTGCTTGGCGATGATGTCTGCTTTCTTGGTGGCGAACTTGGCACGGCACTTCTCCTGGTCGTACACTTTGATGCCTAGCTTCTGCTTGATCGCGCTGCGGCTGCCTGTTGTTGGTGGGAGAGATAAAGCAAACGCTTGACTTAGTGGGAAAGCGAATGATTTATAAGTTATTATTTGCTGTTGGGAAAATATATGCGATTAGGAGTCGTTAATAAAATACGTGACACATGTTTGTACATCGTTCATACAGATCCATTTCAGTAAAGTGTTCTCGCCTTTTTTAATGATTCAACAATATACAATACATTTAAAAGCTCCTTCTGCATATCTCATTGCATAGTTTGTAAGTGACCCCTTTGGAGGTGATATGATCTCGAAAGAGATCGCACGAGAGATATTAGTATTCACATGACTAAATATGATTTAGTCTATTCTTTATATTAATGTGCTGATTTAGAATATAATAATAAAAATAATAGTGGCCCTCCTTAGCCGTGCGGTAAAATGCGCGGCTACAAAGTAAGACCATGCTGAGGCTGGCTGGGTTCGATTCCCGGTGCCGCTCTAGGAAATTTTCGCTTTGGAACTTGTCTCGACTTCTCTGGGCATAAAAGTATCATCATGTTAGCCTCATGATATGCGATTGCAGAAATGGTAACTTGGCTTAGAAACCTCGCACTTTATAACGGAAGTGCTAATTGAACACTAAGCTGCGAGGCGGCAATGTCCCAGTGGGGGGATGTAATGCCAATGAAGAAAAATCCTCCTTTCAAGAGTGTTAGTTAGGAAGCTCGGAAGCCTCCTTTCAAGAGGCTCGGAAGCCTCCTTTCAAGAGGCTCGGAAGCCTCCTTTCAAGAGGCTCGGAAGCCTCCTTTCAAGAGGCTCGGAAGCCTCCTTTCAAGAGGCTCGGAAGCCTCCTTTCAAGAGGCTCAGAGCCTCCTTCAAGAGGCTCAGAAGCCTCCTTTCAAGAGGCCTGGAAGCCTCCTTTCAAGAGGCTCAGAAGCCTCCTTTCAAGAGGCTCAGAAGCCTCCTTTCAAGAGGCTCTGGAAGCCTCCTTTCAAGAGGCTCAGAAGCCTCCTTTCAAGAGGCTCAGGAAGCCTCCTTTCAAGAGGCTCAGAAGCCTCCTTTCAAGAGGCTCAGAAGCCTCCTTTCAAGAGGCTCAGAAGCCTCCTTTCAAGAGGCTCGGAAGCCTCCTTTCAAGAGGCTCAGAAGCCTCCTTTCAAGAGGCTCAGAAGCCTCCTTTCAAGAGGCCTCAGAAGCCTCCTTTCAAGAGGCCTCAAAGCCTCCTTTCAAGAGGCTCAGAAACCTCCTTTCAAGAGGCTCGGAAGCCTCCTTTCAAGAGGCTCAGAGCCTCCTTTCAAGAGGCTCAGAAGCCTCCTTCAAGAGGCTCAGGCCTCCTTTCAAGAGGCTCGGAAGCCTCCTTTCAAGAGGCTCAGAAGCCTCCTTTCAAGAGGCTCAGAGCCTCCTTTCAAGAGGCTCAGAAGCCTCCTTTCAAGAGGCTCAGGCCTCCTTTCAAGAGGCTCAGAAGCCTCCTTTCAAGAGGCTCAGAGCCTCCTTTCAAGAGGCTCAGGAAGCCTCCTTCAAGAGGCTCAGGCCTCCTTTCAAGAGGCTCAGAAGCCTCCTTTCAAGAGGCTCGGAAGCCTCCTTTCAAGAGGCTCAGAAGCCTCCTTTCAAGAGGCTCGGAAGCCTCCTTTCAAGAGGCTCGGAAGCCTCCTTTCAAGAGGCTCAGGCCTCCTTTCAAGAGGCTCAGCCTCCTTCAAGAGGCTCGAAGCCTCCTTTCAAGAGGCTCGGAAGCCTCCTTTCAAGAGGCTCAGAAGCCTCCTTCAAGAGGCTCAGAAGCCTCCTTTCAAGAGGCTCGGAAGCCTCCTTTCAAGAGGCTCAGGCCTCCTTTCAAGAGGCTCAGAAGCCTCCTTTCAAGAGGCTCGGAAGCCTCCTTTCAAGAGGCTCAAGCCTCCTTTCAAGAGGCTGGAAGCCTCCTTTCAAGAGGCTCAGAAGCCTCCTTTCAAGAGGCTCCAGAGCCTCCTTCAAGAGGCCTGGAAGCCTCCTTTCAAGAGGCCTGGAAGCCTCCTTTCAAGAGGCTCGGAAGCCTCCTTCAAGAGGCCTGGAAGCCTCCTTTCAAGAGGCCCGGAAGCCTCCTTTCAAGAGGCTCAGGCCTCCTTTCAAGAGGCTCAGAGCCTCCTTTCAAGAGGCTCAGGCCTCCTTTCAAGAGGCCTGGAAGCCTCCTTTCAAGAGGCTCGGAAGCCTCCTTTCAAGAGGCTCGGAAGCCTCCTTTCAAGAGGCTCGGACGCCTCCTTTCAAGAGGCTCGGAAGCCTCCTTTCAAGAGGCTCGGACGTCTCCTTTCAAGAGGCTCGGACGCCTCTTTTCAAGAGGCCTGGACGCCTCCTTTCAAGAGGCTCGGACGCCTCCTTTCAAGAGGCTCGGACGCCTCCTTTCAAGAGGCTCGGACGCCTCCTTTAAAGAGGCTCGGACGCCTCCTTTCAAGATGCTCGGAAGCCTCCTTTCAAGATGCTCGGAAGCCTCCTTTCAAGATGCTCGGAAGCCTCCTTTCAAGAGGCTCGGACGCCTCCTTTAAAGAGGCTCGGACGCCTCCTTTCAAGATGCTCGGAAGCCTCCTTTCAAGAGGCTCGGAAGCCTCCTTTCAAGAGGCTCGGAAGCCTCCTTTCAAGAGGCTCGGAAGCCTCCTTTCAAGAGGCTCGGAAGCCTCCTTTCAAGAGGCTCGGAAGCCTCCTTTCAAGAGGCTCGGAAGCCTCCTTTCAAGAGGCTCGGAAGCCTCCTTTCAAGAGGCTCGGAAGCCTCCTTTCAAGAGGCTCGGAAGCCTCCTTTCAAGAGGCTTGGAAGCCTCCTTTCAAGAGGCTCGGAAGCCTCCTTTCAAGAGGCTCGGAAGCCTCCTTTCAAGAGAATCGGAAGCCTCCTTTCAAGAGGCTCGGACGCCTCTTTTCAAGAGGCCTGGACGCCTCCTTTCAAGAGGCTCGGACGCCTCCTTTCAAGAGGCTCGGACGCCTCCTTTCAAGATGCTCGGAAGCCTCCTTTCAAGATGCTCGAGAGCCTCCTTTCAAGAGGCTCGGAAGCCGCCAAAAGTTCTCGAAGTTTTGTGGGAAGCTAGATGTATAAAATTAAATTTCAGACAATTTTTACAGAGCCATACATCCATATATATGTTAGTTTTCGGGTCCGTTATTAATATACTATCTTATGAAAAACCGCCGTCGGGGTGACAATAAGTTAAATAGGAGCGAGAATGGGTCACTGTTTTAACTACTTATAATACTTGTAGAATATATTAATTGTATCTGAGGAAAGGAAAACTAAATTATAAGAACCCTTTTTGAACGATTTTGTCATCCGACCTTCAGGCTGTCGGTAAGAGCGAAGACCCATTCTCACCCCCAGAAAAGAAAAAGGTTGAGAACTACCGCTGTAGATAAATCGTTAATAAAATGTTCTCACACACATCATCTATTCATTGGCATTAAAGCCACAAACGGCATTGTTGCTCTTGTCCAGCTGTGGCAGATAATGCAAGCAGTGTTGGTAAAATCATTCTAAAAATTCAATCCTAACACTCACGAGCGAGTAAACTTGTTTGCGATTTTTAAGGAAAACATCTTGCTTGAGTTTTTCATTTTCATTTTTCTTCCCATTGAGAAGAATAGAGAACACAAAAAAATCTTGCAATGGCTCAAACGTATGATTCAACTCGCGAATGTTTTTTTTCTCATATGAGTTCGATGTGTTGCAACTCACGCTTGATTTGAGTAATCTACTCTCTATATCTACTTTCCTGAGGTGAAACAGCCTCAATAATGAAAGAGAAAACCTGTGCACACATAACCCCTAATCTTGTTCACGATCGACAACGAAAATAACCGATTTCAACTTACCTTGAAGTGTTCGGCCAAATCCAGTGACAAAATTAACATCTCCGGCGTTTGAACTCCTGAAGCTGGGAGTCGGTAGACACACCGGTTGAATGAAATCTGTTCGTTCGACTACGCGATTCAACCGCAACAGCGCAATGTCATTCTGCATCGAGGTTTCACTGTATTCGGAATGGGCGATCTTCTCTTCAACGGGCACATCAATCGGCGGATCGGCACATATTTCCTCCCCATCTAACACTATGCAGTCAATATCTTTGGTAGTATCGTACTCGCCCAACCGGACGCTTACTCTGAAAACAATTTTAAACAAAGTTTATGGAATTGTTTGACACCACCTAAATTGGCAACATACAAAGTTCCTTCCTTTTTCTCAACCTCACCGACAACGCAATGGGCAGCGGTCAGCACGTAACGATTGTTGATCAACGATCCTCCGCAGCTGAACTTGCGCTCCGCTCGGAAATTTTCATACTGCAGCATCGCCAACCAGGGAAACTCGTCGATGTCAGCATCCTCGCCACCGTAGATTCGCATCCCGATACTGATGCCGCACTCATTTTTGGTTGGATCCGGCAGCAGACCACCGAGGCGGGTTTCCTGCTCTACTGGTTTCTCTTTGTTTTCCGGCGGCGGCGGAGAGGAACCGACGACCGGGAGGACAGTGGTTTTGGTAGTCTCAGTTTCTTTGTTATCCGTCCGTTGCTTATCCGGGCAGCACATGAAAGGCTGCGAACCGGAAGTGGCTCCAGTGCAGACGGAACGTCTCAGGAAATCTCGTTCCTCCCACGTTAGTATTCGATCACCGAAGAAGGACAGCATGCTGGGGCAGTCGTAGAAAGATAGGCAAACGCCTTGCTTGTTGGTTGGGGTTTTGCATTCTGAAATGTGAAGAGAATAAACAAAGATTGTAACAATCTGTTTCTGATTTCATAATGTAGATTGTAATGCACTGAGGTATTTTGATAGAATTTTAAGTGTATTTTTGTCTAGGGAATCTTAACTTTCGAATTATTAAACCAATTTGTATGAGGAAAAGCCAATCAAGGCAAGGATGAGTGAGCTAAGCTACAAGGGCTGCCTTACGTGATCGTTGCATCCACGTAAATCTAATTCAAAATTTGATTACAACCTAAGGCTATAGCTCTTCAAGGTCTGGCATGTTTACAAACATTCTAATCAATCTTCCACGTCCAAGTGAAACAAAATTGAGACATGAGGAACGGACTTGACCTACATCTGATTACCGTGTGACCTGCTCGCATTGTTTTTAAGATTTACACGTTACCGGTTCAAATATAATGTCCCATGCTCATTTCGTGGAAAATTACTACTCATGTCAGTTTATTTCGGCTTATTGCGAAACTAACGACGCATCGGTTAAATGCGTGCCATAGGAACCGCAAAACAACTCACCTTTGGGTTGCTTCTACTCAAGTCTGCCCTTGCGTGGTAGAAGCCAAAAGTAAGAAAAATGCAAATTGTAATGGCAGTTCGACTGATCGTGTAATTATGTTACGTTTCGGCTATGCAGTCTTGGTAATCAAAAGATAATTTTGATTTTATTTATATTTATAAAATCAAAATTATCGTTCGATTACCAAGACTGCATTGCCGAAACGTAGCGAGAAATGCAAAAACATCTGGTAAGTTCTTTACCTTTACAAATCGTGGGTGGCTATATCTTCTGTATATTGTCGCAAATCGGTACTTGGGATTGATATCTAGATATCTATCTAGATATTGATATCTAGATATCTTTTCCTATACAGAAGCAGTTGTATAGGCCACGTCCTTACAATCACGGAAGGATGGGAAGGATTGCTAGTTCAACATCTACTAGTGAAGATGTAGGGAACCCATATTACCTTCATAGATGTCTGAGGAAGGAAATTTGTGTTAGTGGGTTGGGTAAATAATAGGGAACTCTATTCGACAATATAGACTGTGCGTTCTTTACCTTTACTGTCCATAAATTCATAACGGTTCCATATAGATAGGAAATCAAGAAAATCAACGCCTGTTACGAATTTATGGGCAGTTTACTATCGTGTTAAATTTTAACTCCTCGTTTATTTTATCAACTTAAATTTATGTTTTTTTTCTCTCATCCTGGGCTATGATGAATAAAACTCAAATTTGGCTTCTTCCGTGGACCATCATACTTGAGTCGATGCAGCTCTCTCTCTTTTCAATATCATTCATACATTCAAAGTTAATTGCCTATATGCCGGGTATTAAGCCACCCGGAGTGGAAATTAATTACTAGGGTGGGTGTACCAATTGTCGCCATACCTAAGAACAACTATTTTTAAAAAAATAAGTAAAAGGCATGTGGGTGGACTTTACATATCAAGCGAAAGGTTTTACTTCCTGCTCCTTAGAACAGCTGTGAAAACCACAATAAAATTTGTTATAATCATCAAAATTGATTAATCCATAATAGGAACGCATGCACCAGTTATGGCACTATTCTTAATTTCCCGAGCAGGAGCGACGACCTCAATAACAGAAATTGGTATGAACTAGCCTTGCATAAGAGGTAAAATACCAAAAAATAATACCAAAAACTTCTATGCAGAATACTTGAGGCATAACTTGCTTAGGTATTTCAATACCAAATGAATATCAATTAGTTATGCATTTGGTATTGAGGTTCAATTTAATAACTGAGTATATTATTGCACAAGTATTGTGCATATTAGTTTTTGGTATTATTCCTTTGGTATTTTACCTCTTATGCAGGGCTAGTTCATAACAGAATATGGTATCAATAACAGAATTAGGTATCATTGAGCCATTTACTCCTGCTCGGGTTTGGTTACTTATTTGGCAAATCCCATTGTTTTCTTATGGGACTGGCCAAATAGAGACCACTAGTGCGACAACTGGTGCAAGGGACGTCAAAAATTAAGCAAAATCGATTTTTACAATTATGCTTTGCTTGTTTTGGAGGATATCAAAGGTTTTGTCGTATCATATGAATACGCTTTATCGATATGAACTTGGTTTACGGTTATTTGGTTGGCCATTTGGCTTATAAAGCACTAGTGCGACAACTGGTGCTATAGCCACAACTGGTACATCTAGCCTATGTCTGAAACTTGATTATGCAGCCTAAAATTGTTCACTTTTTTGGGTTGGAAATTTAATTTACTTTCATATAGGTAACACGAAAGTTGAATTATTTTGATTAAAAAAACATGTATAGATAAGGTCACATGTATTTTTTTAAAAATTCCAATCCTACGTATTTAAAAGTTTTCAACATATCACTGTTAATAACATTTTAAAAGCATTTTAAAATATACTTCCTATACTTCACCATGTTGAAAAACAGTGATTTCACGCACACGTACGTCGCCGCTAGATGGCAACAGCGCGGCTGCGTCAAAGCGAATTGACGCGAGAATCACACCGAATTGGTGGTGGCCTGGCAGCTTGTTCGAAGTGCTCGACCAGCGTTTCAGCTGACCCTGGGTAGACTTGTTCGTCGATTTAAGTTTCCCGTAAGTTCTTTCAGGAATTCTCGCTTAACTTTTCAAAAGGACCTAAGTAACATTTTTTTCATGAATCAATTTGAGTGCTGCAATCAAAATTCATGAAAAAAATGTTACTTAAATCCTTTTGAAAAGTTAAGCGAAAATTCTTCGAGATGAATCGGCCAAGTTCTCCCAAGTTTTTTTTTCTATTTAAGTTCCTCCATAAATTCATATAATCCAGACATTTCTCTAGGTATACCTCTGGAAGTTCCTTCAGGATTTTTTTTATTCGCTTATACTAAGACCAGTCTTCACGAAAACATGAGCGGCGCTGAGCTTGAGTGCAGTTTTTGCAAGTTCATGTTCATCCCGAGCGCGCGTTCTCCTTCAAGCTCGTGTTCACCATCAGCATCGAACATGGGTGCGAAAAATGAACGCGGTGCGGCTCAGCTTAGGCTCGAGCTCAAGTTCAAAACTTGGGCTGTGTGTTCAGGCTGTGTGCTCAGACTGTGTGCTTAGGCTGAGAACTGAGGCTGTGAGAATAGGTTTTGGGCCGAGCGCGATGCTTTACGATTATGCGGCACGTTTCGTATTCGCCATAGTTGAGCGGCATAGCAAAAAAAGATGAATCGGAGTTGGTAGATGAAAACAATTTGTGCTTTCAGCATTTGCATTTGCGTGCGTCAAAACGGGAAAACAGTCAAAACGTTCGCAAAAGTACCCATTCTGCGTGGTCCTTTAGTATGCGAAAAGCAAGCGTGTTATGTTTTAACTTTAACATGAAAATTTAGTGTGTTAGCAAAGATGGTACATAACATTATTGTTTCTATCCAGCTTCATTAAAATAATGAAACTCAATTGGGGAAACATTTATGTTTCATTATAAAATCTTCCTAATAAACAAAAACATAAAAAGTGTACAATAAACGGATTAGTTAATTAATTGCCACTAGCATGTTTGGGTCCAGTCTAGAGTGTTTTCGTGAGGGAAACATTTTTGACGCCTTGGGCATAGTATATTCATTGTGTTTGCTACATAAGATACACAAAACCCATGTATACAATGGCAGGCATAGAAAAGCCTAAATTATAACGGTTCCTTTAAATGCTAATAGGGAACACTTAGTTCAAAACAGGTCAAGTTGCAGTTGAAATGTAGACCCATTGAAGAAGAAATGTTTCGATATTGTAAACTGTGTGTCAACTTATTTTGTTTTCCACAAACCCTCAACAAATTGTGTTGAACATATAGAATTGTTTTTTTCTATAGTAGGTAGATACATAGTAAAGTACATGAGTTAAAATGTATGCATTAGTTGTTCAATAATTCCGATTTCACAAGGAGGATTATATAATCATGAATTGAATACTTCTGATTATTCATTATTGCATTGCCAAAATATGTACACACATTTCCATCCCAAGTAGAGAGAAATCCCTCAGTGCCGGACAACTTAGTCACATTACGTAAAATTCTATAAATTTCGGGTTCTGTGACAGGTACCCTGCATATACAAAATATACGATCCATATTTAATTATTTGAACATGATTTCCGATGATGTATACTTTGATAATGACTGAAGGTAAAAAAATCACGGACTACAAAACCGTCCTCCAATATCGTAAACTTTAGCGGCATTTTAAAATATAACCCCGTTCCTACTCGCTTGAATCAAATACAATGAGGTCGGTCTTTGCGAGGGGAATACGTTCCACGTACATCCGCATAGAAAAACTTTGTAAAAAAATTCGCGTAGAAAAACGGTGTAAATGTCGAAATCCGCTTAAAAATCGCGTGATTCATGAAATCCACTTAAAAGCGACCCCAGTATAAACATTCATAAGACAATTTTTAACTTGTGTAAAGATAAGTCAGCAAGTAGTGCGACTTTTAAAGGAAATTACATAAAACTTAAAGTTCCCACCTTTTTCAAAGTCGAAGACAATATTTAAAAAAAAATGCACAGGGAAGCAACCGAAAGAATTTTTAAAACTGTTCTAAACAAGTCTAAAGGACATTCAATTGAAAATGGTTAGAAGTACAAATTTTGTTAAGAAAATTATTTTGAGCTTTTTAGTGGAATATCTTCACTTGTCATAAGACGAGTTTGTACAATCCCATTGAATTCCACCACTTAATTGTATCTTGACAGATACGTATTTCGATCTCAACAGTAAGGCCGTCTTCAGTGTCTCGTACTTGACTCGACTATCTGTCAAGATATATCTTGTACAATTGTACAATTAAGTGGTGGAATTCAATGGGATTGTACAAACTCGTCTTATGACAAGTGAAGTACAAAGTTGGACTTTTCTTATGCTGTTACCGTTTAGGAAGTGAAGCCGTGTTATAGTGCTCCAAATAGGCTAGTGGTGGAAGTCTGCTTGCATAGAGACCAAGCAAGAATCAGGTATAAGAATATGTGAGTGGACCGGTTAGCTCGAACATTATCCTCTTTCCCAATTCCCCTAATTAGGACCCATAGGTATTTATTACCTAAGCCCTCGTGGTCAGCCCTGAGCATCCGAGGGTTTCGGAAGATTCGACCAGAAGAGCTGAACACCTACGAATCGTTTGCATAGGTGTGGACGAACCGTCGGAGAAGTCCGTAATAGCGACGCATCCCCTTCCCATCCACATCGGCTCAGCAAACTGAATTTGTGCTCCGAGAGAGAACCAATGAGGACCAGCTTTCGTCCGTAGCCCTCGATTCCTCCGTCCAAGAACCGCTGGGGAACTCAAGAGAGGCGAGGTTTTATCGTCGTTGCATCAGCCGATCATTCGCGTGGAAACGTACACCAGCGCATGGTCCCCCCCATAATCGGTGACCCCACCGCTGCCACCAACGTTCTATCGTCGTCTTCATCAGGCGATCGCCGCATGGTAACGTACACCAGCGCATGGTCCCCTTCCTCATCAGCAGTGATTCCCAAGCCGGCCGCCACCCTTACACTACACACTCACACTACCATTGTAAGTACACAATAAAAGTTGGTAAAAAGCATAGACCGTGTTTGTATTTCCGATCAGTGTTCCGAGCCGACCCTGAAGTTAGTGTTGAGAGGCCTCAGCTGGTAGCGGAGCTCAAAGGGAGTCCCAGCAGATAATAATGCTTATGTTTTTCGTAGAATATCATTTTACTCTTTCATTGAGGATATTTTAAATATCTACGCGCATAACAAGATGATAAATAAGTTCCTTTTTACTTTTACGAAGAATCATCGAACCATTGAAATTCAATTATATTAAAACTAGAGTTTCAACACTAAAACGCTAACCCAA
Source organism: Armigeres subalbatus (assembly GCF_024139115.2). Taxonomy (NCBI): domain Eukaryota; kingdom Metazoa; phylum Arthropoda; class Insecta; order Diptera; family Culicidae; genus Armigeres; species Armigeres subalbatus. The sequence continues at coordinate 123,610,235 of NC_085139.1, forward strand.
GCCAACCAAGCAATGTCTGTTGATTGTAACCGATGTTTTGTACCGTGCTCAAAGCGGCACTCACAGCCGCGCTGAAAACATCAATGTTCGAGCGCCGCTGTGAGCGCGGTGCAAAACATGAGCATCCAGCCTACGCTCGGGCTCATGCTCATTTTTACGAGTGCACGTTCGAGCCCGAAGCGAATGTTCATTCGAGTGCGGCAGCACGGATAAACATTTGCGCGGGGCTGCACCTTGAAGACTGACTAAGACCGGAGTGGCCTGTACAGTGCATAAAAGTCTTCTCCGTTCAGCGCGGTTCATGGCTGCATGTCGTCAAACAAACAGTCTTGTGGCTTACACCCGATCGAACCACTTTGCCTGCAGCGCACCTCGCCTTCTTGTTCCCGTCGGATTGTTGTCGAGAACTATATTCATCGGATTACTGTCCGACATTCTGCCTACGTGCCCAGCCCACCACAGTCGTCCGATTTTCGCGGTGTGAATGATGGGTAATTCTCCCAACAGCTGATGCTACTCGTAATTCATTCGCCTTATGCAGGTATCGACCGCCATCTGCACCTCACAATGCTACGCAGAGCTTTCCTTTCATAAACTCCAAGTGCGCGTTGGTCCTCCTTGAGCAACGTCCAGGTCTCGTGTCCGTAAAGATCTACCGGTCAAATGAGCGTTTTATAGATAGTCAAATTATGAGAAGGGCTGTCTGGCCGTATATCGTTCGGCGAATGCCATTTGGTCGAAGGCCACTAGGCCGAAAGTTGTTTGGTCGAATATACCATTTGGCCGAAAGTCTATTGGTTGATAGGGTCATTTGGACGATTAGGACATTTGGCCGAATAGAACATTTGGCCGAATAGGACATTTGGCCGAATAGGAAATTTGGTCGAATAGGACAAATGGCCGAACACGCCATTTGGCCAAATAAGACATTTGGCCGAAAAGGTCATTATGCCGATTGGGTCAATTGTCCGAAAAGGACATTTGGCAGAATAGGACATTTGGCTATTATTATACATATTTTTCATAAACTATTAATCCTAGTTACTAAGAACAATGAACAATTGTAGATTACTGTGATTTACACCACTCAACTGTTTGTTTACTTTACAAAATAGACCCTTGAACCGGTACTCGGTAAAACCGTTTACCGATTTCAGGCAGTTCAAATACGGTCCAGGAAATGCAATGCCATAACTTTTGAAATCATAAAAATTAGAAATGCCGCATTATTGGTTTGCTTATGTCCCAAACTTAACGCTTGAATCAAATTCCTGATTAATTTTGGCATAGTTTATGTGTCGTTTCCATTATCATCCATTTTAAGTCCGGAATAACTCCGGAACCAAGTGACTAATCCTAAAAATCCATAAAAATCCTAAAAGTTTATTAAATTCCGATGTTTTAGTGAAAGTTGTGAAAAATCCCAGATTAATACACCTAGCGGCGATGGTGCCTTTCTCGTTCGTTCAAAAGAGTTGAGAAATATATTTAAAAATTCTAAAATAACACCAATAAGCTATGAGGGAGTCAAGCGTTTCCCGTTAGGCGTGATCGGGACGCATTATTTTTCCCCGATGGGCGACGTGGGATACAAGCCACCAAAAAGCAACGTGTTCAACCGAACAAGAACTAAAACAGAAGACGCTGAGAGTATAGCTAGCCTGTCCGGGCACACTGAAAATAACTTTTCAGGAGGTAAGTCCCATCCTTTTCGGCCGCTTTTCGGGCACCCCGGGGACACCAATCCGGGCAATAAGTCCCACCAGATCTAACGACCCAGCTCCTTCTTCCGACCCTCTCCCTGGGTCCAGAAAACATATCTGAATATGTACGAGTCTCCCGTTGATTACTGCACCGCTCCGATTTGTTCCGGGGGACAGCAACTCAACCATCCCCTGATTTCTTCCCATCTGACCAGCACAACTCGACCAGTGCATCGAACGATTCGCCGATACCTTCTAGCGGTTCGGACCAAGGTAGCACACTTGCTCCCTTCCCGACCCACACTCTCCCGTGGGAAGTCAATCTCTGTCTCCAGTGGAACATCAACGGTTTCTGGATCAACCTCCCCAACCTAGAGCTGCTCACGCATGACAACCCGCCGTGGATCATTGGCCTTCAGGAGGTCAATCGTGTTGTGCTCGACTCCATGGATCGCTCCCTTGGAGGGAAGTACAGGTGGAGCATCAAGATAGGTTCGACTATCCGGCATTCTTAACCCGTTAACGCTCAGTGATCTATGTATAGATCAGAAGCGCTTAACGCCCAGTGATCTATTTATAGATCAGTTACATTTTTATGGGCTGCAAAATGGTGGGTTGACATCAAGGAAGGAGCGCACAACAGAGCTCTGGTCCCCACAAGTCCCTATCTCACGCTTCTACGGGTCGTTCGATGACAAAAGACCGCCAGCTAAGGGTTGCGTACTTAGCTGGTAGTGCAGCCTGGGCACTGTTGTCCTTCTGACATCTGCTAGAGTGAGAAGGTACGCCTCGAGCGTCTGTTCACCAGGAGGTGCGGCTCAAACAGCGTCTGCCTGGTACCCAACGGCTGATTAACGAAATGCTGTATCGCGTCAGCTATACCTAAGGTGGCAGCCCCATCATCGCGATGTAGGTAACGCGACCCCGGTAAGGTAGCTTACTGAAGCCTCTCAAATACCACCAAAAATTGAGATAGTAGAAAAAGAGAATGTTATTTTTGGCAACCGACCCGGCAACGAAATAAGGACTATGATTGGAAACTCGGTACCTGGAATGTCAGGACCCTAAATGAACCTGGACGAGTGCCCAAGCAGCACGCGCAACATCTTCAAATAGGTGTTTGTTCCTAATAAATTGCATTGAAGACACTGGCAATACATCGAGTCACATTAAAGCCACTTTCCAGTCTCAGAAAATCACAATGTTTCATTTCCGTTTAAGTGGCGTCGCAATATTTTTCTAATCTGACTTCTTGGGTGGTTTAAAATTCGATGTGTTTCATATCAGAAACAAAACAGATAAGTTGCAGAATTAATAACACTTCGGTCCATTGCTGTTACGACAATGTTTCCGATAGGTTGCAAAACACTTTGAGCTCAGCTGAGCAGAATTTTATTTTTGACAGGTCTCCTGCATGTTCCGTATAAGGTACAATGAAGTTACAAATGACTTTGTTGTTTATGTAGTGCACTTGTAGCAGAATCTCCAAATAGAATTGTTGGTGTGATGTTTATAGTAGCAGGTTGCAAATCTCAAGGTCCATTGTTCGATTCCCGGTTGGTTTTTGTGTTTTTATTTTCATTGTAGCCGCAAGATGTTGCAAATAGGCTCCACCTCTTGCGCTTTTTGTGTCACAAACGAGTTCCAAATACGACGCGTTGGGCATAAGTCAGACCTTCAGTAAGTCACACCACAGTTGTTGTTACTCACTGAGAAACAAGAGGTGTTGCTTGGGTGAGCCTTCTGGCTCGTGAACTGCAGAAGGTTGGAGTGAACGTGGCAGCTATTCAAGAAGTCCGATGGCCTAGATCCGGAGAACGTTAATTCCGAGCCGTGGACCCCACGACCAATACTGCATTCAAGTATAACATCTATCACAGCGGCGGTGAAAAAGCAGAGCATGGAGTTGGTTTCGTAGTGATGGGCAAGCAGATGAAGCGAGTGATGCGGTGGAAACCCATTAGCGAACGAATCTGTGTGTTGAGGATACGGGGCAAATTCTTCAATTACAGCCTAATCAACGTTTACGCACCGACAAACGATAAATCTGACGACGTGAAGGACACGTTTTATGAATGTCTTGATAAAGCTTATGGAGAGTGCCCAAAGCATGACGTGAAAATTGTTATCGGAGACGCTAACGCTCAAGTCGGTAGAGAGAACTTTTTCCGTCCCATAATCGGTAGGGAGAGCCTTCACTCCGCTACCAATGACAACGGCCTACGGCTAGTAAATTTTGCTGCTGCCAGAGGGATGGTCATCAGTAGCACCTACTTTGCACGAAAGAACATCCGAAAGCACACCTGGAGACACCCAAATGGTGAAACTTGCAACCAGATAGACCATGTTCTGGTGGATGGGCGCCATTTCTCGGATGTTATCGATGTGCCGACATTCAGAGGTCCGAACATTGACTCTGATCACTACCTCGTTTTCAGTAAAATTCGATCACGGTTGTCAACTGTATCGAACGAAAGATCACAGCGAACGATGCGTTACAATATCCAGCGATTGTCGGCGGAAGGAGTATCGGCTGAGTACCACCAGAAGCTCGACGAACGGATAAGTGCAATCAACGTTAGCGACAACATCAACGATCTATGGAAGTCGATCTATGGAGCGGTGAGCACAACAGCACGAGAAGTGGTAGGCACTGCACAAGGGCGACCCAGGACGAGTTGGTTCGATGTGGAGTGTCAGAGAGTGACAGACAAGAAGAACGTTGCCAGAAGCCGGATGTTGGTGTCGGGTACCCGATCGAATAGAGATCGGTAAAAGGAAGCAAGAGCAGCCGAAGAACGAACCCACCGCTGGAAGAAAAAAGAGTACGAAGAACAAGTTATTAGTGAGGCGCAGGGAAAAATGGAGCAGAACGATATGCGGAGGTTTTATGAGTCTGTCAATGGCGTGCGGAGAAAGACAGCGCCATCTCCCGTCATGTGCAACGACCAACAAGGGAATTTGCTGACAGATAAAACTGAAGTGGCTGCCAGGTGGGAACAACACTTCGAGACTTTGTTGAATGGAGGAAGTGACGGTGCATCGGTGAACAGAATAAATATTAGCAACGATGGACAAGCTGGGGAGTCACCTACACTAGATGAGGTTAAAAAAGCTGTCAAAGAGCTGAAAAACAATAAGGCTGCGGGGAAGGACCAGCTCCCGGCTGAACTTCTCAAACATGGCAGTGAGCAGCTTTATGAAGTTCTGCACCATATTATGTCGAAAATATGGGAAGACGAGGAAATGCCTGCTAGCTGGTTGGACGGCCTCATTTGCTCTCTCTTTAAGAAAGGGCACAGACTGGAGTGCGCCAATTACCGAGGAATAACCCTCCTTAATTCGGCGTACGAAATAATGTCCCGTATTCTGTTCAACAGATTGAGACCGCTTGAAGAGTCCTTCGTCGACGAATACCAAGCAGGTTTTCGTGAGGGCCGATCAACGACGGATCAAATGTTTACCCTGAGACAAATTCTTGATAAATTCCGGGAGTACAACTTGCAGACACATCATCTGTTTATTGATTTCAAGGCGGCGTACGATTCAGTGAAACGGAATGAATTATGGCAAATTATGCTTGAACATGGTTTTCCGGCGAAACTGATACGGCTGATTCGTATAACGTTGGACGGATCGAAATCATGTGTAAGGGATGAAATATCGACGTCATTTGTTACCTCGAGTTGACGTAAAGTCAATGTCAACTTCTCTCCCCGAACAGCCAAGATAGCCGTGTGGTGTCGGTAGCCAGTTATCTGACTAAGAATAGCTACGGATTGCCTGTTCCGGTGGTAGAACCATACAGGTGACCCCAAATTCTTGGTGTGATGCGGCTTTATGCTTACCGTGCCTACGAATGAATGGTTAGGGGGGTCTTAAAAGAACCTAACCGCTAACGGAGCCTGTGAAGCACCAGGGCACCCTTCACAGTATCTAGCCCTTGCTGCGCTAACCGGAGCTATGGCGTAGTTGACTTTTTGCTTCTCCGAAATAATCGGCTACTCTTATTCAATCTCAACTTGAGGTTAAATAAGGGTGGGATTATGAGCATGTTTTTATTTAGTTTTTCAACAAATTGTCACCTATATGGATTCGCTTTATGCGTTATACACATTGTACTCTGTGTTTCGTCTTTGACTTTCTTGATAAGATACCAATTTGGTTTCATCGTTGCTGTTCATATTAATGCTGAAGTTGTGGAGTGTATTATCTTAATTTGCAATGGCTTCAGTTAAGATAGCTCAAATCAATCTTCAGCATAAAAGAACAGCAACGATTAATCTTTGTAGACTTATGCAAAATGGCAATTCCCAAGTGGCTTTGGTGCAGGAACCCTATTTTCGCAAGGGTAGCTTCTACCTTGGTAACCTAGTGACTTAGTAACCGGTTTTTGCTGCTTTCAGTAAAAAAAAAATGGCAAACTCTCTATCAATGCCGCGTGCATGTGTGCTTGTTAACAATGTTATTGTTGCTACACTTATCTCTGAACTAACAACCAGAGATGTATGTGCTGTCACAATTGATGCAACTGGCGGAATCCCCGTCAGGAAATACGTCTATTGTTCGGTTTATTTACCACATGATGAACCATCCCCTACGGATGCTTTCAAACGAGTTGTCATATATTGCACTTCAAAAAGCCTTCCGCTAATTGTCGGCAGTGATGCTAATGCTCATCACATCATCTGGGGTAGCTCGGATATCAATCTGAGAGGCTCCAGCTTGATGGAATACTTTAGTAGTACCGAACTTAGTTTACTTAACATAGGCAATCGCCCAACCTTTATGGTATCTAATAGAGCAGAAATGTTAGACATAACCCTTTGCTCCAATAGAATCAGTCACGAGTTGACGAATTGGCTTGTGTCAGATGAGGAATCGATATCTGACCATCGCTACATCTACTTTGATCATTTGAATGTTACTTCGCAGACCTTGCGTTTTAGAAATCCTCGTTCAACAAACTGGGATCTTTACACAGAGTTGCTCTCTAACAAATTTCATGGATATCTACCTTCTATGTAAACTCCTACCGACTTGGATGATGCAGTTGATACTACAACGTTGCACATCGTGGAAGCTTTCGAAGAAGCTTGCCCTTTACGTTCTGTAAAAACCTCAAGAGGAACCCCTTGGTGGAATTCCGATTTGGCTAAGCTAAGGAAGCAGTTGGAACAGACGCCATTCAGCAGGGACGGATTCTTTCAAGTTGGCTCGCAAAGCTTACAAGAAGGCTCTACGATCTGCTGAACGATCCGGCTGGAAAAACCTTTGTGCAAATGTTTCCAATTTGAGTGAAGCCAGTCGATTGAATAAAATTCTTGCGAGATCCAAGGATTTCCAAGTTGGCGAAATTCGCAAGCCAAATGGCGACTACACTTCTTCTGATGAAGAATCGTTAGAGCACTTATTTGATACGCACTTCCCTGGATGTGTCGATATAACATCTTCGGATGATCCTGATGACTTTTCATGTAGCTATGGGTCTTGGGCTCAAGCACGTAGAATCATAACTACTGAATCGATTCAATGGGCACTTAACAGTTTTGCTCCCTACAAATCTCCAGGGGAGAATGGGATTTATCCCGTTCTACTTCAGAGAGGTTTTGAACATATCAAACATGTTTTGAAAAAGCTTTTAGTATGCAGTTTTGCAACTGGGTATATTCCCATATCCTGGCGGGATGTCACTGTAAAGTTTATCCCAAAAGGAGGACGTGCTTCGTATGAAGAAGCAAAGAGTTTTAGACCCATCAGTCTGACCTCATTTCTTCTGAAATGCTTAGAACGTATTATCGATCATCACATTCTTGATGACTGTTTGGCAAACATGCCTCTTCATGTTAATCAACATGCTTACCAATCAGGAAAGTCCACCGTGACTCTTGTACACAAGGTTGTGTACGATATCGAGAAAGCATTCGCTCAAAAGCAATCGTGCTTGGGTGCTTTCTTAGATATTGAAGGTGCTTTCGACAACGTGTCTTTCGATGCAATATTGGAAGCCGCACGTTGTCATGGGCTACCTAATATTATTACCAAATGGATTCACCAGATACTTAAAAACCGACATCTCTACTCGACATTACGTCAAGCAGCGATTAGGAAATTAAGTGTCTGCGGATGCCCTCAAGGGGGAGTATTATCTCCACTTTTGTGGAATCTCGTTGCAGATACGCTATTGAGGTTACTCAATAATGGTGGTTTTCCTACCTATGGATTTGCCGACGACTATCTTACATTGATAGTGGGTTTGTGCATTACTACCTTATTCGACCTGATGCAAAATGCTCTCAGGTAGTTGAAAGTTGGTGTCGCCAATATGGCCTTTCGGTCAATCCGAATAAAACATCTATTGTTCTTTTCACGGAAAAACGTAATCGTAATGGTATTCGTCCATTACATCTTTTTGGTTCTGAAATCAATGTAACTGATCAAGTAAAGTATGTGGGTCTAATTTTGAATTCAAAGCTTTCCTGGACTCCTAACATTGAGTTCAGAATCAAAAAGGAGTGTATGGCTTTCGGCCAATGCCGACGAACCTTTGGTAAAACTTGGGGTCTTAAACCCAAATATATCAAATGGATTTACATAACAGTTGTACGACCAATTTTGGCTTATGGATGCCTTGTGTGGTGGCAAAAGGAGGAAGTGAGGACAATTTAGTCTAAATTAGGCCATCTTCAAAGGATGTGCCTAATGGCAATGACTGGTGCGTTCTCTTCAACTCCCACGGCTGCTCTCGAAGTTCTCTTCGACGTGGCCCCACTACACATACATCTCAAACAAGAAGCATTTTCTTGTACTTACCGACTATGGGTACTCGGTTTTATGGAAGAGAATCCTGTAAACCGCTAGGGTTGTTACCGCTTATGGTTAATTGGGACAAAATTGTCCTTGCTCCAAGTGATCTCACACACGTTAGTAGTTTTCCTTATAGGACATTTTCAACACAATTCCCCTCGCGGGATGAGTGGACATCTGGCTATTTGGAGAGAAGTATGTCGGACAGCATTGTTTGTTACACTGACGGCTCCCTCCTCGAAGGTAGAGCAGGTGCAGGCGTCTATTCGCGTGAGCTGAGATTGAACAGTCACACTCACTGGGTACACACTGCACTGTCTTTCAAGCGGAAATATTTGCCATCATGTGTGGAGTGCAATCTGCACTGCAGCAACGCATTATGGGCAAAGTAATATACTTCTGTTCAGATAGCCAAGCAGCTATTAAAGCTCTCGCCTCGGCCAACTCAAGGTCGAAGTTAGTAATCGCATGTCGAACTCAAATTGAGGAACTGAATTCAGTAAATACTTTACACCTTATATGGGTACCTGGCCATTCTTCCATAGCTGGAAACGAATTGGCTGATGAGTTAGCTCGTAATGGAGCATCGCATGACTTTATTGGTCCTGAGCCAGCTATTCCAACATCCAAGTGTTGGGTGAAGCTTTTGATCAACTCTTGGGCTGTCACTCAGCACAAATGGCATTGGAGTAGTCTGGATTCATGTCATCAAACAAAATTGTACATCCGGGAGCCATCTCCGGTAGTAGCAAGCTATTTAGCTAATCTGTCTAAACCAAGGAATGTAAAATAACAACATTGCCAATGACAACGACATTATCCTCTCTTGTAAATGTTGGGACAAACTCAACTCGCAATAAGCGTTTGTCCCAAACTGCAACAGAATAGGACAATTATCGCCTGCCACGCATTTTGAGAAGTAGTCGGTTTCCGATGATGTTTTTGGTTAAATTAGTATCAGTTATCATAGATTAGACATAAACTTAACCATCTGTTGACATGATTTGCGTTTTACTTCTAAAATAAACAAGTTATCGCAGTTTGAAAAGTTCACAACAATTACCTCTCCATGTTTGTTGCAAATAAAATGGAACGCACCAATGTCTTTATCCTCTGCAGATGGGGATAAAGAGTTATCGCTATTCTCTTTTGTCGCTTGTTTTTTGCATTTTTCAGCGACAATTACATTCCTTGGTCTAAACAGAATTGCAGTGTCTTAGTCAAGGCCTTGACAGGTCACTGCCGACTGAACTATCACATGGCAAATATTCAACGCGTTGAATCATCTGTTTGTAATAGTTGTGAATCCGATTATGGAACTTCTTATCATCTAATATGTAACTGCCCAGTCTATGCACAATTACGCTTCCAAATATTTGGTAAACACTTACTTAGTGAAATTGACAAAAGAAACCTGAACCTTCAGAGCATTTTGTTGTTCATAACCCGTTGTGGTAAGGAGCTATAAGCTCTTGTACGCTTATGCGTTGTATGCCCTCTTCAAGGGCCCTTTTCCAAACATTCCCTTTGTTCTCCCATCCACATTCCTTTCCTTTTTGTTCACTTCCTTTTCCGTCAGGTGTGTGATGAAAAAGGCTGTGAAGGCGATGGCACAAATCTCCCAAATTGAGGTGAACGTGCCCCTGGAGCCGACGTTCTGATACCTGATACCTGATACGATTCAGTGAAACGGAATGAATTATGGCAAATTATGCTTGAACATGGTTTTCCGGCGAAACTGATACGGCTGATTCGTATAACGTTGGACGGATCGAAATCAAGTGTAAGGGTTGCAGATGAAATATCGCCGTCATTTGTTACCTTAGATGGACTAAAGCAGGGTGATGCACTCTCGAACCTACTGTTCAATATAGCGCTCGAGGGAGCGATTAGGAGAGCTGGTGTGCAAAGAAGCGGTACCATTATCACAAAATCGCATATGCTCCTGGGATTTGCGGACGATATCGATATCATCGGAATTGATCGCCGTGCCGTGGAAGAGGCTTTTGCGCCTTTTAAGAGTGAGACAGCGAGGATTGGACTCACGATCAATAACAGCAAAAAGAAGTACATGGTCGCTGGCAATCAACGTGGGTTCATTAGTGGTGGTGGTAGCGAAATAGTGCTGGATGGTGAAAATTTTGAAGTGGTAGAAGAATTCCCTAGTAGCACAGTTTGGGCTGATTTTGTTGCTGCAACCCATATGGGACCCAATTTGGTCGTATAGGAGTTTCAGAAACGAATCTACAACATATGTGCTACTTGGGTTTGTGTATCTTGGAACATTAGTGACGTGCGATAATGATGTTACCCGCGAGGTGAAAAGGCGTATTGCAGCTGCAAATAGGGCTTATTACGGACTTCGTAACCAGCTTAAGTCCCGTAGTCTGCAAACGAAAACAAAACTCGCGCTGTATACTACTCTGATTCTTCCGGTGGCTTTATACGGCCATGAGACATGGACGTTAAAGGAGGCTGATCGGAGAGCTCTCGGAGTGTTTGAGCGTAAGGTGCTGCGGACAATACTCGGCGGTAAACAGGAGAATGGTATCTGGCGGCGTCGCATGAATCACGAATTGTACCAGGTGTATAAAGGGCTGGATATTATTAAGCTTATACAACACGGCAGACTACGGTGGGCTGGTCACGTTGTTCGTATGCCGGAAGAACGTCAAGCGAAGATAATATTCAGTAGAGAATCCGGAAGAGGCCGCAGGTTTCGTGGAAGGCCGCGTACACGATGGCTTTTTGCAGTTGAAGAGGACCTGAGGGCGCTCAATGTTCAGGGCGACTGGAAGCGATTGGCCCAGGATCGAGTCCAGTGGAGAAGGATACTCCATTCGGCGTAGGTTCATCGAAGAGCTGTAGCCCATCAAAGCAAAGCAAGGTGATGAGTTATCCGATGTCCTAACACGAGCATGTGACGTGACAATGCCCAGGAGAGCTATGCCAACCGGCAACCGCAAACCGGTGCACTGGTGGACGAGCACGATAGCTGATCTTCACAGAACCTGTCTTAGAGCCAAAACAAGGTTGCGACGTGCTAGAACCGAAGCGGACAGGCTAGAAAGAAGCCGGGTGTTCCAAACAGCATGCAGAGCTCTGAACTATGAAATCAAATGTAGTAAGAGAGCCTGCTTTGAAGAGCTTTGTAGGATGGCCAATAATACTCCATGGGGGAATGCATACAGGGTAGTGATGGCTAGGACCAACAGCACACCTCCTGAGAAATCCCCGGATATGTTAGCCAGGATCGTTGGAGGTTTGTTGACTCATTGGACTGGCCCGCCACACCGTACGACAGTGAACCGTACAACAGTGATCGTAGTACCGCTAGTGACTAACGATGAGCTTATCGCCGTTGCAAGAAAACTTAAGCAAAACAAGGCACCAGGGTCGGATTGTATTTCTAACCTGGTCCTTAAGCACGCGATTCTTGCCGTTCCAGATATGTTCAGGAGCTGTCTCCAATGTTGCTTGGACGAAGGAAACTTCCCAGATCGTTGGAAACGGCAGAAGTTTGTGCTATTGCCTAAGCCTGGGATACAGCCGGCACACAGACCAATTTTCCTACTCAACACAACTGGTAAGTTGTTAGAGAGGGTGGTCCTGAATAGATTGACGAACTATTCGAAGTGTTCTGGTGGTTTATCAAGCAACCAGTATGGGTTTCGTTAAAGCCGTTCTACCATCGAAGCAATTCGGTCGGTAACGGAAACGGCTAAGATAGCGCGTGATTTGAATAGGAGAGGTATTAGGTACTGTGCATTGAGTACACTAGATGTAAAAAATGCATTTTATAACGCTAGCTGGGCAGCTATAGCTGATTCCCTGCATCGCATGAGAGTCCTGGATTATCTGTGCAGGATTCTGAAAAGCTATTTTGTCAGTCGATATCGTTAGTCGACACATTGATATTGTTAGTCGACACAGAAGCTCGTCAGCAGTCGATTGAAGTGCCATCAGGTGTTCCACAGGGATCGATCCTCGGACTGGTTCTGTGGAATATCATGTATGACGGAGCATTACGTTGAAATCATGGCTGGTGTGAAAATAGAAGGCTTTGCGGATGATGCAATGCTAGAGGTCACAGGTGACACCCTAGACGAAGTTGAATTGAAAGCTTCGTACGCGATTAGCAGAGTCGAAGAATGGCTCAACTCAAGGAGGTTGACGTTAGCACATCACAAGACTGAGATTGTTGTGATGCATAACCACCATGGGTTGCAGCAAGCGAGGATAAACGTAGGGACCTGCACAGTAAACTTCGTGAGGTCATTAAAGCATCTGTGCATGATGATCGACGATAAGCCCAATTTTAGGAGCCACGTCGATTATGTATGCCAAAGGGCTTCATTGGTAATAAAATCTTCATCGCGAATGATGCCCAACGGATTGGCGGTGCAAAGTCAGGTGCGTAGCTTTTAGCGGGTGTAGCATTGTCTATTATCCGATACGGTGTACCAGCATGGTCCAAAGCACTAGAGGCCGGGTGCAATGCTAGAGTGCACCGGCTGATGTGTCTGCGGGTTGCAAGCGCATACCGCACCATATTTTATGAGGCGGTGTGCGTCATTGCTGGGATGATGCCGATAGACATACTTCTGGAGAAAGATGTGGAGTGCTTCAACGACAGGGACTCGGTACAAGTGCGACGTGTCAAGACAGCAGCTTCATTGCTCAAATGGCAAAGAGCATGGGACACTGCAGTCAAAGGTCGTTGGACCCACAGACTGATTCTGGAGGTAGCGTATTGAATTAGTAGGAAGCATGGTCAGGTCAACTTCCACCTATTACAGGTGTTGTCTGAACATGGTTGCTTTAAAAAATTCCTGCATAGGTTCGGGTTCGCAGATTCTGCGGAGTGCTTAAATTTACTTATTTATTTATTTATTTATTCATCAGCGTCTTAACGGATTATGTGGAAACTACAGCGCTAGTGGCGTCTTGAACAAAACCAGCAGCTGCAGTACAGGCAAGCTGTGATGCAGGGAACAACATGCTCACTCGAACAACAAAAACGTCACGGGTGGTCTGCGGGTACCTCCGTATGTAGATATAGAGGTCATCACATTTCATTCAGTCACATGGTCTCCCCCCTCGCCAGCGCCCAATCACTGAGTGTCACAATCAGAATAATGTATAATTCAACCTCGCCATATCAACTGTCATACAAACCTGAAACCAGTCCAAAACATCGGACGACACCCAAAATATGTAACATAATCGAATGTACGTTGGGGAGCAAAATCATTTTTGAACTACCCTAATTATTAGTTTGCTTTCACCGATAGGAAGGTGTTTACTTTCGCTCCACGATCAATTTTTAATAGTTTTTTTCAGGCAAAAATAGCAGTTTATATTAGGTTTTGCTTCAAACAAGTGACTGATTTCTAAAAGTGATGTTTAATTTGCATTCAACATTTCGGGCTGATGCGGAGAAGTGTGTAAAAACTTGATTTTTTTCAATGTCCTTTGAAGTGAAGAAGTGAAGAAGTGAAATGCAGTGACAAACCCACCAAATCGCGAACAGCTATTACCTAAATTGGCACGAAACTGCTGATTTATGATATAATTCGTGGCCGAAATACATAGGATTCTTTGAAAAAACATATTATTTATCACGGGAAGCAAATAAATATTAAGTTAATAATTTGAATATTAAACTTGTGTTCGATGCTGTTCGATGCATTCGAATGTTGGTAGGAGAGGAGTGTGGGGTTGACCCGTGGAAGGTCCGGTGCCATATGGGCTGCCATTCTGGTACTCTTCCAAATATGTCCTTAACGCTCCTGACCGTTTATCATCTTTGTATGTTTCAATCTGCATTTGTGCATTCAATTTTTCTCAAGATTCCAAGAAGATGCAATAACCAGCATTTTTATACATTTTTTGAGCCGGTGATTTCTGGGAATTCCCGTGTAATTAACACTATCAAGGTTGCCATTAGTCAATTCTCAAAATGCTGATATTGCTTTTTTGACACCACAACTAAACCGGTTTTTCTCGCAAAACCGTTAAGATGCACACCTCGTAGTCAAAAACGTTCGATTCTATATCACTCACCCTGTTGAACGGAACTTTTCGCAACCAACAGAACTAGAAATCCTGACAAAAACGCCCGAAGAATCATGCCGACCGCGACAGACCACTTTAATTCCAGTTAAGAAAATAGCTCCCCAGTTGTTAAAGCACGAAGTCAGAATGACAAGAAAGATGGGACTAAACTGAAATCTGAGCTCAAACTAAGAGTGCGCCGGACACATTCGAGTGATTTGTTCGCGTTGTTGATAATCCGGTCCGCCAATCAGCATGTGTTGCGAATTCACACTATCGCACCCCGTACACGGTGTGGCTGATCAGTCGTTGGCTTTGAGCTTAATTGAGGTATGCGTGCATGCAGACACAAAGCAGGTTTCCTCTTATAGGTGTTGAGTGGTACGCCACTCGATGGATGCTGCAACTGACTACTGTAGACTGAGCAGACCGATGACGACAAAGGCGGTAATCGGCGCTTTTCTACCGGGTAGGGTCTGAGGTTGCGATTGCGATAACGTTATGGATGGGAAATCGGACTTCTACGTGATCTGGTCGAGGGGAGTTTTCGTTCGCCAAACGTGTTAGTGCTTTCACAATGCATCATCAATGACGTACTTGGGCGAAATCCGTCAATTAATGAATGAAGCAGTCAGTGCTGTACACTTGCGGGTGTTTTGACTAGTGAGGGTAAGTTTAGCTGAACGAATATTCGAAGAATCAATCAATGGGCTATGCACTTCTTAGACAGGTTTGATGGGGAAGATAGGTTTTCCTAACGGTTTTCGAATGAATTGCTGAGAAACCATAAATAAATAAGATAGTGAGAAGCAAAACAAGTGTAATGAAATAAATGAATATTTCTATGGACATCATGATTCTCCATACGAAGGTTCAACCTTAGTTAAAAAGTTTATAAGAAATTAAGAAATAACCAGCCTGTGCATATTTTAGCCGAAATAATATCTTTCACAGTGAAAAGAAAAAAATCAATTCCAAACAGCATATAAATCATCGCCCTCCCTTGGAAAAATAGAGCATGCGGAAATTAACTTTCCGAAGTGTGTATTAGATGAAAAGAAGTCCACACCACCAGCCAAGAAAAAAAATTATCCTAAAAAATGGAAGTCATAAATTTACCAACCCTTTCGCCTCCCTTTTCGCGCGCGCGTTTATTATAATTCCTTTTCGAAACTTTTTTTCATTCTCTCCATTCATCGCCACTGTTTGCAATCATAAATCTTTACCACAATCACAATGAACACACAGTTTTTTTTTCCAGAGCTTTGCCTAAAATTTGTTATCAATTTTACAGAATTAGAACAGAACAGAAATTTGTTCCCACACAGCGCAAATGAAGCGGCGAATGTTGTTTTTTTCTTCTGCTGCGTTACAGTGGGAGTTATTTTCTTAACAACTGGCGTAATTTATGGTGCTCCCATTGAAGGGGGAAAAGTTTTTCAATTTCGGTAATTAAGATCTATTTAAACCCGAGCAGATGTAAATGAAGATAGAGTGTGATCCAGGCAGAACGGAAAAAATATAATATTCACTGTTTTGCGTACTGCTAAAACGTTCAAATAATTATGTCTACGCTGGTAGCCTCAATGTAAAACGTATAAATCGGTTGCGATGATTTCACGCAAAAACTGTTGTGTTGTAAAATGTTTTGACGCGTAAAACTTTTGCGTGGTAAAATGTATGGCTGAATCATGTGGTATCTGGACAATACCAGAGATTGTAGGTGATTCCCGTTCTCACAATGGCAATACTTCACACACGTGTAATAACGACTTGTCATCTTAATTAAATTGCACCTATCCTTTTCTTGTTACTCCCATGACTGTAGTTCCCCGGATAAATTGCTTTGTCCCACTTAAGTTATTCTGCTTTGCTACCTACAGAAGGGTGATTGAAGCGGAACTGGTGAATGAACCATAAGCATATGCGGTATTTCGAAAAATTTCGTTCCGGGTGGTTCGAAACGAAATTCCGCGGAATTTCGCGGAATTTGAGCATGGCGAAATCTCATTTCTTGATTTCGTTTCGTTAAATTGCAAAAATTTCGCTAGAAAAAAACTAGCTCCTAACGAAATTTAACGGAATTCCGCGGAATTTCGAAACAAATTTAAACATAAACCACTCTTTATATTATCAAAAAATTTGGCTGCGCCGCTGAACAAAATCGTTAAGAAAAAAAATTATTTTAAGGTCTTTTTAGTGGAATGTATTCAACCGTCTAAGACGAGTTTAGCACTCTCCATTTTATTAAATTAAATTAATTTATTTATTAATATCAATTTTACTGCAGTTTATTTCTTTATTGATGTTTTCTTCACAGAAATTGTATTTCCAGTGGTTCAGTTACTTATGGTTTGGGAAGCTAATCAATAAAATATTTAACATAATCTCGACTTCATATCAAATTTGAAAGAATGTTCATATTACACGTTCCAAGGCGCTTACACTGTTCGTGATATTTGGTTTAATCGATGGCTAATTGGACCTGAGCTGACCTTCCATTTCGCCCAAAGGTCTTCTTATCGGTTCTGTTAAAAGACCCATCATTACTAAGATTTGGATTAGTGCGTTCTGAGCGAAACGATATCGCTTTAGTTGAACCAGTTTTCGGATTCGTACAGAAACACCTTGCTAAAGGTTACCAGAGCCCGTAGTCAAATTCCGCCACAAATCGCAGTGCTTCTGGTGACCCCTGAGACACACAAAATTTCAAAGCTTTTCAACATTTCATTAAATTATGTGTTTTCTGTTCAGCAAAGCATATTTTCTAGTAATGTCATAATTATAAAAATAAACAAAACATCGCAAATATAGCATTAGTTGCTTTGATCACTAGCCTGGAAAATATTTATTGTAGGCTCTTTGGATTTTCCAGGGCTCCATTTTTTCTCGCAATGCGTAATACAATCGATCTTGTAGATGCTGATCACGTCAGCTAGTGTGGGAGAAAGCGAAGTGATAAAATTTATGTCTGCATCGAAGAGCACAAAAATATTTAGTGCGGAATCGATCGTATTGTAGAAGCTTATTAAACGAAGAACATTGATCTTGCGTTGGATTGATTTGAAACACAGTTTTCGTCTTCTTGTTTTCAAAATAACTTCGTTTACAATAAATATTTAGTCGGTTACCAAGGGGCTTAACATGAATTACCTTCTCTTTTAACCAACGATTCCTTTCCCGTAGCGCTCACGGAGATGCAGAGCATTCCTCGGTCTTTTATAACAATGAGGGTTAAATAAATGTTTCTTTCCTAATCCTAAATTGACTGTAAGGACGTGACCAGCATCGTTATTGGTCATGAATTGGAAACTACGCAGCAAGTATACAATAAGAATAACTTTGTTGTATCCTAAGAATATTATTTAATTGGTGAGCTGTGCATACTGCATATTTGCTGTTTCTCGCCCAATCACGATTAGCAACTACGATGTGTACAGTTAATCAAGTTAAGCTCTTCTTTGACTATTTGCATAATATGCAAGGAACATTGAAGATTTGGGGCATTTCTAGATATTCGCATGGAATCTACAAAAAAATCCAGAACGGGTTGAATGATCATTATAATTGCTGAAAGTGTTTTACTTATGATTGCTTTCAGCCAGAGCTTGAAATATTCATCTTTGATGAAGCAACTTCGGTCCGAATTTTGACAAACATCGCATGAATATTCAAAACATAGAATGACATAGTCAGAAGACTACTCCACGAACTCGTTCATTCGACTGTCACTGAGTGTGTTTACTGTGTGCAGAAAAAAACATAATTAGCATTGTTTATGTTGATGTTTGCCGTTTAAAGTGCCTCGCGGATGAAAATCGGATTCAGTCCTGTGTGATAAATCACTTTACTCATTTGAAACGTGTTCAGATTTCATATAATTTGTCAATTTGTAAAATGTGCATAAATATTTAATGACTAATATTCAACTGAATATTGACTGTCCAGAGTCAACTATGAATGTGTCGGAAGTGAACTGACAAGTGAAGAAGAATGGACTTCATCAAAAAATTTCGATTATTTTACACTCTGCTTTCAGCTCATTCTGACCATAACAGCTGTTCTCATATGCCAAGGACACACAGACAATAGCTCAGTTCGTCGAGCGGATTGTATATAAGACTATGGGTCTGTGAAATTCAATCTGAAGTACATATTTATGTGCATTTTAGAAAAGTGCACAGGATTCTTCTAGTGTAAAAAAAATCCCATGCAAAATTTGTGCAAAGTTGCTCAATTTTGCATGATTCGCCGAGAAATCATAAAACTTTTTTTACACGGATTTTAGAATTTTGAACTGAAAACTCATTTATACGGAACGCATCCCCCGTGTTAAAAAAGAATCGGGTGTATGCTATATAAGTAGACAAATATTAAGAAGGAATAAGTTTTGGCTCAACCGTCTAAGACGAGTAAGTAACCTCCATTTAATTCCACCAATTATTTCGATATCTTTGCAGATACGTATTTCGACCACAACTGTGTGGTCGTCTTCAGTGTCTCGTACTTGACTCGACGATACACTAAAGACGACCACACAGTTGTAGTCGAAATACGTATCTGCAAAGATATCGAAATAATTGGTGGAATTAAATGGAGGTTACTTAACTCGTCTTAGACGGTTGAATACATTCCAATAAAAAGAGCTTAAAATATTTTTTCTGAAGTTTTGGCTGTTACGCCCTTTTCAAATTTTCATTCTCAATCTGTGTATGCGCCTGGCAGATGTGGATACATAATTGAGTATCCCACTAAATAAAAAAAATTAAGCATTCATTTTATAATTTTGACTTAGCTCAATACTATAAAACCACACCGACAAGACAATATGAAGTATGCTTCAGCATAATTACATTATTCTTAGGTGAACTAAGGTTTTAAACTAAATTTGAATCCGTATATGGAAAATTCCACAATTTCTATATTTTTTTATTCATTTCATTTATTCAGACTAAGGCCGAAGTGGCCTGTGCGGTATATAAGAGTCTTCTCCATTCGGCTCGGTCCATGGCTACACGTCGCCAACCACGCAGTCTACGAAAGGTCCGCAAGTCATCTTCCACCTGATCGATCCACCTTGCCCGCTGCGCACCTCGCCTTCTTGTGCCCGTCGGATCGTTGTCGAGAACCATTTTCACCGGGTTACTGTCCGACATTCTGGCTACGTGCCCGGCCCACCGCAGTCGTCCGATTTTCGCGGTGTGAACGATGGCTGGTTCTCCCAACAGCTGATGCAACTCGTGGTTCATTCGCCTCCTCCACGTACCGTCCGCCATCTGCACCCCACCATAGATGGTACGCAGCACTTTCCTTTCGAAAACTCCAAGTGCGCGTTGGTCCTCCACGAGCATCGTCCAGGTCTCGTGTCCGTAGAGGACTACCGGCCTAATGAGCGTTTTGTAGATTGTCAGTTTGGTACGGCAGCGAACTCTATTCGATCGGAGCGTCTTGCGGAGTCCAAAGTACGTACGATTTCCAGCCACTATGCGTCTACGAATTTCTCTGCTGGTGTCATTTTCGGCAGTCACCAGTGAGCCCAAGTACACAAATTCTTCTACCACCTCGATTTCGTCACCACCGATGCAAACTCGTGGTGGGTGGCTCACATTGTCGTCTCTTGAACCTCTTCCTATCATGTACTTTGTCTTCGACGTGTTGATGACTAGTCCGATCCGCTTAGCTTCCCTCTTCAGTCTGATGTAGGCTTCCTCCATCTTCTCAAAGTTACGTGCCATAATATCTATATCTATGTTGCGAAGGGCAGCCATGGACCGAGCTGAATGGAGAAGACTTTTATATGCAGCACAGATATGTTGCGAAACGATTCGATGCTTGCAAGTTAAGTTATTAAGACGATATCAAATACGGGATTTGTGGCGCCAGACCAGACCGGGGGCCGCCGATGTTCTGAATTGCGCTATAGTAAATAATGACAAATAATTTTCAATTTCAAATTCAATGCCTCAAAGTGATTCAGATTGAATGTTTTATCAGACAATTCCCTCGGAAACTACATCCGTAATCCACTGTTGACTAATTTCCGGAAGGCCTTTTTCCGTCAACAACTAATACAGCTATCAGAACGTCGGCTCAGGAAGAATGTTTTGGAGATTTGTGTCATCGCCTTCACATTTATAGAAAAAATAGAAAGGAGCAGGAAATGCAAATGGAAAGAAGATTGGGGAAGACTCCCTAGATGAGGATGTCAATATGCCAAAGGCGAAACACAGAGTAGACTGTAAAAACGCGTGCCTTCAATCCATATAGGCTATATAGTTTTGCTCGCGACTAATAAATCCAAACTGTTCTCAAATAATAGATACTCATTACGATCCAATTTTATTCAGTGACATTCCCGATTCCATTAAACTAGAAAGCTATATGAGTTCTATAGCAAAGCAAAGCCTTCGAATATTCGATGAGCATTAATAATTTGAATTTGATCTTTTCTCTGTATAACATTTTAGTAGAACTTTAGGCGAGGATGAGTATTTGATATGATGGCACTCATATAATGGCTTGCTAAATATCAGCTACCCAAATAAACCTGTGTCAACAAACTATCGATAGACACAGAAATTCATATATCTGGATCCGAAATGGTCTGGAGTTGTTTTTTATACGACTTGGTCCAATCGCTATTCCTACCTTCTACCAAATTCACTCTAAAGTTGAGTATTACAAAGTTGAATATTAAGTTAATTTGACTTCTACAGTAGTTCTTTCAAGGCACCGATCAAGCCACTCACTCTAGAGATTGATTTTTTTCATCAATAGGTCTAATGGCGAATCAGAAGATCATTCAATCCACTGCAAACCAGGATTTTTCTTGATACGACTAGGCCCAATAACGATCCAACCACCGACCGGCATACTTGAGTTCGTGAATTCCAACTAGCAAGTATGGATTTTTTGTCGTTATTTCACGCACTACTGGATCTAATTTTTTTTATTATTATTTGCGAAGGTTTATTTAGTCCTTCAGTTAATCGTTTAAATTTCTTAAAGGTTTCGCCAAGGGCGCTGGGAGTTCACGCTAGGGCTCTGAAAATTAACTGTTAGGGAAAATATTCGATTTGGTGGGTCGTGGTCCCATCGTGCTCCAGGTCAACTCCGCCACTGCCTGAAGGAGCACAACATGTTGGCTTCCGGAAAACTTGTAGTAACTAACAGTGCATAACAGAGACCCATCTGGGCGCAAGTCGTATCCGTACCTGCGAGAGCATCTTAAAGGTGTCAAGGTATTCGGGCGTACGTCCGAGTTTCTTAGTTGTCGACCAATCGTGACTAAGCAGAACGGTAGGGCAAAACAACACCTCCTGAATCGAAATCCGTGCACTGTAGTCGGTTGTCGAATCAAAAAAATTAAGGTCACTCCTGACAGAATCTAAGTTTCAAAGTGCTCGCGTTTTCAGGGGCACACTACTCGATACGGAGGCGGCGGACAACTGTCATTTTTGTTGATTCAGCTTTGCTGGGTCGCAGCATGCGTGAAAAAAATAAAAATGACAGTTGTGCGTTGCTTCCGTATCGAGTGGTGTGCACCGAAAACGCGAGCACTTTGAAACTTGGATTCTGTCAGGAGTTACCTTAAGGCTCTATAAACCGTAATCAATTTGATGATGAAGATGATTTTGTTCTCATTCGCACTAATACTAATGCAATTCTAGCCAAAATTCAATATTTCACTGCTATTCATCAACTTACCTCTGTCAACGTATATTCATGGTATTTTCATATGAATTTTTCACTCAACTAGCTAATTAATTATTAATTATTTGACTGAAAAGCGCATAAAACTGCTTTTTTCCTAAACAAATTTTCTTATACTAATTGTACACACACCAACTCCGAACGATCGAAACACACCCATACACTTATTTTGAACATGCACTCAGTTTTTCACTTGTTCTTTTCTCACCGTTTTCTTGATTTTATCACAACTAAACATAATTCACTACCTAACTTTCACTTTTGTCTTTGATGTTGAACACCAATTTCTTCACTTCATTTCGAAAAACCAACGAAAACTGCTTTAAAAAAATTGAAGTGAGAGACAAATTTGACGGCCGTATTGTGAATGTTGTAAAATTCGGAACACCCAAATTCACTATCGCATTAGGTGAAATAGTGCGCTCAAAATCTCGGGAAAGCAACTTAGAAATATCAAAACAATACATCGAATATGCTAGTCGACACGCAAACAACTTTATGCAAAGAAAAGAATCATCATTTCATCGTTGCCAGATTTATTTAATCAAATAATTATTGCGGTTTGTCGAATTAATCAAATCAACCAGAAAAAAAGAAAAGATTATGCAAGCTTCTGTTGGCAGGGTGGAGAATGGTTGACATTTAATTTAACCGTACCATTCATCCTACCATGCAGTAAAAAAAACAAAACTACGGCAGCCGAGCAGCCTCGACCAAGCAGACGACAGCGCATACTTTTACTATTTCTCCCCCCACAATCAATGTTTTCGTAGAATAATTTCTCAACGTATAATCAGTTTTGGTGGCAAATATACATTTCATTATTTCTTACTCATTTTACAGATTAGAACTAATAAATCAGTATCTGTGGCTAGCACTCTTTCAAGGCTGTGTGCCACAGCCTAATTCAACTCGATTCTGTTCTATTTGCACTGCGCACAAGAAAGTGTGGATGGATGGCACGAGACTCACGCAGCAGCAAACAAACAGTCTGCGGATGAAGAATAAAAAAGACTTAATTTCGTCTTACATTAATTTGGGAAACAGTCTCAGTGTGCTCGATGCACGAAATTTTACCGGATAAAATGTAAATATTCGGAGAATCAAAGTGTTTTACTGTACTTTCCCCCAGAGTGTATGTAATTAAGAGTGGCGACACTGTCAGAATTAGAACAAAATTCATCTGTCATTCCTATACAAAATCGTGTTCCAAACGAGCAGGAGACCTGTCAAATGCGGCACATGTCGCCACTCTTAATTACATACACTCTGCTTTCCCCAACACTTGTATGTTGAAAACCCAGTGGTGTATGAAGAATTTTAAAATAAGTTTTCATATAAAAAATATTTCATGAATGCTCAAAAGTAAACATTTTGTTGCATCTGGCAACATTATGTAGCAGCTGACAAGCTTTTACCACCCCATTTCCACCCACCTCAAATTTTCGTCACTTTTTCGTACTAATTGCCTCACCAATACTAACAAGCAATAACGTCATTAATTTTCAAAACAGAGTTATGGAGCCTTGAGCCTTAAATCCGTACAGGTAATTTTTTACTTATTTCTAAAATGAAGCAAACTTATCATCTAGACTACCATAATAAACAGGGCAAAAGGATTAAAACACAATAACTTTTGGTACAATTGTAGTCATAATGCTAAAAAATGGCACATAACAATCTGCGTTTACTGGATGGCGATTTGTTTTTGATTTGTGATGTTTCAATTTCAAACCACTATTTTCAAAGGTCAAATGCCTTACTGTCAAGTATTTAAACAAGATAAATAATTTTAAATTAATTACCTTAAGCCCCTTGATGTTAACTGAACGGATTTCGGCCCCTAACGATAATAGTTTGCCGATTCAATATCACATTCGACGAGATGGGTGTAGGTAAATGTTAGAACGATTCTTAGCAAGGCTACTACTTATTTACATTGCATACATTCTACTCACTTATATCATCATCCCAAAACACTATTCGATGCGGCTCTTCTGAATAATACTTGGCCCACTTGTTAAAACTACTTATCCTCTCAATAAACGGTTCCGTCTGGGGGTAAACTTCAGTAGGAAACCGAAACCTGTTATTCGATAACGGCGCCCATGAATGACACACAACAATGAAAACAATCACCAAATGAACAACTATTCCGAATGCCATCATTCCCGGCTTGAACACTGTGTTGCACGGCCACATTTAATAAAATTCCACTCGAACTATTTCCCAAAACAGCCTAATCCGATTCCGATGTGTGACCGCCACCTTGTCTCGCTAAAATCGCAAACATCCGCTAATTTGGATTTTCGGTCACCGAATTCCGCCC
This sequence comes from Armigeres subalbatus, assembly GCF_024139115.2. Taxonomy (NCBI): domain Eukaryota; kingdom Metazoa; phylum Arthropoda; class Insecta; order Diptera; family Culicidae; genus Armigeres; species Armigeres subalbatus. The sequence goes on from NC_085139.1 coordinate 123,634,844, forward strand.
AACAATAATGACGCGAGAACCTGCTTTGAACGAGGTTTGCCCGGTGACTGACACGGCCGTGTGAAGTTTCACTAATGTGCCGGGCTTTGAGGTAACACCTGTCTAATTCTCCGTTTCCTATCAACGTCCTGCTTTTAACAAGCCTTCGGGTGCTACCTACGATCATCGGTTGGTGGCACTTTTGCCAATGAGTGATTCGATCCATCACGATCAATGAACTGTTCTTGCTGAGATTGTCTTGTCGGGAGTCGTCTCTTATTTGTGTGTCATGTGCTAAAAAGGTGGTTATTGTCTCATGATTAAACGTGGTCGGGCCAAACGGCGGTGGTTTTTAGTCTCCTAACGATGGATGAAAAGCCCATATCAAAAGGATGTTAATTGACGTGAGCACGCTTCTGTTTTGAATTTAGTTTTATTGTTTGCTGCGTGGTAAATCTTTTCTTCCCTTTATGAAACGTTTCTTGAATAGTTATAACAGCAATCAATATGAAGCTAGCGATAATTGTATGGTTCCAGTTTCATAGACTATGGACGATCCTCGGTACTCAGTACGTAATTTTTTGATAACCCCTTTCGTACGTGTTTTAGAACTGCCGTCATAGCAACAAATTCTTCCCTATTAATTAAATTCCTAAGAAGATCTAATGAATATTTGGAATTTTCCTTTTGAATTTGATAAAAATCCAGCCTCATGCCAAAAATTTTTCGAAAACTATTCCGCGGATATGAACAAGGCGCCAGTAATCGAATAAGAGATATGAAAGAAAAGTTTGTATCCGTTTGCAGCGTAAATAAAGCATTCGGACTCGGACATTTTCGATGTATTCATCAATAGTAGAAAAAACCTCTGTATTTGAACGGTTCGATCAGCTCGAAATACCGGTTTTTCGACTCTGCGATCATCTGTCCTCAGTCCTTGCGCCTTTCTGTGATGAATTTCCGAAGAATTTCAGCAGGAATATTGTATGGCTTTATTAAAAATTCCAAAAGAGAATCTGAAATAATTTTTGAAAGAGAAATTCTCATAGGATTTACAAAGGAATGCTTTATAAAATTTTCAAAACTGGCGGTAGATCTGTTTGTACTCATAACAATTGAATTAAATTCTTGGGAAAATATTCTATTTGGTAGGTCACATTTCCTATCGTTTCCAATTAAACTCCGCCAGTGCATAGGAGAGTCGATCAAAGTATCTCGCGATAGTCGCAAGATCATTCTTTTTCGAAAAACTACATATAAATGTCAAATATTCCTGCATACATTATAATTTTACGGAACATTATTTGTTTCATCTAATAGCTGTTCCCAATCATTAAAAACGTGACTCAAAGTTTTGTTTTATGTTCCCCATATTTCGCCATATGGCAATTTATCCTCAATCAATCTCCCAAACAGCAGCACCAATGAAACCGGGAAGATTTTAATTAAAACTCGAATTTAATGAAAATATTTTTGCATAAGCAAACACTAATCAACAAAAGTGTTTTCAATTAGTGACACACAGAGAGGGCGCGTCGCCGAGCGGGAATTCCCCCGCTCGTGGCTTCGACGTATGCCAATGAACAAGTTAGTAAAGAGGCATTATCCACTCATATCGTAGCGAGCGAGCGCATCGTCACGGAATGTTGCTTCTGAGAGCCGGCACAGTCGTTACTTGCGAGTTCGTGGCCTGGAACGGAGCAAATACTTCGCTTCCCCACATACGCTTCTCAACCCCTTCCAATTTGGGCCTGGGACGTCGACAAACTGGAAACAAAGCCAAAAGAGTCTTCATGTTTTAATTGTGATTTATGCCTGCACGTTGGACTATCCGCGCACTCCTGACACGATTTTCTAATCACACATGTACATATCGCTCGGCGGCCGAAGAAAGATTTTTCATGAGGGGTGGATGAGGAAATTAATCAGCATCCACTTAATGGAAGAAAAAAAGTTTCACATGGGACAAGTGCCGTTGAAGCAGTGAATGTATTTATAAATCTATGCATGAGAACGAGGATAAGCAGGATCTACTTGAAGGATTACAACTCGGAGATGCTAAATTTCATTAGAGAAGTGTTTATTGTTTGGAATTACGGAGTCGTAAGGGATCATTCAGAAATGATGTGTATTTTTTTCGAAGAGGGAGGATGCTAAAGATTTTGAAACAGTGTTGTATTTGAAGAAAAATCAAAACCACGTGGCAGAGGAGGGAGGAATTTGGAATGAAATTAAAGACGTCATAATTGAACCGCCCCTATCTGGCCACACATGTCGGTGTCGTATAAGTTTGCGGAAAAGGGAGTGAAGTCAAGCGTGAGAAAAATGGACACTTGCTCTTATTTCTGATTGTGGAAACAACTTTGTATGCTTTAGTAACAATGTTTCACATTTGTTATGTGAAACGCTGGTTTGCTTCTCCTTTTAGGCTTTTTTTGCAAGCTTCTCGTTTATGGGAAATAGCGTATAGGCGATTCTCAACTTGGTGTTTAAATTCCACTTTCACAGCTATTGAATTGAGAGTTTTTGATGCCAGCCAATGCATAGAATTCGTGTATTATGCAAGCACCATGCCAAGTGAAGTCGGGAAACCGAAACAGTTATCGATCCAGCACCTCTGGTTTGATAATATCGGGTCTTACCGACTAAGCTATCTGAGGTTTCATGAGTTTGTAAGTGAAATGGTGGAATAATAAATTATTAAATTATGATGATGCTCAAAACATTTTTCTAAATTACTGTAGAACCGCTCAGAGCATTCTACTTCACAATTGCTGTGAAAATGGAAGGAAACGCGATGCCATTTTCGTGTTGATCAGCCTTGTATTATAACCATAGATATATTATGCTTCTTGAGATTTTATAGTTTTTTTTTATCTTTATTAAAGAAATTTTCAGCCCTAGGCTGGCTCATCTCTTGATTTTATAGTTTTTTGCTATTTCACCTCTGTCTCCCTCGATTGTGCAAAGGTAATTTCCATATTGTGGTACCTGGATTGTGGAAATGCAAAATATTGCATCACCCTATTACCTAATGGGATTTATTACATCAATATACTGATCCAAACTAGATCTTTGCGCCACGCCGCGCCACGCCACTGCCGTCAAAAATGAATCGGCGCACCGCCGTATGAAAATTGACCACGCAGCCGAATATTTTTACCACACCGATGGCATTTTCACTGTTAAGTCTAGATTTATCCAACTCCTATCGGAAATACATATTTTCAGCTAAGTTCATATGAAAATTTAATCATTTGTTTGAGAAACTGCAGAAAGCGAGAAAACCTCAAAAACTGGGGTGGCATTGCGCACCTCGACACGGAACGAGTAAACCACGCAACAAGTCATACGAAAGAGCTGTCGAAAGGAGATGCGCAATGATGCCCCTGTTTTTGATCAAACTGGCATCGAATCTTTTGATTTCTTCGAAACAGATCAATAGTTTTTGGAAAAACTTAACATTCTGTAGTATTCAGCTGAAAAAGGCTAGGCTACTGGAGACCCCAAGCAGTATTAAGGAGTACATTAAACCGTTTGTTTGATAAACTGCATAGTATGTAACATTTTTAACCACCACTATTCTGATTCCTCGAAATACAAAATACAAATGAAATACAAAAAACTTTTTTTTGTTCTGTTGTTCTATGTTTGCACTTTGAAGAGCAAATATGGGGCCATCCAGAAACCACGTGGTCATATTTTTGAAGATTTTCAACCCCCCCTCCCCCATGTGGTCTATCGTGGTCATTTGGCAGACCCCCCTCCCCCCCCCCCTTTTGACCACGTGGTTTTTTCCAAGTACAAAAAATTAAAAAAAAAACTCAATTAACTAAAACATATGGTTAATCCGATCAATTTTGAAGATATGTAGACAATTTCAACTGATTCAAAATCAAACTAAACCCAGCATGGAAATTATAAATGTTCATGAATTCGAATATTTTGATGATGTTATCATGTTGTAATGTGTATCAGGTATTAGGATATCTATAACTCGTAATGTAATTTGTAATGGTTTAGAAATTTTCCAAAATATCCCTATACTTTTAATTTTTTTTTTAATTTTTTGTTGGTGATTTTTTTAAAATAGGTAATTATGAAGTTCATCACTGAATATCCCTATAGATTCCTAACAGTATTTGGGACCTTCCGTAGCTCTGGAGGTACTGGAAATTCTAAAGATATATAAACCTCAGCAAAGAATCTGAACTGAACTCTTACAACAAAAAGTTTATCAGAGAATCACAAAGTTAATATGTAATCTTCGAGATGCAAATTAAACTTCTTACTGGTGTTTCTTTTGAGTTTTCCTGTAGAATTTCCAGTATTGTTTTCAGAATTATCAATTTAGTTTACCTTCCAATATTGATAGGTTTTAGAGCATACAAGTTTTATTCAGACTCTCAAAACTCTCTTCATTACGTCAAGATTCTATGATTCTAATCAGAACCGTAACACAATGTCCTTTATATTCCTTTGCCTGAATTATACAGTTTTGGCTTAAAATGCAAGTTGTAATTTTAAATCTACAGTCTTTAATATCTTTGGGTTCCTTTTGGTATTCTAGAATTTATTTTTATATTTTTGGGCATTTAACTCTTTCAGGACGATGCAAAAAGGATTTAACGTACATATTTAGGGTTTTCCACTTGATCTTGCCAAAACTAGTATTAAAAGAACTGAAAAGTCGTACTTTTTTCGGGTGTCATAGGCCAAACTGCTCTGATTAAAATTCAAGGAAAATTTTATCAATTTCATTGCTTTTTAGTATTTTTTTAATTTTCTTATTTTTTATTGCTCTTTATTGATGTAAAAGAAACCCAGCATTGCACAGTGGGGAAAATGCGACCCAAAAAGGTACCTATTTATTGCGGCTACTTGCTACGCCGGAAAAATACCTTTCCTAAAGGGAAAATCCACGACAAATCGAATGGTGCTATTTTCATGCGCCGGAAATTATGGGAACTGGCAGTTTTACCCCATTTACTCTTTAAAATCATATTTTTTCTATGACAGCTACAATTTAAAGTCGATTGCGGCTAACTATTTCTATGTTTTCCAATGCTAATTAAGTAGAAAATATGAGTGGAATCTATTCCGACCTTAAACCATGACTGGAAGTGGCTGTTTTGCCCCATTTACCCCCGGAATCGTATTTTTTCTATGACAGCTCCAATTTAAAATCAATTGCGGCTGTCTATTTCTATGTTTTCTGATGCTTAGTTAGTAGAAAATACGAATGGTATGAATTCCGGCCTTGAAAAATTACTGGAAGTGGCTATTTTGCCCCATTCACCCACGAAAATCGTAGTTTTCTATGACAACTACAATTTGAAATCGATTTCGGCTAACTATTTATATGTTTGCTGATGCTTAGTCAGTAGAAAATACGAAGGATATCTATTCCGACCTTATACCATAACTGGAAGTGGCCGTTTTGCCCCTGTTACCCCTGAAATCGTATTTTTCTATGAAAGCTACAATTTAAAATGAATTGCGGCTGACTATTTCCATGTTTTCTGATGCGTATTTAGTAGAAAATACGAATGGTCTAAATTGTATATAATCCAGCCTTGGACTGTCACTAGCAATGGCTATTTTGCCCCCTTGTCCTCTAAAAGTCAATTTATCATATGATCGCTAAGACTTAAAATCGATTTTGGCTAATTATTTCTATGATTCTTAATTCAAATTCAGTAGGAACTACAAACCTGGAATCGTGACTAAAAATGGCCAATATGCCTCATTTTCAAGAAAAAATAATTTTTTGTATGACCGCCACGATTTAGAATCAATTGCGGCTACGTATTTCTATGTTTTCTAATGCTAATTTGAAAGAAAATACGGTTGTTACATATTCCAGCTTTGGATCATGAATGTAAGTGGCCGTTTTGTCCCATTTGCCTCCAAAAATCATTTTTTCTAGCACAGCTACTACTTGAAATCCATTGTGCCTTACTATTTCCATTTTAATTATTGAGAAGAGCGGAAAATCTTCCTGAGGTGTAAGGCTACTTTAAGCATCAGAAAACATAGAATTAGCTGGCTGCAATAGATTTTAAGAAGTAAATAGGGCAAAACGGCCACTTCCAGTCAAGGTTTGAGATCGAATTATATGACAATTGTATTTTCTTTCAAATTAGCATCGGAAAACATAGAAATAATTAGCCACAATCGACTTAAAATTGTAACAGTCATAGAAAAAAATACGAAGTTTAATGGGGCAAAATGGCCACTTCCAGTCATGATCCAAGGCCGGAATTTATACCATTTGTATTTTCTACTAAATAAGCATCAGAAAACAAAGAAATCGTTAGCTTAAATCAATTTCAAATTGTAGTTGTCATAGAAAAACACGATTCCAAGGGGTAAATGGGGCAAAATGGCCACTTCCAGTATTTTTTTTATGGCCGGAATTTATACCATTTGTATATTCTACTGATTTAGCATAAAAAACAAAGAAATAGTCAGCCGAATATGATTTTAAATTGTAGCTGTCATAGAAAAATACGATTCCAGGGGTAAATGGGGCAAAACAGCCACTTCCAGTCATGATTTAAGGTCGGAATAGATACCATTCGTATTTTCTATTTGATTAGCATCAGAAAACATAGAAATAGTTAGCCGCAATCGATTTTAAATTGTAGCTGTCATAGAAAAAATATGATTTTTAGGGGTAAATGGGGCAAAACGGCCAGTTCCCATAATTTCCGGCGAATAACAATAGCACCATTTGATTTGTCGTGGATTTTCCCTTTAGGAAAGGTATTTTTCCGGGGCAGCAAGTAGCCGCAATAAATAGGTACCTTTTTGGGTCGCATTTTCCCCACTGTGCATTGGTCAAGTGTTGCAATTGTCACAACGAACTATTTGCAGCACCGCACTCTAGATCAATTTCCGTGCGTTTGTTTTGTTTTCCTCAACAGCTGACCCAAAATTGTATTTTAATTACTTTTTACATTTCCCCGTTAAATTCACCAAAACGATGGACAAACAAACCAACCTTGTGGATCCCAAAACTAATCGATTACGGGAAAATCTTGCAAATCGGTCAACCCGTTCGCGAGTTAAATCGTAAGGAAGGAAATCTCAACTCATTTTTATTATATAGAGATTTTGTGAAAAAAAAATATTTTTTTGTGGAAAGAAATATTTATTTTGTGAAAATTTTTGAAATTGTTTATTTCTGAAATTTGTTCATGAAATTTTTTTCATTTTTTTCGTGGAACATTTTGATTTCTTTATGGAAAATTTTTATTTCATAAATGCAATTTTTGCTTTTACAAGTTCTAATTTATTATTGTTTTGTGGAAATTTTTCAACTATTTATGGAATTTTATATTTATTTAATACTCATACCCTGATTTCATATTGGCAATTTCCTATTTTATTATGGAAAATTTCTATTTTTTTCTTTATTAAAGAGATTTTCAGTCCAGAGCTGGCTCATCTCTTAAAATTTATAATTCTTCATTGAAATTTTATTTTGATATCGACTCGTGGAAGCCAATAATGACATACTAAAAATATTTTATCGGTCACTCTGATGGTTCTTTCGAATAAATTTCCAAGGAACTTCTATTCCACATCTCGAATATGCTTCAGTCAATGGTCCTTTCATAAGCGACTCATAGAGGAATGAATGTATTTAGACCAATTATTATTTTGGAGTTCGGATCATTCGATTTATCCAATTAACCAACTTATGAATGATGTATGATATAACATCCCAGAAGGTCCATTGGGTTGATATGACTTCAATTATTATTTATACAAGCTACTACAGACACTTTAGGTTATACAAAACGTCCTGGAAGTCGTAATGTTTGAACCACTTAATCATTAAAGCCCTTGGACCCAGTGCTTATAAGGCCCTACAAAAAAGTTTGCGAACAAACCTCATTGTCATTGTGCAACTTGATGTTGACTCAAGATAATTTTGGGTACCTTGTCTCTTGGATCCCATGTTAATGGAAACTAGGATTATATGCTTATTGCATCGGCTTGCGTATATACCGATGATGACGACATTGTAAATGTCTTGATTGATCTATCTACTATCGTGGGCTGAACTGGAGAACGTTTTGGAGTACCTTGAGCATCTTGTATTCCTGAATATTAATCACTGGCTTAACGTTCAGGATGGCCCATCTTATCTCAGTGCTCAGAATTATTCAAACATTTCAACTTCATTTGCATGCTCTTAGAATCGAAATCTTCCCAAGGTTTCAGATATCTGAGTTTTCAGGGTCAGTCAAATTTGAACTCCCATATTTTATTTTTTCTGTAAAGCCAATATCTATAGATGAACAATTTTGTTGAAGAAAATTGTGGCCTAGCTCTCTTTTGGGATTTTATAGACAATCTAAAACGCTAGGCATATATGACCCATCCGTCCTGAAAGGGTTGAGATTTGCTTTGGAATTCAATTTCAATCGTTATTATAACACTATTTTTTAACCTAGATTGTTTTAGGAATTAGAGTGTTTTTTTCTGGAACACTGCCACTTTTTTCATATCGCAGGAATCTCCTTAGTTCTAAGACCCTTTTATGAATTTATAAAGGATTGTATTTAGAATTTCTTGTGGATTTTTTGAATGCAAGCTTCTTTATGTCATAACCTTTTTCATACGCACTACTGGAATTTTGTGCATTTAGAACATTTAGGTGCATTATTAAATATTTCGATCAGTTATCCCAATTGTTCAATATCATAAAAAACTAGGCTTCTTAAGCCTAAATTATTGCCTACATTTATTGCTTGGATTAATTTTAAAGTCCAATATCTTCTGAAATTTCATGAATAATTATTCTGAAGTTGCAAGGGAAACCCTTCGGAATATTGACAAGAAACTCTTCGGAGTCTCCACGGAAAAATCTTTAGAATTTCAACGAAATTTTTTCCGAAATTCTGTGGAAGAGTTCCGAAAAATGTCGATAGAAATTTTGAAGAACTAGAAGAATCCGTAGAAGGCATATATACGATGAAAATTCCAATAAACATAAAATTCCGGAGAATTTCCAGTATAAATTAGAAAAAAAAAATCCAACTTACTTTTTTTTACAGAATATCTAAATTTTTTTTCTAAATTCTGGGCAACTTTAATGAATCTTCAAAGGAAATTCTTCAAAATTTCCAATGATTTTTTTTTTCATTTTCCAGTAGAAATTCTTAGAAATTTTCAGTAGTTATTTTTTAATTTCCAAAAGAAATTATTCGTAATATGCCAAATATTTCCGATGGAAATTCCGATGGAAATTCCAGTAGAAAATCGAAAAAAGTTCATCTGAAACACCAATCATAAATTTTCTGAAGAAATTCCGATGTTTTTACAAGTAGAAATAACGAAAAAATTGTACTTTTGAAGCATTTCCAGTAGGAATTCCTGATTTTCTGATGGATTAGGTAATTTGCTGTGAAAGTTCCTTAAAATTTCAAAATAATTTCCTGTGCATCTTTGCATGGTAAAGATTTAAAGCAATATTTAGCTGAACCTACAAAGAAATCTAAATGACTTTCCGAAGAAGAATGAATTCACGATGAAATTTGGAAATTTTGAAAGAATTTATGGTGCAAATTCAAAAAACATAAACCTTGAGAATTCTAAAGATTTATTTTTTGAAAAACCAAAGGTTCTTTTGGAGATAATCCATAGACTCTTCTGGGAAAATTTTAAATAATGCCTCGAAAAAAAAAAAATACTTGGAAAATTTTTAAAAAAATGTGATAGAATTCACAAAAAGCATTAAAAAGTATTCCGGAAAATTTTCATTTCAAAATTCCAAATTTGAAAAAAAAATATCCAAAAACAAAAAATCAATGGAAATATCAAAGTGTTTCATGTGGCATTGGCTGTCTTCTTCTTCTTCTATGGCTCCACATTCCGACTGGAAGTTGGTCTACTTTCAACTTAGTATATTCTATTAGCATTTCCTCAGTTAAAAATTGAATGCTTTAATATGCCAGCCGTTGCACGATTATATATCTTGTGTAGCAAGTACATACGATGGATACACTATACCTAGTCGAGAATGTTTCCCACCCTAAAACACCCGGATTGGCAATCCTACGCCTTTGCTCGCAAGGCTAACTGGAGACTGAACATTTTGAAGTGCACTTCTTAAAAGGTTCGAAAAACTTCTTTTGGAAATGAAGAAGAATTTCTGGTGCAGATTCGGAAGAACTTGTCGAAGAAATTCATTAGAATGTTAAAAAAAATGAAAATATGAACATGTTTTTCCACCGAAAATTATATGTATTTCCCACGGGATTGTTTTCAATTTTCATACAGAATTCACATGGGAGTTTTAAGGAAAATTTTTCGGAACTTACACTGGAGATGTTTTGTTTTTTATTTTATTAACAATTTGTAAAAAAAATCAAAGCAAAATTTTTCAGAGAGAATTGTTTATTCTGAATGCCAGCACTTTATTAGGATTGTATGAAGTAATGCAAAATTTTTTACAGGAAATTTCTTTACTGGATTTTTCTTGAATATCCACAAGAAATTCTTTTGAAGTTTTTTTCTTAAGATTTTTTCTTGGATTATTGTAAAAATACGATCATTTTTCAAAATTGTACCTGCAGTCCGTTGATGCAAAAGTGTCGGCGGCGTGATGCCAAAAACCAAATTTTAATGATTTGTATTTTTTACGCTATTGTTATTCACCAAAAGTTTTTCGTGTAAAAAAAACCACGTGGTTCGAGAGCAACACCCCCCCTCCCCCCATGTGGCTTATCGTGGTCATTTTCAAACCCCCCCCCTCCCCCCATATATGACCACGTGGTTTCTGGACGGCCCCTATGGAGAACTGCATGTGCCCCAGGGTGTCTAATTTGAAGAAATCTGGAGATTCGGTGCCAAAAAAAAACAGCTTTTGTTTTTTTTTATCTTTATTAGTGAGGTTAAAGTTTTTGTTGTTTTCTCGGAATTGTGTAAAATTGATATATCCAGTTTTTCAAACAAATGATCCAATTGATCTTCAAAGTGCGTGTTTGTTTCACGAACAAACAAATAAAATCCATACAGTTCCGAAAAAAAATATTTTTCTATTTTTTTTTTGCCAGAATAGGGTAGTGAGCCAATTCCCGTCGTAGTAGGTAGTGCTTGGTTTTCAAATCTAATTTATACGCTATCCCAACTACTTACTCTAACTAAGTTGTATGTAACACGTATTTAAGAGTTCCTAGTTTTCATTGTGTACTATTAGCGCATTGAACAAATCATAGTTTATTGAGAATCGGCGTTCCAAAACACCCTTCAAAATTTTTAAATTTGTCTTATGAAAATCTGTTTACGTCCATGAGAGTTTTCATTCGTCCAGTCTAAAATTCGATGGATTGCTGTCAAATAAATCTGTTGGTATTGGTGTGCGATTTCTACAAGTACACCAAAATAGTTTTTAATGTGGTATCATACCGTGTTAAATAAAAATAACATAAATTCAATTAATATTGGCATATTCTATATATGATATGTGTACATTGTGAAACATAGAATAGAATATGTGTATGGAGCATGTTCGCGGTTATCCAAGAAACACCTGAAGTGGAGGCATTCAGATCTTTACGCGTAACCAATGATCTACAGCAGCGGTTCTCAACCTGGGGTACATGTACCCCTGGGGGTACCTTCGCTGCCCCCAGGGGGTACCTCGGGCAAAAATCCGTAATGGCGGACGTATTACAGTTCCAATCAAAACTAATTTATAAAGTTTTGGTACTTGTGCATTTTTTTTATTTCATAACTTTGTCTTTAGCTTGTAAATAATATGCATGGCGATCAATAAATCAAAATCAATTGAATCCTGCCTTCAACAATCAGTGTATGACAGGCTGTGGAACAAAAGATCAAAAGGACAAAATTTCAAATTAAAAAATTAAAAAAAACTCTTCAATGCAATCTACCTGATCGAAACAAAATGTTGAATAATATGTTAACAATATGCTTCTGAACTAAATCTAGAGTCTAAAGGTTCGGAAGCCTCCGTTTGAAAGGCATGAAGGCTTTTTTTTTGAATAGCTCGGTTACCACGTTCTAAGTAGCTCGGAAGCATTCACAGAAAAAAATATGTCGTTGTTTCAAATGTATTTTCATGCACATATTTGGAGTATGAAAATGAGCGTATTGTTGTTTTAAATCGAAATACATTATACAAGAATAACTAAAGTTCTTGCTTGTAAAATCCAGTCAAACTTAATTGAATTTCCATTGCAATTTAACACGTCGTTGAAATTTCAAAACTATTTGCTATGTTCTTTCAAGCAGCTCGGAAGATTCCTATCAAGATACTCGGAAGCCTCATTTCAAGAGGTTCGAAGGACTCCTTTCCTTAGGTGCGGAAGACTTCTTTCAAGAGGGTTTAAAGCCCTTTTTCAAAAGGTTCAAAAGATTATTTTCAAGAGGTCCGGAAGCCTCCTTTCAAGAGGCCCGGAAGCCTCCTTTCAAGAGGCCCGGAAGCCTCCTTTCAAGAGGCCCGGAAGCCTCCTTTCAAGAGGCCCGGAAGCCTCCTTTCAAGAGGCCCGGAAGCCTCCTTTCAAGAGGCCCGGAAGCCTCCTTTCAAGAGGCCCGGAAGGCTCCTTTCAAGAGGCCCGGAAGGCTCCTTTCAAGAGGCCCGGAAGGCTCCTTTCAAGAGGCCCGGAAGGCTCCTTTCAAGAGGCCCGGAAGGCTCCTTTCAAGAGGCCCGGAAGGCTCCTTTCAAGAGGCCCGGAAGGCTCCTTTCAAGAGGCCCGGAAGGCTCCTTTCAAGAGGCCCGGAAGGCTCCTTTCAAGAGGCCCGGAAGGCTCCTTTCAAGAGGCCCGGAAGGCTCCTTTCAAGAGGCCCGGAAGGCTCCTTTCAAGAGGCCCGGAAGGCTCCTTTCAAGAGGCCCGGAAGGCTCCTTTCAAGAGGCCCGGAAGGCTCCTTTCAAGAGGCCTGGAAGCCTCCTTTCAAGAGGCCTGGAAGCCTCCTTTCAAGAGGCCTGGAAGCCTCCTTTCAAGAGGCCCGGAAGCCTCCTTTCAAGAGGCCCGGAAGTCTCCTTTCAAGAGGCCCGGAAGCCTCCTTTCAAGAGGCCCGGAAGCCTCCTTTCAAGAGGCCCGGAAGCCTCCTTTCAAGAGGCCCGGAAGCCTCCTTTCAAGAGGCCCGGAAGCCTCCTTTCAAGAGGCCCGGAAGCCTCCTTTCAAGAGGCCCGGAAGCCTCCTTTCAAGAGGCCCGGAAGCCTCCTTTCAAGAGGCCCGGAAGCCTCCTTTCAAGAGGCCCGAAGCCTCCTTACAAGAAGCCCGTAAGCCTTCTTTCAAGAGGCTGGGAAGCCTCCCATCAAGAAGCTAGGAATTCTTCTTTCAAGAGACTTTCAAGACATTCAAGAGAAGCGTCCTTTCAACATTCTAGGAAGTTTCCTTTTAAGTGGCTCAAAAGCCGCCATTAAAGAGCCTCGGAAGTCCCCTATCAAGAGGCGCGGAATCAAACTTTTAATAGATTCGGAAACTCTTTTCAAGAGGTTCGAAAGCCCCCTTCCAAGAGGTTCGGCAACCTCCCTTCAAAAGGGCTCGGAATTAGCCTACTTTAAAGAAGCTCAGAGGCGTCCTTTCAAGATATTCAGAAGCCTCATTTTAAGCAGCTGAAAAGCTGCCTTTAAAAAGCCTCGGAACCCTCCCTTCAAGAGGTTCAGAAACCTTCCTTCAAGAGGCTCGGAAGCCTATTTTCAAGATATTCGGAAGCTTGATGTATAAACTTATTTTAATTGGAAAGTTTCACGGAATAATGAAAATCTCTTACATGGGGAGAGGGGGGTTGAAAAACCCAGAAAAAAGGCTTACGTAATTAGTGTATGGCCCCTTAGTTTTCAGGTCCATTTTTCAAGGATCTCGTGGGTTACGCTTATTTTCATTTACAGCAAAAAATAGGGGGTACCTCAATTAATGCAAAAGTTCAAAGGGGTACTTCTCAAGAAAAAGGTTGAGAACCGCTGATCTACAGGCCTGTTTTGTAAATGTAATGTATCCGTTGTGGTACATATGATAGAATCTGCATATGTAAGATCTTCACGGTTATCCAAGAAATCCCTGAAGTGAAGGTCATCAGGTCTACGGGCATAACCAATGATCTACAGGCCTGTTTTGTAAATGTAATGTACCCATTGTGGTACATATAATACAATGTGCGTATGGAAGATCTTCTCGGTTATCCAAGAGATCCCTGAAGTGAAGGCTTTCAGATCTATACGCGTAAACAATGATCTACAGGCCTGTTTTATAAATGTAATGTACCCATTGTGGTACATATGATAGAATCTGCATATGGAAGATCTTCACGGTTATCCAAGAAATCCCTGAAGTGGAGGTCATCAGGTCTACAGGCATAACCAATGATCTACACACACTTAATCGACAATTTTTATCTCGGTAAAACGAATTGACGAACATGATCGTAAAAGCCAATTTTTACTGAAATCTCGTTAATAAATATGACGTTTATGCAAGTTACTGAAACTCGGTAGTCAAGTTTGCCATAGTTATCGGCAACCTATAATTTATCCGAATTTCGGCAAACTCAATTGTCAAAAGCATAAATCTTAATCGCGATCTACCGTTAGAAATCACGTGGCCATCATCAGTTCTATTGGTGAGTATTTATTATAGCTCAAATTTTCATATTTTGTACTGATATAAATAGATTCTAACAGCATTACTGACTGCCTTCAATATTGACATGATAAAACTTATGTATATTTATTTTTAGGAAACAATATGGCCGGTAGTCCATAATAGAATCATTCGTTAGAGACACAGCAAGGTCAACCAAATTCGACTTCTTCGCGCAAAGGAGTTCTTCCAGAGTAGACTAGACCATGTAAATTGTGAAAAATGCATAAACTTCATGCTGAACCAAGGGAAACGACACAAGTTTTTCCAAATCGGAATATCCCGAAAAGACTGCATATTCCACTAATACGGTATTTTTATCTTGTGCGTATTTTGTCGTCATTTTCCAGATCTTCCGGAAAAATTTGTGCTGTTCCTCCTGTACTGAACCATAATTTTGGAAGTAATTTTCGTGTTTGAACATACTACATACTAGATTGTTTCGATTTATGAATACATTTGACAAAAACTAACAAAATATATTATTTTTCATTTGAATTTACGCTTTTAGTTTTCTTTATTTTGGTCTATCTGAAAGTAAATAAAAAACATCACTGAATTTCGGCAATGCAAATTACCGATCTATTCGGCAATGAACTACCGAACAGAACGGCAAATTTTGACAGATGGGTGGTTTCGCACATTTTACGACCAATCGGTAATCTGAACTTTAACCGAGATTTTTACCGAGATATCAGCTGTTGGATTCTCGGTAATTTATTTTGCCGGCCTCGGTGAAAAAAAATAAGTGTGCAGGCCTGTTTTGTAAATGTAATGTACCCGTTGGGGTACATATGATATAATGTGCGTATGGAAGATCTTCACGGTTATCCAAGAGATCCCTGAAGTGAAGGCCTTCAGATCTACACGCGTAACCAATTGTAAATGTAATGTACCCATTGTGGTACATGTGATAGAATCTGCATATGTAAGATCTTCACGGTTATCCAAGAAATCCCTGAAGTAAAGGCCTTCAGGTCTACACGCGTAACCAATGATCTACAGCCTTGTTTTGTAAATGTTATGTACCCATTGTGGTACATATGATAAAACCTGCGTATGAAAGATCTTCACGGTTATCCAAGAAATACCGAAAGTGAAGGCCTTCAGGTCGACACGCGTAACCAATGATCTACAGGCCTGTTTTGTAAATTTAATGTACTCATTATGGTACATATAACAGAATCTGCATATGAAAGCCGATGGCGGATATCAAAAAAATACCTGAAATTGAGGCCTTCAGGTCGACACGCGTAACCATCGATCCAAATGCCTGTTCTGAATATGTAATGTACCCATTATGAAGAGAGCATGTGAACAGACCTCTACCGACGGGGCGACGATCCCCGCCGGTGGGCCGCGCGACGGCACTGGATTTTCGAATAAAAATTAAAACACCACTCAGTTCGGTGGTACAAATAAGACTCTTTATTAACTTACATTTAACTTACAGCTAACCTACTTTATGTTGACAATTTTCTTTTTTTTTCTCTCTTTACTTAATGACTCTCTCACACATAACAGTTCATTTAGAACCTTGCCAAGTGCTGTATTTTGCTTATAAAGCAAAAGTAAGCAGACTTAAACAACAAAACCCTGTTGCTGGGCGCAAAACTCTTTTCTAGCGCGGGTCGGTGCCAAGGTAAACTGACTCCGCATAAAAGATTGTGACGAATCCCCCTGAAGGAATTTAAGTAGTTGGGGTCGTCACATTACCCCCTACCCAATGAGTTGAAAGTGTACTTAAAAAGTTCACTTTCAATTGAAAGTAGCGGGTTGAGTTCTAAACATTATAGCAACTTGGTAGAACTTGCAATATTTTTGTACACTTTTCCCTTTTTGGATAACTTTAAGTATCCAGATCCATACAAAATTCTATAAATGTACTCCCCTTTTGTTTAATTTTCTGGAGGGTGTTTTCCTCTCCCATAATATCCTTTTTAAGGAGGCATAATTCTCCTCCTGCAATATCTCTTTTTATTTCTTTCTATAGGAGGCATGACTCTTCTCCTGTAAT
This sequence comes from Armigeres subalbatus, assembly GCF_024139115.2. Taxonomy (NCBI): domain Eukaryota; kingdom Metazoa; phylum Arthropoda; class Insecta; order Diptera; family Culicidae; genus Armigeres; species Armigeres subalbatus. Next base: position 123,651,464 of record NC_085139.1, read on the forward strand.
ATCTCTTTTAATTTCTTTCTATAGGAGGCATGACTCTTCTCCTGTAATATCTCTTTTAATTTCTTTCTATAGGAGGCATGACTCTTCTCCTGTAATATAGTATTATTTCTTCAAATAATAAATCTTTCTATAGGATTATATCCTCCTTCATTATTTTCCCTTATTAAAATTTGGCAAACTAATGTGCCAATATGAACATTTTCATACGTTGTATATAAAACCCACTTTTAGAAAAATGTACCATGTTGTTGTTTTCAAAAATGGCACATGAAAAATACTGCAACTCTACCATATTATATGACTTTCGAACATTTATCCAAAAATTAAAAATGTGATGGCTCCCTTTTCGGTCAAAGGCCAAGCAGAGTCATCGCATCACCCCCTTCCCAATCAGCTCGTGGTGGAATATGAGGGTCCATTTCCCTTTCTGGTGATGGAATGTGAGAGTCCATTTCTCTTTCCCAATTTAAAAGACAGCTAAAGTAATGGTTTTGATTAAAAAACCAAGCTAGCCGTCATATAAAAAAAAAGATTGTCCACCAAACTAGCGCTTTAGGAGGATAGATTCCAATGTTTCCATCAATTCATGTCTATTTATGGTCATTAGAATGCATTGCATTATAGTAGTAATTGCGGCTTTAGCCGAAACGAAGCCGAAGCGCAATAGCCTGACGGAATACCTGCCGATTCCCTGTTCCTCCTTTGAAAGAAGAAAAAATTAGCAAAAGATTCCTTCTTTGAAAACGTTATAGTGAAAACCAAGGCTCAAAATAGTCCGTTATTAAAAACAAAAGGCTTGAGAGAGACTGAAATTTCAAAATACAATTAGTCAAGATCCATTTTTAAGAGAGAGAAAATTGTTTACAGTTTTTTTATGTTTTGAATAATTTCATAATTTTAATTTTTCAATAATGTGTTCAACAATAATATAACAAATATTTTTTTGAATCGTTCTACATGCTACGAATTATACGCTGAATGTTTTAAACTGCTTAGTCTTTTACTGTTTGAGTTCTTCAATGTGTGTTCGTTTGGGGCAATAATCTGATTGAATTCTGTTAATTAATAATAAAACTCAATAAGCAACATGCTCGACGTCACATACACTCGAATGATTTTTCCGTACATTTTTATCGCGTAATTCAGCTGCATTTTACTTTCAAAATAAATTTTCTCGATTAAAAACACTTATTCTTATATGCTAAATGTTGGACTCAACGTGCTTCTGTTTCTTTGCAATATCACTTGAACGCATAAAAAGATTCACTTTTACACACAACTTTTGTTGTTGAATTTAAAAAGATGTTTCACTAGTAGATAATAATAATAAGCGATCAAAAATACGCGCAAACGAAACAAAATCCGCAGTTAAATTATTAATACAAAAACTTATTATAAGACGTCCAGTTGTAAACCAAATGCATATTTTTCTCTGAAACTTTTAAGAAAATACTCGCGTTCAACTAATGAAAGTATCGCACTACACTTAGAAGATAAAAGAAGACAAAAGGCATACTTATCATTTAAATCACTTTCTCGAAATCCTATCGAAGTCGAAGCTACTAGAAACCACCTGCAACAGAGGATTCACCAGGCTTACGTTGCGTGCTGGAACCTTTCTTCTCCGTCGGCAGCTGGACGTTTCCTCGTGGCCGCAGACCCTCAACCAAAGAGTGCACAGTTGAACCATCTTTTGTCGCAAAAGCACTCGTTTATTCCGTGCGTACTACGCAAGCGAATCCGTAACTCGACCAGAGATCTACATCACCATTCACATTTGTTGGGTGTGATATCCGGAACGTAGGACAATTCCCGGCTTCTTCACCTTTGCATATTAAAATCCACTTAGCTGTAGTTCATTGTAAATCAGGATCTGATGAAAACTCAATTTTTTTGTCGTAGAAACGAATGCCCGTGGTCGTTTCGCAAGCGCCACTTTTCGCTTATCGCCATTTCAAAACAATTACACTCAGCTATTTTCGTCGCAATTAATTGATGATCCAATTTTACACTCAAGCTTTGCACAGCATAAAGGCTCTTCGCGCTTCGTTGCTTCTTGTTTGCTCACTTCAAATGTTCTCTTTGTGAAATGTTATCCTTGGGGTTTTCATTGGAAACCCGATCATGCAGGACACCACATTCTTTGTCACTAATGTTCACCAAACTCTCGAAACTCACTTAAATCCATATAAGTGAGTTATTTTCATTATTTTCGCACCGCAGATTTTTCTCTGGCGTACCGGCGCTTCACACGAAGCGCTTTCCGGTGTCACCACAATGAACAGACCTCTACCGACGGGGCGACGATCCCCGCCGGTGGGCCGCGCGACGGCACTGGATTTTCGAATAAAAATTAAAACTGAACTCAGTTCGGTGGTACAAATAAGACTCTTTATTAACTTACATTTAACTTACAGCTAACCTACTTTATGTTGACAATTTTCTTTTTTTTCTCTCTTTACTTAATGACTCTCTCACACATAACAGTTCATTTAGAACCTTGCCAAGTGCTGTATTTTGCTTATAAAGCAAAAGTAAGCAGACTTAAACAACAAAACCCTGTTGCTGGGCGCAAAACTCTTTTCTAGCGCGGGTCGGTGCCAAGGTAAACTGACTCCGCATAAAAGATTGTGACGAATCCCCCTGAAGGAATTTAAGTAGTTGGGGTCGTCACACATGTACCATATTTGAAACCGGAACATTGATCTTCAGTTACGCGTGTAGATCAAAGGGCCTTACCCCAGGGATTTTTTGGATGACCATGAACATATGCTGTGAACACATTCTGTTCTGTGTACTACAGAGAGCATGTACCATATTTGAAACCGGAAAACTGATCTTCAGTTACGCGTGTAGATCGAAAGGCCTTACTCCAGAGATTTCTTGGATGACCAAGAACATATGCTGTGAACGCATTCTGTTCTTTGTACTACAGAGAGCATGTACCATATTTGAAACCGAAAAATTGATCTTTAGTTACGCGTGTAGATCAAAAGACCTTACACCAGGGATTTCTTGGATGATCAAGAACATATGCTAAGAACACATTCTGTTCTTTGTACTACAGAGAGCATGTACCATATTTGAAACCGAAAAATTAATCTTCAGTTACGCGTGTAGATCAAAAGGCCTTACTCCTGGGTTTTCTTGGATGGCTAAGAACATCTGCTGTGAACGCATTCTGTTCTTTGTACTACAGAGAGCATGTACCATATTTGAAACCGGATAATTGATCTTTAGTTACTCGTGTAGATCAAAAGGCCTTATTCCAGGGATTTCTTGGATGACCAAGAACATATGCTGTGAACGCATTTTGTTCGTTGTACTACAGAGAGCATGTACAATATTTGAAACCGGAAAACTGATCTTCAGTTACGCGTGTATATCGAAAGGCCTTACTCCAGAGATTTCTTGGATGACCAAAAACATATGCTGTTTACGCATTCTGTTCTTTGTACTACAGAGAGCATGTTCCATATTTGAAATCGGAAAATTGATCATCTACGTATCCTTCCTCTGTACCACAAGGAGCATGTACCATACTTAAAACAGGACTGCAAATCTTTGTTCCTGAGCTCAATTTCTTGGATAACTGGATGACTTATCTGTGACTTCATGCAGAATAACTATCATTTCGGTCAATTTTGAAAGTCAAATTTGAAAGTTTATTTCGGTTCCAGTTAACAAAAATTTCCTAGTGCAATTCCATTTCGACCGCATAAAAATGGTTTTGATTGTGCTGCCATTCAGTTAAATGCCTCAGTCTGTCAAACAACTAACACACATGCTTAACATGTACGTGGGTAGTGCTGCCAATAAATTTCTATCATGAAATTATTTTTCCTGTTTCAAACTTTTGGAATAGTAGAAAATTTTAGTATGAATGACGAGTGTGTATGAAAAATATTCATTTGGAAGATTTTACTTATATTACGCTAGCGGAAAATAATTGAAAAACCTACTTTTATTGACTGCATGATGTATTAGACGTGTAACATAAGATTATTTCAGTTCAAACCGCCAGTTTGGCAACGCGTTTTTCGACTGTTTATAGGCGACGAAGAAAATAAATTTCAAACGCTCTAAAGTTTGAAAAAACATATCATTTGAACGCCTTCCGGTAGTTATTTTACAATTATTTTTCACTTGAGCAATAAACATTGCTTTTATTTAGTGCGCAGTGAGAAATTTATGTGAAAAAGTGCGGTGAAAATCAGTGAATTACGTTGATTTTGGTGGCGGTGTTGCGCGTCTTCTACAGTAGTGAAAGAACTGGATTTTCCTTCGTCGCACGGATAGCATAGGAAATTGTGCAAATAGTCACAGTCGCAAAGTTAAATTTAACTGTATTTCAAGTAAGTAACACCGGAATGTAATTTAAATGAATGCTGATCGTAGTGTACACTTTTTTCTATCTCGCCAGATGATTAGTTTATTATGTTAGTTTACGATTCACGAGTATTTAGTGATTTAGAATTTGATATGACGGATACTAGCGCCATGGACGAATTAGCGCATAACCTCACGTAATTTTGGACGAGGATTCAGAATATACACACTTAAATCTTTTCACAGATTCCGGTGAAGATCATCGAAATCTCAACAGCAGAATTGTTCGGTAATTATCTCTCCGATTTTCAGTGATTTTTCCCTTTGTTCAACTGTCAAAACCATCGGTAATCTGTAAAATTATTTACCGAACAGTTCTGCTGTTGAGATTTCGGTGACACTTCACGGAAATCTGTGATTTGTTTCTCAAACAGAACGGTTCAATAATCTTCTTTACAATTATGCAGCATTTATTATTATTTCTCACTAAGTAGGCTGTCCAGATCATTTCGGTGAAAAAACGGGACAAACTCACTTGCAAAACGGGACATGTCAAAAAACCTTTTGACAAAATTTAAGAGCTGTGGAAATTTCAAAATTTATGCGCTTAATTTTCATTTTCCGTACCTGTAAGAAGTTGGTGAAAATTTTGTATTAAGTTAGATGTGAAAAAATATTAAACTACAAATTAATATTTCGTTCTTCAAAGACAAAAACACGGAAAAACAAAAAAAACACGCATTTTTCAAAATATATTTTTTTAAATTGTGGAATTTTAATATTTTATTTTAATTCACTCTCAAACATGCATTAAGAACTTTATTACTGACCAATATCAGAAACTTCTCCAACCCTGAACAATTTAAAATAATAAAAAAAAATAGTCAAAGTACTCTCTAAAGCCGGTCTGGGCATTAGAGAGATAAAAAATGTAAGAAGAAAAATATGTCAAGACAAATTAAAAAAGCAATAGGCTGGGATTATTGATTTCCTATGCTAAAATCCTTTTTAATGAATATAAGCGAGGGAAAATGTGCGGATAAAAAGAATAACAAGAATCTCAACAAGGAAGGAATATTAATAAAATGTAATTTTAATTGTTTCCATAAATATGGTTGGCGTTGTCCATTGCTTCCAAAAAGGCGGGATTCATACTATAAAATAAATCCTAATTTGTAGGCTGGTTTACAGCTCGGAATCTTGGAGAGTTCCGTCATATTGTATTTTAAATCAGGCCGAAATTCTATTTTCTACAACCGAATCAAAAACATCCCGCAGACACATATAGAAGCGAAAATTTCAGACAAGCTCATGATCTGTAAACTAGCCTTAAAGTACGTGAGGATCGAAATCCGAACAAATTTTCCCTCGGTTTGCCTTAAACTCGATTTTGTTCAGCTGATTTATAAACTACTAGCTTTATGTACCCGGCCTTGCTCGGAATTGCCAGTTTGGTTTGCAATTTTCTTTTACAATCGGAAAATAATAAAACCAATTGGTCAACAGGGTAATTGTGTTTACTTTTTCATACTTTATCATTTGATTAAAAGAAGGCTTTTGGAAACATTGACTGATTTTGGAGAAATGATCGTGGGTTTGAAAGGTCTTATTCCGGGCAAACGTCTATTCTAAAGAAGGAAACACATTCATCGATGCCATATTCCGGGCAACGCATATTTTTAAAGAAGGGATCACACCCACCATTGCCTTATTCCGGGCAAATGCCTACTTTTAAAGAAGCAATCACATCCACCATTCAGAAGGAAACACATTAATGATTGCTTTTCACTGGGCATACCATTAGCACCCCCCCCCCCCCAAAGTCCCTTTTCCAGCCTCTCTATAATATTTTCATCTGGGTAGGGATTATATGTTTACGTGATTGGTTTGAATTGACCTCTCATTTAGCTGTGGCACTCATACCCAGTCTGATATAGTCTTCCTTAGACAGATATTATGTGTTTGGTGGACATCGATAAATGGCTTCAGAAGTCATGCTGAATTGATCGATAACTAAACAATACCCCCTCATCCACACCCTCCCCCTTTTAAAATTACTTAACCACATCCACTAAAATCGCTTCCGTAGGACAGACAATATTTGATACAAATTTGGTTCAAATCGGTCATGAGGCTCAGGATTTACATTGAGTTGATCGATTGCTAAACAATACCCCTTCCCCATACCCTCCCTATTTTGTAAAGAGCATCCCTAAAATAATCCCTAATTTGTTGGAAATCAGTCAAGGGGTTCAAAATTTACACTGAGTTGTTCGGTAACTAAGCAATACGCATTCTTCACACCCTCCCTCTTTTCCAAACAGCATGCTTAACCCCCTATCGTCCCCTTCTCAAGATAAGGAATTTGTGTTCCGAATCTGGTCGAAATCGGCCAAGGGGTTCAGAATTTAAACTGCGTTGATCGATAATTAAGCAATAACACTCCCCCCACACCCTCCCCTTTTTCCAAAGAGAATACTTAACCCCCTATCGTCCCCTTCTTAAGAGAAGGAAATTGTGTTCCAAATTTGGTCGAAATCGGCCAAGGGGTTGAGAATTTAAACCCGGTTGATCGATAGTTAAGCAATATCCCTCCCCTCATACCCTCCTCCTTTTCCAAAGAGCATGCTTAACCCCCCTATCGTTCCCTCTGTAAGATAAAGAATACGCAATACCCTCCCCCCACCCCCCCCCCCCCCCTTTTCCAAAGAGCATGCTTAACTCCCTTTCGTCTCCTTCTTAAGATAAGGAATTTGTGTTCCAAATTTGGTCGAATTCGACCGAGGTGTTCAGAATTTAAACTGCGTAGATCAATAATTAAGCAATACCCCTCCCCCCACACCCACCCATTTTTCCAAAGAGCATACCTAACCCCCTTATCGTCATCTCCTTAAGATAAAGAGTGTGTGTTCCAAATTTGGTTGAAATCGGTCAATGGGTTCAGAAGTTATGCTGGAACATACATACAAACATACATACAAACATACAAACATTGAGTTTTATATATATATATAGAATATAGATTTTTCAATGTCGTCGTTTTTTTATAATGGGTGATTTCGAAATATTCAGAATTATTCAGAAATACTTTGAATAATTCTTAATGTTTCGATTCTTTTCGAACGATTGAAAAATATGTGGTAAAGCAAATAAAAAAACGAGGAATGGGTAATGTTTTGAACATAACCGCGAGTAGACGTAGGACTTATATAAACGTAATGTATTTACATTCAATTTTTGAATTTCTGGGGTTTGATAATAGGTATTGATTTTGGAAACAACAAGCTGTGTAAAATTATAAGCAATTTGTGTATTCCAAACTCCACGAAATAAAATAAATAAATAAAAACATAATCAGATATCAGAATAGCCATGAACTCCGAGCGATACGATGGGCGATCGCATCAATCGCAACCGACACCACTGCATCCGACCATAATCAAGCATAGAATGACAAAAGAATATGTCCACTTCTTTCATGCATATTCTTCTGCTGGCGACTGCATGCTGTGTACGTAAACACATCGAACGAACGAGAAAAAATGCACGAGCAAAAAGCACGTCAGTACGCGCTGCTGTCACAAACTGAAATGACTCACACACGACAGGCACAGCTTCTTTTATACACAAAGAAAATATTGCGTTGGACCAGAAGGCCCGTTGGATACTGCATTCTGATGTCCGTGTTAGGAATGTACGGGATTGGTTATATATGAAATTGTTATTGGATTTGACAAAAATTGAAAATTTCAATAGCTAATCGTTAATAATCTAAAGTTTCAATGAAATTGACAAATTGCTGGAGAGTGTCTGAGTCGATTGATATATAAATCTTCAAAATCCACCGAAAGATAAAAGCGCTGGTAACGTTCGAAATCTTCCCTTCCAGCGTAACGCTCTCGAAATAGAATTTCATACCTCGCAAGAAAAAAAGATCGAAAATGAACTTAATCTGGAAATTAGAAAGTCTGTCCTTGCGCTTCATTTTATTGAAGTGGAGGCGTGACCTGATTTTCTGGATATACTTGCCTACCAAGTTACCGGTTCCGTTCATTCATTGACGAAATTGGCCAAATTCTAATACGTCCGGAATAAACAGAAAAAAGTCATTAAAATGAAAGTGTATGAAAAATATCTTCCATTGTCACCTGTTGTCAGTAACTGTTAAAAACCTTAAGAAAAGTCGATCTATGTAAAATCCAAAACGACATAGATAGCATTCTTTTAAAATCAACACTAATAACATAACATCTTAAATTTTTATGATGAATATCTTCCACTTTCCTAGTATTTGGTTATAGATTCCTGCCTAAAATATTGAATGATATATTGGAGCCCTTTGGAATCGATGAAAAAACGGGACAAATTGAGATTTTTTAAAATACGACGGGACAGCCCAATAACGGGACTGTCCCGTTAAATACGGTACGTATGGTCAGCCTATGATTAAGTCTAGATCCAACAAACATTAAAAGCTGACAAAAGACTTATTTAATTAAAAATAGGCGTTTTCAACTGAAAAAAGTAGCTTATTCAGCCTAAAATGATTGTTGGGGAACCACAAGATTGTTGTATAACATATAGGGTTACTGCTCCTGGACTTCATCTCATAGCTCCGATATTGGTCTCACGAAAAACAAAGCAATGAAAAGGTATTTGATTTGTTTATTATTTTTGTGATTTTTTTCAGCAGTGAGCACGCATGTTAGCTAAAAGAAGCGACGAAATTGGTGCCGTATTTCTTTGTTTCGTGATGAGATGAATATATGTACAGTGAGATGGAAAACGGAACAGTTCCCCTACTTGGTCAAAAAAAAAAGAAAAAATTTGTTCAGAAAATGAGGAAATTGTTTTTCGGGGATTCTAGTTATTGCTCCTAGAACTTCTTGAGCAGTTCGTACTAAAATATTTCGGTCAGAAAATATTTAAGATTTTCATTTAAAATTTGTTTGAAACATACAACAATGTTTTTTTTTAATTCTTTATTCGGTCGAGATTCTGTCATATTGCTATTTTTTATTTATCACCAGACTCAGGCCGTAGTGGCCTGTGCAATACATAAAAGTATTGTCCATTCAGCACGGTCCATGGCTGTACGTCGGCAACCACGCAGTTTGCGGAGGGTCCGCAAATCGTCCTCCACCTGATCGATCCACCTTGCCCGCTGTGCACCTCGCCTTCTTGTTCCCATCGGATCGTTGGCGAGAACCATTTTCACCGGATTACTGTCCAACATTCTGGCTACGTTCCCGGGCCACCGCAGTCTTCCGATTTTCGCGGTGTGAACGATGGATAGTTCTCCCAACAGCTGATGCAACTCGTGGTTTCGTCACCTCCTCCACGTACCGTCCGCCATCTGCACTCCACCATGGATGGTACGCAGCACTTTCCTTTCGAAAACTCCCAGTGCGCGTTAGTTCTCCACGAGCATCGTCCAGGTCTCGTGTCCGTAGAAGACTACCGGTCTAATAAAGGTTTTGTAGATAGTCAGTTTGGTACGGCGGCGAACTCTATTCGATCGGAGCGTTTTGCGTCGAGTCAATCCCTGCCATTCGTATTACTCCCTTCAAAGCGATGTTCAATAGCAGACACGAAAGACCATCACCTTGCAGTAGCCCCCTGCGCGTTTCAAAGGGACTCGAGAATGCCCCAGAAACTCGAACTATGCACATCACCCGATGCATCGTCGCCTCCGAAATCCGTTTTCGAGCAATAGCTGCCATAGCTGATCACGATCGATTGTATCATTTGCGGCATTGAAGTCGATAAATAGATGATGTGTGGGCTCGTTGTATTCGTGGCATTTCTAGAGTACTTGGTGAATGGTGAACATCTGGTCCGTGGTAGAGCGTTCGCCCATGAAACCCGCATGGTACTGCCCCACGAACTTCCTTGCAATTGGTGCTAGCCAACGGCATAAAATATGGGAAAGTACCTTGTAGGCGGCGTTTACCAATTTTATTGCGCGGTAGTTGCTACAATCCAGCTTATCGCCCGTTTTGTAGAAGGGACACACGATACCTTCCATCCACTACTGCGGCAAAACTTCCTCCTCCCTAATCTTGTTAATGACCCAGTGCAGCGCTCTAGCCTCGCCACCGTGTTTAAATAGCTCTCCTGGTCAACCCCAAAAACTTTGTTGTTCTTTAGTTGGCCAATACCCTCCTGGATTTCTGGAGACCCGGAGCCGGTAAAATTATGTCCTGCGCGCATTCTCCCAGGTTCATCACCTTATCGCCATCTTCGTCTGCCACATCGACATTGAGGTGTTCTTCGTAGTACTGCCGCCGCCTTTGGATCACCTCACGCTCGTTTGTAAGAGGGTTCCCGTTTATGTCCTTACACATATCACGCTATGGCAAGTGGCCATTTACGTGAATGGTTCAATTTCTCATGGAATTTCTCATAGTGTGTTATTAGCGTGGTACAGTTGCTCCGTTTCTTCACGGTCTCGATTTTTTTCCCTCGGAAAATCGGGTTTTATCTTTTCTGCGCCCGTTTACATCATGCCTTGTTCGCCCTCGTGCGGTGTTGCAGCAATTTCGCCCATGCTGTATTCTCCTCTTCCACTAACTGCTCACATTCGCCGTCATACCAGTCGTTTCTCTGATCCGGGGGAACCGTGCCAAGTGCAGCGGTAGCGGTGCCACCAATGGCGGATCGAATATCTCTCCAGCCCTCTTCAAGAGATGCTGCGCCTAGCTGCTCTTCTGTTGGAAGTGCCACTTCCAGCTGCTGCGCGTATACTTGGGCTAGTCTACCGTCTTGTAGCCTCCCAATGTTCAGCCGCGGCGGACGACTCCGACGCGTGTTGTACACTGTCGAGAGTTTTGAGCGCAGACATACTGCAACGAGGTAGTGGTCGGATTCAATATTCGCACTGCGGTAAGTGCGTACGTTCGTGATGCCGGAGAAGAATTTACCGTCGATTGGAACGTGTTCGATTTGGTTTTCCGTTACTTCCGATTAGGTGATTTCCATGCGGCTTTGTGGATATTTTTGCAGGGGAAGAAAGTGCTTCGGACTACCATTCCGCGGGAGGCTGCAAAGTTTATGCATCGTTGGCCGTTGTCGTTCGATACGGTATGCAGACTATCCGGTCCAATGACCGGTCTATACATTTCCTTCCTTCCTACCTGAGCGTTCATGTCATCGATGACGATTTTATCGTCCCGCAGTGGGCATTGAAGAATCGTCCTTTTATCCTTAGCTTGTACATCCTTGCGTTGATTGGCTGCCACCTAATCACGCGTTGGCGCATCTTTCCCAGCACTATGAAGCCGGTTCCCAGCTCGTTGGTGGTGCCACAGCTTTGGTAGAAGGTAGCCGCTCGATGCCCGCTTTTCCACACTTTCTGTCTTGTCCAGCAGATTTCCTGCAGCGCTACGACGTCGAAGTTGCGGGGATGTAATTCATCGTAGATTATCCTGTCGCAACCTGCGAAGCCGGGCAAATTGCCGTTTCAGGTTCCAAGCTTCCAATCGTGATCCTTTATTCGTCGCCTAGGTCGATGCCGATTATATCGAGTCGTATTATCTTCTATATCGTTCGTAATTGTTGTTATTGAAGGCGGCTTATTGGGCCTGCGCAAACCTCCTGTCTCGTCGGAGTGCCGTCGTGTCAGGGCAGTTTAGCGTCCCAACTAACACCAGCCGTGTGCGCTTCGAGCGGGGTTGGGGTTGCATATCAAAGAATGTCAGGGTTGCATATCAAAGAATATTGTGGCCAAATTTCATAAAATTTGGTCAACAAAAACCCCCTTGACAATAATAGAACAAAACCTGCCAAAGGCGTCTTTTCCCCTACCATATTTAAAACTGTCTGAATTATCTGTGGTTACGCGTGTTGGCTTGAAAGCCTTACTCCAGGCATTTCTCCGATGACTACTCATATATGTCATGAACGCATTATATTTTATGTACCACAAAGGACATGCTCCATATTTGAAGCTGGTCGAGAGGTATCTGGTTACGCATATAGACCAGATAGGCCAGACATCAGGGATTTCTTGGATGAACATTCGCATATGTCATGAGCGCATTTTATTCTATGTAGATTGTAGACCGAAAAACAAATTTCATATTTGAAACAGGCAACAAGTTCTCTGGTTTCGCGTGTAGACCTTAAGGCTTGACTTTAGGAATTTTTTGGCCGACCATGATGAAAGGTCATGTTCCACAATTGAATCTCTGGTTACTCATGTACACCTTAAGCATTTGGGGGTCTTCAGTAGCCTTGCGAGTAATGGCGTAGGATAGCCAATCCGGAGATGGCAAGTGTATCCATTGTACTTGCCACATAAGATACATACTCATGCCATGGCGGACATAGACAGTTTTCAATTAATAACTGAGCAAATGCCAATAGAACACTAAGTTGGAAAGCACGCCGAGCTCCAGTTGGAATGTAGAGCTATAAAAGAAGAAGAAAAATAAGAAGTTAAGCATTTCTTGGATGATAATGTCCATATGTCATGAACGCATTCTACACTATGTTAAAGAAGTTTGCTCTGAAGCTACAGAAAATATCACCGGGTCGATGAAAATGTCTTGATTGAAAGTACTAAAATAGCAATCGTGTTACGTTTTCAGAGAGAGAGAGAGAGTGGTTTTGAAATATTACACAATTTGTATATTTTTTTGAAAAAAATGATTCGATAAAGTATGGGTGTGCTTATTTTGAGTGGCGTGGTCCCTATTTGTAACATGAATTGTTGTAAAACAATTGCAAGAAAATTTTGTTGTAAATTCGAAGTCTGACCGTATTTAGCAAGTTATCCCACATGTGGGGTAGCTTGCGACAAGCATGTTTTTCGTGAGAATGATTTGAATGATTTGATTGAAAATGATTTCGTGTATCCCCCCTTGAGCATGTTAACGAAATCGGTCAATACGAATTGGTACGCGTATTAGCGAACTGGTTTTTATGTGTCTTTCGCCACTTCCGGTAGTTCACAACGAGTTTGTTTGTGGAAGGATCTTGAGAACTGTGCAGTGGAGTAATATTTGATTATTCTTCTTCATTCGGCCGGTGAAACAGATTGATGTTCTATGCAAAAGAAGTTTGAATGCTCATAAGCGCCACCTCATGCAAAAATTCAGAATTATTTCGATCAGTTGTTGAGCCGCCAAGATGCTCTAAACAAATTTGCTGAAGACTCCATGTAGCTAACTAAACAGGTTCTTGAGATGCAGATTGATGTTTTATGCAGAAGGAGTTTGGATGCTCACTAGCGTTTCCTCATGCAAAAATTCAGAACTATTTCGATCAGTTGTTGAGCAGCCAAGATACTCTGAACAACTTTGCTGTAGACTCCATATAGCTAACTAATCAGGTTCTTGAGATACAGATTGATGTTTCATGCAGAAGAAGTTTAGATGCTCACTAGCGCCACCTCATGCAAACATTCAGAATTATTTCGATTATTTCTTGAACCGGTAAGATGCTCTAGACAACTTTGCTGAAGACTCCATGTAGCTAACTAATCAGGTTCTTGAGATGCAGATTGATGTTTAATGCAGAAGAAGTTTGGATGATCACTAGCACCACCTCATGCAAAAATTCAGAATTATTTGGATCAGTTGTTGAACCGCCAAGATACTCTGAACAACTTTGCTAACTATGTTGCTAACTAGTCAGGTTCTTGAGATACTGATTGATGTTTTATGCGAAACAATTTTAAACGCTCACTAGCTCCACCTCGTACCAAAATTCAGAATTATTTGGATCAGTTCTTGATCCGCCAAGGTAATCTGAACAATATTGCTGAAGACTCCATGTAGCTAACTAATCAGGTTCTTGAGATGCAGATTGATATTTTATGCAGAAGAAGTTTGGATGCTCACTAGCGTTTCCTCATGCAAAAATTCAGAATTATTTCGATCAGTTGTTGAGCCGCCAAGATACTCTGAACACCTATGCTGAAGACTCTATGTTGCTAACTAGTCAGGGTCGGGAGATACTGATTGATGTTGAAAAAGATCAGTTTTCTATGGACGCTTACGTCACCTAGTGAGTCAGTTCCGATTTAAATTGTTCACCATATGAAAGATATTAGTTCATAGAACAATATTTACGAAGACATGAGCCCAAACTTCCCAACAGATATAAAAATGTAACTGATCTATAAATAGACCACTGGGCGTTAAGCAGGGCTGACAATAGTCATCGTCATAGCACGAAATGCCACAGTAGCGACGAGTTGCAGTGTCTTCATTGCTACTCTTCACATCGCCAATGACGCGCACGACGTTAGCTTTCGTCGTGTAACCAAATCGTCATGACGACATTGAAGAACGAAGACTTCATACCGTTATTCTTCAAGCGGCAGCTGCCATGCGAAGATTTTTACTAATCATTTGTAATAATGAATTTGAAGTAACGTATGAATGCGAATGTTATCGATACATTTTTGTTATCAAAGTTCCTACTATTTGTTTATTTGAGACGCCATTATGTTTTTAACCAGTCCGTCTATAATGACGTGCAATCAATTGTGCGAAGAAGTGACGACGATAATCGTCATAACTTTTGGCTGCGCGACTATCGTCGTGGTACGCATGCGACGCGAAGAAAACGAGTAGGTGTTGCGTCGTGCAATGTTATGACGAAGACTAATTTTTGTTCGCTTTCTTCATACGACGAGAATGACTATTGTCAGCCCTGGCGTTAAGCGCTTCTGATTTATAAATAGATCACTAGGCGTGAACGGGTTAACGCTTTTTACGCGTTCCCATTAGGATATGGGGTGGGGTATTTATCTTTTCCAGTTGATTAATTTGAAGTACAATGGCTTTGAAAGTGAAAAGTGTTGCAAGTAATCCCATTCGACGGTATCCAAATATTTTGACATGTTCATGTCTATGTCAGTTCATATTTAAAAAAATCATGTGATTACTTTTACTATTTTGCTATTAACTTTTTTCAACATTTATTTACAATTCGGATTGTTGGATCAACATGTAATGCTTAAGCGATCCTAAAACATTGTCAAACTGATCATTGTTGTAAATACAAAGTTTAAACCATTAGAGCGAAATTTAAAAAAATGCCACGGAATGTCATGACATTAATGTCATTTGACACAATTCGGCTTTCACGCCGCCAATATCAAATTAAGATAAATTTCCTTTTAGAAAAAGTTTTAGGGTCTTTTAAGGGCCACATGTTTATATAGAAAACACAACTGTAAATAGCTTGTGAACAAAGTTATTAGCAAATTAGTCCCATGACATCGAAATGACATTTCCCGTCACTGGCGCAGCGATCATATTCTAAACAAATGAAAAAAAATATCATCGAAAACTGTTGTTTGTGGGTAGCTTACGAAAATTGCACATACTGTCGAAACCAAACGACAAAAAAAAACACTCAAATTTTACTAATGTTAGGCCTTCAAAATAACCCTCGACTTATCAGCCTGCAAATTTCTTCCCACTAATCTAAATGTGATTAAACTGCCTACCACCCCCTAGGGAAACAAACGTTTTATCACATCCTAAACCGAGCAAACTGCAAACACAATGTCTGTTGGGATCCACCTTTTTCAGTTGACTGCCAGTCCAACTGTCACCTACTGGGGCCGGACAAGACTCCTCTGCAGCTGGACATGACAATTTAATCACGTGCTGTCCAATCTTACAAACTGCTACTGACCACCGATGGCTTCCTAACCGGAAGCAATATGCTCCTACCGGTAAGTACACCACCAGGGGGGAGAAGAGAACAAAGGCTTCGTGGGTCTTATTTGAAACACTATTTATCTCTTCAACCTTTGCTACTGCGTCCTCGGCACATAAAGTAGCAACAGCAGTGATTCGCATGCACTTGTCTGTGACACATCCGAGAAGTCTGTTGGCTCGCACTCCACCCGCATTGATTCTACATCCATCACAGAGATAGAGGCGGTAACACACAAAACAACGGAGACAACGATGAAAATGTTCCCTTTCTGGATGCCTTACCTTACAGTTTGCGGACTTTTTTTTTGTTACATTCGAGGTGAGTATATCCCCGGTGGAATGAGCAACGATTATACGAACACGTGAACGGGTTCGCAATAGGATATGCCAAACGTCGCATTGCGATAGCTGACCTTTTTTTCAAATGTGCGCGAATTTGCAAAGTTGTGCGATTTTAATTAATCTATATTCATTGAAATGAGCTGTGCGTTAAATTTTATTGTGAAACATAGTAAACAAATTAGATTGACTATGCGCCGGCAAAATTATGTAGTTCTGTGTAATACATTGCTTAAAATTATAACATCCATATCCTAAATATCCACCTTATCTATTAATTTTTCTCACCAATATATTTGTAATTCTAACCAATTGCCAAAAAAAGTTCTTAACGTGGTGTAAATATTGTCTGAAAGTGAAATTCAGGGATGAATTACACTGACTTGAAAATGCTTTTCTATTTTCAATATGGCCATCATGCATATCGAACAGAAAAACGTTGCTCTCACCGAACACCGTAATAAACTATTTGCAATGCAAATATTCTTATTCTTATTCGACCACATTACGGCCAAAAATTGCGGCTTTGACCGAGCTTTGAAAATATGACTTATAACGCTATCCGTGACATCCCTAAAGCCCGTAAGATTAATCAGCATTGGACATTTGAAGCTTTTTCGGCAGATTTATGAGAGGTTGATTGATAGCAATAATGGAACGTACACACGGTTTGACCAACATTTACTCCACCTTTCGTTTATTCCAACATTTATCAAGTTTTACCAACAGCGGCACGAACAATCAATTTATTCGACCAACAATATCACACACGAACGACCGAAGCGCCAACTTGAGCACCAACTATCAAAAAATATATGGGGGTTTGTGCAACTTCACTACAAATGCTCAAACATGTTCGGCGAACCTTGACTCCACTCCCGACAACTCAAACCAAAATCAAACCGTTTTAATTTTTTCCAACCGAGCCGCCAACTGTCAAATGGTTGTTCGAACAACTTCACACACGTTCAAACAAAGCAGCAACCGAAGCGTTTTCTTGGGGGCGGAGTCAAAGTTCGTCAAACTGCTTGACTGGTGTGTACGCTGCATTAGGATGATCACGAATTATTAAAATTACTGGCTTCACCACTCACATTTTTAGAACGGCAAAATGAAATCATGTAAATTGAGCTTGTAATATGGTGTTTGCGGGGTTACGTAATCTCATTGATTTTTGTCATTTAAAGTTTAAGACCTACTCCTATTTCTGAAGCAGAAAAACCTTGCACCAAGCATATACCATTGATAAGGTAATTTTTTTGCAAATTCATAATTTCTGAACATAAATCACAAAGTGGACGGATTTCAGTGCTGTACGGATTTCGATCCCTCACGGTACCTATGGCCCTGATAAGGGCCGTTTGTTTGATTAATTTCTGCAGACGTCGGGGTAGTGGATCGTCACGTTGCTGCTCTGTCTTCCCTTTGTTGCTTGGTTTGCAACACGTCGCCGCTTTGCTGTCAGCTGGCGTCGGAACAATCGGTGTCCGGAAGCGTAGTAGGTAGTTGGTTGAACGTCGTGCTGCTGCCTTGGCTAGAAGTCACCGCTTCCAAGCCAACCGACGTCGAAATTCGACTGTACGCGCTGCTTCAGCAGTCGACATTTCTCTACCTGGCTGGGAATCGATTCGGCTTTGCTACCAGCCGATTGCCACGTTGCCGCCAAAAGTCCGATGACATCTCCTGAATTCGGTTCGGATGTGTGTGGTAAGTCGTCCTCGATGCTATGCTCCGTATACGGCTTCCGAATAGTGAATGATCTCAACAGAGTTAAATAAATTTGAATCTTTCTTGGTTTACATATTTGTTTACATTGTTTAAGTGTTTTGCCTTTCGGCACTTCATCAATATCAGGCTAAATTTGATATTCTAGTAAGGGATACAATGGCATTTCAATATTCTATACATTGGCCATCTCAGCCATTAGTTAGATTTAAAATGAAGTTAAGACTAATAATGTGATAAGCTAACTATAATATTTACACAAAATTTATTATTCTAGTTAAGCAACAGGTCCCGGATTACCTGCTGGCCGGACGCCATGCAACGATCCCTAAACCGTGTTTTAAACTCACCAAAGCGCTCGTTAAGTTGTTTGATCCCTGCCATGCGGTGGACCTCAGAAAATTCGTGTCCTGGGAGGGGTGAAGTTTGAGATGATGGATTTCGATCACGGGAAGGATTATTTGCTTGTTAACAGCCAGCATATTTTTCAGGAACAATGACGACCGGCGGTTGATCAACGAGTACAGCAATTTCAACAGCACGTTGTATTTTGACATCGCAGCAGAGGCAGACCCAGAGGCTCATGGCGGCGAAGCCTCAATAAGGAAATAAAATAAGTCGACCGAAATCTAACCTGGCAACAGGTTAAAGCGATAGCCGGGCAACGCTCAGGATGGAGATCTTTCAAGTCGGCCCTTTGCACCACCGGAGGTGTACAGGATCCATAAGTAAGTAAGTAAAGTTGTATTTTGACACCGTTTTGTCAACCTGCTGCCTGAAAATAAGCCTAAGTAGTCAGCCTAAGTAAGGTCAAGCCTAAGTAGTCAGCCTCGTTGGCCCATTCTACGGTCGTGTCATGTCATTGAGGATGATTTTGCAGTTCTCCGCCGGAACAAGCCTGAGGGATTTTGGGTTTGGGAAGATGATAGTCTGGATCTTCGCCTCATTAGTCTGTAAGGACATCCAGGCCTCGTTAGAGTTTTACCACGAGCGCTTGAATGAATCGCTCCTGTAGACAATAGAGGTGTCATCTGCGTACAGTGACAAAGTTCCGTCTACTTGAGGTTCTGGCATGTCGAAGGTGGACAGGTTGGAGAACAAGAGGATACTACCTTGCTGAACGCTTGAGATAATGTCGTGCGCATTGGAACTCGTTTCGCTGATTGAGGCCCGGAAGGTCCTACCCGATAGATAGTTGCGATGATTTTCACCAGGTAGCTGGGAAGATTGTAGCGATATAGTTTGTTCGCCGGGTCATTATGCCATACATTGTCGAAAGTTTTCTCGATATCGAGTAAGGCCATGGCGGGTGTGTGAGAGACATGCTTGTTCCGTCTGAGAACGTTGATTACTCGGGTCAGTTGGTGTACTGTTTATCGACCACATCGGAAATAAAACTGCTCCTTGCCCAAGATCCAAGAAGGATCTTTCCCAGGCTTCCGGATGGGAATGACTTTTGCAGACTTCCAGGACGATGGGAAGTAGTTGAGTCACAGACACTGTTCAAAGATCAGCGAAAGGTGCTCAAAGAATGGAGCACTCAAGTGTTTAAGCTCAAGATTTAGGATGCCGGATGCCGGTTTTTTTGATGATTTGATATAGGCCGTCAATTCGTCAGCTGAGATCTCCAACTCCTCTGAGAAGTCGTTTGGAGTCAGATGTTGTTCGCAAGCTCGCTGACGGCTGCTTCATGTGGACTGATGATGTTCTGTCCAAGATTGGGTGAGTTCTGAAACGATGGTGTCCCACGATTGATGCTTTGCGTTCAGGTCTCCGGCGATGATGAATTGCTCCTGCCGCTGAGTGAGCTTGACTATATTGCTTAGTACATCGGTCGACGTGCCGTCGTCGACTTTTATGGGACAGTAAGCCACGATGAACGTGACGACTCCGACGGAGGTGGTGACTTCAACTCCAACGGCTTCGATTATTTTGAGCTTGAAATCCGGAAGCAGGAGATGTTGCTCCGCAAGCGATTGCCACTTCCCCCCTCTGGAGCTTGTTCGATTGAACCTCACCAGCCTAAAACCCAGAATTGTTGCATTTACCTCGGGATTTAGGTGGGTTTCGGTGTAAAAGCCGCATCAATCTCCTTCTCTTGAAGGAAATCGCTGAGCGCGACGATTTTGCTCTTGAGCGAGCAAGCGTTCCAGTTTACCAGACCCAACCTAGAAGCCATTTTCAATGTTCTTAAGGCCCAGAGTGTAGATCTGGTCGAACCGGGATTTGCAGCTTCGAAACCAAGCCGCAAGTTGGCTGAATATCGGAGCCAGCTGCTCCGGAGTGTAGAGCCGAGCGGAAACCTCCGGGGGTAAACGATGTTCATCTTGCAGCCGGCGGAATCCTGGGGGACGGAGCGCTGACCATTCACTGGTGGACCGACTGGATGTTGCTTTGCTAGGCTTAACTTCCGGTAGGACCGTGGCAGCAGCAACTGCGAGTCTTCTTTGTGGTTGCAGCGGCGAAAAACCGGGATCGGCTGCCACGGGGGCGGGATTGTCGGGAAGTTTCTTTCGTCAAGCAATGGAGGCGAACTGCGGGCTGGAAGATTTCGCAGAACTCCGCGCGTTTCGAGCAGGCTTTCGTGGTGCTTTTCCCCACACTTAGCACACTTGGGGTCAGCCAAATATATTATATTAACAATATGGTTCACTTCGAGTTTCTCCATACAACGAAATGGCGAACCATTTGCCGGTGATAACAACATCATCTAGCGAGCAAAGAGGACTCTAAACATGTTTTCTTCTTGTTTATTCTAGCAAATCCCATGGCGACGATAGCGACAGTCATGCATGCTGAAAAGATGACATTCGAAGGTATAGGGATGCCCACACTTTTTTGAATAAATCGATCATCAAATGATCGATTTTCCTCGTTTTAATAAAGTTTTACGATAATATAGAGAAAAACAAATTATGCTTCGTATGCTCCAATAGTAGAAGCTGCTCCGACGTGGAAATGCTTGCTGCGCTGGTTTTCTACCCACAGCTGCTAGCATCTGGGTGTATATGTATATGCGCGGGAAGCTAGAAATTTGTATGGCGAAAGCATAACAAGCGGGTTATCAAACTGTCGGAACTTGTGGTTTAAAAAATGGGCTTTTACAGGACGGTGTTAGCTACACCCAAAATAATCTTCCCATCATATCTACGCGAAACAACGTGTTTTTTTCACAGCACTATTCACGTACCAATTAAGTGATTCAAAGGTCGAGGCACTCAATTTCACTCAATCGGATAGCACTAGTGTGTCACATGAATATTACTTGACTGTTTTATTGCTTTCATGACTGATCTAAATTAGATTGTTTTTCTTTTACTTTATCGAAAATTAATAATATAGCACAAAATTCTCCACCGGTTTTTATTTCAGAATTGAAAATCTAAACATAAATATGTACATCTTTGTCTTTGAACTCAAATGAGTGACATAAAATCCATTATAGCACTCATTTGGATGTTTTAATGAAAAACCAACATTAGATCAGTAGTTTCATGACTATTTTTGCTGAATCAGCTTGGGTAATGATGGCCATGACATCAGAATTTTCCAAAAGCAAGTTCATCTATCGCTTCAAGGCTTGTCGAGCTACGCATTGTGGTACAATAACATAGAATATGACGGTTCTTTGCAGCAACATGATTTATTGGTACACAGAAAGAAAAAACACTATTAAAATAAAAAAAAACGTTGGTGAAAATAAAAAGTTGCGTTGGTTCTTTTTCGTAGAGAGTTGCGAATGTTCAAAATAAAAGTACGTTAACTTTTGCAACAACCATGGTATGAAAGTAGCTTGCCGTTCTGAAATTAAAAGTTCGAAATTTTAAAAATAAATTGTGGAACTGTCAAATGAAATGCTTGCACTGTAATAATAGTATGTGTAATTTTTAGTTATTAATCAAAAGTTTCCTAAACCTGCCAACCCACCCCCACAGGGTTTCCCTCCATTTTATTTTAAATAACAGTTTCATTTGTATTCATGAGAAATTTCTTTTATTTATATTCCATTTTGAACTTACAACATTACTATTCTGTGGCCATGTTTGTATAGACTGTTCCTATTCTGCTTTTCCGTCGGTAAACCATTTGTTTCCAAATTTTGTTTCGTCTGCATTTTTAGACCTATAGAGCAAATTCAAGTTTTTATTACGATCAAGTTTAAAAAGATGTCTAATAAATCATGCAAACGAACCTGTTGATCGGCTTCCACTCGATGGCAATATACAATTTTGAGAAAAAATGCCCACTTTTTGTATCCGCTTAGTGCTGAAAAAGGTTGTTTTTTTCCTTCGATAAACCATCTGGATATAAACAATTCTTTCGCCGGCATCGATTCTGTAAAAAGAATTACTGGTTCTGATAACAAAACTTAAATTGTAATATAAATTGTAATATCAATCAAACGAACCTGCTTTAGTATCTGATTATTTGCGATCTGCATTCCCCCGTTGGAATCCGGTTAGCGTTTCAGAAGTCACCCAGTTATCCGAAACTTCTGTTTTGCGATGACGGAATAAAAATACACCGATAACTCCGAATGCTTAGACGAGATGAATACACAGTGAGAAATGTATTCGAAAGTTAAGCATAAATGAAATTGCATTCTATACAAATAACTTGTTGCTAATTTGATTGTCCTTATGCATGATAAGAGTTGAAAGCGGTTGTTGAAATGTAGTTAAATAAATATTAATACATATTCTGCCATCACTTGAAATGCCTTTTTTGCCCAAGCTTACCACTTGATGTGAAATGAGTAATACATTTATTTTTTTCTTAAGGTGTCCCAATCTAAAATGTTGTGCTGAGCTTTTAATATCTGACAGTTCGACAATTTTTATGGGGGGAAAGTATGAACACAGATAAACAGACGTCTCACTTAGAACAAAATGCAATCAAAATCATCGTCATGAAAACATTATCGCCCAATGCTAAATACCCTGTGTGTGGTCAAGCGGCAACCAGATGGCGTTAGTGAGCAAACGTCAAACACAAACAAAACCGATGGAAGCGCCATCGGTGGCCGATCGACCACCTACAAAAAATTGAATCCACCGTTAAAAAGCTGAACGATGGAACATGTGTTGAGTGAGACGTCTGTTTCTCTGTGGTATGAACTTTTAAATGTATAATTGAAAGTGACAAAAATACTTTAAAAACAAATAATTGACTTTTGCGATGAACAATTCAACTTTTAATTTTACGAAAATAAATCACTTTTTAATTTTAAAGTAGAACATATTTAGAAAAACAGTATTATTTTTTTGTGTGTAAGAATGATCATTTGAAGTAAATCAGTTCGTACCGTTTTGTTACAGATTTATCATATTAGAGCCCATTTTCCGTCATTGCAAAAAATAGCGTGTGCAACTCGTTGCAAAACTAGATTTTTTTCAGCACTCGTAGTATTTACCCAACTCGACAAGTTGGATAAACGTATAACTCGATATCAACTCGTACAACTCGTTATAAACGTACAGCAAGTTATCAAAATAGTAGTTTGTGCAACAAGTTGCAAAAAGATGATTTTTTCAGCAGGCGTGCCGAGTTGGATAAATAATACGAGTGCTGAAAAAATCGAGTTTTGCAACGAGTTGCACACGCTTTTTGACGTAGGATTACGTCTTTCCGGAACATAGGGGGGTTATTCTGCAGTTTCAAATCTGAGACCGTCACGAAAAGTGGTCAGGAAGTATAGGCTAATAACTCAGCCGTCTTTCAATCGATTTTAAAGATTTTGGTGTTAATCGATCGACGAACTCTTTAAGATTTTGCTCGACTATCGAAAAAATGCATTTAAGGTGCTAAACTATTGAAAAAATGAATTTTACTAGGCACTGACAATTCGGTAAACCAACCAATCGCGTATGTACATGGCAAGAACAGACATCAAAATCGTGCAACTTACGGGCTCGACTCCAATCCTCAGCTCAATTAAATTTTCTCGGAGAGCGGGCACAACGATGACGCTCGTAGCAGCAGTCTCAGCAGAAAGCGGAACAACGAGAGGCCATCGCCAAAAGCAATAATCTTAGGACTATCGTTTAGTTACTGTTAGTGGCGCATTGTGGAAAGAAAATCGGTTCTTCTCAGGAGCAAAATTTTATGAGAAGAAAGAGTTGATTGCAAAAATGGCAATGAATAAATACACATAATCAAATGGTATAAATATTAGCAAAAGCATAGTCCAAACCAGTGTTTTTACGTTACTTGGCTACTAATGAAAGTGTGGTATTTCACAATGGTGTATATTAGAATCTATTATTATCTTCATTAACAAATTCTACCAGAAGTATTTTAAGTATTTTCGATCTACGTTGAGTTCTTTTTGAGCCTATTCAAAAAAGCGGGTAAACAGAAAACGTGACCTTCCATTTTCCATCTTGTATTTTTAATCCACCCTCGTTAGTTCTACAAACCCATTTTTACGAAAAATTCTCCATAAGGTTTTCTACCCAACTGTCAAATCTTAGCTGGAATAATTCTTCATTCTATATAAATTTAAATGCATTCTAAATGTTATATTTAAGCTATTCTTCAACGTATCTTGTTAAATTTACTTTCAACCAGATACAACCAAAAAAAAAACTATAAATTGCGGAATCAATAGTGACAAAGGATATATATCTCAACTAATTTTAGATACGTATAATAAGCCATGCAGACAACTTGCTGTTTGTCTCAGACAATTCATTGACTTCTTTAATGTCAAATTTCCCAAAGAATCATGACGCCTCTTCAAATAAAAAAAATATATAAAAGTGTTGCAGTCAAATGAGCAAACAGCAACATGGTGTGCAAAACAGAGAGCGAGTAGGTACAATGCGAGAAGAATGTAAACTTCCACAGCAACCTCGTATAGCTCTCCAACTGCTTCAGCGTAATTTCGATATGGTGCACCACCATGGTCCCGCCGGATACAGTTCAACGAGCTATATCAAATTTATTATACTTTTCCACAAAAATATGCCTACCACACTTCTGCTACAACATTTGATTTTCCTTTTGCATTCGATTAAACTTAATCGATTAAGTTTGCAAAAAACGAACAGTGGGTAATGTCTGTGACATAACCGCGAAGTGGACGTAGGACTTGACTTGACCATGCCTTTGAAGAAAAGATATTTTAGGTACTAGATAAAGATTGTCGCTGTCGTCGCTGTCCGGAACATCTTTTGCTGGCGAGGATAGGGAAGCTAAATGTCAAAAATCCATACGATTTGACAGGTATGTACCACACATGTTTCGGACAGCAGAACAAAGGGAACCGAAGCGACAATCTTTATCTAGTAACTAAAATATCTTTTCTTTGAAGATGTATAATATATCCAAATCTCTCACGTCACCTAATTTGTATAAAAAAATCAGCGATAACAGCCCAAACATTATTATAACAATTTTCATGAGCAATATAGGAAAAAATATCTCAAAAAGAAAAGCTCTCAATCGATTTTTCATCTAATAGTGGAATTTTTTGTGATTTATTTCATTATATGTCACAGTTCTTGTTATGTAACGGTTATGAAAAAATCTTGAAAATCTGCTATTCGCGTATAACATTTTATCTCTAGAGTATTTTATAATTTTTAAAAACTCTTTAGTAAGTCTATCAATGGCTCTTAGAAGAACCGTATGCTTTGAAAATAAACATTTTCTATGTCCATCTGTTGCGTCATGTTGCAGCAGGCTGTAAGGCTGATGCTGGGTGCTCCTGGGTGGAGCGCAAAACCAAAGCTATCTTCATGCAGCGTATCCGCTTGACGTGTGCTGTTTCTTCAATGGAACCAGCGGAATGCGAATTGCCTTAATGCAGCATGCAACGAACCAGTGACGAATGCCACCCAATTGCAAAAATTATTATTAACTCTCTTGGCCCTGATAAGGGCCGAAAATTAACTCCTTTCGGGGAACTGGTTGACCGAGGGGGTTTCTTTACTCGAAACCAAAACACACACACACGCGATTTCTCCAAGCACATTGCAGTTCTTTCTCTTGATTTTCTTCAACTTGTTTCGGCTCGATACCAATGCCGGCCGGTCTCGGCTCAACACTGATGCCGGTCGGCCTCAACTCTTCATTGATGCGTTTCAAAATCGTTTTGCGCTATTTTATGCCGTCTCAGCAGACCCAGCGGCAGCTCATTCGCTGGTGTCTGCACCAATCAGAACGCGGTAATGGATACTTTGCATTGAAAACAGTTTTAGGCCTATTGAAACAAGCTCTTCGTGTCTAATCAATGATGAATATGAAACGTGTACTTATAATCTTTTGATTAAGGGGTTTGTTGTATAAATCTGTTCAGTCAGATGAACGCTATTCACCTTCAAAATCTTCTATTCCAGCGTAACGCTCTCGATGCCAAAATATTGAAATGACACCCGGTATAGTAAAGAAAGACATAAGTCCTACGTCAAAATTAATCTTCAAATATGTTCTTCAGAAGTTCAAATTATCCTATGCTGTGCTGTAGGATCTGTCAAAGTTAACAGCGTCGGTTGTCTAGTTCTTATTTCTTTACTTGGATTCATATATACCATTGTAAATCAATTGTAAATCGATTGAGCGGACGAACATCAATCGCAGCGGCAGTGTCGGTAGCGATCATCTTGTGTCGTCGAGAGCAGCAGAGACCATGCAAGTCTCGTTTGGATTGGTAATTTTGCTGTCGGAGATTTTCTTTACAAGATTGGGACCATCGTTTCCTCAAGTGACAAGACATTTCGAAATGATTCGAAATGAAAATATTTTGTCATGATTTCTTCAGCATAGCATAGGAACCCAGAAGCCGGAGCCGAAGTTCCGCCTTTTCGATGGATAATACCGTTATAAACCACTTGTTGGCTCCTCCTTTACATTGACCAATCAAGAGGAAATAATTTGTCACATGTAATCAATGTTTTGAGTTTCAAACTCCGCCTTTTTGGTATTGTTAGCGTTGTATGCCGTTCTTTGGCACCACCTTTTTATCGACCGATATCGTAAATCACTTAGAACAAGAATAATCAACAAACTTTCTACCAATCAATAAACAACTTTCTACCAATCTTTTAGAAGTAGCGCAAAATACATTAGCTGTTTAGTTATGTAAATAATGAAACCAACATGACCAAATGCCCATGATAGCTCTCTATTTCGAGAACATTTTCCCAAATTGTTCACGAACAACTTACACTCAATATATAAATTTCAGGAATCAATTTCATAGAGATATTTTTAGGGCTATTTTTATAAAAATATGCCCAAATCTCTCACATATTGGAAGAAGAAAACGGCGATATCATTATTATTACCATTTTCGTGACCAATTTAGAAAAATGTCTTAAAACAGAAAGCTATCAATCGATTTTTTATTTAATGTTAATATTTTTGTCATTGATGAAAATATGAAAAAAGATAATTCTTTGACTTCTAGAGATGACACCATTATTCTCCCTGTCGTTGGATGTTGGTTCCCTGCCGGCTGGTCAAGATAAAATTTAAGCCGGAACTAAACTCGCATGAGCCATGATTTTGTCATTATATCAGAACAACTCTAGCCGAAGCTCCACCCCTTTGATGAATAAGACCATTGTAAACCGCTTGTTGGCTCCTCCTTCACCTAGACCGACCAAATGAAAATGTCATGTTGTGAATTACAGACTGTCTGTCAGCGTAATTTACCATTTGTAGTACCATCTATTCTTCAACCAACACTGAAAACTACGTCGACCAATAATAATCAAAAATGTTCCAGCAATCGTTTAGAAAGTATCAAAGAGTCATTTTTCTACATATTTTTTATCAAAATCAAATAAATCCAAAATTCAAATAAATCCAATAGATAAAAAATCGATTCATAGCATTCCGTTTTGGGATATTGTTAATTGGCCACGAAAATCTTGAAAATCTGCTACTTGCGTATAACATTTTATCTCTAGAAGACTGAATTTGGCACAAAAGTACTATTTTTAAAGCGGAGGGTATTGAAAGCCTTGATATTAAACTCTTTAGTAAGTATCAGTGGCTCTTAGAAGAACCGTTTGATTTGAAGACATAGATTTTCTATCTCCATCCGTTACGTCATGTTGTAGTAGATTGTGAAACTAAGGCTGGGTGCTCCGGGGAGCGCTGGTTCCCCGATGGAACCAGCGGCATACGAACTGCCTTGATGCAGTGACCGACGAATCAGCGATGAACGTCAGCGTCAGCCAATTGCGAAAATTATCATTAACTCTCTTGGCCCTGATAAGGGCCAGAAATTAACTCTTTCAAAAGCAACTGGTTGACCGAGGGAGTTTCTTGCTCGAAACCAAAACTCACACAAACGATTTCATCTAGAACACCGCCGTAAAAGCGACGAATTCCAACCTATTGCGAAAATTATCACTAACTCTCTTCGCCCTGATAAGGGCCGGAAATTAACTCTTTCAGAGGAAACTTGTTGACCAAGGGAGATTCTGGCAGGAAACCATTCTAGAACGTTGTAACTTTTTCTCTTTTTCTCTCTTCACCTTTCTCTGCTCAACACTGATGCCGGCCGGTCTCGGCTCAAGACTGATGCCGGCCGGTCTCGGCTCGTTTCTGCTGCGGGTCTCTGCTCGGCACTGTTGCGGTGTGTGGTCTAGGCTGGGCTGCTTCTTCTGCTGCTGTGTTCCACTTGATGTTCGTCAAAAAACTGATTCATAGTGCTGGGTAGCACCCCGGTTTTATTCATCGTTGATGATGATAATATCCCGTTGGAAGTTCTGAACAGAATGAGAAGGAAAAATTGCGTCACCCTCTTTTATGGCTTATTTTGGTGCGCAGTTGCAGCTTATCCGCTGGCGGCTGCACCCATCAGAATCAAGCGAACAAATGACGCGAGGAACAAGCGGCACCCATATTTATAGGTTTCAGTGCAGCCAATGTTTTGCTTCGAAAACAGTTTTAGGCCTATTGAAACAAGTTTTTCGGGTCATATCAAGTATGAATATGAAAGGCATACTTGAGATCTGTCGATTAAGGGGTTTTCCGAAGAGATCCGTTCACTGGGACAAACGCTATTATCATTCAAAATCTTTCAACACAGCGTAACGCGGTCGATTTAGAAATATTGAAATGACACCCGGTATAGTGAAGAGAGACGTAAGTCCTACGTCAAAAGCATCAAGCATCCCTATTTTTTTCATGATGACATTTTGAAGTGTGTGTAAAACAATCGTCATATTTTGGGTAGTTCGATTTACGTGTGTATCGATCCTTTTGGACGCGAGTTGGCGCCACATGTGGTGTCGCCAAAATTTCGTGAGAGTGAATCATATTGTTAATATAGTATATTTGGGTCAGCCTCTTCCATTTGCTCGCACTCGTCGCACAGTGCTCCAGGTGCACCAGGTAAAGCTGATCACGGTAGGTCTGGGAAGTGTCATGTCGGCGGATTTGGCATATTGATCGGACTACAATGCATTAGTGGTTAAGCTACGAAATTTGACGAATGACGAAAGACGACGAAGAGAGACAAATAGACGACAAACACCACAACTGCAACC
Source organism: Armigeres subalbatus (assembly GCF_024139115.2). Classification (NCBI taxonomy): domain Eukaryota; kingdom Metazoa; phylum Arthropoda; class Insecta; order Diptera; family Culicidae; genus Armigeres; species Armigeres subalbatus. The sequence goes on from NC_085139.1 coordinate 123,681,045, forward strand.
CCACTTGCCAGTGGTACATGATCGCCCAGCAGACAACGAGGTGGAAATTGCTGCGGTGATCGAAATGTGAGTTGTGGTGGGAAAAAAAGTGTGTTGTGTTAAATGTAAAGTGCCGTTCTAAATAATTGTAATTTAATTAATGTTTATTTTTTTGCTTAATTTTTTCAATAAATAAGGCGTCTGAAGATGGTCGAGACAAAGTAGTAGACCGAAACGTCACGCAGGAAAACAAATGGCGTAGTTATTGTTCACCGAAAAATATCAATAAATCAACCCCATATTGAGTAACGGTGATTAAACCAATCAATTAAAGTGAAATTGATCAAGGAAAGGAAGGATTTGGCATATGTTGATCGGCTTCAGATCACTTTCCTTCAAAGCTTCCTTCAGCTCCTTTTCGTCCATGTCGACAAGGCCACGCAGCAAAACTTTGATGGGGCTTGCTGTCGGGGATGTCGTGGGTGTAAAACTGGAACCGTTTTGCATTCTGGAACTCCAGCACCCTGTCGAAGTGAGACCTTCCCTCGGTCATTAGTTTTACACCTTCAACGCACAGTCGAAAGGTGCACCTTTAGCCCCGGGTGATCAGTTTCCGGAAGTCAGTCCCCTTTCACAAAAATCGGCAGGCACTCCTCTCTGGTGATTTATCATGGCGTTTTATTCTTCTTCCTTATTTATTTATTTCATTTGATTTCAAGCGCACATTCGTGCGATAGAGCTACCAGACACAGCGATTCAGGTTTTCGTTTCCCTAATTATTTCAAAATACAAATTAAATTTATTTTATCAATATTGTATTCATATCATTTGTTCACAGAAATTGCAACCATACTTATAGTCACCACCACCTTCTAACAAAACTTTGTTCTACCCGACTCTGCCAGCGCAGTCGGAAAGGGTCGGTTGGGCAACAATCATTCGGCCAAATGTCACTTAAACCACGTTCCATATGACCGAACTGGTTATAAAGCCGAAAACACTGTTTGGTCGAAATGGTCCTTTGGCAGAAAAGGTAATTTGACCGATCGGGTCATTCGGCCGAAAATGTCGTTTGCCCGAACGGTACATATGGTTGGAAATGTCGTTCGACCGAACTGGCAATTTGGCCAAAAACGTCGTTTGGCCGAATAGGCCATTTGGTTGAAAAATCAGTGGCTGAAACTTTGGCACATTCACTATTGTTCGCCCACACGACATTTACGGTCGAACGATAGTTTGACCAAACTAAATTTTCGGACGTACTAAACTCGTCTTAGACGGTCGATATTTTCGGTCAAATACTTTTCCGACCAAATGAACAGTTCGGACAAACAACATTTTCGATTGTATGGTCATTTCGTGCAAATGACATTTTCGGGAAAACGGCATAATTGTTAGTTCAATCAAACGGCATATTCTGCCAGACTATCGAATGAGTTTCGGCCAAACCCCCAGCGAGGAAGGGCCGGTTTCAGCTTCTATTCTATTTTGTCATGAACAACTAGTGCCTGATTTTCTCAAAATTGCACGCGGTGAACCCTTCATGAAAGGTACCGCCGCGCTTTTTGCACCCCGTTTACTTGATTCTTATGGGTGAATAGCATTGCGGTGTATCGTTTGGCGCGGCGGTACCTTTCGAAAGTCATTCGCCGCGTGAAGTTTTGTGCAAGTACGCCGCACAGTGTATCATATCCAGAAAATCTGACAATAGTTTCCTAGTTTCCCACTTGTCCAGTCTCTCTTTCATAATCTTTAATAAGCACGAATGACATGATTTCTGGATGGTCGGTTTCTGCTTTCGGCTTGCGGACATCTGTTCTGAAGGATCTGAAGGAGTCTATCGTAATCAACACAATCAATGGGCTTCAAAATAATTCAAATTTGCTGCTCACGACGCCATGATGAAAAATTATCGAACACTACCGCCACCCCCATAATGACTGGATCATGATACTGAGAAAGCTCTGAGGTTAGCAAACAGGTATGCAATTCAATATTGGTCTCAACTCAACGCTCGTTGCGAATACACCAGAACAATCTGCTGGCGCACAATTAAGAATGATATAAATAAACAAATTTATTATTAAATCTAGTCAACAGTGGTGCATGGCAAACGGCAATCAATACAATGTACAATACATTAAAATAAACAGAAAACTAAATCGAAAACAAAATATTTTACTTAAATTTCATTCAATTTCACAAGAAAACATATCACTTTTTGAAAGCTCACTGGTCAAGTTCATCTTTTTTGTTCTTGAGTTTAACAACTCGGCAAAGACGCTCGAGGAACGCATCGTACGAGGCCCGCAGGTGCTCTTGTGGCATTTTATCAGACGCCACCAGATGTCGCTTTAGGACTTGCACAAAAATATTATGTTTTAGAGCAGACGTGGCCTCCAACATACTCTAGACAGAGAAATTCATAGGGTTCAGGTCCGGCGAACTCGCAGGCCACTCTTAGCTCGTAATGAGCCCCGAAAAACCTTATGTTGTGTTTTCTTCACTTTTTGAGCCGGCGTCTACTCCTGTCGTAAGACTCCTGGTATCAAAATAACGACTTGCCCAAATAACGACTTGGTATCACTCCGGTACGACTCCGTGACATCCGTAAAGCTGCCCATAAGATTAATCAGCATTTGACGTTCGAAGCTTTCTTCGAATCGCCTACGAACTTCTCCCATCTACATAAGCCGAGTTTACCAGTGCCGAAGTAGGGATTCTGCCATTTCAACATTGAGTTCCTTCGCCGCAGCAACCGTCGGCGTCAGTCTTCCACCAATCAGCGGCGCGTGTTCACTGGCATGAAGTGAGAAGCTGACACTTCTGCATGGTCACTATAAATAACGCCATAGAGATAAGTTTCAAGATAGAAATCAAAACAGAAATCCTTCGAAGGTCGGTGGCAATGTTTCTTGACTTCGAATACAGGGAATACGAGTTGCCCTACACTGACAGTTTAATTCCATGATAAGGGGTCTGCTCAGGAGTCACTGGTAGCACTCCTACACTTACCGTGTAAGACAGTTAAATCACGCACTGCAGCGTCTTTTCGAAAGAAATTACGACCTTGCTTATCGCCGCCATCACGCCTTTTAACAAAACAGATCCTATCCGACTCTGCCAGAACAGTTGTGGCTCTTCAAAGCGACCACCCAAAACACCTATGGATCTGGGGAAATCTCGCTAAAGTCCACTAGTCGACAATTTTTGCGTGGATCGGGAAGGGTTGGATGGCCAACAATCATTCGGTTGAAAACCATTTTCCGAATGCCACTTTAGCCACGTTAGGCTGGAAGTCGTATAGCTGGATTCCATTTACGCTTGGCCGAAACGATTATTATGCCAAAAGCGCTTTGGATGGAAATGTTATTTGACTAGAGGCAACATATGACCGAGGAAAACATACGACTGAACTGATTATTTGTAAGAAAATACTGTTTGGCCAAAATTGTCCTTTGGCAGAAAAGATCATTTGACCGATCATGTCATTTTCCGGAATATATTTTGTCAGGAAAGAAAAAGAAGGTTCGACTGCAGTGGGACCATGGGACCAGTTTTCAAACTTGACACTGTGATCATGATACTATAAAAAACCAATAAGGTTGGCAAACTAATTAACATGTTCAATTACTAATCAGACAGGTATGAAATTCAATATTCTTCTCAACGGTCGCATTCGAATATATCAGAACGATTTGCTCGCGCACAATTAAGAATGCTATGAACAAATTTACTATTATCTCTAGTCAAGCATGTTGCATGGCAAACGACAATCAAAACAATATTTACCGGAAAATATTACAGAATCTTAGTTAGATATTAAAGGAAGTTAGGCTGGTTCAAATACGTTGGAATAATAGTCTTCATCAGATGATAAAACTTGTAGTCGAAATAGATACAACATGGTTCGGCGTACAACCGAACTGATTTTATTATTCAGAATCAGACAAATATTAAGAATTTGTAAACTATTATTTTTATGCAAAACGAGATGCAACACAAATCAAAACGCTTTCAACGGAGCACATCCGACAGCAGCAGCAACTACGCACGCCAAGGCCATAATTAAAATCAAAATCATAAATTCTTCTCATCCTTTTCCCATGCCAAGCAGAGAAAAATACCCAAGAGATTCCCCAACCAGGCGGCGTATTTTTCCCGAATTTTGCAAGCTACGCGATAAATATAATTACGCGGATAATTAAGCGGCGAAACCCCGCGTAGAGCTCAAACAAGAGAGCGAACGTGAAGCGCGCATATAAACCGTACCGGGCGAATCGAAGTACAAGGCAACAGGGGCGAAATTAAAAATCTACCCCTTTCTATCGAACGATTTCTGCATGCCATTCAAATCGCCCAAGGAAGCAAACGCAAGAAAAGGGTTGATCGCCTCCGGGGGCCATAAATAAATGGGGTCGTGTGCCGCAGTCGTCAGTCCCAGCAGTCAGTGGTACCACGCGAGGCGAAGGATGGCAAGCACGACGTCATGCAGAAACAATGTATCATTCTTCGGAAAACGAAAAAAAAAAATCGAAGACGGTATTCATGCAAGTCGCGTCGCTCCGAAGAAAGTCACCAATTGTCCAAAAGTTTGACTCGTTAAATATTTAGCGGTAATTGGTGGAAAAATAATTAAAATTATGAACGTCGACGACAAACGTCGGCGGTGTAACCCTTTTTCCTGCGGAAAACTGACGAAGACAATAGTGACGGACGGCGACCACCCAGTCGGAGAACAAGAAATCCAATCACGAACAAGTGGATTTGACCAAAAGACGATGAGGTTTTTCGCTTTACTTCTCCGGGTGGCAATAACAATAAATACAATGTTTCCCTTGAGTTTCCCACCCATCGATGGCTCTACCGAAGCAGTCAGCGCCCAAGGGCAGGGCACAGTTGTGAACAGGGATCCGAAATGTTTACCATTATCGTCATAGGCTGAATGCGATTGCTAGACGATTGACTGTTGTTTTTAGGCGGTCTTATACTGGGTTGAGATGTATTTTTATGAGATTTTCTACAAATGTAGCATAACACCAAAATGGATATAAAAGTCGCAGCGTGTGGTACGTACTCGAGGATGGTGGATCTTTCGGGTGATTTAATGATGTCTTTTTTTGGATATTTGATTTGATATGTATGTACCTAAAACCAAATGTGCAAAAGATAATCATGAGGAGCAGTTAAGAGCCAACAAGTGCAGCCTCTACTGTTGCTTAGCTGGTAGCGGTTGTACAGGTTGCAGAACGGTAGGCGGTTGCATTGCAATGCTATAATAATTATCGTTTTCGCATTGCATTGCAATGCTATAATAATTATCGTTAGATTTTTCATTCCGTTTGCTTTCAAAGCGCTTAAAAATCGGGGCGGATTGATCGTTTGAACATAATGTACTAAAATTTTAACTAAAACTATGAAATAAAAAAACTGACTCAAAACACATATTTTTGCCTTTCTCGTACAACAAAGTTGTAACGAAAGGCTATCATTTCACTCCAAAATCGAACTTTTTATAGAAGTCTCGAAGACCCATGATGTTATATACCAATCGACTCAGCTCGTCGAACTGAACAAATGTCTGTCTGTCCGTGTGTATGTGTGTGTGTGTGCACACGAAAACCGAAAAACATTAGCCACTTTTTCATATAGTAATATTTATCCGATTTTCTCGCAACAAGTTGCATTTGACAGGGGACAAAGCCTTATTGATCACTATTGAATTTGATAACGATCGACCATTGCGTTTGAAAGTTATTAAGAAAATGGAATCGAACTAAAAAGTGCCATATAAGGTTGGTGTCTTGGCTAAATGCGTGAAAGGCAGTATCACCACTCGGTGAATTAAGTTGTTTTTTTTTTAGAATTTTTGGAGCTGCGGTACTATTTTTAGTCTAAATCCATGAAAACCAATAAAAGATACACTTTTTTGCCAAACTTATCCGTACCAACCAAATCGTAAGCTCAAATCAAGACAAAATTTTCAAAACGACTTATCTGCTTTTGTAAACAAAGATTCAAACGACGATTTGACGAATCTGATAGCTCACCCACGCAAACCAACACCATAAACAGGTAGCGGAAACCTTCACCTACCTATTGGTGGTGTTGGTTTGCGTGGGAGAGCTATCAAATTCGTCAAATCGTAGTTTGAATCTTTGTTTACATAAGCAGATAAGTCGTTTTGAAAATTTTGTCTTGAAATCGTTCTGCTATATAGGACCCGGATAAAAAGTACAATAGGCTCAGGGCAGTGTAAACATTTGAATTACCATATGCTCTATGGTCTTGATGGTTGCACATATTGTATCAACACCGTGGATATAATACTTCAACATAGTTTTCTGATGTAACAATACTTTCAATTGTTTTTGGAACATTTTAGTACAGTTTTAATCATTGATAACCTTTAAAAACTTTTCAAATTGCATATTGGCAATATTTACCACATTGCGCCAAATATGCATTACAGACAACATGCAAGCAACTTGCACCGGAACGAGCTTTCAAAACGCATGCTGATGTGTCTATTTTAGGCTTTTGATTAAGCATATGCGGTATTTCGAAATATTTCGTTTCAGGTGGTTCGAAACGAAATTCCGCGGAATTTGAACATGGCGAAATCTGATTTCTTGATTTTGTTTCGTTTCGTAAAATTACAAAAATTTCGCTGGAAAAAACTAGCTTTTAACGAAATTTAACGGAATTCCGCGGAATTTCGAAACAATTTTAAACTTAAACCATGCTGTCTCGTACGGTTGTGTATTATCAAAAATTTTGGCTGCGCCGCTGAACAAATTCATAAAGCTGTTTGCAAAACTTAATGTTATACAAATTTTTCTATTAAGGCTCACTACATAATTCCATTCTGAGTCGAAAAAACATATTTAGTTTTCCTCTATGAAACGTCTAAAGTGTTTTGTTAGAAATGTCTTACAGAAAACGAAAAGTGTCTTTATTTATATATATCTATTCTATCCTATTTTTTCAAAAGTGATCTGACTCAATATTTAAGACGTCAGGCTCAGAGTGTAAATGTCATCAGATATGAATCAGATTAGCAAAACTTTGACAAAGAGGCAAAGCTGTGGCGTGGATTTCAAAGGCCCTTGGCATTGTCAAGTCTTCTAGAGAGCTTCTTTCTTATTAAAGGCCGATTTCTTCACCTCCGGTTAGGCCTCAAATCAGGTTTAAGCGCATGGGTAAGCACTAGGGTGGTTCAAAAAATCGATTTTGCTCCACAGCGCTCATCTGATTTTTTACCATGTTCTGAGTGTCCTCTGAAAATTTGAGCTCATTAATTTCCCCATACTAATTTGCATGCAAACTTGAAACGGCTTGTGCTAAATCAATTTTAATCCAAATGAGCTCAAATTTTCAGAGGACACTCAGAACATGGTAAAGAATCAGATGAGCACTGTGGAGCAAAATCGATTTTCTGAACCACCCTAGTAAGCACCGCTTAAGAGTTTAGAAGGCCTTAAGGAAAACAAAATACAACATTTTACGTTCAAAGAGCAATTTGAATCTTACCTAAAAATAAGAATAAAAAGTACAGGGGACGCAATAGTCAATATTCGGCGAAAAATATACATACAGCGCCCAAGATTTAAATTTAAACTTTGTGATTTTCTTTGACTATTTGCACAATATGAGTGCAGAATCGATTTTTTTGCTGCTGGTCACGAGACGGCAGCTAGTCCGAGAGCACGCGAATTAAAAATAATCTGCCTCGCAGAACAGAAACTTAATTAATCAGTGTGCAATCGATCGTGTTGATGCTGATCACGCCAGATAGTTGCGGGAGCACGCGAAGTGATGAAACTAATGACTGTATCGAAGAGCACAACATTATTTAGTGCAGAATCGACCGTGTTGTAGAAGCTTATTAATCGAAGTACATTGAGTTTGCTTTGGATTGATTTGAAACACGGTTTTCGTTTTCGAGTATTAAAATAAGTTCGTTTACGTTGTGGTGGCTCCACATAAATTACCTTTTCAACCAACCAAGGATCCCTTTCCCGTGGTGCTCACGGAGATACAGAGCATTCCTCTCTTATAACAATGAGTGTCAAACTAATTTTCCTCTCCTAATCCTAAATTGACTGCAAGGACGTGACCGACTCATACTGTCCATAGTACCTTTTTCTTGCACTCAATTGAAGTAGGTTGAGGATGAATATTTGGCAACAATTTCTGCATGCCTCATATGCACAAACACATATACAATGACAGACATATAATAACTCGGTTCGTCGAGCTGATTGTATATAAGACTATGGGTCTCCGAACCTCCTATAAAAAGGTTGAATTCGGAAGAAAATGATAGCTTTTTGTACAACTTTTTGTATGAGAAAAAGAAAAATGGTTTCTCCATACCTGGCAAACTGCTGCCGTAAAAACTTTGCTATCGTGTTTCTGAAATACATATCTTTGTGCATTCAAGAAAGGTGCAGAGGATTCTTCTTGTGAGCAAATATATGCTATTAACGATTCTCTATCTGCGTATACGCTTGGCAGATGTGGATATCTATGCATTTATTTTCGGGTATTGAGTTAGCTTCTGCTTCTTCTTCTTATTGGCATTACATCCCCACACTGGCACAGAGCCGCCTCGTAGCTTAGTGTTCATTAACCACTTCCACAGTTATTAACTGCGAGGTTTCTAAGCCAAGTTACCATTTCTGCATTCGTATATCATGAGGCTAACACGATGATACTTTTATGCCCAGGGAAATCGAGACAATTTCCAATCCGAAAACTGCCTAGACCGGCACCGGAATCGAACCCAGCCACCCTCGGCATGGTCTTGCTTTGTAGCCGTGCGTCTTACCGCACGGCTAAGGAGAGCCCCCATTTTGAGTTAGCTCAATGTCATAAAACCACGCTGATAAGACAATATGAAGTATGCTTCAACATAATCACACAGTTCTTAAGCGAAATAATTTTTGTTTGAATTTGAATCCCAATACAAAAAAAGAACACATTTTCCATACTTTTATATACCTACTGATATAAAACTAAACTGATATAAAACTTAAATGATATAATATTAATCGGATTCGGGAGCGCACACTCCACTATTAATTCCTTTGAAAGCGGCACTGATGTTGGGAGGGAGGCGGTGGTTTAAAAAGAGGAACACGGCGATTTACCTATTGCAGTTATTTGACTTTGAAAAAATGAAACCAGAATTGCGTACAAAATGTAAAACCAATTCAATAAAAATTACGAAAAAATTAAATTTCGTTTCGTTTCGTAAAATTTCGAATTAAATGGATCCTAATTTCGTACCGTTTCGAAGTCTCGAAAGTAAATCTATATTTCGTTTCGTTTTGTTTCGAATCAACATAGATATTTTGAATTTCGTTTCGTTTCGTTTCGTTTGGAAAAAGTGTGTTATCGCATACCCTTACTTTTGATCCATCGGATTTACGTTAGTGGGGCAGTGGTGCCACCTTTAGAAACAACTATTACGAACGACATAGAAGATAATACGATTCGATACAATCGGCAACGACCTAGGCGACGAATGAAGGATCACGATTAGAAGCTTGGAACATGGAACTGCAAGTCGCTAGGCTTCGCAGGTTGCGACAGGATAATCTACGATGAATTACATCCCCACAACTTCGATGTCGTAGCGCTGCAGGAAATCTGCTGGACAGGACAGAAAGTGTGGAAAAGCGGGCATCGAGCGGCTACCTTCTACCAAAGCTGTGGCACTATCAACGAGCTGGGAACCGGATTCATAGTGCTGGGAAAGATGCGCCAACGCGTGATTGGGTGGCAGCCAATCAACGCAAGGATGTGCAAGCTGAGGATAAAAGTCCGTTTCTTCAACCATAGCATCATCAACGTGCACTGCCCACACGAAGGGAGGAAACGACAACGGCCAACGATGCATAATCTTTGCAGCCTCCCGCGGAATGGTAGTCCGAAGCACTTTCTTCGCCCGCAAGAATATCCACAAGGCCACATGGAAATCACCTAATCAAGTCACGGAAAACCAAATCGACAACGTTCTAATCAACGGCAAATTCTTCTCCGACATCACGAACGTACGCACGTACCGCAGTGCGAATATTGAATCCGACCACTACCTGGTTGCAGTATGCTTGCGCTCAAAACTCTCGACGGTGATCAACACGCGTCGGAGTCGTCCGCCGCGGCTAAACATTGGGCGGCCACAAGACGGTAGACTAGCCCAAGACTACGCGCAGCAACTGGAAGTGACACTCCCAACGGAAGAGCAGCTAGGTGCAGCATCTCTTGAAGATGGCTAGAGAGATATTCGATCCGCCATTGGAAGCACCGCAACCGCTGCACTAGGCACGGTGGCTCCGGATTAGAGAAACGACTTGTATGACGGCGAATGTGAGCAGTTAGTTGAGGAGAAGAATGCAGCATGGGCGAGATTGCTGCAACACCGCACGAGGGCAAACGAGGCACGATACAAACGGGCGCGGAACAGACAAAACTCGATTTTCCGGAGGAAAAAGCGCCAGCAGGAAGGTCGAGACCGTGAAGAGACGGAGCAACTGTACCGCGCTAATAACGCATGAAAGTTCTATGAGAAGTTGAACCGTTCACGTAAGGGCCACGTGCCACAGCCCGATATGTGTAGGGACATAAACGGGAACTTTCTTACAAACGAGTGTGAGGTGATCCAAAGGTGGCGGCAGCACTACGAAGAGCCTGAATGGCGATATGGCAGACAACGGTGGCGGTATGGTGATGAACCTAGGAGCATGCGCGCAGGACATGCGACTTCCGGCTCCGAATCTCCAGGAAATCCAGGAGGAGATCGACCGGCTGAAAAACAACAAAGCCTCTGGAGTTGACCAACTACGAGAGGATTCCTGTCGGAATCTCGAAAGTATTCCCGTCGGAATCCCGAGAGGATTCCCGTCGAAATCCCAAAAGTATTCGTGTTGGAACCCCGGGACGATTCTCTTCGGAATCCTGAGAGGATTCTCGTGTGTATATTCGTAATGGAATATTGGAATTCTCGTCGGAATCCCAAAAGACTTCACGTCGGAATCTCAAAAGGATTTTCATCGGAATCCCGAAAGAATTCGCGTTGGAATCCCGAAAGGATTTCTGTTGAAATCCCTAACCTAATCCCGTTGAAATCCCAAACGTATTCGTGTTGGAATCTCGGAAGGATTCCTCCTAAGAGGATTCTCTCCGGAATTCCAAAAAAAATCCCGTTGGATTCCCGTTGGAATTCCGAAAGTATTCTTGTTGGAATCTCGGGATGATTCCCATCGGAATACCGAAAGATTTCGCATTGGAATCCCGAATGAAATTTCGTTGGAATTCCTTAAATTATTCTTGTTGGAATCCCGAAAAGATTCCCGTTGGAGTCCCGAAAAGATTCCCGTTGGAATCCCGAAAGAATTTTCGTTGGAATCCCTAAATTGTTCCCGCTGGAATCCCGAAAGGATTCTCTTCGGAATTAAGAAAAGATTCCCGTCGGAATCCCGAAAAGATTCCCGTTGGCATCCCAAAAGTATTGGTGTTGAAATCTCGGAAGGATTCCCGTAAGATTCCAAATTCCAACTCCAATTCCACGATTCCAATTCCAAAAAAATCCCCGTCGTAATCCCGAAAGTATTCGTGTTGGAAACTCGGGAGGATTCCTGTCAGATTCCTGAAGGGATTCTTGTCAGATTCCCGAAAAGATGCCCGTCGGAATCTTCAAAGTATTCGCGTTGATATTATTAGAGGATTCACGTCGGAATCCAGAAAGTATTCGTGTTAGAATCTCGGAAGTATTCCCGTAAGAATCCCGAAAGGATTCTCTTCGGAATCCGGAAAAGTTTCCCATCGGAATCCCGAAAAAAATCCCGCAGAATCCTGAAAGTATTCACGTTGGAACCCCAAAAGGATTATCGTTGGACTCTCGAAAAAAATCTCTTTGACATCCCGAAAATATTCACGTAGGATTCTCGGAAGGATTCCTGTTATAATCTCGAAAAGATTGGCGACGGAATCACGAGAGGATTCCCGTCGGAATACCGAAAGGATTCCCATCGGAATCCCGAAAGAATTTTCATTTGAATTCCTTAAATTCAGAAAATAGTAGTTTGTGCAACAAGTTGCAAAAAGATGATTTTTTCAGCACGAGTTGTACGTTTATCCAACGAGGCTTGCCGAGTTGGATAAATACTACGAGTGCTGAAAAAATCGAGTTTTGCAACGAGTTGCACACGCTATTTTTTGCAATGACAAAAAATTGACTTAAATTTGATAAATCTGTACCAAAATTGTACAGTCTAATTTACTTCACATGATCATTCTTGCCAATAAATTATGTTGCTGCGGAGAACAATCAGATTCCATGTTACCGTGCCACATTGCATAGTTCAATAAGCCGTGAAGCGATAGATGTACTTGACTTTGGAAATTTTTGATGACATGTCCACCAAACTATTTAATTTATTACGGGGCGCATAGAATACACTATTTGAGCACTTACCGAAGCTAATTCAGCAAAATGTAGTCATGTAACTACTGTTCTGAGGTTGGTTTTTCATTATAGCATCCAAATGAGTGCTTTAATGAATATTATGCAACCCATTTGAGTTGCATAATGTTCATTAAAGCACCCATTTCGTTGGTATGAAAAAGTAGGCCGTTTTATCACTCAAAGACAAACTGTAAACCAGATATTATGATCAGGAATTGCAAAAAATATTTTAAGCGGTCGTCTTCAGTGTCTCGTACGTAGTGTCTCAAGTCGAGTCAAGTACGAGGCACTGAAGACGACCACACAGTTGTGGTTGAAATACGTATCTGCAAATATATCGAAATAATTGGTGGAATTAAATGGAGTTACTTAACTCGTCTTAGACGATTCCTTAAATTATTCTTGTCGGAACCCCGAAAAGATTCCCGTTGGAGTCCCGAAAGATTTCGCATTGGAATCCCGAAAGAATTTTCGTTGGAATCCTTAAATTATTCTCGTTGGAATCCCGAAAGGATTCGCTTCGGAATCCTGAAAAGATTCCCGTCAGAATCTCGAAAGGGTTCCCATCGGAATCCCGAAAGGATTCACGTCGGAATCTTAGAAAGATTCACATTGGAATCCCGAAAGTATTCGCATTGAAATCCCAAAAGTATTCGTGTTGGAATCTTGGAAGGATTCCCTTCAGAATCCCGAAAGGATTCTCGTTGGAGTCCCGAAAAGATTCCCATCGGAATCATGAAAGAATTTGCGATGGAATCCCGCAAGGATTTCCGTTGCAATCCCTGAATTATTCCCGTTGGAATCTCGGAAGGGTTCCTGACAGAATTCCGAAAGGATTCCCGTCAAAATGCCGAAAATATTCCTCGTGTAATCCCGAAAGTATTCATGTAGGAGTCTCGGAAAGATTCCCGTCAGAATCCCGAAAGGATTTGCGACGGAATCACGAGAGAATTCCCGTCGGAATACCGAAAGGATTCCCGTCGGAATACCAAATGGAATTCTGTCGAAATCCCGAGAGGATTCCCGTCGGAATCCCAAGAGGATTCCCGAAAGGGTTCATATCGAAACCCAAAAGGATTCTCGTCGGTATCCCGAAAAGATTCCCATCGGAATCCCGAAAAGATTCCCATCGGAATCCCGGAAAGATTACCGTGGGAATCCCGGAATATTTCGCATTGAAATCCCGGAAGGATTTTTGTTGGAATCCCGAAAGTATTCGTGTTGGAATCTCGGAAGGATTCACGTCGGAATCCCGAAAGTTTTCTTGCCGGAATCCTAAAAAGATTAACATCGGAATCTCGAAAAGATTCCCGTCGGATTCCCAAAAGTATTCGTGTAAGAATCTTGGAAGGACTCCCTTCAAAATCCCGAGAAGATTCTCGTTGAAATCCCTAAAAGATTTCCATCGGAATCCCGAAATGATTCCCGTCGGAATCATGAAAGTATGTGCGCTGGAATCCCGAAAGGATTCCCGCTGCAATCCCCAAATTATTCCCGTTGGAATCTCGGAAGGATTCCCGTCAGAATCCCGAAAGTATTCTCGTCTAAATCCGGAAGGGAATCTTGTCTGAGGATTTCCTTTGGAATCCGGAAAGGATTTTTCCATTAGAGTTCCCGAAAATATTACCGCTGAAATCCCGAAAGGAGTCATGTCGGAATCCCGTCGAAATATTGAAAGGAATCTCATCGGAAACCCAAAAAGAATCCCGAAAGAATTTTTACCAGAATTCCAAAAGATTCCCTCTGCAATCCACCCATATTCCCAAGGTGCCCAAGAACTTCTAATGGATTCCCGTCAGAATCTCGAACAGATTCCTTTCAAAATCCCGAGTAGATTCCTGAAAGGTGTCTCGTCGGAATCCCGAAGGGATACCATTCGAAATTTCGAAAGTTTTTACGTTGGAATCTCTAAAATATATCGGTCTGAGTTCTGAATGGATTCCCGTCGGCATCCGGAAAGGATTCGGGAAACTCGAAAGGATTCTCGTTGGAAACTCCGTCGGAAAATGGAAAGGATTTTCGTCGGAATTTGAATTGGATTCTCTTCGGTATCCCTATATGATGTCCGCCGGAATCCTGAAAGGTATTCCGTCGGAATGCTGATGGGATTTTTTCTCGCAATCCTGATAGGATTCCAGTCGTCGTTATTTGAAATTGTCGTATACACCCGCATACCAGATCTGCATGTTGAACATGTTTAATTATTTTCAGCGGCTTCGAAGCTCCCCCGAACACTAGGGAAATCCAGCAAGACATATGCGCTACCCTGGGTCTGCGGATCGAGACTGGTTCCTGGATTCCCGATGATTCTTCAACATGCGACCTACTGGCGTTTTTGTGATCTGCTGATGTAGTGAGAAAGTATATAGAATCATAATTATCGAGATAAATATTATCTTAAATTTACGAATTCTTTAAAAAACTTGACCAAAATAATATTGAAGAAAGAAATCCATATGATTAGAAAACCCAATTGTACACCTTGTACGATGCACTATTTTACATAACTTAATTCTACATCGCCTCGATTACGTTGAATAATTTTTACATCGGGAAAAAATTACATCGCTTCTGTTTATTACACAGCAAGCTTTCGAGTACATCGTGCAGTGTAATATTCAACAACCGATGGATTCGATGGGTTGCATCGATTTCGATGAAATATTCAACAACTTTTTTTGCTGTGTAGTGTTCATTGAGCACTTCCACAGTTATTAACTGCGAGGTTTCTAAGCCAAGTTACCATTTTTGCATTCGTATATCATGAGGCTAACACGATGATTCTTTTATGCCCAGGGAAGTCGAGACAATTTCCAACCCGAAAATTGCCTAGACCGGCACCGGGAATCGAACCCAGCCACCCTCAGCATGGTCTTGCTTTGTAGCCGTGCGTCTTACCGCACTGCTAAGGAGGGCCCCAGGTGAAGGCTTCGGCTACCTGTTGATGGTGTTGGTTTGCGTGGGAATGCTATCAGATTCGACAAATCGACGTCTGAATCTTTGTTTACAAAAGCAGAAAAGTCGTTTTGAAACTTTGGTATTGATTTGTCACATTTGGACGGTGGCAAATCATCAGAAGATAGGCAATTAACTTTGATTGAACTTAACTCCAGTGGCGAGCTCTGGAGTTCGCAATGTGGTTGAGAGTCGGTGATGACGATTTGAAAAATACCTTGTTTTTTTAAATAGGAGATCATTGCGAAATGTAGCTAGTTTTCCTAATTTTGCATTCTACACGATGAAATGGTGCGATAATCTTTTTTTATATTTGTGAAAACATCGAAAAAGTTCAAGGGGTGTATTTGATTTACTAATGAAGAATGTTTGTAACAGTCACACAAGGGGCCGTGTACTAATTACATTATGCATTCTTTTGGGGTTTTCAACCGCCGCTCCTTCAATGCAAGATTTTTTCTCATTTACTGGTTGCCAAATCACTATCCTCCGTAGCTTAGGTGGTAAGCAGGAATCTATATACTGAGGTTCGTGCGTTTCCAACCGCAGGAAAGTTGTTACCTCTAACACATTTTTAGAGTTAAATCATTCCCATGAATGGATTTTGTTGAAGTAATACAAAAGAAACTACGATGGGTAGGACACGTTGTTCATATGCCGGAAGACCGAACGGGAGATTGGAAACGTTTGGTCTAGGATCAAATCCATTGGAGTGAATACTCCGTTAGACATAGGTTCACCATGGAGCAGTTAGTCTTCCAAGCAAGATTTATCATCTACATTTTGATTTTTCTTAAGTGTTTAATTGAGTTTGCTCCTAATAACGTTTCGTCGTCATCTCACAAATTGATTATTCTCTGTTTCACAAGCACAGAAAATGCTCATTCATGTAACGTTAATATGCAAATAAACAAATATTGACAAGCGATTGCGTGCGAAGAACGTTTTCCCAGCCCGAACCGCGGCACACGTGCTTATTACAACTCTAACTGAAGAATGTCTTATCAAGAATGTATTACAAGCCTTTACCTACAGCCCGGAGGGAGTACGTACTGCGAAATGAGTATTACGCCAAGAAGCATTTAAGTTTTCGATGGTACTGGTATCGCGCGGCATATAGAGCATAGCTACAGCAGATGGTTGTTTAAAAGTAAAGCCTCGCGTTCACCGCGAAAAATTGTGTAATAAATCAACATCAAACATCGCCTTGTCCTGGGGTTTGACGTGGCCCACTTAATTTACCGCGAGTGAGCATACATTACACATGCCTAAAAAAGCACAAGTGGAACGGTTCTTAGAAAGACAAACGAGCAGGCAGAAGACCTCCGGGGGCAATATCCAAAACTCCTTCTTATTTAGGCAAATGAGTTTGCACATTTAATGCTAGACCGTGTTGCAATCTAATCTGATGGTGATGCCCGTCTTCTGAGGTGCTTTCCGATCACGAAAAGGGTGAGGAAATTAAAAATTCGACTAAGTTTGTGAGAAGGGGTTGACGTGAGTCAAGGCTTCGAAATCGTCAAGCGGAACGGGTTTCCGGCATATGGGTGATAAATATTGGGTAGAGGAGGAAATAGAGCTCGTATGTTTGGGCGCTATTGGGCGGAAAAAATAGTCTCCTTGGCAGCAGCACATTAGCAGTAAATCAATGAATCGAAGTGAATCTGCCGTGAGGCATCCCTACGACTGAGAGGAAACCGGGCAAGAGGTTGGAAATCAGTCTATAATTTATCGAATATTTTGGATCCTGCTGGTACGCAGTCGGTAGTCCTTAATCCTACCCTTTTTCCGGAGGATTGTCCACAGAAACGTTTGTTCGGATGGAAGCAATTCGGTATCTACTAGACGCTAGCGGGGAGCACTGCCCACTGCAAGGAATAAGAATAATGGCTATTTTAATGGACTACGCGTGTGGTTTTGGTTACCGTAAAGATATAGTTAAGAATGATTTAAGGATATTGAATGGAAGAGATTCCTTGCCCTAAAGTAACAACGCTCCAAGTGAGTTAAAAAGTTAATCGATTTAAAAGCCTCTGAAATACAATAAATTGTGATGCTTAAGAATTTGCTTCAGCAACATTGAATTCAAATGCGGTGAGTCCTAATATAACCCATTTTTGTTGTTTTGCTACATAACATGCAGAAAATTAATGAAATACAATTTGTCATGATTTCCCATGCGCGACATCAAACGCTGCATGTGAAAATGTTTCACTGCGACAGCAACGCAGTAAATGCGGTAGAGGTTTTTTTTTGTTTTAGTGTTTTTCCTTGAAACCACAGCTTCTTGGGAATCTGTCATTGGACGGTCCCCAAATTGCTCTTCCCTTTCATTTGAAACATGTGTGGCAGCGGTATCGAATCTTGATTTTTTTTTGTGTCGTAGCTGTGCCTGAAGAGGGATTGCCGAATTTCCAAGAAATATTCCCTTCCTCCGGAAGCAGCCCTCCGCTCCAATCTGCTTGCTTCTACAAGCTGTTGTTATGAAGCTTCCTGAAAGGAACACGGGCAAAAACAGCTTCGATGTTTTTGGAACACAGCAAAACAAAACTAGAACCCTTTACTTCGACCTATTCACAAAGGATTAAAAAAACCTGCAACTCCTTCCCTTCCTGAAGGCAAAATTCTACAGAAAAAAAACTTGTTAATGTTATGCAATCTAGATTCTTATTTTCCGGCGGTTCTGTTTTACCTTTCTGTTCTGCCAAACCATGTTTCCCAAAATGATGCAAGCCGTTTATGCAATGTTTTATGTGCCAACAAAAAATAAGATTTCCATCACTCGTGCGCTGTATTCGGATGACAGCTCCAGTGATGCCAATTGAAATAGGTATTGAAAGTACATACAAAAGTCCCATATCAGCTACAGTAATTGTTTGCTATTTGGTGCGTTTTGGCAATCGATAATGTTGTTCACTTTTTACGTTGAACAAAGATTTCACGCGCTTTTAATTTGTCGATCTCGCCAAAAGCGAATATGAACCGTCAAAGCGGGTTTGACATATAGTTTGGACGTTTGACTGCTTTACTGAATAAAAACAAAATAAGCGAAAGTGTAGGGAAATTAGGTTTAAAATGCGCTAGTCAGCTAATACGAGCCATTGCATTTTCTGGGTTAATTAGCCTATTAAGTTACAAAATCAATGGCAGCTGACGTCCAAACATGTTGTAAGATCAACAAATTAAATATAATGGTCAAGACATCTATAATAAAAATCTATAATTAAAAAAATAGTCTTTTCCGCCTAATTTAAGCTTCCGTTCCCTTATGGTTTTTGTACTAGATAAAAACATTTTTTCAATTCGCTTTGACGCAGCAGCGCTGTTGCTATCTAGCGGCGACGGACATGTTTTTCAAGTAGGGTATCTGTTCCATTATTAATAACATGCTCCTATATCAATAACATTCGCAAAACAGGCAATTTAGGTTCAATTTGTGTCGTGTTTTGATGTTTTCCGGCGTGCTCACTGCTGAAAAAATTCAGAAAAATGAAAAATAAAACAACTAGCGCACCAATTCTTTGTTTTCGAGTGGTATTGATTCAGGTACATGGTATTAATTCAAGGAGCAGTTCCCCTACATATAGGAAAAATATTTTAAAATGCTTTTCAAATGTTATTAACAGTGATATGTTGAAAACTTTTAAATACGTAGGGTTAGAATCTTGAAAAACTACATGTTAGGCTCCTTATCTAAACATGTTATAAAAATATAATAGTAGTTTGTGCAACAAGTTGCAAAAAGATGATTTTTTCAGCACGAGTTGTACGTACGAGGCTTGCCGAGTTGGATAAATAATACGAGTGCTGAAAAAATCGAGTTTTGCAATGAGTTGCATACGCTATTTTTGTCAATGACGAAAAATGGACTTGAATTTGATTAATTTGTACTATATATAGATTTGTACTATATAGAAGTATAGATGTATTTGCCTTTGGAAATTTTTAATGTCATGTCCATCAAACTATTTCATGTATTACGCAGAGAATACACTATTTGAACACTTACCCAATCTCATTCAGCAAAATGTGAAACAATCTCCTTCGACGTCCTCACGTCTGTGGAGCGAACGTCCTAACGTCCCAAACTAGGTCGCCTCGTTGGGGTTCCTCAGGGTCGGTTTGAACCTGCTTAGGGGACACACAGAGACAAAGGTGGAGCAGTGGACAACCACAATGAGCCAAAACAATCCCATGCAGTTCAGGACTAGTGAAGGAACATAATTGTTACATTTTACTTAATTTCATTTAATTTTCTTTTTTCATTCTTAGAATTTGTAGTTAGTTCGGGTTAGTAAGAATCGTTACGGCCGTTTACAAATGTGAGCTCATACCTTGGATGTTTGGCGGGGATCCGTCGGCGAGATGATGGGAAGCGATGATCTGGTCCATTCCGGCGTCGGTAGAGGAATGCCTGATTCCCCAGGTTGCTTGGTGCCCCAAAAGGGGGGGGTCGGATTCTGACGGGGAAGGGCTTGAACTTCGGCTTTCGCGGCGCCCCAAGGACGAGGGTCGATTTCGACCGAGGAAGAGCTGGAACTTCGGGTTTCTTGGCGCCTTTAGGATAAGGGTCGAATTCGGCCAAGAAAGAGCTGGATCTCCGGGTTGCTTTGCGCGATGATACTGGGACTTCCGTAGAGTTCACGCCGGGGCTAGTTCCCACTGGGGTGACAGGATGTGCCCGTCCGATGCGGAGCTCCGCCGTCGGCTCGAAAAGGGGTTTCTTTACTCCGGCGATTTTACGAGCGGCCGGGCTGGAGATGAGTATTCCAAAATGGACGAATGGACGGTGTTCGTCCTCGAAGAGATTCGTTCCGCGATGGGCCCGAAAGACCACTTGGCTAAGTGCGTAGCAGCGGCTCACTTTTCATGGTGTTCGTACGCGGGGCTTCGAGTGAGCGGAACTGGGTGTACTCCTTCTAAAAAGGATCGGTCGGCCTAGGACCCACGCCGGGCTCAGAACCGTTCCTAGCGAGAATGTTCCTGTGAGAATGAACTCGGGCCAACACTTTCACAGGGCTATCAGCACTGCCTCTTCGAAGGTTGCTTTCACTCGGTCGGTGGGTTTTCCGAGTCTCGCTATATCCAGTCGAGAAAGTGGCTTCGGTGACGGACGGCGAAATTTACCGTCCGGAACCAGTATTTTGGGTTTTGGCAGATTAGCACCACGTTTTTCGTTGCTCTTCTCCTTTTGGTCACGTTCAGCAAAAATTCACTCCTCTTTCTCGAGCGTTCACCAACCGACTACCTCGTCTATCGCCTTGCTTTCTTCCTTCCTCGCTCGCTCTCTTTCTTTTCGCCCCGGATCTGCTTCCAATCTTCCAATCGCCTCGATGGTAGGGGTGGTAGCAGCGTTAGTGGGTACACGATGAAGACGGAATACACAGGTAGTTGGCAATTAGCCCATGTATTCCGCCTTTTTGGGTACTTCATGCGTAGCCTCACAATTTTTGGGTTTTCTTTATTAGTTAAGGGTTATATGCATGGGTGTCTCATTGTTGACGCATTCGGTAACAAATGTAGTCATGCAACTACTGTTCTGATGATGGTTTTTCATTATAGCACCCAAATGAGTGTTATAATGGATATTATGCAACCCATTTGAGTTGCATAATGTTCAATAAAGCACCCATTTCGTTGGTATGGAAAAGTAGGCCGTTTTATCACACAAAGACGAACTGTAAACCAGATATTATGATCAGCAATTGCAAAAAAATAATTCAACTTTCATGCAGACATCATGCACGCGTACAAAAAAGGATAAGATTGAGCAACGACTGCTACACTGTTAGATGACTTTACCCATTAATGGGTACTATGTTATTGTTGATATTATTCCCACCGTGAAAAATTCACCCATTTTCCTTAAAAAGCGCCACTACCCATTAAAATGGGTAGTGCCATTTTTTCAAGAAAATGGGTGAATTTTTCACGGTGGGAATAATATCAACAATAACATAGTACCCATTAATGGGTAAATTCATCTAACCGTGTACGCGCACATAAAATTTAGCGCATGCGAGTCTCACGAAGCTTGTGTACCTCACATTAACATTGGTGAGTCGCATTGAGACATCTCAATGCGATCAGCTCATGCGCTGTTTGCCATGGCAAACCTTTGCAAACAACTGCGGAGGTGCGTAAAACAGCTTGGGCGGAAAATTTTCATTCAATAATATCGTCGCCTAAGTAACGCCAACTATGGATTTCTAGCGCATGAGATGAGTTTCATGAGACGTACATTGAGACACGCTCACGTTATTTTTTGCGCGCGCTGGCTTCTCTCGTTGCACAGTTGCTCATGGCACACTGTCTCATCCATGTATACACGATAATTAAGAGACTCTGCTTTCATGTTATCTACAGGGTGTTCAATAAGTTCGAATACACTTTCAAAAAATGTTTAAAAATTGTAATTAAATTATTTCTTTTCCTGGTTATATTTCATTGAAAGTATTGTTTATAAGGAACGTTTGTAACATTTCTTCTGGAATGACCTCTATTTTGTACTTCTTCACGAGCTTCAAACGTTTCTGAAATCCATCGCAAGCGGCACGCACGGTCTGCATGGGCATTTCGTTCCAGATTTTGAGAATTACGGCTTGAACTGGTCCAAGTTACTGACCTTGTACTCGTACAGCTTTAATATAATAAAGGACCAAACAAGAAAGTTAAGAGGGATCAAATCCGGGAAGCTGGGAGGTCGCAAAGTTTTGTCCAAAAAGTCGATGAAATTGTTCCCATATAAGGCTTAAAACGCATTTTCCGTGTATAAAGGGTTATCGTCCTATTGGAACACGTAGGGCTGATCTCCGTCTTATCACCGGGCCACTGGGGGTATCAATCTTCCCTAAAATCTCAGTTTTGTAGAACACCGCAATGATTTTGACCTTCAAAAAATGCTGTTTACAATGCTCCAATCCATTTTCACCGCGCGTAATAAACAAACAACAAGTGACAGAATGTCAACACCACACACATCCGTTAGCGTATATGGCCACCTTGGTGGTGCGGATAGAATCGATTTGGTTGTCAAAGTGAAGCCAAACTTTTCTATTGTGCCGGAGCCAAGCATTGAAGATTGTGGTTACGTTCGTTTTAGATCTTATATTGCTAAGTATTGTTAATATTTGGGGAAAAATAAAAATAATCTTTGTTTGAGTTTTGCATTCTTTTTAACAAATATATTCACATTATATTTCGAGTGGAAAATGAGTAGGAATGTAACTAAAATGCACTCGTAACGAGATTTCACGAGATTCAGCAGCTGGTTGGAGCAGGAATGTATGTAAACCATCGTAAAGTCATGTAGAGTCTCGCGCATTTGTGCGCCTTCATGCAGCATGAAAAGAGAAATTCGAAGAGCGGGAAATGTTTGACAGCAAAGTAACTGCAAAATAATTTTGCTTATGGAATTGATTTCAAAATATCCCGCTGCTCGCTTGAGAGCACAAAAGCGGCTCTATCCGCAGCACCCAGATGGCCACTAACGCTGACACCAATACTTATACAGAATATGTAAATTGGGCTTACAAACACAATGATCAAACATTTTGTATTCGAACTTATTGAACACCCTGTATATGAAAATAAATTAAATTTCTAACCCAAAAAAGTGAACAATTTTAGGCTAGAATGTGTTTTAACGCTTTAATAAGCATTTTAAAATTGACGTCTTATATCCCTTGCTTAGTGAAATAAAAAAGGATCAGCCGGCCCCCTTTTTGTTTTCAGGCTTTCGTCAGAACCAATAATCTTTGCATATAAATGTAAAAACAAATTAGTATAGATCACGCACCTTTGAGCTATCCTTGACGATAGTTGACATAGTATGATAAGGATGTGTGCCACTAATAGTTTGTTTTTAAATAATTATCAATTAAAAAGTAAAAAAGTTAGAATTGAAAAGTGAAAAATTAAAAGTGAAAAGTGATGAGTGAGAAGTTATGAGTGATGAGAAGTGAGAAGTAAGAAACAGCAAATGAGAAGTAGGAATCGAAAATTCCACTAAAAGTAGTCAATAATTTTAAAATCAATCGGGAATTGTAAGCTGGTATTTAGGATATGAGAAGTGAGAAGATCATCAGAAGCAAGAAAAAAGAATGGGAATTGAGAAGTGAGAAGCGATACGCAAGCAGTAAGTAGTGCGAAATAAGATCATTGATCATTGAAATGCGAGAAGCAAGCAGTAGTATGTGAGAAGTTATAATCGAGATTCTTTGTGTGAGATATGAGAAGTGAAAAAGCAAGAAGAGGAATATGGAAATTGACAAATGGGATGTGAACAGTGAGAAACGAGACGTGCTAGGTGCAAGGTGGAAAGCAAAGAGTGATATTGGAGAAGAGAGAAAAGAAACGCGAGAAGATATAATAAGGTAAAGAAGTGAATACAGACTACTCAGAATAGAGCTTTTTCGGCATAGATTTTTGGGCAACCACGAAATCCTTGAAGTAAGGGTTAAAGATCTAGACGCATTACGAAAGATTGATCAAACGGTTTAAGTGTGAAGAATAAATGTGTCAACGTTCAGAGATTCTCAGTCATTCAATAAATCCCTGGAACTAGGCCTCAAGATCTACACGTGCTTCCAAAGATTTTTCGGAATATGGTACATGCCCTTTTGATGTGTAGAATAGAATAAGTCAACGGAAAAGGTTTTCAGTCATCCAATAAATCTCTGTAATAAGGTCTTAGAAAATTCCTGGAGTTAGATCTACACGCGTAACTAAAGATCAATCGTACTGTTTTAACTATGATACATGCCCTTCTCGATGTGTAGAATAGAATCAGCCAACGTAAGAGATTCTCGGTCATTCAAGAAATGCCCGGTGTTAGTCCTTAAGATCGGCACCCATAACAAGAGATCAGTTGAACTGTTTATAATATGGTACATGCCCTTTTGGATGTGTAGCATAGAATGAGTCAACAGCAGAGGTTTTCGGTCATCCAAGATATCCTCTGAGTTAGTCTACATGTT
The DNA here is from genome assembly GCF_024139115.2 of Armigeres subalbatus. Classification (NCBI taxonomy): domain Eukaryota; kingdom Metazoa; phylum Arthropoda; class Insecta; order Diptera; family Culicidae; genus Armigeres; species Armigeres subalbatus. The sequence continues at coordinate 123,705,432 of NC_085139.1, forward strand.
TAATCAAAGATCAATCAAACTGTTTCAAAAAAGGGTACATGTCTTTTTGGATGTGTAGAACCGAATGTGGGCATCATGGCAGGAATTCGTACGTACTTTGGATTCCGCAAAACGCTCCGATCGAATAGAGTTCGCCGCCGCACCAAACGGACTATCTACAAAACGCTTATTAGACCGGTAGTTCGCTACGGACACGAGACCCGGACGATGCTCGTTGAGGATCAACGCGCACTGGGAGCTTTGGAAAGGAAAGTGCTGCGTACCATCTATGTACAGGTGCAGATGGCCACTTGCGGAGACACAGGTGAGGCACCACACGATGCAATCACACCATTGTTCTCTTAGGCTATTGTTCTTGCGCCAAGTGGTGCCCCACCAAATAACAATAGCTGGCGATGCCAGTGCAGATGGCGGAGGAGCCGAATGAACCACGAGTTGCATCAGCTTGTGCAATACAACATCGCGCATATTTGTCACCCATCATGTTTGCACTGCTGCACCCGCGAGAAAGGTGGGATCGACTGGATGGAACTTACCGCCGCATGAGTCTTAATCCTGGTCCTTCCAGGTGTTCTGCCGACCACGACCAATTAAATGTCGTTAGCGTATCTAAATAGATATACGTTCGCGAGTAGAACACTAAAACCCTGTTAGCGATGAGGAAAAGGGTACTCGTCTGATGCTGTTCCGCCAATGAGCACTTGGAAGGTTCGTCGGGTGAGGAAGGTTTTTACGAAAGCAAGCTTGTGATGCCCCAGTTTTGTAGTTTTCTAAGGATTAAAGGGGTCCAGGTCCGGTTAAAAGCCTTGGCGATTTCGAGTGACACAAGGTCAACATGCTTACCATCCTCCTACGCTTCTTGGAGCACACTACCCAGGTTGGCAAAGTACATATGTGCTGGTGCCATAGCCTGGGCGAAAATCATGTTCACGGCTTCCAATTTCTCTCTGAGTCGCCGATCGACCATCCTCTCGTCGGTTTTGGATGCATACGAGGTCAGGGAGATTGGCCTGCACTTGGATGCATCACGGCTAGTCACGCTGCTCTTCGCGAGAGGCACAACGAAACTTTTCCTCCACTCGAAAAAGAGCTTTCGCGGTCGGATGGAGCCGTTTAATCATGGGATACTACAACTCATCCGATCTGGATGAGTCCCCGTTGCACTTGGCAAGCACATGGACCAACTCGCCTGCCGAAAAAGGGTAGTTCAGCATGCTGCCGGGGAGGTCGGCGGGAATAAGGGTAGTGTTGAGTTGTAGCGATAGTCCTCTGGAATTCAGCTGGGTACTGGGAGACTGCTACCAGAAAGGTTTTACCAATTTCGTTCTCGAACATCTATTGATTGGTCTGCACATTCAGGTGGATGAAAACTGGTCACGGCGGGTATGTCACCAACACCTGAAAATCGGTCAGGTTCCGAGGTCCAGGTCCATCATGAAGCATTACGTCCATTATGGCTGGCAGCCTTGCGAATAAAACCGGTTGAGTTCTACTCGATCTAGTCTCTCTGAATTTCCCACCGATTCTGAAGGTCCCATGAAAACAAAGCCGACCGGTACACTGATTCCCTGTTAACAGGCAGGAACTTCATACCGCAGCACCAATGGCGGTACACTAGCCAGCAGACACCTAGTGATTGCACCGTTGAACGTATCTACGTACTTATAGGTATTGTATACCCCGAGTGGTGCAAAGGGCCTACTAGTAAGATTTTTGACGTAGAATTACGTCTTTCGGTAAGATAGGGGGGTCATTCAAAAGTTTTAACGGACTCCGGACTCCGGAGGTTTTGGTATGACTCACTAAGATTCTATACAACTATTGTAAACAATTGATTCAATGCATTTAACTATTGAAAAATTTAATTTCACCAGCCAATGTTGAAATTGCACTTTGGCAGTAAATTGCCTACGTTTCAGTTATTAGACATCCAGCATGAACATGCATAAACTGTTGATGATCCAATTTCATACCTTAGGGAAGATCGGGTAACCAACCCCGGTGGGAACTATGGTCGTATGCTGACAGGGAAGGGGGGGTTTGCTCCTCTTCGGAGGTGCAAATCTTATTGAGCGTCTGTTCTCCATGTCAGGATCGGCTCACAACAGCGTCTGTTCTCCATGTTAGGGGCGGCTGATCATCGTCCGAGTGCCAGCGAGGGACTCTAAGTGAAACTGTGCACCATGGTCCACCGGAAATAAGGAGGAATGGTCCTCCGGAAATTTAGGGGGTTTGGTGTCAGGCCCTGCAAGCCAGCCTTTAAAAAAACATAAGCAACGAACAATCAACAAGAGATTACGGACCGGAACCATCGGCGAAGACCACTGCGACGAAAAGGGACTAGCGATTGGAAACTCGGTTCGTGGAACTGCAAATCTCTCAACTTCATCGGGAGCACACGCATACTCGCCGATGTGCTCAAGGACCGTGGATTCGGCATCGTAGCGCTGCAGGAGGTTTGTTGGAAGGGATCAATGGTGCGAACATTTAGAGGTAATCATACCATCTACCAGAGCTGCGGCAACACACACGAGCTGGGAACAGCTTTCATAGTGATGGGCGATATGCAAAGGCGCGTGATTGGGTGGTGGCCGATCAATGAAAGAATGTGCAGGTTGAGGATCAAAGGCCGGTTCTTCAACTTCAGCTTAATCAACGTCCATAGCCCACACTCCGGAAGCACTGATGATGATAAGGACGCATTCTACGCGCAGCTGGAACGTGAGTACGACAGCTGCCCAAGCCACGACGTCAAAATCATCATAGGAGATTTGAACGCTCAGGTTGGCCAAGAGGAGGAGTTTAGACCGACTATTGGGAAGTTCAGCGCTCACCGGCTGACGAACGAAAACGGCCTACGACTAATTGATTTCGCCGCCTCCAAGAATATGGCCATTCGTAGCACCTACTTCCAACACAGCCTCCCGTATCGGTACACCTGGAGATCACCACTGCAGACAGAATCACAAATCGACCACGTTCTGATTGATGGACGGCACTTCTCCGACATTATCGACGTCAGGACATATCGTGGCGCTAACATCGACTCGGACCACTATCTGGTGATGGTTAAACTGCGCCCAAAACTATCCGTCATCAACAATGTTCGGTACCGACGACCGCCGCGGTACGACCTAGAGCGACTGAAGCAACCTGATGTCGCCACTGCATACGCGCAGCATCTCGAGGCAGCGTTGCCGGAAGAGGGTAAGCTCGATGGGGCCCCTCTTGAGGACTGCTGGAGTACAGTTAAAGCAGCCATTACGGAGCAGCGGAGAACAACGTCGGGTATATGGGTCGAAGTCGACGGAACGATTGGTTCGACGAAGAGTGCAGACAGATTCTGGAGGAGAAGGACGCAGCGCGGGCGGTCGCGCTGCAGCAAGGTACCCGGCAGAACGTGGAACGTTATAGACGGAAGCGGAGACAGCAGACCCGCCTTTTTCAGGAGAAGAAACGCCGCCTGGAAGAAGCGGAGTGCGAGGAGATGGAACAGCTGTGCCGTTCTCAAGATACACGCAAGTTCTATCTGAAGCTCAACGCATCCCGCAAAGGCTTTGTGCCGCGAGCCGAAATGTGCCGGGATCAGGATGGGAGCATCTTGACGGACGAACGTGTGGTGATCGAAAGGTGGAAGCAGCACTACGAGGAACATCTGAATGGCGCTGAGAGTACAGGCAGTGAAAGTCAAGGCAGCGGAGGAGATGACTACGTCAGTTCAGCGGACGATGGAAGCCAACCAGCCCCCACCTTGAGGGAAGTTAAGGATGCCATTCAACAGCTAAAGACCAATAAAGCAGCTGGTAAGGACGGTATCGGAGCTGAGCTCATCAAGATGGGCCCGGAAAAGCTGGCCACTTGCCTGCACAAACTGATAGTCAGAATCTGGGAAACCGAACAGCTACCGGAGGAGTGGAAGGAAGGGGTTAAATGCCCCATCTACAAGAAAGGCGACAAACTGGAGTGTGAGAACTTTCGAGCGATCACCATCCTTAATGCCGCCTACAAAGTGATATCCCAGATCATCTTCCGTCGTCTGTCACCATTAGTGAACGAGTTCGTGGGAAGTTATCAAGCCGGCTTCGTTGACGGCCGCTCGACAACGGACCAGATCTTTACTGCACGGCAAATCCTTCAAAAATGCCGTGAATACCAGGTCCCAACGCACCATCTGTTCGTTGATTTCAAGGCGGCATACGACAGTATAGACCGCGTAGAGCTATCAAAAATTATGGACGAGAACAGCTTCCCTGGGAAGCTTACCAGACTGATCAAAGCAACGGTGGATGGTGTGCAAAACTGTGTGAAGATTTCGGGCGAACACTCCAGTTCGTTCGAATCGCGCCGGGGACTAAGACAAGGTGATGGACTTTCGTGCCTGTTGTTCAACATTGTGCTAGAAGGTGTCATGCGGAGAGCCGGGTGTAACAGCCGGGGTACGATTTTCAACAGATCCAGTCAATTTATTTGCTTCGCGGATGACATGGACATTGTCGGCCGAACATTTGCAAAGGTGGCAGAACTGTACACCCGCCTGAAACGTGAAGCAACAAAAGTTGGACTGGTGGTGAATGCGTCAAAGACAAAGTACCCACTTGTGGGCGGAACCGAGCACGACAGGGCCCGCCTGGGAAGCAGTGTTACGATAGACGGGGATACCCTCGAGGTGGTCGAGGAATTCGTCTACCTCGGATCCTTGCTAACGGCTGACAACAACGTTAGTCGTGAAATACGAAGGCGCATCATCTGTGGAAGTCGGGCCTACTACGGGCTCCAGAAGAAACTGCGGTCGAAAAAGATTCGCCACCGCACCAAATGTGTCATGTACAAGACGTTAATAAGACCGGTAGTCCTCTACGGACATGAAACATGGACAATGCTCGAGGAGGACTTGCAAGCACTCGGAGTATTCGAGAGACGGGTGCTTAGGGCCATCTTTGGCGGTGTGCAAGAAGACGGTGTGTGGCGGCGAAGAATGAACCATGAGCTCGCCCAACTCTACGGCGAACCCAGTATCCAGAAGGTAGCTAAAGCCGGAAGGGTACGATGGGCAGGACATGTTGCAAGAATGCCGGACAGCAACCCTGCAAAGATGGTGTTCGCTTCCGATCCGGCAGGTACGAGACGGCGTGGAGCGCACTGAGCGAGATGGGCAGACCAGGTGCAAAACGACTTAGCGAGCATGGGGCGTATCCGAGGATGGAGAGATGCGGCCTCGAACCGTGCATTGTGGCGTCAAATTGTTGATTCAGTGTTATCTGTTTAGATGTTAACTAAATAAATGAAATGAATCCAATTTCATATCTTCAATTCTACGTTCAATTTGCGGTCGTATCGTATATTTGATACCACCCCTTACTTTTTTTCTTCGACTTCGGGTTCGACCGAGAAGATGCTGCATATATCCTGAAAGCTGTCTTAGACAGTGTAATTGGCCCCGGTGACCCTAATGCTGACTCCACAGCCAGAAACTGACCCATCCGTAAACTTGTGTTCGTGGTTGTAAAACCCAATGACCGATCTTCTAAGAGCCATGAGATTGTCACCCCTGTGGAAGCGGCAATCTATGGACCCATTGATGTGTCAGTGACTCGCTTCGTACCACTGGGGTTAGACCGACGCCGGCCATTGCACGCAGAATCCGGTCCCCACCAGTGAGGAGAGGGATCCAGGATTCTCCGGAGGTTTCTGCGGCGAACGAGGCTTGATGGCCACGGTGGCCCGACTGTTCGACTGCTTACTTTGACTTCGCGGAAGTGCGGAAGGAAAGAGAGGCTCCGGTCAATGGAGACTCCAAGAACTTTCACTACCGTTTTGTTAAGGATAGGCTGGTCACTCCACTTAAGGCTCGGACTAGACAACTGATGAGTCTACCTGCAGACGTGTCCTCGTACACATTTGCTCAGCGGAGGACGGCACTGGTAGCGGATTGTGCCTTGATCAGTGAACGAGCCGGCGGGTAACAGGAACAATCAGCAGTATGTCGTCTTGAAACAAGGGCACTCGTTTACGATCCGGTAATACGATCCGGTGTTTCGAAATGGATTTAGGAAGATCTTTGCTTAGGACTAAATGTTGACATGTCTTGATAGCGTTTTTCTTCATAGTCCTGGGGGGCTGGTTAAGATGATCGACGTGAAGACTGCGAAAAGGCCGGAGAGACTTCCTTCTCGCCTTAACCACACGACGCATATCGCCCGATCACCAACGGAGTGCCTTTCGTCCTGGCTGAGTGCAAGTTTGTGGATTCGGCTTCGAGGGCGGTTATAGGTAAAGTCGGAAAGAGTTGTGGGTATGTTTCGTTCAAACTCTCGTCGTTGTTTGAAATCGGGTTTTGACAGGCCACCGGGCACACATTTTATACCGTAGGCATCTGATGATGAACACCTGAAGCCGTTGAGTATTCTCTATTGATACACATCATGTTTCGATAATGCATAGCAGCACAGATTTCACTTTACAATTAAAAGTTCGGATTTTTGTCCCTTCACTTAAGTATTTGTCTGTTATTCCAGAGGTGGATGTATCACAAAAATGGTGTGGTCCCACATAGTCTATAGTTTCTGTGTAAGCATATTGCAGTGAACGCTTGTACCCGCGCGGCCCGGCACTGGTTTTTTCGAATGAATCGCCTGCTTTGAGCGTGCTTACAGCGGCACACTAGGAGTTAACTTTCTGAAATCAGTATGGCGAAAGGCATCTAAGGCTCGATTCCTCAAAAATAAGCACTTTCATCAAAAAAATATTTGGTAGGCATGGTAGCGGACACCTTCCTGCATAATCGGTACCAAATAGTTTTTCATGAAAAGTTTCTTATTTTGAGAAAACCCGCGTTAGATGACTTTCGCCATACAAATTTCTGGCGGTTAACTCTTGCTGGCTGTTTTGTGCATATACTATAGCGCCTGGATGTGACGGCGGCGAGTAGAAAATCAGCCACTGCCAATAATTCATTGAAATTGAAACACCACTCGGTTTGGTGGTAGCACAACGAATCTTTAATTTCACTATAATTAACTTACACCTAACCTAAGTAACGTGCGGGTCTCTCGCACGAGACCCGCCTGTCGCCGCACGTAAGCGTGCTTCTCCGCTTCTTCGGCTACGTCGGTTTCTCCGTCGCTCTTGGCGCCAAACTCTCGTGAGTGGTATATGGATGTCACCAGACCTTTGGACGCGGAACCGTCGTCACCTGTAAGTAAACAAGAAGAAGGAAACGATTAAGCTGCCCTCCGCGGCTCAGAAGCGTTCTGTTCTGTTTAGTTCTGTTTATCAATATGGTCGCTTCTGAGCTACGTTGGCAACGGTAAATGAGGTACCTACGCTGCAATGGCAGCTGACCTTGGCCAAAAAAAAGTGTTATTTTTCCCCATTGCTGAGTGAATGCAAACTGCATGAGGTATTTAAATTTTTAGGGGATACTGTACGACATTTGGTCGCTACAGCAGTGCATTTTGGTCTTCTTCTTCTTCATTGACATTACATCCCCAACTGGGACATTGCCGCCTCGCAGCTTAGTGTTACACTTCCACAGTTATTGACTGCGAGGTTTCTACGCCAAGTTAGCATTCCTGCATTCGTACATCTTGAGGCTAACACGAAGAGCCCCGAGAAGACGAGACAATTTCCAACCAAATGTCCTAGACCGAACCGGTAATCGAACCCAGTCACGCTCAGCATGGTTTTGCTTTATAGCCGCGCATTCTACCGCACGGCTAAGGAGGGTCTCGGTCATTGGTGTAAATAAGGGTGAATCGAACTGTGGTCGGAGGTCGGGCCCTTCCTGTTACCGCGAGTGACGTCTGGGATCGAATATTGTAAACTTATCATAGTTTATCCAATTAAATCAAAAACTTTCTGTATAATTTCGTAGACCACTTTATCAGAATTATAAATAACTCTTTTTTAAATATCTATATAAAGCAAGAAAAACTAAAGATAAGCTGCAGTACAGTTATTCATTTTTACGATTTTTTAAATTTTAAATTTCTTGTTAGAATAAGGTTTTCGGGAAAAGGGCTACGCTAAACCAAAACACAACCTGGCATCTCTGGCCTACAGCAGATCAGAACGCAATAAAAGAAGGGAACATTCTGCGTCACCGCATATCTCCAAAAATCTGCTGCGATCGAAACAAAGAATGCTTATGTGGTGCAGCTCGGCGCGTCGCTTCATTCTAACACAGAAACCTACTTTTGCAGCCTATGTTATTCGGCGCAAATTACTGGAAATTAAAGGCGGACCTTGAGCGAAGATTCTGGGTTGTTTTCCCGGAATTAGCGTGCTGCGTCGCTGATCCAGTTTTTTGCCATTACTCAAGTGATATAACTTTGGGGCCAGTTTGTGTTGCTAAAATTAGAATGATTCCAGTGAACATCTTTCTCGGAATTGCTAAATTATATAAGACTTGTAACGCATTAAGCTTGGGAATGAATAATATCCAGAAGTGGAGCTGCTTATTCTTTTCGCCCAGACGGTCATGTTGAGGAGAGAAATAAATTGATTGCAGACTGTTTGTTTTTCTGTCAAGCTGTATATTTTTTCTCACAGCAGGAGCAATCTAAAATAGGACTGTGTGGCGACGAATTAGTAACCGATGTTCCAGAATATGATTTTCGACAACATCGTATTGCCGCAACCTGACAAAGTTACGTGTGCGTAAAGTTACAACATAAAAATTGTGGAGCCTAAATGTGGGGCATAATTCATGTGAATTTTTGTACAGCGAAAGTTGTTATTTACATTACAATAACATTTATTTGAATGCTTCATCGCATTGTAAAGTCGCGTTTATTTTGGACACACAGAATTCAACGATATTCATTATTTTCCCAGTTATTAAAGTGTGAAACACAAAATATAATAACACATTCTTTCGCATTAAAATGAATAGATAAAAAAGAATAAATGAATTTTCATATTTCACTGCAGCCAAAAAAAATATTTATTTTAATAACATTTATAAAACAATTTTTTTATCACTTTTATTAAAGGGTGGTCATACAATAGGCCCATGGTGAATTTCAAAATCATCACATGTTTCTTACTCTTATTTCCAGGGTTTCGTCTTTTCGTTTCAATGAGACCAAAGCAAGCGTTTTTTGGGCCAAGGGAGAATCTTTTTTCTTTGTTTATGTTGAGGATTATCTTTCACCATTCAATCTTTCTCCAGAATTAGCCTGGGAAGATAAACGAAAATCTTGCCTATTAGATGAAAATCTATTTTCGTTTCAACACTTTTACTCTCTCACTCACGTTTCGCGAGAATTATCGCAGAACAATTACAAAATTGTATGACCGCGCCGGGATTCGAACCCAGAATAGTAACAATAATAGCTGTGGGGATGCGCTTACTCTAGCCACACCACCACGTTATCTGTATGAAAGCGTTAAGTTATTTGGTCCAAAAGATATTTTAGTTGCTAGATAAAGATTGTCGCTTCGGTTCCCTTTGTTCTGCTGCCCGAAACATGTGTAGTACATACCTGTCAAATCGTATGGATTTTCCTTCTTTGACATTTAGCTCCCCTATCCTCGCCAGCAAAAGATGTTCCGGACAGCGACGACAGCGACAATCTTTATCTAGTAACTAAAATATCTTTTTTTGGTCCACATAAGCTACTACCATTTGCATTTATGGTCCCACGAAAAGACTCGAATATGAAAGAAAAAGAACAAACCAACGTTTGGCGGCCATCGAAGTGAGCGAAAAATGGTTATCACTCTCCAGGCTGTTTTTCTTTCCCGAAAAGCGATTTCTCCCCGAAAATTCTGGTGAGGGAGCATCCTGTGCTCCTGAGATTGAGTGATCATTACGAACCCTGCTTATTTCTAAAAGTCCAACTCTGATGAAATAATGTTCGTACTATGCCGACAATTAAGTCGATTGATTAGCATAAGTATGCAAACTATCTACCATTGTTTCAATGTTTAGTTCTGTAGAGACGTAGGGCATTTGGTCGAATGGTCTAATGGTCGAAAGAACATTACGTCTAATATAATATATGGATATTTGGTCGAATGGACATTTGGCAGAAAGAAGATTTTCGAATTAATTATCATGGTACATTGGATATTTGAAAGAATGTACACTCAGATGAAAAAAAATGTTTTCCAAGTATTTTGAAAAATTTATGTGTTTATTACTGTGTTTCAAAAAGTCACATAACAATTCCTTTAATATTAACCAAAGAATAATGGATACATAAAAAGAATAAATTATAGGAAAATGGTAAATATTCTGAAAGAAAAAGTATCTATAAAATAAATAAGAAAATCCACGCTGCACTTCATTTTCGATTAAATGTCCATCCAACCAATTTAGGGTCCAGATATGTCCTACACAGTTGGCGAAAAATCTGCTCTTTTATTTTTTACAATTTTTGACAATCAAATGAAATACATTTAGTGAGTACAACTAATAGATGGATATTTGAACTTTCGAAATGTCACTTCAATCTGTTAAAATAATACACGCCGGGGCTACACAGGCGAGCGCAGCGCACACGCTGCATGCGCGCCCGCGTGTTTTTGGGTGCACCATTTTGTCAGATTGAAGTGACATTTCGAAAGCTCAAATATTCTTCTATTAGTTGCACTCAATAAACGTATTTTATTTGATTGGTAAAAATTGTAAAAAATAAAAGAGCAGATTTTTTGCCAACTGTGTAGGACATCTCTGCTAGGGTCTCTAGAAGTTTCGATTTGCTCAGGCGAAAAATCCTTAATTCGAGTGCGTAATCGTTTCTTCTGCTTTTGATTGAGCTTCCCTACTCCACTGATTTCCTCCAATCAGTTCATCCATGTACCTTGAGGATTTAAGGTGAAGGTGGGTGGAGTACCAAAACAAAGCTTTGGAAGTATTGGTACAATAAAAACTGTCATATACTGTAGTAGTACTGGTGTCGTATTTATAAAACAACAAAGAATATTAGTAGAGTGGTTCAAAAAACAACCCAGCTCCACAACGCTCAATCGATTCCGTCCCATGCTCCGAGTGTCCTCCAAAAGCGGATTTGAACAAAAACTGATTGAGCACAAGCCGGTTCAAGTTTGTATGAAAGCTAGTATGGGAAACTAAACCTTTCGTTACACTGGCTCCTCCAAATGCTGGCGCAAAGAGAATCCACATAGCTGAATGAAAACCGCAGCCTGGGAAAGCTTCATTGATTACGTAACGCAAAAATAGAATTTTACACCCTGCTCACTCCCGTGTAGACCTGTGCGCCGCCGCGCCACGCCGCCGCCGCCGACACTTATTGACGTACGCCGACGCCGGTCAAGGTGTCGGCGGCGCGCCATACGCCGGTTGGCTCCACGCCGCCGAATTTCGTATTTCACGCCGATGTTTGGCCAACACAAAAACCACATTATGCAGTGCGTTTGCATCTGCCGAACCAAGGCAACCTATCAAGCATTAATAAAATAGCTAATATACCTTTAGCAGATTTGTTTAATTTTATCCCTGTCACTTTAACACGCTTTGTCGTGTTAAATGTTAGATCATCCAAAAACTTCTTGGCTACAGATCTACAAATCAATGAGCGTGGCGATTAACTTCTAATCTCATATGTAACTTCATGTGGAAAGCAAAATAAAAACTGATATCCCGGCAAAAATAACGTTTGTTAGCTGGTTTTCGGCAAATAATTTGCTGATTATCAGCAATTTTAACAGAAATCTTGGCAAATAACACGTTTGTTGGGGGTCGGCTGTGCGAATCTCGGTAAAAGTTTAACAAATTGCTGAGATCCCGGAAAAAAATACAGCTACAAATCAACACCATAATGAATGTTAATAATTAAATGCTAATAATTCATGAATGCAAAACTGATCTTTTGGCTTCAGGAGCTGGAGCACGATTGGGCACGTGACCCAACCAATTGAACATTTCATTCATCTTCCTTGTAATTACTAGAATTGTTTAAAAAAAATTGGTTTCGATTTATTTCGATAAACAATTTCTTGATTTTATCGAAATAATTTCCATGAAGTCCTGGAGGAAGTTCTGAAGGAATATCTGAAGAAAATTCTTAGAGCCTTGAAAAATTTCTGAATTTATCTCCGTTGTAATTTCTGGAGGATTTTCTGAAGGAATCTCTGGAGAAAATCATGAAGGAATTCTACGAGGAATGTCCAAAGAAATTGTTTAAGAAATTCAAGTATGTCAGTAATTCCCTTAGAGGGTCCTTTGGAAATTGCTGTAGGAATTCGTACGGAGATGGGTATCTTGAAATTCGTCCTACAGTTTTGGAAGGAAATGGTGTTGGAAATTCCGAAAGAATTACTAGATTAATTTCCGAGGGAATGGAATGTCTTATGAAATACCTGGAAAAATTCCAGTGGAATTGTTAAAATAATTTCCGAAGGAATTTTGTAGAAATTTTCTAAAGTATGTATGTATGTATGTGGTTATCCATCACCCTGGCTTGAGTCTTGCTCTGTGTGCGGCTCCACCCAATAGTGCAATCGAATTCAATTACCATTCTGCTTTCAATGCACTTCTGTGTGAAGGGCAAGCAACGAAGCTGGCGGACCCGTAACCAGAGACACTTACATGAAGCCCGTGAGATAGAGAGAGCAATGTAATCCAACAGACTAACAAATAGATTCGCAATCCTTTTTGAGTTTTCCGAGGGATGGCTTCTTTGAAGTAGGGCACGTCGAGTTCATTACAACAGTGGGAAAGTGTACCCATCTACATGAGTAGAAATTATTAAAAGTATTACTAAAAAGAAATTCTTTATGGAATGGTCAGTGTGAATCTTATATGAATTTTTGAAGAAATTTCCAGAAGAATTCCTTAAGAAATTTCTTAAGGTCCCAAGAAGTTCCGAAGCAATTCCTAGGGGGAATTTAAAAGAAAAGCCTGGTTTAATTTGTGGAGAGTTTTTGAAGAAATTCTTGATCGGATTGCTGACGGAGTTTTAGAAGGTATTTTAGGATGAGTTTCCTGATGACTTACCGAATTAATTCCTGAATATTTTTTTCCTATGGAATTACTTAAGGTATTTATAAAAAAAAATCTGTAGAAATTTTCGAAGGAACTCGTGCAAGAAATTCCCAAAGAATTCTTGAGAATATCTGAATATCTGCAATCTCGATATTTTGGGAGTTTTTCTTGGCATGCAGTCTTGAAAGCCAAAACTGAGTTTGTTCTACTACTGTCCGGACTATCGAAGAAATTCCTGGAGAACTATAGGAATTTCTGTGTACATACCAATAGCTATATGTTCAGTAAATCCATTAAACATTTCTTCGTAAATTACTTTCAGAATTCTTTCGGATATTCCTTCAGAAATTCATTTTTTTTATTCTTTATTATAGAGTTGATGTGATACTTTCGTGATACTTATATGACTGAAAGAGCCGATAATAGTCAAACAAAATTTATTATAGAGGTTTTCAGCCCTGGTTCACCTCTTTGAAATTCTTTTAAAAATTCTGTTTGAAAATCTTTTCAGGTTCTCTTTCGGTTAGTCCTTCAAGAATGGAGTCGAAAAATTTTTCTAGAAGGTCCTTAGGAAATTCCTTTAATCAACTATACAAAATTCATACAAGAATAATTCCGGAAAGAATTCTTTGGAGGAATTTATAAAGAAATTTCCAAAGATATTTGAGCGTTTAACTTATTTTCAATTAAAAAAAACAAAGGTTCAAAAAAATGAAAGGAATTTACAAACAAAATTTTAGAAGATTTCCCAAAAGAATGTCTGAAGGTATTCTCGAAAGAATTCTTAAAGGAATTTTAAAAGAAATTTTCGAAGTGCTACAGGAATTTCTGGAATTTCTGCTAAAGGAATTTCCGGAGGAATGTTCGAATAAATTCCTATAGGAAATTCAGAAAGAATTCCTAGAAAAAGTTCTAAATAAATTCCAGAGGAAAATTTCGAAAGAATACCAAAAATATCTTCTTAGAGTTTCCGAAGAAATTTTTAAGGAATTACTGGAAGAATTTCTATTAGAAATCCCTAAAAAAAAATCTTGAAGGAATTAAAAAAAAACTAAATCGAATTCCGAAGGCGTTCTCCTAAAGGGATTTCCGGATGTATTCCTCAAACAGTGTCCGTAGGTATTCCGATGGAAATTCATGAAGGAGTTTCCATGGGTATTTTGTAAAGAATTCTTAAAGGAATTTCCGAAGGAAAAAAGTTTTCAAATGTATTTCCGAAAAAAATCCCAAAAGACTTCGTAAAGGAATTTCCGAAGCAATCCCTAAAGTAATTTCCAAGGAATTTCCTGAAGGAACTTTTGAAGAAATTTTGGAAAGAATTTCCGAAGCAATAGCCAAATAAATTTTCAAGGGAATTCTTGGAGTAAGTTCTGAAGGAATTCATAGGGAAATTATAAATTAGTTCACCGAATTCCTTTTTCGAATTTTCTGAGGAATATCTTGAGGAATTTCCTAACAAATTTCTGGATTTATAACTGAAGTACTTTCCACTGAATTTATGTGCTGTGATGCGGCAATATCCTGATGGAAGATGTTATGTAAACTTTTGCTGGGGAGATACAAACTATAACTATTAGCATGTTCACCCTATCAGTCTATCTGTAGCCAGCAATTGTACAAAAACCTAAAATACAATAAAAGCATGATAGGCCTTACTGCGTGACTTTTTTTCTCAGATTAAAGTCATTCACGCCGCCGCCGCCGCCGCCGAACATGGCTTACTGCGTGACGCCGCCGACGCCGCCGCCGCCGGTGTAAAAATGGCCTTACGCCGCCGCCGTTCACAAATACTTCGGCGCACAGGTCTACTCCCGTGTCGCACTTTTTGTATGGAGTATCTGCTCCTGGTGCGATGGATATCACAGACAAATTCTGGCTATTTTGTTGAATTACACGTTTCACTGATGCTTTTTGAGAAGCCTAATTTTCATGTTAAGGATTCGCAACCTCGATTAGAATCGACTCCCAACTATCGGAACGACCATTTAATATGCATTGTCTATTGAGTTAAAACTCTGAAACGAAGCGCCACAATCAGAATTAAGTAAAATTCAACCTCGCCATATCAACTGTCATACAAACCTGAAACGACCTGTGCACGGTAACCCTGTATTCAAACCAGCCCAAACCATCGGAAAACACCCAGAATATGAAACATATTCGACTAAGCGTGGCAGAGCAAAATACTTTTTGAACCACCCTAAATGTTAGTTTGCTGCTGCTGGTGCCGATGTTTACATTCGCTCCGCGATCCGTTTTCAGTGGTTTTTTTTCGGTCAAAAATAGCACTTTTCATATAGTTTTCGCTTCAAACAAGTGACTGATTTCAAAAAGTGATATTTAATTGGCATTCCATCAACATTTCGGGCTGCTCATGTGCGGAGAAGTGTGTGAAAACATGTTTTTTAATGCCCTTTGAGAAGAAGCGAAGTGCAGTGATAAGCCCACTAAATAAGTAAATAAATATGCTGTGAGCAGGTTAGTAATTTGAATATCAAACTTTTGTTCGGTGCTGTTCGGTGCTGTTCGATGCATTCGACTGTTGGTGGGAAAGGAGTGCGGGAGGTGTGGGGTTGACCCGTGGAAGGTCCGGTGCCATATTGACTGCCATCGTGGTACTCTTCCAACTATGTCCTTAATCATACTTAATTAAAAATCCTTTGTCTAGCTTTCACTTAATTACGTATTATCGACCTATTACGCTGAAATACGCTTTCAACATTCGACTAAATAACATTTTGACTAAATGTCCATTAAACCTAATGTGACAAATATTTTTTCCATTTTTTTTGGCCAAAATCTATGCCAAATTCACTTTTGGATGATCCATTTTCATGCCAGTGACGCAATCCAGATAGGCGTCCCGCGTTTCGCAAGATGCTTGCTGGTCACATTAATTAAACCGTCTAAGACGAGTTGAGTAACTCCATTTAATTCCACCAATTATTTCGATATCTTTGCAGATACGTATTTCAACCACTACTGTGTGGTCGTCTTCAGTGTCTCGTATTAGACTCGACTTAGTCGAGAGTCAAATACGAGACACTGAAGACGACCACACAGTTGTGGTTGAAATACGTATCTGCAAAGATATCGAAATAATTGGTGGAATTAAATGGAGTTACTTAACTCGTCTTAGACGGTTGAATACATTCCACTAAAAAGAGCTTAAAATATTTTTTTTGCAATTCCTGATCATAATATCTGGTTTACAGTTCGTCTTTGAGTGATAAAACGGCCTACTTTTCCATTCCAACAAAATGGGTGCTTTAATGAAAATTATGCAACTCAAATGGGTTGCATAATAATCATTATAGCACTCATTTGGGTGCTATAATGAAAAACCAACGTCGGAACAGTAGTTACATGACTACATTTTGCAGAATAAGCACGGGTAAGTGTTCAAATAGTGTTTTCTCTGCGTCGCGTTATAATTGAAATAGTTTGATGGACTTGATGTTAAAAAATTTCAAATGCAAGTACATCTATCGTTTCACGGCTTATCGAACTATACAATGTGGCACGGTAGCATGGAATCTTATTGTTCTCTGCAGCAACATAATTTATTGCCAGGAATGATCATGTGGATTAAATTAGACTGTACAATTTTGGTATAGGTTTATTATGTTAAAGTCCAATTTTAGTAAATGCAAAAAATAGCGTGTGCAACTCGTTGCAAAACTCGATTTTTTCAGCACTCGTAGTATTTATCCAACTCGGCAAGCCTCGTTGCATAAACTACTTTTTCTGATATTAATTAAACCAAATGTACATTCGACCAAATGTCCATTCGACGAAATGTCCATTAGATCAAATGTTCTTTCGACTAAACGTCATTCAACGAGCCGTCTTGATGCCCTTGAAAAGAATCCGCAACCATCATCGATAACAAATGGTAGCTCCTAAACGATTTTATTCTGTCCACATATGGACGAACCTTATTATTATTCACTCAGACTAAGGCCGGATTAACATAAACGTTTTCTTCATTCAACTCGGTCCATGGCTGCACGTCGCCAACCACGCAGTCTGCTGAAGGTCCAAATAGTCTTCCACCCGATCGATCCACCTTGCCCGCTACGCCTCTCGCCTTGTTCCCGTTCCCGTTGGACTGCTGCCGATAATCATTTTCGCCGCATTGCCGTCTGACATTCTGACTACGTGCCCGGCCCACCGCAGTCGACCGTTTTTCGCGGTGTGAATCCTTTAGCCTCTTCCTATCATGCACTTCGTCTTCGGCATGTTGATGACTAGTCTAAACTACTTAGCACCGCTCTTCAGTCTGATATAGGCTTCCTCCATCTTCTCGAACTTACGTGCCATAATATCAATGTCGTCGGCGAAACCAAATAACTGGACGGACATCATGAAATCGTACCACTCGTGTTACTCCCTGAACTTCGTATTATTTTTTCCAAAGCGATGTTGAAAAGCAGGCACGAGAAACCATCATCCTCTGCGTGTTCCAAATGGGCTCGAGGATGTCCCTTAAACTCCAACTACGCAAATCACCCGATCCATCGTCACCTTGATCAACCGTATCAATTTATTCAGAAATCCTGATTCGGGTAGAGCGTTGACCCATAAGTCCCGCCTGGTACTGCCCCACGATCTCTTTTGTATGTACTTAAAATAACGTAACTTAAATGTGGGCAATTTCGTTTTTTTGAAGCGGTTAAAGTCAAAAGATACCAAAAAAATCTTTTCTGTTGATTGAAAACTTAGCAACGTCCATGATTGAATTGTTCCGTATAATTACATTAGGCGAACCATAGATAGCCTTGTTAGTGGATATTAGCTCTAGAATGTTTTCGATCCTATATTGAGCTCTTTAGCCGTGCGGTAAGACGCGCGGCTACAAAGCAAGACCATGCTGACCGGTCTAGGTAATTTTCGACTTTAAAATTGTCTTGACTTCCCTGGGCGTAAAAATATCATCGTGTTAGCGTCATTATATTCTTCTTCTTCTTATTGGCATTACATCTGGGACAGAGCTGCCTCGCAGCTTAGTGTTCATTAAGCACTTCCACAGTTATTAACTGCGAGGTACGATGATACTTTTATGCCCAGGGAAGTCGAGACAATTTCCAATCCGAAAATTGCCTAGACCGGCACCGGGAATCGAACCCAGCCACCCTCAGCATGGTCTTGCTTTGTAGCCGCGCGTCTTACCGCACGGCTAAGGAGGGCCCCACCAATAGCCTCATTATATACGAATGCAGAAATGGCAATTTAGCTTAGAAACTTCGCAGTTAATAACTGTGGAAGTGCTTAATGAATACTATGCTGCGGACGGCAATGTCCCAGTGGGAATGTAATGCCAATGAAAAAGAAGAAGAAAGAAGATTGAACTGAAATAACGAATCTTCAGGGTTGGATATTTGCTGGACAGATTATAATTATTGCACTTGAGTTCGTTTCATTTCCATTCCAAAAACAAGCGAAAATGAAATTTGTTTGTAGCTATTGGAAAAAATACCACCTGGAAAACTGATATGGCTTTGAATATAAAATGTGTAACAGCTTATTCCTTCGTGCTACCCGGATGCTACATTTAAAGTGTTCAAGGAAAAAAGGGCATCTTTAAAGGGGGAACTCATTACTCTTTTTGAGAATTAAATATAGAAGAGTTCAGTTCACCAACAAATTAATAAAATAACTTAATACAGTTCTGTGAAATTACGATCGAAGGTCAAACCATTCAATCTACCTTTCATTCATGAAGAATATTTACCAAACAATGTACAGCACACATCGTCGCGTTGCCACTAGCATGTTCAGTCCCTATGTTTATGGTGATGAATTTCCACCCCATATAAAAATAAATGTAGCCCGAATGACCTTGAAACATCATCGTTTATTCTGCGTAGCCCCTGACGTACAATTCAAACACCCTACAGGAGTTCGCGTTGATTTGATGCATAAATTATGCCTCTAGCCAGAGCTCAAGCAATAAAAGGTTGACCGACCAACCCATTAACTAGAAGAAGGGAAATATAAAGTGTGGCCCAAATTGTATTCAAATCCAAATTATTTTTTTAGAAGCACAGAATTCATAGGAATTACGTTTTCCATTTTTGAACAAAAGTATAATTGAGTAAATTTCTATAACAACGTATTTATTTTTCGTCCTACGGTCTCATTTTTAACAAATGACGCATAAGCAAATGTCGAATATACAAACTTTAGTGAATAATACAAACAAATCTAATTTTCTATCTAATTTGCTACCGAAAAAACACCTACCAAAATGCTTACGAATTTTGCCATCAATCGACAAGCCAGTTTACGCCTCGTAAGACATTCCTATCACATTTGTTCTGTGTCCCGCGTATGCGTTGAAAGTTCATTAATTTTTACTGCCGAACGTCACGAAACCTTGACGATTGCTCGGGAATTTGAATTGTATGATTCACATCGCACACATAGACGTGTTCAGCGGGGCTTCTGGTACCCCTTAGAATAAAAGCTCTCGGAAACTTTGTAATAAATTTATCTTAGTTAAAATTAGACAATTCATATTAATGAATGTATTTTTATAAGTATCATGTGGACATAAATCTCATCTGAATACAGAGTTAATTACATTTAAAGACAGTTGTCGTGCAATAGTGCAAGAAAGCGAGCGTTGCTGATCGAAGCAAGTATCTTTTTTCTTCAGCTTCAAAAAGCGTGACAAGGAAATAGTGTTCAAAATCTTCGATTTTTGCGTGACATATTCAACGAAGTTTTTAATGATTTATGTAAGTCCCTGTGACCTATGTTTAAGTAAGGGTATGCGATAACACACTTTTTCCTAACGGAACGAAACGAAACGAAATATGAAATGTCTATGTTGATTCGGATCGAAACGAAACGAAATATGAATTTACTTTTGAGTCTTCGAAACGATACGAAATCAAGGTTCATTCATTTCGAAATTTTTCGAAACGAAACGAAATTTAAATTTTTTTTCCGCGGATTTTTTCATAAATTGGTTTTACATTATGTACGTAATTCTGATTTCACTTTTTCGAAGTCAAATAACTGTTTTGAAAATAAGAAGACGAAAACTGTGTTTCAAATCAATCTAACGCAAGATCAATGTGCTTCGTTTAATAAGCTTTTTAGAGGTGTGCGCCGCCGCCACCGACAGTTTTTAACATGCCGCCGCCGCCGACATGTTTGCATCGGCGCGCCGCCGGTTTCAAATTTCCCACGCCGCTGATCTATAATTTTTCACGCCGATTAAAATTTGAAGAACTCCGCAAAACTTTCTGTGCAAATTCAGAAGATTCAGTGGAAGTTCCGTATAATTTACTGATAGATCTCAGCAATATCACGTTGAAACTCCAGAGAATTTTTCGTGAAGATGTCAATGATTTTCATGAAAATTCCATACAATTTCTTGTTAAAATTTCGGAAAGCTCTGCGTGAAAAAACTATGCTAAATATTTCGTGTAAAAATTGCGAAGAATTTCCCGCTGAAATAAAAAACATATCATTGAAATTGAATTTGAAGAGTCGTGCGGCAGACAGCCATTTGGCCGAAGACCACAAGGCTGAACGTTGTTTGGCCGAATATGTAGTTTAACCGATACGAAAAGACTATTTGGTAGAAACAAGCTTGAGCGCAATTCGATAATTTGTTTTAATGTTGTGAAATCTTCGATTATGTTTACTTAATTTGATATCCAAAACTAATTTTGATATCGGTTTCTGATAACAAAATAAGTACATATTTTGATGTCCTACCATTCTATTTAGTTATATACAGCAAAATGAGATAAAAATATGTACTCAATCCTGATGATTCATATTTGAAAACAAATTAAGGTACACTGGGGGCAGTGGAAAAGGAAAAATCGATAGTTCATGTTTGAATTAGTATAAAACCAGTTTAAATGATCTAAATGCGTTCAATCAAAATGGGCTATCAAAAACAATCAATTTTGCACCAACTGTGTGGTAATTCATACCATTTTGGTAGCTTGAAATTTATGGAAATAGATTTTAAAATTAGGAGTTGTTTTTTCCACTTACCCTAGTGGGATGGGGTAAGTGGAAAACCCATGTTACCTTGACCTTCAATAGTGATGAGTAGTTACATATAACTCAAATCAATACAATAATTGCTCTGAGTATCTTTTGTGGAATAATTTCATTACCTTAATGGAATAGATTCTCAAGGAATTCTCGTAATAGCTAGGGAAGAGCTGGCTTTGCCTTCTCGAACACTAAGTGTACGTAAAATCTATATGTTCGCCCCAAAGATGAACTTATTAAAGGAAAAATGGGACTTACAAGATTAAAGACTAATCAACTTAGTTGACGAATTAAGATGATGTCTGTATGTGCGTATTTGTATGTATGTGTGTGCGCAAAGCACGTAAAAAATTAACAGTTATTTTTAAGCACTTGTCCTTAACCAATTTGTTCGCAAAAAAATTGCAACAACGGCGAAACTTGTTATGAACAAAAAATAGTGTGAATTATAGAATATATTTACCTATCAGTGCTATTTTTAACTTTCTTATACATTTCTTTCATATGTAAAACATGTGAAAAGCGTCAATACCGATAGGTGGATTCTTCTTCTTCTTATTGGCATTACATCCCCACACTGGGACAGAGCCGCCTCGCAGCTTAGTGTTCATTAAGCACTTCCACAGATATTAACCGTGAGGTTTCTAAGCCAGGTTACCATTTTTGCATTCGTATATCATGAGGCTAACACGATGATACTTTTATGCCCAGGGAAGTCGAGACAATTTCCAGTCCGAAAATTGCCTAGACCGGCACCGGGAATCGAACCCAGCCACCCTCAGCATGGTCTTGCTTTGTAACCGCGCGTCTTACCGCACGGCTAAGGAAGGCCCCATAGGTGGATTAATCAGGCATTTTCTCATTTATATTAGTCCAATCACTACTAGAATCACAAAGATAACAAAGAAGGAACATATTAAGACTAACAGCTATCGAAATAAATCCTGGAGGGAAGAAACAAATTGCGTAATTAGAACACTATCCACTTCCCCCGCAGTGTTTGATACCTGGGGTAAGTGTAAAATCTTTGAATTCTTTGCTTTCTTGGTACAAACCACTACCAATTGAATAGGATTAGTTTAATTGTATTATAATGGTTACCTGTGATATAAATTCACTGGAAAAAGGGACAATTGGTGCAATTAAAAATTGATGTTATGAATGCAAAAATCAACTTTTCGCGAAACCTAAAATTACAGTTCAGGCGTTAACCGTGTTAGTGTATGTATTATACAAATTTCAACATAGTATTAGTGTGAGCATCAAAGTATATTCTTGCATAATGTTATGATGTGGTTAAAATTGTAAAGTATGTACAATTCCAATTTTTCGTGTCGATTTTTACACTAACCCCCTTTTTCCACTTCCCCCAGTGTACCTTACCTTATAAATCATTTTGTCATCATCATGTCAAAATCCAAATATGTTTTGTATATGCTCTCATTATGCTTTCAGAACTTCATTATGTTATGAACTTCCAGAAAATTCTAAGTTTTTCCAAAATATTTATTTGGAAATTATTTTCGAATTTTAGACACGAATTATAATTTTCGAGATCTCTTTGGAATTACCAAGAGGAGCTCCTTGGATTTACCAAGGAAAATTGTTTGAAATTTACATGAGAATCTCTTCAGAGTTTTCACGGGAAGTTGTTCCAAATTTCTACAGGAAAATATTCAGAATATCCATAGAAAGTTTCAATTGAGTTTCTGTAGAGTGATTTTTCTAATTTTTTTTTGCAGGGTTCAGTTCATCACTAGATGGCTAGTTTGGCCTAGTCAACTTTAAAACAACGGATAAGTTGCTTAGAAGTTTAAAAGATTTTTTGGATTACTGCAGAAAATTCTTTCTATTTTCGATAAGAAATTCTTGGGCGGTAAACTGGTAATTTGGCCGAAAAGCCGTTTACCCTAACAGGTCGTCTGGTCGAAACGATCGTTGGCCGAAAATGGCGTTTAGCCGAAAAGGATTTTTGACAGAATGGGCCATTTGACTGAACGGGTAATATTGTCAAAAATAACCGCTCGTTTATCTAAATGGACCTTTTGTCAATTGACCATTGAACAAAATTCCGTAGCCTCTTTACTTTTAAGTCGATACTGACCTTAAGAGCAAAAAACATGCAGCTAAGTACCATTTAGCAAAACTGAAAGTTTAACGGAAACTGTTATCAGGTTAGTACTGGTTTGGCCAAAATCGACGTCCAGCGAAAAGGAACATTTGGCCGGACTTGTAAAAAGTTGCTTGCCCTAACAGGTCATTTGGCTAAAAATGCCGTTCGGCCGAAAAAGTCATTCAACCGAATAGATCATCTGATCAAAAACGTCTTTCGGTAAGAATTCCCAAAATTATTTTTCTGTTATGCGATGCCTAAGTGCACAAACTAATCATATAGGGAAAGTGCATCGGTTTTGGCCAACTTAGTGCCTAATTTGGCCAACCCTGAAAAATACATATTTTTCCAAAATAATCGTTCAGTTAGAAGCAGCGTTGAGCCATGAGGGATATATCTTTTGATGGAACTAATAAAACTCTCGCAAATTGCTTTATTTTTGGAGTTATTCGCAAAATTGGCCAAATTAGGAACATGGCCAAAACCGGTACAGTTCCCCTACCAGTCGCGAAAACGCTTTTTTCGTACAAAAGTATAGGCGATATATGTATATTTCTTATCCGACCGTGCACGGTAATGCCACGATTTTTAAGCGAGTATGTTTGTTATACATTGCGATATAGTTTGTGATAACAAGCTCTGCTTGACAGATAATCCAATTTCATTTGAGTTTGTTTGCTAGAATATGGGATGTCAACAAATGAAACTGAAATAAACTCGTAAAAAAGCCTACTGTGCCGGATATAAACTTATTATCTGTGCACCACAATGCGATTTTGATGAAATTTAGATCGGCCAACGATTTTAAACGTGCATTCTTATGCGATGTGGGGTCGTCTGGGTTGTCATTTGGCAGAAAGAGCCATTTGGCCCAAAAATGTCCTTTCTGCAAACTTCTTTGAAAAGTGCCGTGAATTTATTATTTTGCCAAAATGGCGTTTAGCTGAATAGGTTATTTGACATTAAATGCCGTTTGGAAAAAGGATAGATTTGCAGAAAGGAGATTTCCGGACCAAATGACCAATGACCATTCCTATCAAACGGCATTTTCGGTCAAATGATCTATTCAGTTAAATGATTTTTTACCAGCCCATGTCTGTCTGTCCGTGTGCATGTGTGTGCACAAAAGCTATAAACACATTAGACAACATTTCGTATAGTAATCCTTAACCGATTTTCTCGCAACAAGTTTCATTCCACAGGGTATAAAGCCTTGTTGATCACTATTGAATTTTATAACGATCGGCCATTGCGTTTAAAAGTTATGAAGAAAATGGTACATTGGACCATAAAAACCCCATATAAGGTTGGTGTCTTAACTAAATGCGAGAAAGGCACTAACAACGCTAGGTGAATTTATCTGGGGTTTTCAGCTGTATGTCGCTTTCGGTCAAACCATTTTAGACCTGATAACAGTTTGCGTCAATTCGACTTAATGGGATTTGGTTAGATGACTTTTGGCTTAAAGGTCGATATCGACTTAAAAAGTAGAGAGGTTACGTAATTTCGGTCATTAGGCCAAACGGATATATATTTTTAACTAAATTACCCGTTCAGTTATTGACATTTGGCAGTATGACCTATTGGCCCAAACGATATTTTCGGCCAAATAGCCCATTCTGTCAAACGACCATTTCGACCAAACGGCATTTTAGGGCTGATGACCTTTTCGGTCAAACGATCATTTCGGCCAAATGACCTGTTAGGGCAATCGACTTTTTCAGCCAAATTACCAATTCGGTCGTATGTTGCTTTCGGCCAATGGAATTTCCCAAGAATTTCTTATGGACAATACACAAGTCGTTCGATAACTGCAACATGTTTTCGTTTCAGTTAGCACAGGCCGTTCGACAACTGCGACGCATTCTAGACGTCAAATGATTGTCAGACGACATCAGATGCAACAGAAGTGCACCTGATTGTGCAGTGCAATGCAGCTATCATCGAATTTGAAATCGTTTTGAAGTTCAGCTGTCCGATAACTGCAAAACTGATGTAACTATCGAATTGCAGTAGCATTGCAGTTAAATGACTTCCAGTTATCGAACGTCTATTGTACAAAAAAATTCCTGTAGAAGTCCAAAAAAATTGCGAACTATTTTCTGTTGAAATCCAAAGATTTTTTTTATTGAAAATTACATTTTGAGCAATCCTTCGCACAAAATTCTTAAGAAGTTTCCCTTTAACGTTCCGGAGAACTTCTCGTGAATATTCCAGAGAATTTTCCTTGAAAACTTCTTAGAGTCTTAGAGTCTCTCTCTCTGTTTTATTATTGGCCATGTCAAACTAGTTGTTATAATTATTCTAGACTGAGAAAGCCAACGTTACAACATCCATTGTACCAGCTTCTCCTACAATTATGAGGAATTGTCTGTGTAAATTTCGAAGAATGCTCAACAGAAACTTTCTCAACAAGAACTTTCCGTGAATTTCCGAAGATTTTCCTGTAGAAGTTAAAAACAATTTCTCGTGGAAATTTTGAAGTTTCTCATGTAAATTGCGACGAATTTTATGTTGAAATTTCAAACAATTTTATTTAGGAATTCTAAAGATCTTCTCTTGGATTTCTTCTTAGATTTCTCGAAACCTCAAAGTAGTTCCCGTGGAACATTAGAAAATAATTTCCAGATTTAGGAAAAACTTATGGTATTTTATGGAGAACTTCATTGAATTTTTCATGCGAAAGATTCTTTCTTTGAAAATAAAAATCTTGAAAGGAATCCCAAAGATACGCAAATTTTTTTTTTTAGTAACGTAATAAAAAAATCGCCACGCCGATTCAAGCCGCCGCCGTCGGCTAAAAAGGCTTTCGGC
Organism: Armigeres subalbatus; assembly: GCF_024139115.2. Taxonomy (NCBI): domain Eukaryota; kingdom Metazoa; phylum Arthropoda; class Insecta; order Diptera; family Culicidae; genus Armigeres; species Armigeres subalbatus. The sequence goes on from NC_085139.1 coordinate 123,731,336, forward strand.
GTGACACCGAAAACGTTGCCGCCGCCGATCAAATTTCTGACAAACGCCGCCGCCGACGAATGTCGAATCGGCGCACACCTCTATTACAGCACTATCGATTCCGCACTAAATAATTTTGTGCTCTTCGATGCAGACATTAGTTTAATCACTTCGCGTTCTCCTACATGTTCTCCATGATCAACATCAACACGATCGATTGCACACTGGTTAAACAAATTTCTGCTAGGGGCCGTCCAGAAACCACGTGGTCATATATGGGGGGAGGGGGGGGGTTGGAAAATGACCACGATAAGCCACATGGGGGGAGGGGGTGTTGCTCTCGAACCACGTGGTTTTTTTTACACGAAAAATATTAGGTGAATAACAATAGCGGTGTGAAAAATACAAATAATTAAAATTTAATGATTTATTTTTTAAACGCACTCAGCGTTAAAAAGACGTACCTAGGTGTGCATCGAGAAAAACCGGTAACGCAGCGTCGGTCGCAACGCCGATGCATATCTGCGTTATTTGACCATCTTAGCCTTAGATCCTATTTCCATAAAAAAATAAACGAAAAAACAGGTTGCGATTCAGTCTCAATTTCCACAAAAAAAAATTGGAAAGGAAAAATGAAAAAATATTTTTAAAAATTCCGCCGCAGATGGTTTTTGGCATCACGCCGTCGACACTTTTGCATCAGCGGACTGCAGCTACAATTTTGAAAAATGTTCAAAAAAAACCTTGAAAGAATTTCTTGTGGATATTCAGAAAAAATCCAGTAAAGAAATTTCCTGTAAAAACTTTGGACATTACTTCATACAATCCTGATAAAGTGCTGGCATTCAGAATGATTTTTGAACAATTCTCTCTGAAAAATTTTGCTTGGAAATCTTGCTACAAATTGTTAATGAAAAAAAAAAACAAAACATCTCCAGTGTAAACTTCGAAAAATTTTCCTTAAAACTCCGAAAAAAAAACCCATGTGAATTCTGTCTGAAAATTCAAAACAGTCCCGTAGGAAATACATATAATTTTCGGTGGTGAAATATGTTCAAATTTTCATTTTTTTTACATTCTAATGAATTTCTTCGACAAGTTCTTCCGAATCTTCACCATAAAAATCTTCTTCATTTCCAAAAGAAGTTTTTCGAACATTTTAAGGAGTGCACTTCAAAATGTTCAGTCTCCAGTTAGCCTTGCGAGCAAAGGCGTAGAATTGCCCATCCGGAGATGACGAGTTCGATTCTCGTTCCTGTCAATTTATAACTGAGGAAATGCTAATAGAATATACTAAGATGAAAAGAAAACCAACTTCCAGTTGGAATGTGGAGCTATAGAAGAAGAAGAAGAAAACGACTTCTAAAGTTTTCAAGAAAAATTCTTCGGAATTTCCAAGAGATACTAAACAGCTAATGCCACATGAAACACTTTAATATTTCCGTTGATTTTTAGTTTTTGGATATTTTGTTTTTCAAATTTGGAATTTTGATATGAAAATTTTCCGGAATACTTTTTTACGCTCTTTGTGAATTCTATCACATTTTTCTTAAATTTTCCAAGTATTTTTTATTCGAGGCACTATTTATAATTTCCACAGAAGAGTCTATGGATTATCTCCAAAAAAATCTTTGGATTTTCAAAGAATAAATCTTTAGAATTCTCAAGGTTTATGTTTTTTTGAATTTGCACCATAAATTCTATTTCATCAGTAGATCTTTAAAATTTTGATTTAATTTTTTAAGGAATTCCTACTTGAAATGCTTCAAAAGTACAACAAAAGCACAATTTTTTCGTTATTTCCACTTGTAAAAACATCGGAATTTCCTCAGGAAATTCATTATTGGTGTTTCAGATGAACTTTTTTCGATTTTCTACTGGAAAATTTTAGGAATTTGCATCGGAAATATTTTGGCATATTCCGAATTAATTGGAAATTAAAAAAAAATCCATTGGAAATTTAGAAGACTTTCCTTTGAAGATTCATTCAAGTTGCCCAGGATTTTGAATAAATCTTTAGAGATTCTTGTGGGGAATAAAGTGACAATTCTGTAAAAATAGTAAGATGGATTTTTTTTTCTAATTTATACTGGAAATTCTTCGGAATTTGATGTTTATTGGAATTTTCATCGTAAATATGCATTTCGGATTCTTCTACGGATTCTTCTAGCTCTTCAAAATTTCTACCGAACATTTTTCGGAACTCTTCCACAGAATTTCGGAAAAAATGTCGTTTAAATTCTAAAGATTTTTCCGTGGAGATTCAGAAGAGTTTCGTGTCAATATTCCGAAGGGTTTCCCTTGCAACTTCAGAATAATAATTCTTGAAAATTAAGAATATCTTGGAATTTAACATTAATCCAAGCAATAAATGTAGGCAATAATTTAGGCTTAAGAAGCCTAGTTTTTATGATATTGAACAAATGGGATAACTGATTGAAAAATTTAATAATGCACCTAAATGTTCTAAATGCACAAAAAATTCTAGTTGTGCGTATGAAAAAGGTTATGACATAGAGAAGCTTGGATTTAAAAAATCAACGTGAAATTTTAAATAAAATGTTTTTTAAATTCATAAAAGGGTCTTGGAACTAAGGAGATTCCTGCGATATGAAAAAAAGTGGCAGTGTTCCAAATAAAACACTCCAATTCCTAAAACAATCTAGGGTTAAAAATAGTGTTATAATAACAATTGAAATTGAATTCCAAAACAAATCTCAACCCTTTCAGGACGTTTTGTATAACCTAAAATGTCTGTAATAGCTTGTATAAATAATATCAACCCAATGGACCTACTGAAATCTATTGGTATATTCAGTGATGAACTTCATAATTATTTTAAAAAAATCACCAAAAAAGAAAAAAAAAGAAAAAATATAGGGATATTTTGGAAAATTTCTAAACCATTACAAATTTTTCTCGAAATTTGTATAACATATTCGCGAGTCCACATTGTTTGTATCCTTCTGTTGTATCGAAGGTGTGCGAGTTCAAGATATCCTAATACCTGATACACATTACAACATGATAACATCATCAAAATGTTAGAATTCATTAAAATTAAAAAAATTAGTTTGATTTTGAATCAGTTGAAATTGTCCATCTTCAAAATTGATCGGATTAACCATATGTTTTAGTTAATTAGGATTTTTTTTAAATTTTTTTTGTACTTGAAAAAAACCACGTGGTCAAGGGGGGGGGGGGTCTGCCAAATGACCACGATAGACCACATGGGGGGACGGGGGGTTGAAAATCTTCAAAAATATGACCACGTGGTTTCTGGATGGCCCCCTACGCGAGTTAGGTTTTTTTTCACTTCGCGTTCTCCCGGACTAGCTGCCGTCCTACGATCGATTCCACATTCATATTGTGCAAATAGTAAAAAAAATATCACCAAATTTAAATTTGAATCTTGGAAACACTGAAAACGTTTTATTGAAGAAAACTACATACATATTTGTCGACCAAGAATGGGGTTATGTAGTAAGCGTTAATAAAAAAATTCGTATAACCTAAAGTTTTGAAAACAACATTCGTATAACCTAAAGTTTTTTGTTCAGCGGTGCAGCCAAAATTTTTGATAATATAAAGTCTGGTTTAAGTTTAAATTTGTTTCGAAATTCCGCGGAATTCCGTAAAATTTCGTTAGAAGCTAGTTTTTTCTAGCGAAATTTTAGCAATTTTACGAAACGGAACGAAATCAAGAAAACAGATTTCTCTATGCTCAAATTCCGCGGAATTTCGTTTCGAACCACCTGAAACGAAATTTTTCGAAATACCGCAGTAAGGGTGGCTAATAAACCTCAAATTAAAAGAAAAATAAGTTTTTACGAATCTCTGCTCGATTCAATAAAGTCTTGTCATTTAAAAAATAGATTTTTTGGACCAATAAAACCTAATTCTGAAGTAGATCGGTCGATAGTCGAAATCACTATCGGATCATTTCGGATAAAAAAAATATCTCTGGAGTAGGTCTGTCTGTTGTTTGAAGGAACAACTTGGATTGGACTTGATTGGATTAACAAAATTCAACTCTAAAGTGAGTGGTAAATGATCGTAATGATTTTAGAACCTAATTGGATCAAGAAACACCCAACTCTGGAGTAAGTTGGTTGGTTGTCAAATCTGTTATCGTACCTATTTGGATTGAGAAAAATCCTGGTGGTTCAGAGCACTACTGAGCATGAAATCCAACTCTGAAGTGGGTTGGTCGATGGTCGGAATCGCCATCAGAAGCAAGAGGGTCAAGAAAAAAATCCAACTCTGGCTTAGACAGATAGTCATTAGGACATTTTTCTCAAATCAGTTGATACCATACCAACAACTTAACGAAGCAAATATTTAGTTGTCCAAATCTTCGATTAATTTTCAGCAAAAACGTCAGCTGTGTACCTTTGGAATACGCATCCTTGTTTTAAGGCCTTGTATGTACCAGTGAAAAAAAGTCAAGTTCACTATTAAATGATTCTATCACAGACATAACTTAATAAACATTCACTCATCAAATTCATCATCATACACACACTAACGACATCTGTTGTTTTTACTAAGTTGGGCAAATTTCGAATCAGATGGCGGTAGTAAGCAAACTCGGGCAAATCCTATGCCTCCACCACGAGTGATCGATTAGCCAACTAATGAATTTAAATTGAGTGTTATGTCTGTTTGTCTGTGTTTATATTTTCTATAATCCAATCCGGGTAACAAACTTCATGACTAGCGATCAAACCTAAGAGTAAAATCAGCAGTGATTCAAATTGTTCGGGGCTTTTGAATGTAAATTTGAAACATTTATTTTCCCAGTACATATAACACTCAGTTCTATTTTCTGCAGATTTGAACCACGAATGAATCACGAGATCCAATTATTTTTCAATTGTTTTGGTGTACGGATGTGTCATTTTATCTACGGATCAATCCAATTTGGAAATGCGGCACCTGTCTTGGCAGCAACATAAATATTTCATTTAATTGAAAATTTTTAAAACATGAATGGAACACTGCTGATGGGGAAACCAGAGAGTTTGTTCTATTTTGCCCCAGATTCAAACTAGAATAGTGGTCGAAAATTTGGAATGAAACTGAATCACTCTGGTGCGTATAACATGTTGTAGTAGAAATAAATAAATCTTCTAAATTTGCTCTAGAATTCTAGATTATTAAAAACTTTCCTTCCATAGGCCTTCGGACTTCCTAATAATTTTGTTATAAATGGCGCTTTCAGCCAATTCTCAAAGCATATTTTTGGATTTTAGCGTCCCATACAGGCTGGCGCTGATCACTGGCACTGCGACCAGTTATTAGATCAATTGTAGCATTACCCGTATCCTTAGTGTATAAGTGCACAAATAGTGTTTCTTATGCACATAATTTCTGTTTCTTACAATTTTGAGCATGAGCATGAGCATGATTGACCGCCCACGGTTGCTACTCCGTTATTGCCAGGACAGCTGTAATTACACAGAGAACCAACAGATGAAGTTTGGGACTAACATCATCTTCAATGTGTAAGAACTGGTGACCCAAAAATAAGCAATACCAGCGCCGGCCGTGTCCGAATGCAGGTCAATTAGGGAATGGATAGGAAATTGTTGACGTGATACTCGCTTTGATAGAAGCCGACGAGTCATCTGCAATTCCACGAGAAATCACTGGGATGTTGGATATATGGGGTAGGGAGTGTGGCGGGGTTCGTTTTGGTAAACGGTATGCCGTGTATAGCGTGTAGTTTGATCGATGAAAACAATACTCGTTTACTTTTTTTTTTCTTTTTTTTCAAGGCCGCACAAAGCAGAACAAAATTTCGGTGATCGGCTGATCGTTCTGCTTACCGCACAAAGCAGAATAAAGCTTTGATGACCGGCCGATCGTTCTGCTTATTGAAGAAAACATGTCTGGACGCGATTTAAACTTTTACTTTCAAATTAATTTATACACACGCACGAGGCAGATCTTTTTTTTTTCGATTACCGGCCGATCGTTCTGCTTACCGCACAAAGCAGAACAAAATTTCGATGACCGGCCGATCGTTCTGCTTACCGAAGCAAACACGTCTGGACGCAATCTCTGATCGTTCTACGTCCAATACAAAACACGAACAAATCTGCACTGTACTGATTGTTTCACTTTCAATTTACTCGCCCACACAGCAAAATCAAACATTTTGATAACCACGCGACCGTATTGCGTCCAACACAAAACACGAACAAACTTGCACTCTTTACTATTTATCAACTTATATCAAATTGGTTCACTAGATCAAATAGGACATAAACCATTTTTGAAAAAAAAAAATGGCAGCCCTTTGGTTACGCGTGTAGTCCTTAAAGCCTATACTTCAGGGAATTCTTGTATGAACTGAAACTGAAAAGTTATTGTAGACTATTTAAATTGGTTTTATGGATCAAATAGATCATGAACAAGTTTTTAAAAACAATATCAGCCCTTTCGTTATGTGCGTGTATATATTAAGGTATTGTTTACTCGAATAGACTCCAGGAAATTCTTGGATGACCTGGAATGAACACTCGTTGAAGCCGACTAGGAAAGCCTTTTAATAGATTTACTTTTAGATGACAGTTTCACTTGAATTTCTGTTTCACGTCACGTGCCGTAAGCTAAGCTCACCGGGCCTCTATTGGTGTTAATATTTATTACTCTATAATATATATTTGAAAAAAGTTATAAGCAAAAAAAACACAAGTAGGTCCACAAACGGAGACACCCCCGGCTATAGGTTTTTTTTTTCATGAAATATAGTATAATATGAGGATCTTTGACGAATTATAGCCATGACGCATAAACATCATAAGAAGAAAGATTATCGGTGACTTCGAGTTAAAAATCACCCAATATTTTTGTAGAAAATGATGAATGGCGAGACGCATGACTTACACGTACTTTAAGTTTATTAATTGATTCAGACACATATGTCTACCGTATAGTGCACATGTCGATGGAGAGATCAGTAATATGTATTTATATTCAGCAGCAAAAATGATGACGATTCCTTCCAAATCACATATACCCAGAATATGTATTATAATAATGATCGCTTACCTCGAAGTGGTAACCATTTACCTTACGACGATCATCGCCTGATTGCCAAAAACAATGCGCGCCCAAATGATTCAGCTTACAACTCTTGTTCTTGCCTTTATGGAAAATCCCTGCTGCTCAGACCTCCGATCTTCAAATTGTCCTATTTGGTACTCTTTCCCTCAGTGGCGTACTGATCGTGCTCTTCATTTCTCCCTTAGTCTATAGGTGAGTATGAAGCGTTGCGCGGTAACACTTACATATTCGGGGAGCCAATAGTTTGAAGCTTAGCGATATCCATCCGGTATATTTACTCACACTTTTCACTTTTCCATTCATGAATAAATCAAGAAAAAACAAGAACATTGATAAAATATTTGACAGCATGAAAACTTTGCGACCGACCGCAATCGAGGCATGCTTCGACCTCCTCGGTAACGATGGTCATCAAAAGAATCGATTTACTTTTTTCTATAAGTGCACAAATAGTGTTTCTTATGCACATAATTTCTGTTTCTTACAATTTTGTGCACAAACTTCAAACTTTTAAAGTCTATCTATAATCATCTTGGTGGTTAATTGTAACACCACTACCCCAACGAACGCAACGCTTAAGTTTATGTGATACAGGTGTCAAAAATATTAAAAATCAGAATATAGAAAATAATAAGAAAATTAAAGGTTCAGTTGCATTTTGAACGCATTGAACGTAGACCTGTGCGCCGGTCATATAATCGGCGGCGGCGGCGTAGTGGTCACTTTTGCCCCGGCGGCGGCGGCGTCACGGCGGCGCGCCGTTGGCTTTTATCGGCGGCGGCGGCGTGAACCTGCGTGGATGAAAAAATCAATGGCAAAAAAATCAATTTCAATGCGGATTTTTGAATTCACGTGATTTTCATTCACAACGTACGAATCGCCCGTAGAAAAGTCGACTTCAGTGGATTAAAATTGTAATATTCTATGTTTGTCGATCATCAAACAGCACATTCCATAGTAAATTACCAGCGACACTAATAAGTACCTGATCTCAAAATGTTATTTTAATTAAAACTATTTTATTATTCTGACGATGAATCAAAATTTAACAATTTTACAGCTTTTCGTAACCCTTGAGCAGTATTGAGAACTAGACTTCGGTGGCATAAGACTAATTTTTTAAATTTTTTTTCCAAAACTTTTCCCAATTCAGGATTTTGATAAACTCCAGTCGATTTACTTCTCAATATATCTAAATTTGAGAAAAATTCTAACTACTATTTTTTGATATATATATTTCAAAAGGAATTAGCGAAAGATTTTCGGAAAGTATATCCGAAAGAATTTCTAAGGGAATTACGAAAAAATTCCTAAGGAATTTTATGAAACAATTCCTAAAGCAATTTCCTAAGAAATTTTCAAAGGATTATTATTATTATCTTTATTAATGAATTTCCTAAAGAACGAGCCTTTCGAATTTCCTAAGGTTTTCTTAAACAAAGGAATACGTGGAGGAAATTCTGACGTAATCCTTGGGGTAAATTTTAAGGAATATCCGAAAGAATTTCCGAAGAACTTTCTGGAATTCGTTTAAGGAGGAGTTTTTTTGTAACTTTTTGAGGCAATTTCCTAAGGAATTCCTGGACGAATCTTCAAAGGAATCTCTGGAGGAAATTGCGAATAAACTAAGGAATTACATCAGAATTTTTTTTCTGAAATTCTATTAGGATTTTCTTCGTAATTTTCTTTGAGAATTCCTTCGGAAATTCCATCATAAAATCCTTCAAATATACCTTTATCGATTCCCCTGGAAATTCCTTTAGGAATTCTTTAGGGAAGTATGTTACCTTCAAAAAATCTTTTAGAAGTTCCTTTAGGAATTATTTTCGAAAATCCATTCAGGTTCTCTTTTGGGAATCTCTTCAAAAGTTTATTTGGAAATTCCTGCACTAAACCCAACACAAATTTCTTTAAAAATGACCCCAAAAGTTTATTTGGGAACTCCTCCAGAATTTTACTTTCAAAATAATAAAAAATACCGCCCAGAATTCATTCGGATATTCCTCCAGGGACTTCTTTAAAAGATAATTCGTAAAACCTCCGAGATTTCCTTCGGATATTTCTCCAGATTTTTTTCGGAAGATCTTCCAGGAGATCCTTTGAAATTTATTGAAAATGAAGTTGTTTGCGATGTAGCTAGGGGGAATGACGGCTTTGGCAGGTTTTGTTCTATTATTGTCAGGGGTTTTTTTTATGACTGATTATGCTCAAATTTGGCCTAAACATTCTATCAAAGAATAATGTGGCCAAATTTCATAAAATTCTGTCGACAAAAACCCCCTGACAATAATAGAACAAAACCTGGCAAAGCCATCTTTTTCCCTACTTATTGAATTTTCGAAAAAAAATCCAAGAATAAACAACAAACAAACAAGGACTTTAGGAAGGATGAAGGCATTTTCGAATTCCTGCAGGAAGTTCCGGAAAAACTCCCGAAGAATGTTTTAAAGGAATTGCTGGAAGAAGTTCGGAAGAAATTCCTTATGGAATCTAGAACAACATTTTCCAGCGATTCATGAAACAAATTCCGAAGAAATTCTCAAAAGAACAAATAGAATGTTTAAAGGAATTTTCACAAGAATTGCTAAAGAAACATCCAAAGGAATTCCTCAAGGAGTCTCCGAAGGAGATTGTAGGAATTCGTAGAACAGAATCCGAAAGCATTCCGTAAGCAATTTCCGAAAGAAATTCGTAAAGGAAGAATTCCTAAAATAATCTTCTAAGGTTTTTAAAAGAAACTTCCCGGATATCTGGAGGAATTATCAAATAAATTTCTTTATTTATTTCCAAATTAATTTCTGGAGTATTTTTCGAAGAAATTCATAAATGAATGTTTGAACGATACTTCTTCGAATATTCTCAGAAGTTGCAGGAATTTCACAATAAGGCTTTTACAATACAGTATTAAATAATTTCAAGACAATAAAATTAAATTAAGTTTTCGTAATGTTTGAAAATACCTGCCGTTTTAACTAAATAATTTGACTAAATACTATGCAGCGAGGCGACAACACCCCAGTTCTGAGCTACTATAGCTGTGAATAAGAAAATAAGAAGCGTTTTATCTGATGCTCGTAATATTTGCTCAGCAATATTTGCTTTGTTGATGCTCTGCAAGTGGTTTTGTCAGTTATATCCAGAAATTGATTTCAAAATATAAATTACTTACTCGGGAATCGAAAAAAAAATCGGTAAAACATTCAAAGTTGGGATTTAATTATTTTGCTAAATCAGTTTGCCTTATAAGCCAACTGTCCTAATAGCACAAATCTTAAAACAAAGAAAACTGATTAAATAAGTTGATTTAAATAAAAAAATAAATAAATATTGTCAAAATAAATAATGTGCAACTTGACTTGAAATTTCTTAAGTTCAATAATTTTCCTGCATCAATGCCAGATCCTTTAAGAATGGGGACGCTTTAGGCATGTATCCAGGCCCCATAACAAACCCATTTTGCGAGTCACCTACAAGTTTAGGTGCCCGACTAAATGAGGCCAAAGATCAGTTTAACAATTTATGTAATTTTATACTAGATAAAGCCTCATTCAAACTCTCAAACTAATCAACCAACCTATTAATTAACCAAGACAATATATGTCACTACACCGACTTAGAGACACCATCGTTTGAGGTAGATTTGAAATTGAGTTTTGACGAGATCCACCTTAACAACATTTATGAACTTCCATAAGACTAGTTCAGTACTTTTCCAATTAACTCTACCAAGCTGTATTTCTTCACAGATACGTATTTCGATCTCAATTATTAGGCCGTTTTCAGTGTCTCGTGCTTGGCTTGACTCGACTTAAGTTTGATTTTTTGTATTACGATTAGTCACCGGCGTGGAAAAATTATGATCGGCGGCGCGCCGACCCAAAATCGTCGGCGGCGGCGGCGCGAGTAAAACCACCGGCAGCGGCGGCGTGGCGCGGCGGCGCACAGGTCTAATTGAACGATGAACCAAAGCGGTGAATTTCGGCAAAGTGGGTGGCAAATGAATACGGTTACCAAAATATGAGCTCCAGAGGCTTCGATGAGGAAGGCAGAAAAAAAGAAAAAGCGATCAGTCGAGGTACGAGAGACTACAACCAATTCGCATATGTGAAGTTTTTTGATTCCTCGTGAAATTCAGTATTGGGAAATAAGTTCGGTGAATCAGCCCAAACAGACTGTTCGACAGTGCGACGTTCGGGAAAAAACTAGTTGGGAAGCTAGCTACGTGCGTGGGTGGTGATTGCGCCTGTTCGACGCCTCTCGCCAACTGTAGTCTGTATTTTCACGAGAACGCCATCTTGCAATTTGGCGTCCTGTTCACGACAGCCATCCGCGTGGTTGAGTACCCCTCCGGGGCGAATACCGCCCGGAATTACCATTGGGATAGCCGGCGTTTGATTATTGGTTTCCGCGGTTGACAATTGTTGGCCCCCGTTCTCCGGGACGATTTCCGTAGACGAAAGCTATCCGGCAGGCAGACAACCCCCAGTGAGTAGTGCGTAGTGTACAAGCCGATCGTCCCCGAGTTTGGCAAGCCCTGCCGAGTGCGAACCACAGAGCCTGCTAAATACTGCCCTGAAGTCCCTGAAGGTACTTTCCTGCCCAAATCGACGGGCGGTACTGCACCAATAACGCTATTTTGTCATATGGCGACCTGACAACGACAGTTATTGTTCGTCCCAGTCCCCACGCATCGTGCCAACGAACGCAGTGTTATCGGGTTCCGTCAACGGTTGGAAATTCCGGAATTTACCCGGCCATAAGAACGTCCAGAAGCAACGCCTGGAGAACGCCGCCGGGCCATTCGACGACCATAAGAATAAAGTGAAAAGAATAAAGTTGTATATAGATTCCACACCATTCGAAATCTACCCTCGCTTACACGCCCTGAGACCAGGAAAAAAAGGCCTTTCGAGCCCACCCCGGAAGTTGCCGTTGGTCAGACCAGCAGATGGGGTCTCCTTCCGGTACAGCAAGAAATCCCGGGGTCATAACGTTTCAACTAACATTGTTAATATTAAAATATTCAAGTTTTACAGAATATTTTCATCATAAAGATAGCACTCGTAGTTTATGATCGTAAAATGCTTGATAAAAACTAAGCTGCGTGTCAGCAATGTCCAAGTTTGAGATATAAAGTGAATAAGGAAGGAACAAAGTTTATAACGTATTCGCCTCTACAAACAATAGCTTTTTAGCACTTTTTATTGCGCAAAATTTTGATAAATATATTTTTAATCAAATGGAAAACGAAAAATCGATCAATGTTTCGTCAATTGCATGAAGTTTTGTATTCGGTATCTTTTTTCCAATGTCCTCCTTTCCCAACCAAATGTCTTCCTTTTTCGGCATGATTTGGATGAACTGTCCTTCTTTGGAATAATTTCCTCCGGTGGTGCAAAGGATCGACTTGAAAGATCTCTATCCTGAGAAAGGGTAAAATCAGTCCGTATTCTTTGATTATCGTATTCTCGAAAAAAAAAATGTTTCGTGAACAGTAGGTTGGCCCAAGATTCCTCATATTTGTAGAACATATTTAAAAATCTTAAGAAAAAAAAACGATTTTTTTTATATTTCTTGATCACAAACTTCAAATGGGGATATAACTGTATTATGTCTGGCTCTAACTTAATATTTTTTGCTTAAATATAAGCTGAACTCGACATGCCTTTCTATATTAATCTAAAGTTTAGTTTATCAAAAAAAAAGTCACCCCTTGCTTGAAGCACTAATGACGCCCATACACAAACACACACTGCTATTTTAGATTTCTAAATGGCTTCAATCGAAACAAAAATTGGTCGTCCCTCGTCATGTCACATTATTCTAAACATCAGTTCCCCATGCCTACTCGCAAATTTGACGTCCGATCACGTGGTGCAAAACACCAAAACAATAACATAAGGGGCGCCATCTGTGGCCTACTTTTTCCTTGTTTTTGTTTTTTTTTGTCGTTCTGAAAGTGCCCATATTTTGTTACGTATTTCGCATTATTATTATTTTTTGCCAAGCCCCGAAAACCACCCGGGCTTCTGCATAAAGTAAACAGGAAATTAACCGTAAACGCCACATTGAATTCATACCCTTTTGCCACTGGAAGGCTTCTCTATCGGGATCTAATCTCAAGGTCTACTATTAGAAATGGGGATGGTTGCGGGTCCCCCATTCGAGAACGGGTGCACGAAAGCCCACTATTCGTTACCCAACCGGTCGATTGGAGGGAAAAGCCCTCTGAATACCTGGCCATAAAAAAGCAGGTTCTCGTATTTGATTACACTCATTTGGGAAGCAAGGGTATGGATGCTTATGTCATAGATTTCGTTGCATTCGTGCGGTAGGTTAGATCGAGTCCTTGATGTATAGAGGAAGTGGCGAAAAGAAGGACAAAGATCGTTTTTCAAAACAAAATTTTAAGCGACACGTGTTTCCGAGGGGTCCTGCAATGCCTGAATCATAACTTATTAATGATCTGAATTGATGATCTTTAAACGATCAATTCAAGCATGATATTGGCATTTACATGACACAATTTAATCTTCTTCTAGCCTTATTGCTAGCTCATTACCCACAGCAAAGGCTTGCTTATGGCAACCCGAACTGTAAATAGTAACGGATGTATATCAGAATTATATTTATTATAAAATATGTATATTAGGGTCTGCCTCAATTGGAAATGTAAAATCAAATCAAATAAAAAGTTAATCATGAGCACGAAGTAACCATTGTGCGACCCCTTCGCAAAAATTTCAAGCTGATCCCTTTTTTTGCGCTTCGATCCACGTTGCGCAAGAACTGAAATTCTAAATTAAGCCAGTAAAACATCGTTCCCTTTTATGAAACAACAACCTAATTCCTCTGGCTGCTGCTGTCCATGAAATTACATAAGGCCCATCATGGAAGGCACATCGCAGTAATATGATCCCATCGGCACACATAAGCCCACGATCGAACAACAGCTGAACATAAAAAAAACTTCAAACTGCAGCGAATTTAAAACAGCCAAAGAGAACATTTCACTATAATGGCAACCCGTTTTTTTTGGCAAAAATAACAACCAGAACAAGTAAATAAAGCATACATGGCTTGGAATAGAGCCGAAAACTACGGAAACTAACACAAGCGTGCACACTCCAAAAAGAGTGAACAAAAATAATGATTCTGCGCTGCAATTCATCAACGAAAGCAAAGAGGAAAACAGCCGAACATAAAAATTTGCCCTTCCTTGTCCTTCAAAAGTAACATAATAATACACTATTCGCGATTTTTGGTTCTACCTTTTGCTTGGCTGACTTCCCCGAACCAAAAAAAGCCCACATAAAAGCGAAACCTTAAGCTGGAGCTGCGAACACTATAAAGAGAATCGCACCATCATGGTTCAATTTTCGGGCGAGTAAATTTTTCGGAACGAATTATGTTTGCGCTCTGTTATACTAATCTTTTGTTATGGTTGTTTATATCATTTTTATTCGTGATCCATGGATTATTATCTGGACCCTGGTTGATTTCAAAGGCTACTTTTTGCTAATAAAAGAGAGACAGGCGCTTAGATCGATTACCAGTGTTTAAGAATAATTTAACACTGATTCGCTTTGAAGCGAAACGGATTCTAACAATTGAAGAATTATCTAACAATTGATTACCTTACTCATATACACCGAGTGTACGCAAAGGCTTAGCGTTAATACCAAAAAACTGGGGAGGAGGCCAGAAGATCCATAGCTTGACGAACTTAGGTGATGCCTGCAATTGCGTGTGTATATCCAAATGTTGTGTACAGTCACTTTCAATCAATTTGTTTGCAACAAGTTTACCGCTACAGGTGGATTAATCAGTGTTATGCCATTCTCGTAGATTAAGTATACGTAAGGGCTTTAGGGAGCGTCCACAAATTACGTAACGCTTAGAGGGGGGAGGGGGGTTGGGCGAAGTGTGACGACCCATACATAATTTTTAGATTCTTCATACAAAAAGTGTGACATAGGGGGGAGGGGGGTTTGAAAATGCACAATTTTTGCGTTACGTAATTAAAGGATCTTCCCTTATAGCATTGTTTAAAATAGTATACACAGGATTCTATTTTTACGCGATTTTTTTTTGCTCGTATTTTACACGATGTTTTCCGCTTGTATTTTTTTTCGCTCGTTGATCGTGTGATTAACATTTGACACCAAAATCATCGCAACATATTTCAAAAAATCTTCAATAATTCAAAGAAAAACCACATGGTAATTACAATGCGTTAAACATTTAGGATGACTACAAAATTGAAAACATGTAAATCATGTAAAAACAGAATCCTGTGAACTTTTCTATTAAAAATATGCTCAAGCAGACCCCGTAGAAGTTAGTAAGCTGTTTGCAGATTTTTTTGACAACTTGGAACTCGGGCAGCGGATGTTTCTAATAGTGGCAGCGTAGAAGAGCAGTGAACGGATATCAAGAATGCATTTGTCGAAAACAGCGAGAATAACCTGTGCAGCTTGCTCGCTCGGCGAAAAGAGTCCCTTATTGAAATAAGTAGTGAAAAATAACAAGTAAAAATGAGGCGTCTCATTTGTAACTTTCACTTGTCTCTCCTTATTTCTCTCTTCTCACTGCAAAAAGTTAGAAGTGTGAAATGCCAGGAGAGAAATGATGCTTGAGAAGCGAGAAGTAAAGCTTCTCACTTCTTACTTTCAGCTCTTTATTTCTTTTTATAAGCATATGCGGTCGAAAAATTTCGTTTCAGGTGGTTCGAAACGAAATTCCGCGGAAGTAGAAGTTAAAAACTATTTCTCGTGGAAATTCTGAAGTTTCTCATGTAAATTGCGACGAATTTTATGTTGAAATTTCAAACAATTTTATTAAGGAATTCTAAAGAGCTTCTCTTGGATTTCTTCTTAGATTTCTCGAAACCTCAAAGTAGTTCCAGTGGAAAATTCGAAAATAATTTCCAGATTTAGGAAAAACTTATAGTATTTTATGGAGAACTTCATTAAATTTTTCATGCGAAAGATTCTTTCTTTGAAAATAAAAATCTTGAAAGCATTCCGAAAAAATGCAAAAAGAGAAACGAGAAAGAGAAACGTAATAAAAAAATCGCCACGCCGATTCACGCCGCCGCCGCCGGCTAAAAAGGTTTTCGCCGAACAAAATTCTGACAAACGCCGCCGCCGACGAATATCGAACCGGCGCACACCTCTATTACAACACTATCGATTCCGCACTAAATAATTTTGTGCTCTTCGATGCAGACATTAGTTTAATCACTTCGCGTTCTCCAACATGTTCTCCATGATCAGCATCAACACGATCTGGTTAAACAAATTTCTGCTACGCGAGTTAGGTTTTTTTCACTTCGCGTTCTCCCGGACTAGCTGCCGTCCCACGATCGATTCCACATTCATATTGTGCAAATAGTAAAAAAAATATCCCCAAATTTAAATTTGAATCTTGGAAACACTGAAGACGTTTTATTGAAGAAAACTACATACATATTTGTCGACCAAGAATGGGGTTATGTAGTAAGCGTTAATAGAAAAATTTGTATAACCTAAAGTTTTGAAAACAACTTAACGATTTTGTTCAGCGGCGCAGCCAAAATGTTTGATAATATAAAGTCTGGTTTAAGTTTAAATTTGTTTCGAAATTCCGCGGAATTCCGTTAAATTCCGTTAGAAGCTAGTTTTTTCTAGCGAAATTTTAGCAATTTTACGAAACGAAACGAAATCAAGAAAACAGATTTCGCCATGCTAAAATTCCGCGAAATTCCGCGGAATTTCGTTTCGAACCACCTGAAACGAAATTTTTCGAAATACCGCATATGCTTAGTCACTGCTATTGCCTGAATATCTGCGAACATTGGTAGCTTTGTTTCACCACAGACACTAAATTTTTAATGAAATTAATTTTAGTTTAATTAAAACTTTAATTCGACTTCACAACGCTTACCGACGTTTGGACCTATTGAATAAACGAACGATGGATACAAGCTGGTTTTTTATCTCGCCTCTCTTCAACACGTGTTGGAATGCATCGTATGATTCTGTAGCATTTTCAGTTCTTAAACTTCAAAAGTGAAATGAACAATGAGATGTGGTGTGATGATGTGGTGGATGATGCTAGTAAAAAAATGTAATTATACCCCAAAATACGTTATCATCAAATTAAAAAATAAGACAATTCTTGCAAAATATTTTAGTATGTTCATTTCCCGGGAAATTCGGGAAACTGATACATAAATCCCGGGAATCTGTAATCCCGGGAAATATGATTTCCCGGAAAATCGTTTCCGAGAATGGAAACCCTACTTTGGAGTTTTCAATTCGTGCCCAATACTGATGCCGGTAACGTGCTTACAGTCAATTTATCCTTTAGGGCCTTTTAAATTCTTTAACGGTTCTTAACCGGGCACACTTAATTTTTTTACCGGGATCTCAGCAATTTGTTCAACTTTTTCCGAAATTCACTCAGCTGAGCCCCAGCAAACATGTTTTTTGCCGAGATATCTGTCAAAGTTGCTGAAAATCAGCAAATAATTTGTCGAAACCAAGCTAACAAACCTCATTTTTGACGGGATATCAGTTTTTATTTTGCGCCGCGCACGGCTGTGCGGATTTTGCCAAGATGCAGAAATAAAAACTGAGTGTGTGTGCTTAAACCTGATTTAAAGCCTAAGCGGAGGCGGAATTTCGCGGAATTAGAACATGGTGAAATCTGATTTCTTGATTTCGTTTCGTTTCGTAAAATTACAAAAATTTCGCTAGAAAAAATTAGCTTCTAACGAAATTTGACGGAATTCCGCGGAGTTTTGAAACAAATTTAAACTTAAACCATACTTTATATTATCAAAAATTTTGGCTGCGCCGCTGAACTAAATCATAAAACTATTTTCAAAACTCTATGTCATATTTTTTTATTAACGCTTACTTCTTCTTCTAATATCTAACAGAAAACGAAAAGTATAGTTGAATATTCTATCCTATTTGTGTAAATGTAATCAGATATGAATCAGAACAGTATAACTTTGTCAAAGAGGCAAAGCCCAAGGGCGCTTGTGAAGTCTTTTTTGAGCGCTTCTTTCTTATTAGAGACCGATTTCTTCGCCTCCGCTTAGGCTTCAAATCAGGTTTAAGCACACACACTCAGTTTTTATTTCTGCATCTTGGCAAAATCCGCACAGCCGTGCGCCCTGCAAAATAAAAACTGATGTCCCGTCAAAAATGAGGTTTGTTAGCTTGGTTTCGACAAATTATTTGCTGATTTTCAGCAACTTTGACAGATATCTCGGCGAAAAACATGTTTGCTGGGGCTCGGCTGTGTGAATCTCGGTAAAAGTTGAACAAATTGCTGAGATTCCGGTAAAAAAATTAAGTGTGCACGGTTAAGAACCGTTAAAGAATTAAAAAGGCCCTAAAGGATAAACTAACTGTAAGCACGTAAGTAACCGGCATCATTATTGGGCACGAATTGGAAACTCCAAAGTAGGGTTTCCATTCTCGGAAACGATTTCCCGGGATTTCAGATTCCCGGGATTTATGTATCAGTTTCCCGAATTTCCCGGGAAATGAACATACTAAAATATTTTGCAATAATTGTCTTATTTTTAATTTGATGATAACGTATTTTGGGGTATCAATTACATTTTTTTACTAGCATCATCTCACCACATCTCACTGTTCATTTCACATTGGAAGTTTAAGAACTGAAAATGCTACAGAATCATACGATGCATTCCAACACGTGTTGAAGAGAGGCGAGACAAAGAACCAGTTTGTTGTTGTTTGTTGTGAAGTCGAATTAAAGTTTTAATTAAATTAAAATTAATTTTATTAAAAAATTAGTGTCTGTGGTGAAACAAAGCTACCAATGTTCGCAGATATTCAGGCAATAGCAGTGACCGCTTTGGCAGGTTTGTCCTATTATTGTCAAAGGTTTTTTAAGACCTTCAATCCTTTTTGATTCAATTCCCGAACAAACTCATATTCCGAAGACTCGTTTGTATTTTAAGATATTTCTGAAATATTTCATTTGAATATTTTATAATATTGGTGCGCTAACAGATCTTGATGGAAAAATAGATTTTAGGTCTTTAGTATGCGAGCATTACAACTGTCTTACAACAAATATTCGCAAAACTTTTGCAATTTGATGGTGCTGTTCGGCATTTCCAGCAAAGTTTAATTGAAAAAAAAATGTTATAGTAAGGATCATTAAAGCACGACAATCAAGCACTCGCCTGAAAGCTCTTTTTTATTTCGAATGGAAGAATTCTCATTTCAAATATTTCATTCATCTGCTTTAAATACATTCAATGTCGAAAATGTGTTCAAGTGGACGTACATGAATAAAAATGGTTTATCCTTCAAAGTTGACCAGAAGATTCTATGCACAAAGTCGTCGAGTATAAGAATATTTAAATTATATTTATTTTGTTAGGAATATTTTGGTGATAATAGAAGAGAATCTCTCGAAGCCGTCGTTGTCCAAAAATGGAAAAAATGCGGATATATCCTGGAAAAGTTTTAAAAAAAATATGGAAAAGTAGCACATAGCGGAGCTCATCATGACACTGCATATCTTACTCTAGAGCCAGAGCAGATGCTAATACTTATGACATGGCGAACGTTTTGTAGAAGGAGTTAACGCTTTTCGAACTGAACAAAAACTTTCTCAGGCTTTCAACAACTCTTTCATCATTTGAGTACAAAATAGCAAGCATCCCTGATGTCGAATGTATATTTTCGAAATAATATTTTACGACAAAATTTTAACTACGATTTTGAATTAGTTTCGAGAGTTTTTTTTATTTCCCGGGATCCCGGGAAATCCCGGCAAATTATTATTTCATTTCCCGTTTCCCGGGAAGTTGATTCCCCGGAAAAATGGAAGCCCTACTCCAAAGCAAGTACAATGAGAATAACTTTTTTTAATCCAAAGTAGATTATACAATTAGTGAGCTATGTATATTCGCTGTTTCAGGGACAATCATGATAAGCAACTACGATGTGAACAGTTAATCAAGTTAAGCTAAGCTCTTCTTGGACTATTTGCACAATATGTACGGAACATTGCAGAGTCGTGGGCATTTCTAGATCTAGGTGAATTTTTGTTTATACCCTCCACTGACCCCCACACCAAAGAGTTCACACAGAGAGCCCACTGGTTGTGGACACTAATAAAATTACAAAAAGCGCGAGGATACAATTACATACAAGATAAAACAAGTGAAAACCCAGTGGAACTTAGTTCCTTTGAAGGGTTTCACGAATACTAAAACTAGGATTGAGAAACTACAGTGATAACGTTTGTGGCTTTGGAATTAATTAATTAAGTACAGTTACAAATGCAGGAAAAATGGCAGGAGACACAAAAAAAACCTACATAATCAAATAGTTGACACGTTCAAAGAATATATTCGTTTACATTCATTAACAAATGCT
This sequence comes from Armigeres subalbatus, assembly GCF_024139115.2. Classification (NCBI taxonomy): domain Eukaryota; kingdom Metazoa; phylum Arthropoda; class Insecta; order Diptera; family Culicidae; genus Armigeres; species Armigeres subalbatus. The sequence goes on from NC_085139.1 coordinate 123,751,807, forward strand.
TCTTCGTCCTGCTTTTGAATAGATCGCTGTTATTTATGACTTTTAAGTTACAAGGAATGTTATTATACTTATTTGGACCATAGAAAGATATTCCACCGTGGCCTAAGTTCGTATATGCTCTGCTTCTCAGCAAGTCATTTTGATAAATAACTCTGGTAGGAAAAATGATGTTGTGGTGGAATTTTCGGGTATGTAAGATATTATGCATAACAACTGTTTGAGAATCTCGCAGTCCTAGGATAGGAATAACTGTATGGTTAAGATTAGTATAAAGTGAAACTGTTGAAAATAAAGCTGGTAGATTGAATATTACTTTCAAACATCTATTTTGTCCACGGTCCGTGAGTTTCAGTTGATAAAATCGGAACAGTGACAAAATCGGAATAATTTTCTTAGACGATTTTTTTAAGCTAAAATTTTAGTAAAATTGGTTTATTGCTGGCAAAATGTGAGATTTTCAGGTTCTAACATTTTTGAATGCTAAAGGACTGTCCATAAACCACATGACCATGCTAGTGGGTGGCAATGGTTAGTGAAAAGACATAGGAAATATATATTAATCATCAATGGTGACTGGTTCAGACCGCATCGTGCTTTCGTGCTGTGCGGTTCTTTCTCTTTGCGGAAGGAAGTTTTTAATACTACCCGAAGCTATTTTAATTTCAACGGTGCTTCTTAGCGCTATTTGTACCCACTGATCCCGTTACGATCTTTGCAAGGACCCGTGCCTTCGTTTTACGTTGGACCCGTTTGCGGAAGTAAAATTCCGACAAGCGGTGGTAATCCTGCAGGGACACCGTTCTGGGAAAAAACCTCTTAGAAGGTCACGTCTCCACGCTCAGCAATGAGTATTAACAAAAACAAGAGGAAGGGGGAGTCTCTGAATTCTCCCCTTCCTTCAAAGAAACAAGGTTTCAAGACCGTCCTGCCCAAGCGCGGAAAAATAGAAGGAAGCTGGAGAATTCAGATATTCCTTCTAACTCTAATATCGGAAATAATTCTTCTCCAATCGAACTGAGCAATCAGTTCGATTTGATTAATGATGAAATTGAGCAAATCGAATCTACCTCTAGCCCAGGTGATTCGATTCATGCGAAAAAGCAAAGGATTCCGCCAATTGTGGTATCTGTTGCCGAGTTTTCTGGCTTCCGGAATGAGATTTTGAGTAACCTTCAGGGGATCAAGGTTTCATTTCAGATTGCTAGGAAGGGTGACTGCCGCGTTTTGCCGGGATCCTTTGACGATCGCAAACGTCTTCTTCACTATTTAACTGAGAAGCGCCATAAATTCTTCACATACGACGACAAAACTGAGCGATTGTTCAAAGTCGTCTTGAAAGGTCTCCCCAGTGATGACAAATCACTGGATGAGATTAAAATTGAGATTTCTCAATTACTTGGATTTTCACCAGTCCAAGTAATTAAGATGAAAAGAAATCCCATTCTGGTACTTCCCAGAGGGCATTTCTCAGAATTTTATTTAGTTCATTTTAACAAAAGTGAACTAAATAATATGAAAAGGTTGGAAAAGGCCTGTATTATGTCCCATATCCGTGTTACATACTTACATGGGAACATTTCCACAGGCCTTCCAAAATTTCCAAAACCCCACCCAGTGCCGTAAGTGCCAAAAGTGGGGTCATGGAACCAAACATTGTCACATGGATGCTAAATGCATGATTTGTGGTGGAACCTCTCACGCCAAGGACGCATGTCCTGTGAGAGAAGATTCCAATAAATTTAAGTGCGCAAACTGTGGGGCAATCATAAATCCAATTTCTGGGAATGCCCTTCACGCAAAAAGTTTTGAATTCCCGTGCAAAATTGATGACAGGAAATTCCAATCGGATCCCAGATTCGACGGGTAGAAATTTTTCAAACGCTCAAATTTCGAAACCGGTTACCGGTCGAGCAATTCATACCCACCACAATTCACAAACAAATTTTGCCGCTCGTCAACGGGTAGCAAGCACTTCAGTAAATTCCAATTTTTCCAATGTACCTACGTATGCAAACATCGCTGCTGGTAGACCAAATTTCTCTTCTCAAAATGAGGTTTATACCCATGTCCCAACGGAAAATAATGGTCATGTTGCCGATTCAGGTAGCATGACTGCTTCCGATTTTGATTTTTTAACTGAACAATTGCATTACATGATTGATGCAATGTTCAAAGCAAATACCATTCCTGAAGCTGTTCAGGTTGGTATAAAGTACACAAAAAATTGTTATCGGACTCCGTTTCAATGGATCCAAATAATTGTGTAAAAGTTCTAAATTGGAATGCCCGCTCTCTAAAGGGTAAGGAAGATGAATTATTCAACTTCCTTTCAGTTCATAATGTGCATATTGCCATTATAACTGAAACGTATTTAAAACCAGGACTCTCCATTAAAAGAGATCCAAACTATTTTATCTACAGAAATGATCGTCTTGACAGCGCCTGTGGTGGGGTCGCCATTGTCATTAATAGACGTGTCAAACATAAATTATTTTCTTCGTTTGAAACCAAAGTTTTTGAAACCTTGGGAGTTTCTGTTGAAACAAATTTTGGTCAATTTTCCTTCATTGCAGCCTATTTGCCTTTTCAATGCAATGGGCAGCAAAAGAATTTGTTGAAAGCTGATCTTCAAATTCTGACTCGCAACAAATCAAAATTCTTCGTAATTGGTGACTTCAATGCCAAACACCGCTCATGGAATAATGCTCAAAGCAATTCCAATGGTAAAATTTTATTTGAAGATTGTTCTGCGGGATATTATACTATTCAATATCCCAATGGACCAACTTGTTTTTCTTCCAGTCGAAATCCTTCTACAATTGATTTAGTTTTAACGGATTCAAGTCAGCTGTGTGGCCAATTGGTAACTCATGCTGACTTTGACTCTGATCACCTTCCTGTGACATTTGAAATCTCACGAGAAGCCATTTATAATCCAATCAGCTCTACTTTTAATTATCATAGAGCTGATTGGGATTTTCTCAAAACATATATCGATAGGAATTTTGATGTTGATATTCCTCTCGATACCAAAAGTGATATTGATAATGCTCTCGTATCTTTGACAAATTTAATTGTCGAAGCCAGAGGCATTGCAATTCCTAAATGTGAAATTAAATTCAACTCCATTATTATTGACGACGATCTTCAGCTACTGATCCGTCTTAAAATGTGAGAAGAAGGCAATACCAAAGAACTCGCGATCCCGCGTTGAAAGTTATTTGGCGAGATTTGCAAAATGAAATTAAAAAACGTTTCGCTATTCTGAGAAATACCAACTTTGAGAATAATGTCTCGAAGTTGTATCCCAGTTCGAAACCCTTTTGTAATTAACAAAATTCTTAAAAACCTCAAAAGCCAATTCCAGCGCTTAAAGAGGGAAATAAAATTTTATTAACAAATGGCGAAAAGGCTCAAAAACTTGCTCAGCAGTTCGAGAGTGCCCATAATTTTAGTCTAGGTCTCACTAGTCCAATTGAGGATCAGGTTACACGGAGCTTCGAAGACATTCTCAATCAAGAGAATGTTTTTGACCCTTCGTTGGGAACCAATTTGGATGAAGTGAGATCTATTACTAGAAAATTTAAAAATATGAAAGCCCCGGGTGATGATGGTATTTTCTACATACTTATCAAAAAACTTCCTGAGAGCTCTTTATCCTTTTTGGTTAATTTATTTAACAAATGTTTTCAATTGGCATACTTTCCAGATAAATGGAAAAACGCCAAAGTTGTTCCAATTTTAAAGCCGGACAAAAATCCAGCTGAGGCTTCTAGTTATCGCCCAATCAGTTTGCTTTCTTCAATAAGCAAACTGTTTGAAAAGATTATTTTAAATAGAATGATGGTTCATATTAATGACAATTCTGTTTTTGCTGATGAGCAATTTGGTTTTCGCCATGGGCATTCAACCACTCATCAGTTATTAAGAGTTACGAACTTAATTCGGCTCAACAAATCTGAAGGATATTCGACTGGAGTTGCTCTTCTTGATATAGAGAAAGCATTTGACAGTGTTTGGCATGAAGGTTTGATTGTAAAATTGATGAATTTTAATTTTCCTCTGTACATCATTAAACTGATCCAAAATTATTTATCAGATCGCTCGCTGCAGGTAAACTATCAGAATACTAAATCTGATAGATTACCTGTAAGGGCTGGTGTCCCGCAAGGCAGCATACTGGGGCCCATATTGTATAACATTTTTACTTCTGACTTACCTGATTTACCACCAGGGTGTCAAAAATCTTTGTTTGCAGATGACACGGGCCTCTCAGCCAAAGGGCGAAGCCTTCGTGTCATTTGTAGTAGATTGCAAAAAAGTTTGGATATTTTCTCCACTTACTTGCAAAAATGGAAAATTCCCCGAATGCTTCCAAAACTCAGCTTATAATTTTCCCACATAAGCCGAGAGCTTCTCATTTGAAACCTTTTAGCATACATATTGTCAGTATGAATGGTGTTAATTGGATTTGGTCTAGCGAAGCTAAATATTTAGGACTTCTGCTAGATCAAAAATTAACTTTTAAAAGTCACATTGAAGGCTTTCCAGCCAAATGTAATAAATATATTAAGTGTCTATATCCACTTATAAACAGAAAATCAAAACTTTTGACTTAAGAACAAACTTTTGACTTACAAACAAATTTTTAAACCTGCCATGTTGTATGCTGTGCCAATATGGGCTAGTTGCTGCAATACCAGAAAGAAGGCACTCCAGAGGATTCAAAATAAAATTTTGAAAATGATTCTGAAGTTGCCTCCGTGGTATAGTACCAATGAACTTCATAGAATTTCTAATATTGAGACATTGCAACAAATGTCCAACAAAATAATTTCCAATTTTAGACAAAAATCGTTGCAATCTTCTATTGCAACGATTAACTCCTTGTACCCTTAGTATAAAATAGGTTAAGTTTAGTTTAAGTTGAAAACATTGTAATTCCTACATGGTTCAATTCAACCAGAGGAAAAAATTCTAACTGCCAGAGGCAATTAAAATGTATTAATAATAACTAAAAGCGTAACATAGCAAATAAGGATGATAGTGTTAAGAAAACACGGAACACCTAGTCTAAGAGATGAATGCATGTATTAGATAATTAGCAAATAAAATTAGTTAAAAAAAAAAAAAAAAAAAAAATGGTGACTGGTTGAGGTTCCTGACAAGCAGGGATGTCATTCTCCCCGGTGATTTTCGGTGTACGGTGCATACAGTGCGGTGTCAAAAAATCACCGGGGAGATCGAGCTGAACACCGCGGTGTCTCGGTGTAGAAGTTACAGTAGGCACAGTTGAGTCTCCTATCAAACGTGCTATAAGTCTATAATAAGTTCCCCGGAATTAAAAATTAATACATATACAAATATGAAGCCACCAAATATAATTACATATATTATTGTATAAACCGTAAAAATCGATGTCAGACGCCATTTTGAAATCCAAGATGGCGGACAGAAATTCAAGATGGCGCAATATGGACCAATTATTTGACTTGAAAGTATGCAATATGGGTGTCTATCGATCGGGTTTGACGTGTAGAACTCGAAAATCGATGTCCGATGCCATTTTGGAATCCAAGATGGCGAACCGAAATTCAATATGGCGGCCATATAGACCAATTATTTGATGCCAAACCTTGCGATATAAGTGTCTAACGATCGGGCTCGATCAGTAAAACTCGAAAATCGATATCCGACTCAATTTTGAAATCCAATGTATTGGCCCGAAAATCTAGATGGCGACAATATATAACAATCGTTTGACCTGAAACCTTGCATTATGGGTGTCTATCGATCGGGCTTAAAGAGTAGAACTCGAAAATCGATTTCCAACGCCATTTAGAAAACCAAAACAAATTGGATTTCAAACTTACGTCGGAAATCGATTTTCGAGTTCTACTCATAACTTGGATTTCAAAATGGCAACGGACATCGATTTTCGAGTTCTATTCATCAAACCCATTCGATAGACACCCATATTGTATGGTTTCATTGGTCCACATGGCCGCCATCTTGAATTTAGGTCCGCCATCTTGGATTTCAAAATTGCATCGGATATCGATTTTCGAGTTCTACTCATCAAACCCGATCGATAGACACCCATATTGCATGGTTTCACGTCAAATAATTGGTCCATATGGCCGCCATATTGAATTTTGGTCCGCCATCTTGGATTTCAAAATGGCGTCGGACATCGATTTTCGAGTTCTACTCATCAAACCCGATCGATAGACACCCATATTGCATGGTTTCACATCAAATAATTGGTACATATGGCCGCCATCTTGAATTTCGGTTCACCATCTCGGATTATAAAAATGGCATCGGACATCGATTTTCGAGTTGTACTCGTCAAACCCGTTCAATAGACACCCATATTGCATGGTTTCAAGTCAAATAGTTAGTTCATATGGTCGCCATCTTGAATTTCGGTCCGCCATCTTGGATTTCAAAAATGGCATCGGACATCGATTTTCGACTTCTACTCATCAAACCCGATCGATAGACCCCCATATTGCATGGTTTCTCGTCCAATAGTTGGTCCACATGGCCACCATCTTGAATTTCTGTCCGCCATCTTGGATTTCAAAATGGCGTCCGACATCAATTCTCGAGTTCTACTCATCAAATCCGATCGATAGACACCCATATTGCAGGATTTCACGTCAAATAGTTGGTCCATATGGCCACTATCTTGAATTTCGGTCCGCCATCTTGGATTCGTAAATGGCATCGGACATCGATTTTCGAGTTCTACTCGTCAAACCCGATCGATAGACACCCATATTGGATGTTTTCTCGTCAAATAATCGGTCCATATGGCCACCATCTTGAATTTCTGTCCGCCATCTTGGATTTCAAAATGGCGTCGGACATCGATTTTCGAGTTTTACTCATCAAACCCGATCGATAGACACCCATATTGCATGGTTTCACATCAAATAATTGGTCCACATGGCCACCATCTTGAATTTTGGTCCGCCATCTTGGATTTCAAAATGGCGTCGGACATCGATTTTCGAGTTCTACTCAACAAGTATATGCGATACAATTTCATATTTGCTTTCATATTTGGCAAATATTTGGTCGCAATACGCATAATCGGGAATCATAATGTAATTTGCTGCTATTCTGCTGCACACCGCGGTGTCGGTGCGGCTCGGTGAGTATAGCATGAAACACCGCGGTGATATTCGGAGAATTCACCCCGCGGTGAATTCTCCGGGAAGATTGACATCCCTGCTGACAAGTAGGGTGTGCATCAAGGGAACGTCCATGAATGATGTTACGAAAAATTAACCATTGTCAATTGCTCCTCCATTAATTGTCCCACTTTTTGTATGAAATTTCAAATAAATTGATATGAGTAGTCACACTTTTAGAAACCCTCTCCCTCCCTCTCCTTCGCGTGACGTAATTTATGAACGTTCCCTAAGATAAGGTGGCATCCGTTGATAACATAACAATAAATTTGAAAATATTTGACCTCCTTAACCCTTTCGGGACGGATGGTTCATATATGCCCAGTGTTTGAGATTGGCTGTAAAAAAAATTACCGAAGAGAGCTAGGTCCCCAGTTTCTTCGGCAAAAATGTTCATCAGGAAGTCGGTTACCCAGGAAAACTATTGGAGGTCAAGGTTGGCTATACCCTGAAGACCTAGATATTCAAAACCTTGGGAAAATTTTGCTTCTGACAGCTTTCAGATGAATCTGAAATATTTGGATCCCATATTTTTATTTATTATCAGACCGGAATGGCCTGTTTCTTTTTTTTCATTCTTTATTTAGGTGTTTTTTTTAATTCTAGATTAAGTTCAACACCGGGTGGCCTGTGCTGCACATAAAAGACTTCTCAATTCAGCTCGGTCCATGGCTACACTTCGGAGGGTCCGCAAATCGTCCTCCAACTGATCGATCCACCTTGCCCGCTGTGCACCTCGCCTTCTTGTTCCCGTCGGATCGTTGTCGAGAACCATTTTCACCGGATTACTGTCCGACATTCTGGCTACGTGCCCGGCCCACCGCAGTCTACCGATTTTCGCGGTGTGAACGATGGATGGTTCTCCGAACAGCTGATGCAACTCGTGGTTCATTCGCCTCCTCCACGTACCGTCCGCCATCTGCACTCCACCATAGATGGTACGCAACACTTTCCTTTTGAAAACTCCCAGTGCGCGTTGGTCCTCCACGAGCATCGTCCAGGTCTCGTGTCCGTAGAGAACTACCGGTCTTATAAGCGTTTTGTAGATAGTCAGTTTGGTACGACGGCGAACTATATTCGATCGGAGCGTCTTGCGGAGTCCAAAGTACGTACGATTTCCAGCCACTATGCGTCTCCGAATTTCTCTGCTGGTATCGTTATCGGCGGTCACCAGTGAGCCCAAGTACACGAATTCAACCACCTCGATTTCGTCACCACCGATAGAAACTCGTAGTGGGTGGCTCACATTGACCTCTCTTCAGCCTCTTCCTATCATGTACTTCGTCTTCGACGTGTTGATGACTAGTCCAATCCGTTTAGCTTCGCTTTTCAGTCTGATGTAGGCTTCCTTCATCCTCTCAAAGTTACGTGCCATGATATCAATGACGTCGGCGAAACCAAATAACTGGACGGACTTCGTGAAAATCGTACCACTCGTGTCAATCCCTGCCCTTCGTATTACTCCCTCCAAAGCAATGTTGAATAGCAGACACGAAAGACCATCACCTTGCCGTAACCCTCTACGGGTTTCGAAGGGACTCGAGAATGCCCCTGAAACTCGAACTACGCACATCACCCGATCCATCGTCGCTTTGATCAACCGTATCAGTTTATCCGGAAATCCGTTTTCGTGCATTAGCTGCCATAGCTGGTCCCGATCGATTGTATCATATGCGGCTTTGAAGTCGATAAATAGATGATGTGTGGGCACGTTGTATTCGCGGCATTTCTGCAATACCTGACGTATGGCGAACACCTGGTCTGTGGTAGAGCGTTCACCCATAAATCCCGCCTGGTACTGCCCCACGAACTCTCTTGCAATTGGTGTTAGTCGACGGCATAAAATTTGGGAGAGTACCTTGTAGGCGGCGTTCAGCAATGTGATTGCGCGGTAGTTGCTACAATCCAGTTTATCGCCCTTTTTGTAGATGGGACACACGACACCTTCCATCCACTCCTGCGGCGGAACCTCATCCTCCCAAACCTTGGTAATCACCCAGTGCAGCGCTCTAGCCAGTGCTTCACCACCGTGTTTAAACAGCTCTCCTGGTAGTTGGTCAACTCCAGGGGCTTTGTTGTTTTTCAGCCGGCCGATCTCCTCCTGGATTTCCTGGAGATTCGGAGCCGGTAGTCGCATGTCCTGCGCGCGTGCTCCTAGGTTCATTACCATACCGCCACCGTTGTCTGCCATATCGCCATTCAGGTGCTCTTCGTAGTGCTGCCGCCACCTTTGGATCACCTCACGCTCGTTCGTAAGAAGGTTCCCGTTTATGTCCTTACACATATCGGGCTGTGGCACGTGGCCCTTACGTGAACGGTTCAACTTCTCATAGAACTTTCGTGCGTTATTAGCGCGGTACAGTTCCTCCGTCTCTTCACGGTCTCGATCTTCCTGCTGACGCTTTTCCTCCGGAAAATCGAGTTTTGTCTGTTCCGCGCCCGTTTGTATCGTGCCTCGTTCGCCCTCGTGCGGTGTTGCAGCAATCTCGCCCATGCTGCATTCTTCTCCTCAACTAACTGCTCACATTCGCCGTCATACCAGTCGTTTCTCTGATCCGGAGCCACCGTGCCTAGTGCAGCGGTTGCGGTGCTTCCAATGGCGGATCGAATATCTCTCCAGCTATCTTCAAGAGATGCTGCGCCTAGCTGCTCTTCCATTGGGAGTGCCACTTCCAGCTGCTGCACGTAGTCTTGGGCTAGTCTACCGTCTTGTAGCCGCCCAATGTTAAGCCGCGGCGGACGACGATGCGTGTTGATCACCGTCGAGAGTTTTGAGCGCAGACATACTGCGACGAGGTAGTGGTCGGATTAAATATTCGCACTGCGGTAAGTGCGTACGTTCGTGATGTCGGAGAAGAATTTACCGTCGATTAGAACGTGGTCGATTTGGTTTTCCGTTACTTGATTAGGTGATTTCCATGTGGCCTTGTGGATATTCTTGCGGGGGAAGAAAGTGCTTCGGACTACCATTCCGCGGGAGGCTGCAAAGTTTATGCATCGTTGGCCGTTGTCGTTCGATACGGTATGCAGACTATCCGGTCCGATGACCGGTCTATACATTTCCTCCCTTCCTACCTGAGCGTTCATGTCACCGATGACGATTTTGACGTCACGCAGTGGGCATCCATCGTATGTCTGCTCCAGCTGCGCATCCCGAGTAGACGAAAATATCTCAATAATATCAAATGTTGATAAGATAGCAAAATGTGATATGGACATGATTGATATAAGAGATAAAAGATCAGACGATAATATCAATATTTTGCACTAAAATATCATTAGAAGATCAAGTTATGCTATTTCTAATAAGTGATCAATATCATGTGCCATTAGTTTGTTCTTATCCATAGCTTATCTTGATATTTAAATGATATTTCGATGCAAATTTAAGATATTGTTGCCTGTTCTTTTATCTCTTATATCAATCAAGTCCATATCATGTTTTGTTATTCTGTTCATGGCTTCTGCCCGGGATAGAACGCTTCTTTCTCGTCGTCGGATCTCCCTTCGTGTGGGCAGTGCACGTTAATGATGCTATAGTTGAAGAAACGGCCTTTTATCCTCAGCTTGCACATCCTTGCGTTGATTGGCTGCCACCCAATCACGGGTTGGCGCATCTTGCCCAGCACTATGAAGCCGGTTCCCAGCTCGTTGGTAGTGCTCGTTGGTAGAAGGTAGCCGCTCGATGCCCGCTTTTCCACACTTTCTGTCCTGTCCAGCAGTTATGTTATGCAGAATGTTATGCAGAAAGCCGCGAAAAGATTAGTGTTTGCCCGGCAAAGTTATTAGTATTTATCTGAAGTGAGGTTTGAACAAATTTCGTTTCTTTTACCTTTGAAAAGAAATAAATTCGCCCATACAACACTCCAGTAAAATGCTAATATCTTTGCCTAATGATCTCTAATCTTCTCGCGGTTTTCAGCATAACATTCTGTATTTAATTCTACAAGAACTGATTGAGTATCATAGTTCTGCATCGTAAACTGTGCCGTCCAACTACAAATCACAGTTTTCGAATTTTCTGCATACATTTTTCCATTAAAACTTCCTACGAGTTTAGCACCGCCCAAACGTTGACCGATTTGACTGAAATTTTGTCCAGAGTATTAGGGCATCAAATAGAACCGAATAAGAGGGCGGCCCATCAGAAAATTTGAAAAAGTGTTTTTTGAGCCACCTTAATGGACATGCTGGGTTTATTTAGATTGCATACCAGGCGTAGGGGCCCTCCTTAGCCGTGCGGTAAGATGCGCGGCTACAAAGCAAGACCATGCTGAGGGTGGCTGGGTTCGATTCCCGGTGCCGGTCTAGGCAATTTTCGGATTGGAAATTGTCTCGACTTCCCTGGGCATAAAAGTATTATCGTGTTAGCCTCATGATGTACGAATGCAGAAATGGTAACTTGGCTTAGAAACCTCGCAGTTAATAACTGTGGAAGTGCTTAATGAACACTAAGCTGCGAGACGGCTCTGTCCCAGTGAGGGATGTAATGCCAACAAAGAAGAAGAAGAAGAAGACCAGGCGTAGTTGACCTGCTGTACCAATCGATCTGAACTCCAGAACTATTTGGAAAACCTAGAACATCTGCTTCAAACTAATTTGGACTGCACAAAAACCGCAAATAGGGTCTCTAGAAACATAACGAACTAGCGAACTACAGGAAACTAGATGAGGTGGATAAGACAACCGTGGAAAAAATGTGAAAATCGCTTAGAAGACGCGAGGGAACCTGCTGTTTGAAATCATGATTCTACATGTTAACCAAGAACATGTAGGTCCCAACATGCAATTAGGATCAAGTTTCCCATAATAGAAGTTCCATACAAATGCTTGCTCACTTGTTCATTTATTTAATAAAACGGATGAGATGAAATTTGCATAAAAAGACATTCTTCTTCCTCATATTGGCATTACATCCCCACACTGGGACAGAGCCGCTTCGCAGCTTAGTGTTCATTAAGCACTTCCACAGTTATTAACTGCGATGTTTCTAAGCCAGGTTACCATTTTTGCATTCGTATATCATGAGGTTAACACGATGATACATTTATGCCCAGGGAAGTAGAGACAATTTCCAATCCGAAAATTGCCCAGACCGGCACCGGGAATCGAACCCAGCCACCCTCAGCATGGTCTTGCTTTGTAGCCGCGCATCTTACCGCACGGCTAAAGAGGGCTGAGACATTAAGATATCGTAATAACTTAGTATTTTAACTTATCTGAACATGTAATCATGCAAACATGCAGTGACTTCAACGCCGTTAAAGCGATGATCCCCTTCCTACTTTGTGACCAAATAATCTCGGAATTTTCCCAATCAAACGGAAAACGCCAGTAACCAGTCGATTTTAGAGGTCGAGAACTTCAAATGCAACACATCGTGAATACAAATTTACTGTTGACCAGTGTAATTGATCCACGTCATCTCCTCTCCATGAAGGTAATCCGTCATTATCACGTGGAAATGCTTCACTAGTGCAATCCACGACCAAGATACCCAACATCCAGTAAAAATCAACAGATTGCCATACTTTAATTGACTGTACGAAGCCACCGGGAAGTATTTCTAGAACACTTTTAAGAAGATTATCGGAACTCGGAGCAGCCTTAAGAGCTGAAAAACAATAAGGCTGCGGGGCAGGACTAGCTCACGATTGAACTTCTCAAGCATGGCAGTGAGCAGCATTATAAAGATCTGCGTCATATTACAGTTTTAAGTTTTATAACGCTCTTGAAGACCATAATTTACTCTTCAAAAGTGTTATAAAACCAACATGAAACCAAAATGTTACTAGGGATGTCACCAAAACTCAATGTCAAACAGAAGATTGAACTTCTTTACTGACATTAAACTGGTGTTGGTAGAGTTTTTATTTAAATATCATTTTGTGTTCATTACCCAAAATTTTAAAAGTATTAACCGACAACAACTCGCCTACTTTTTACACCTGAGAATTTTCAAATGAAAATTGATCCACTCGTTATCGTAAAAGAGTGATTGATCACAATCCTGTAGTACCGATCTAATATTAAACTGTTTTAAAGAGATGTCAATCGATTATATTTTTATTATCAACGCAAACCTTCCAATTCTTATAACTAAGAACTCCAATAAAACTAAAATAAGATCGTCCAACCATGCTTTTTTTCCCTTCAACATGTAATCATTTTCGTACACTTACATAAGCGTGTTGTGCCATAATTCATAATTTCGACTTTCTATAACATATTCTTCCAGACCGCTTCTTCTGTGTATTCATTGAAAGAGAAAGACAGCTCTTTTAAATTATTGCAATCTGCCCTCGCTAAAGGCTTGGAACGAGCTCTGGTATCGCATTATTGCTCTTCTTAATATATTCTTCGATTCGCCTACTGCAGAATGCCCCCTCTTGTCTCCGAAGACGTTTCCTAAAAGGTACGCTTCTTGGGTTCCCGGCTGAGAAATGTTCCCGTCCCGTCGTCTTCGTCATCATCGGGCGAGTATAGGAATAAAACCAGATTGGCATCGCATCGGGGAACAAGTTTCCCAGTGCTTTCCTTCCGCTTCTTCTGCTCCACCCGCGGCATCTTAATTCTTTCGGGTCTACCAGTTGGGACAGTCACGAGCTGCTGGCTCCCATTTCTATTTATTTTTAGCAAACGTTTGGTTGGTGATTTCTATACTCTCGACGATTGGCAATATGTATGATCAACGGTTCAAGCAAATTAAACAAAATGCTTGATGTGAATGCAAACCTATCATTTGAAAAGCGATATAGCCTATACAAAATAGCCTAATATAGCAAACTACCGCAGAACTATCAACTAATTCTGGTATCCGTTCGTTTATTCAATTCAATTCAAAAGTCAAAAATAACACATACCTAATAATGAAAATTTACACTTTCTCGGATAATCGATACGGGTGGCATCACTTCAGCTCACCGGCCAACAGTGCGCTGCAAATGGTTCTTTATTTTTGCAACTTCTTCGCTCCGCCAACGTCCACCATCTCCCACCGGCTATGCCTACTTCCTCAATTTCTTCTTGAATTATGCTATTTCTTGGCCTACCGCTCCACTTCCCGCGGATTCGCCAACCACGCTTGCATGTTGTCCACTTGCGTTCCTTTTTCTGTAGGCAGAAGAGAACTCTTTTCGCTTTCCCGTAGATATATACACGGACAAGAAGAATGCTTCGCGTTTCGTTTCACCGCTCTCCGACGCCAACGCTCCACCTTCCGTCGTCGATCCAAAACAAAGTTGGCCTTGAAATTGTCGGACAGAGACGAACGAGCTGCGTGCGGTCCGGTTCCGTTCGCGGGCCAGAACGAGATGCAGAACCCAACTCGGTAGAGAGTGGATTACAACAGCGAGGGAACGCAAGAATTTGCCTGTTTTTTGCTGCTTCTTCCCGCGAACGAGAAGTTCTGCGTGATGGCGTTTCTTATTCACGGCTTACAAATAAGAGTTGCAAAAAGGTTCTTATAAGAACCAAGCCTACAGCTGCTGCTTCGTTGTGTTCTGTCTGGATTCTTCCAGCAGTGCGCGGTAACAATCGAGCGAAGAATAAAAGATCTTGAACTTGAAGCTTCTTCCTCTTGGCGGTGGAATGGTTGGAGCTGTGCAGAAAAAATAAGAATCACTCTGCGGATCCAAACCTGAAATGGGAACACATGCCGACGCGCGGTTGTGTGTAGGTAAGTGTGTTCCGCTGAAAGGAAGGCCTGCTCGTCGTCGTCGTTGTCGTTGTCGTCATCTTCGCCGTTCGGGTTTTCTGCCTGCCGGGCGCACATGGACATGGTGCCGCGCCGCGTTCTTGTTCTTCTGGTGGGAAAGAGGGATCTTGTGTAATACTCCACTAACTTGGTTTCGAAAGCGCGTTTTCTCCCGGGAACTGGTTTCTGAAGTAATGATGATCTTCTTGAAGATAGGTTCCCCTCTTTTGCCATATTTGCGCACTGGATGTCTGATCAGCGTCTTATAAAGGCACAATAATTGTATTTTTTTTTTGCTTGCTGGACTGGTTCATTAATTACGAACATTGAGTTTTGAAATTAGGATTTGCAATGAAATGAGCATTTACTATTTACTATTTAGGACATCTGCAAATAAGCTAAATATTTACTAAAATCGCATGTAGACAATTCGCGGAAAAATCTGATATATAAATCCAGTAAACAAATTAAAGCTGATTGAGATTGGTCAAATATTACCACTGTTGATTGCGGAGACGTTGCTTTTTCTTAGTATTTTCAGACCAACTGAAGTATTGACGTCACAATTGTATGCCACTAGTAACGTTATTCATCTGCTTAGGGGTCGTACACTAATTACGTAAGCACTTATAGGGGGAGGGGTCTGCCATTTTCTTACTTCTTACTCTTTCTCTTCTAAAAAAAAATATTTGTATGGGAAAAATCTTACATGAGGGAGGGGGGTTGAAAAGCCCAGAAAAATTGCTTACGTAATTAGTGTACAGCCCCTTAGTAATTATATTTTCTGTCTATTCTAATTTATCACATTTGAACTGAATTTCCCGATTTGCCTCATTTTATTGTGTTCGAACAGTTGATCAATTAGTTTTATTTTTACGTTTAGCTTGATGACCACAAACGCAATAAAAAAGATTCGTAGTTGCTACTCTGCGATTGATCAGGATTATCGAAATTGCTTAGTGACCCAACAGTTGGGGCTTGGGGTGCACTTTCCATAATCGCACATTTGTAACATGTGCATTTTGGTTGATTTTGCAATTTTTTTGTCAATCCTTCCCACAAACTAATTCATTCCCAGCATGCCACATACAAGCAAGATATACTAAAGCCTATTTAACTGTTGTGGGATTAGATGCAGTAAATTGAGCTTGCTGAGCGATTCACAGGATTTCTACAAAATGAACAAAAATGCGAGTGTTACAAAAATGCGATCGTGGGCAGTACAGTTTAATCGCAATATGCACAGGTTGAGAGTTCACATTGAAAGATTTATAAAAGCGCCGACTATGTTATTACGATCATCTGGGAGAGGAATCAATGATGGTTCGGCTTCCGTTGTTATCCGATCCATTTTTAAATCTTTATTTCTGTGAATTTTGAAATCACTTCAGTTTTTTACTTGTCATGATATTGCCAGCGCTAAGAGGGCAACTGGCAAGGGTGGGCACTGAAAGCAACGACCCTCAGGTTCAACCTAGGGACCTCCCGCAAGCAGATAGTACAATACATAATAATTAACAATGAAAATTATAACTATACACTTGAAAAACGTTAAAAATTTGGTTGGCTCATAAAATTAAGCTGGTCGACAAAAACGTCATCACGACGTCAATCATGGTCTTCCGCGGGGGAGTCTCCATAGATAAACAGAAGGCCAATTGTGGCTGTACGGATGTCCAAGAATCCAATTGTCAAGTCGTGCTGTTCTCTGGAGATCAATCGTTGCAGCCAGATAGGATAAACCTAACCTTAGCGCATAACATCGATCCATGAAACTGACCGATGAAGGGTAAACTTTTCAGAGCGAAGGACTTTTGCAAAATATATTCGTAGCAGAGGATTTACTCAATAATCTGATCAGAACGTCAGTTAAACGATGACATAATTCAGATCGCATTTAAAAATAAAACAAAAAACTTCGGAGAAAGCGTGGCTCACTCTGATAGTGATAGCTTTTGTATTCCGGTTGGTCGAGATGTTGGTCAAGATGAGGATACGATGTTAACGAAGTTGGGGAGGAAACGCAGCCATGGGGACATGGTGGGCAGTGTGGGGACTTAAGCCCTAGGAAGACCAGGGAGGCTCGCACATCTCCTGGGACATGGGTGGGACCTATTTCCGGGTTGGATGCCCGGAAAGCTGGATCTAGATCTGGTGGTACAGTCCTCCATCTTTGAGGAAGCAGATGAGGACAGATAGGCTAGCAGTATCGTCAGCTATGGCATCTCGTATGTTTGTCGGTATTCCGTAGCTGGAGCGAGGAATGTAAAACTTTGGACATCGGCAGATCACATGCTCCACTGAGTTTTGTACTCTGCAAATGTCACAAACGGTACGAAAGGGCCTTCCACCGAAATTATGTTAGAATCGGGTGTGGCCGGTGTGGAGACGGGAGATTACGAGCTGGTCTTTGAGATTGGGCATGTTGTTCCGGGGTGCCGTGGATCCCTTGACCTTCCACATTTGCGTGTTTCTGGAAGTGTTCGCGCCTATTCGCGAAGTTTATATGCCTTTAGACAGATTTAGAATATTCTTCTTGCACTCTCTTTCACACACACACTGTCGTTTGTACGGTTTGCATCTGTCATCGATCGACCAACACATTCGAGAATCATTTAACCGAAGCCACGCCCTCCATCATCAGCAAATGAGACTTCAACGTCCGATGCAATATTTTTCAGTGTATAACAAGTGTGCTTTTCCTATCCCATTCGTTCAGTTAGTAACATGCAATCGATCAATACACTAGTCAGTTAAGAAGTGAAACCGTGCCTTTTTTTCTTGCGGTGGAGCTCTCCTCAAACAGCCTTTTTCAAGGCTAGAGTTAATGGATTAATCTTCTATTTGTCGAGCTATTGTCTGCTGTTGTTCCCGCTGGCACTCCTTCAGGAGAAAGGAGTTGGCCCAACCATTAACCCCAGTGTCAATGTGATCGGACAGGAAGCAGCCATTGGTTTTCCCAATTCTGGCTGACGATCTTTTTGATCCAGAGCTCAACGTCAGCCAAGGGAACCGATGTTGTGAGAAGCCGGGGAGTGACGTTACCTGGCACTCCGCAGTGCCTGGGAATCCAGGCGAAGGTTGTCGATTGTTGTTCCCCAGCGAGGATGGCCTGGATCCATGGACGTTTTGGGTGGTCACTTTGTAGCGCAGCGATGGCATTAGCGGAATCAGTCAGAACTAGGACTGGTTTGTCGGAGGAGGTAGTAGCGGCAATCAACAGCGCTGCGCTTTCCGCGAGAAGACACTGCATTGTGCAGGAATGCTGTCCGAGGCCGTTAGGTTGCTCTCGGTACCGCCTAAGTCGGCCCCTTCTCTTGAAAGGGAACCATCAGTGTATCGATGCGCATGGTGCCTAAACCCAGTGTTTAGCAACTTGGCGATCGATCTTCGAGAAGCTTCCGTGTTGTCCCCTCTTTTAAAGTGCCTCGCAATGGAGCTATTTATGTTGGTTGTGGATGAGTGTCAGCTCCTCACTCCATGCCAGTGGCCCCTAGCCACCGGGGGAGATTGAACAAGGAGAAGGTTCCTATGGTTTCTGGATGTGGCGGAAGTGTATGCGGCGGGTTTTAGGCAAATGGCCGTTTGCACACGATGGCGAGTGCAGGTAACGCAGCTAAACCTGAACCACTGTGATGCAGCCCAGCAACTGCTGTGTCAGGCAGTTGCTGATTGGGGGACGGATACTGCCATCATAGCAGATCCTTACCAGGTACCCGCCAGGAACGGTAATTGGGTCACCGATGGGTGTAAAATGGCGGCGATATGGACAACGGGGAAATACCCAGTCCAAGAGTTGGTATCTTCGACACACGAGGGCTTCGTCGTTGCCAAAGTCAACGGGGTCTTCTTCTGCAGCTGCTATGCGCCTCCTCGATGGTCGATCGAGCAGTTCGGTCGTATGCTAGACTGTTTGACGGCTAACTTGATGGGGCGTAGGCCGGTGGTGATAGCGGGGGACTATAACGCTTGGGCCGTGAAATGGGGAAGCCGATCAACGAATCAACGGGGGCAGATCCTGCTGGAATCACTGGCCATGTTGGATGTGGACTTGGCTAATGTCGGTACCAAAAGTACCTAAAGCTGGAACGGGGCCGAGTCGATTATCGACGTTACGTTCTGGAGCCCTGGCCAAACGAGTAGTTCGAACTGAAGGGTAGATAATGGCTACACTCACAGCGACCACCTGGCGGTTCGCTACAGTATCGAATATACGACCAGCATTCAGCGGACGGAAGAAGGGGCGAGGCCTAGCCCTCGTATGTGGAAGACATCATACTTCGACGACGATGTGTTAAGGGAGGGGCTCCGCCGCGAGCACAAAACCCACGGTCTGAGCGGCGAGCAGCTGGTAACAGTACTCTCGCGTGCATGCGATGCCACCATGCCTTGGAAAGTCCACCGTAGGAATGGGAGGCCACCGCCTTACTGGTGGACTCAAGCAATTGCGAACCTGCGCCGCGCCTGCCTACGGGCAAGGAGGTGGATGCAGCGAGCACGCACAGAAGAGGAGCGTGTTGAACGACGGGTGGCGTTCGTGGCTGCTAAAGCCGCTCTGAAGACTGAGATTAGATCAAGCAAAAAAGCATGCTTCCAGGGCCTGTGTCAAAGTGCCAACGCGAATCCATGGGGTGACGCCTATAGGGTCGTAATGGTCAAGACACGTGGGGCGATGGCCCCTACAGAGCGGTCTCCAGAGATGCTGGAGAGGATCATCGCGGGGCTCTTCCCACGTCACGACCCAAGTCCCTGGCCTCCCTTTGTGGAGCTGCCAGGGGCCAGGGTGGCCGCGAGGGAAGAGTAACTGTGGCGGAACTTGCGGGGATTGCACAGTCCCTTAGTGTAGGTAAGGCGCCAGGACCGGATGGTATTCCGAACCTGGCCATCAAAGCGGCTATTGCTGAGGCTCCCGAGATGTTAAGATCTATCATGCAGAGATGCCTGGACGAGGGAGTCTTCCCTGAAGCTTGGAAAAGGCAGAGCTTGCTCCTATTGCCAAAGGCGGGAAAACCACCGGGGGATCCGTCGGCATATAGACCAATATGCCTGCTTGATACGGCGGGGAAGGTGCTCGAGAAGATCATCCTCAACAGGTTGTTGATACGTACGGAGGGTGCGAATGGTCTATCGAGTAACCAATTTGGCTTCCGAAAGGGTAAGTCGACCGTTGACGCTATCTTGTCGGTCACCAAATTGTCACTATTGTGCAATAGTGACTCTCGACGTGAGGAATGCATTCAATAGCGCCAGTTGGGCAGCTATTGAAGATGCGCTCCTGCGTCTTGGAATTCACGAGTACCTGTACAAGATTCTCGGAAGCTACATCCAGAATCGAGTACTGGTATACGACACGGAGGCGGGTCGGAAGTGCGTTGACATAACCTCATGGGTTCCGCAAGGTTCCATACTGGGTCCGATATTATGGAACGTCATGTACGACGGTGTCTTGAGGTTGAAGTTCCCGGTGGGCGTGGTAATCGTCGGCTTCGCTGACGATATTACGCTGGAGGTCTACGGCGAATCGATCGAAGAGGTGGAGTTGACTGCAGCCCACTCGATCGCAATTGTGGAGGAGTGGATGAGTTCCAGGAAGTTAGAACTGGCTCACCACAAGACTGAGGTAGTTGTTGTTAACAACCGAAAGTCGGAGCAACAAGCAGTGATAAGGGCAGGCAACTGCACGGTCACCTCTGAACGCTTCATCAAACTCCGGGGGGTAATGATCGACGATAAGCTCACCACGTAGCCACGTCAATTACGCCTGCAAGCGTGCCTCCACAGCTATAGTGGCATTGTCTCGGATGATGTCCAATAGCTCTGCGGTTTATGCCAGCAAGCGCAAGCTTCTGGCTAGTGTCGCTCTGTCCATACTGACGTATGGGGGCCAGCGTGGGGCACGGCCCTCCGTATTAACTGCTACAGAACGAAGTTAGAAAGTACGTATAGGCTCATGTGCCTAAGAGTTGCGAGCGCGTACCGTACCGTGTCGCACGATGCACTTTGCGTCATCACCGGTATGATGCCTGATGTATGGAAATCACATTCCACCTGACCCAGGTCCTTACAGGCCATGGTTGCTTCAGATAGTATCTACACCGGTCTACACCGGTGTGCGCAGCTTTGGAGGAAACGGTCCGTGTGCCCGCGTTTTCGCACAATGCGTGACCACATGCTTGCCACATGTGGTCTGGACACTACCCCGGACAACCTAGTCCGGAGGGTGTGTAAAGATGAAGTTGGCTGGAACGCCGTTTTATCGGCTATCATCCAAATCATCTCGGAGCTACACATAAGGTGGCGCATGGACTCAAAGAATGGCTAGTTCAGGCGTAAATAAGAGGTGGTCCAAGGGTTCAGAGTCGGCTTCATGGGTCATACCGGTGCCCTGTGGTCGAATTCGATCCTTTTATCGAACAAGTGGCCGCGCGAAGAACAACATGGTATCGTCGCTTTCGCGGCGTCGGTCAACCGGACGGGTTCCGAGCCCGAGGACGGAAAGGGGTCCTCGTCAAGGCATAGGCACCGCGTCGGCAAGTCCCTCTGTGTGTTGGCGAATAGGTCCTATCGCAGAGGTCTGCGATAGGGCATCATTCTTGATACCAATCGTGCAGAGGAAAGCAGGCGCGAGGTCGACCCTTCCCTCCTTCCGAGGACATAGGGCGTGGTAAGGCCACCTGGAAAGCCGGCAATGCGCTGGCACGATACCATGGTGTTCTTCTAAAAAAGCGAGTCACAATGTTCGATGTTGTGAGGACACGAAGCTAACCTCGAGGGGGCGTTGTGCACTGGCCCCCCTTTGAAGCATTACTTTCTGGTTGTACCGAAGGGACGATGGGCTTGGCGGCAATGTAAACGGTTTAGCGGGTCGGGGATGCAATCCTGCCTCATTCGTTTGCTGTTGGAGCCCCTAACCCCGCACTTCCTGGACAACCCAGGATGGCTGTTGAGCAGATTCCCCCTCCATTGCTTAGCAAGAAAAAAACACACGATAGCGAAATGGGAGGACACCTGCTTCGGCGCAGGCAGCCTCAGTTGGTGTGGAAGCAAGAAGTCTGGAAGCTATGTGGAGGTATTGGTTGAAGACTGGGGAGAGTATGTTGACAAGCTCACAACGCTCAGACTGCTGTCAACCAGCGCTTGGCCGATACGATACTATGTGTTCTTGTTAATGTTTTAACAATGTTGATCCTTGCTTTGCAGCCGACTTTGACCAGTTGGAAATAAGACATGAAGGTCAACCTTTGGTCGATGGAGACTCCGAAGACCTTGACGAGTTTCCGGTTTGGAATCAGCTGCCCGTTTATCTTGAGACTAGGGCTGAAGAGACGGTGCCGTCCATTGCACTCATGTCCGCGGTGCCGTCCATTGCACACACAACCGACGAGGCACTACGATGACGATGAACTGCACTAACCGCTGCTAGGGTTCTGATACGCGTTCGCGTCCAAGTGTCTCTGACTACTACAAGCAGGATGTCTTCCGCGTAGACGAAGATTTAGATGTTCTTGGAGAGGCCATTGCAGACCCCATTCATGGCAACCAGAAACAGGGTTACTGCCAGAACAGACCCAGTCTCTTCTGGGAAAGTTCTGGAGGCGGAATTGCCAATAAAGACCCGGAAGGACCGGCTGGTGAGTAAGTTGTGCACAAAAGCTAGAATGTTACCATTGAAACCCCAGTTCATTAGCTGCTTGAACACTAGTGGGGTCCAAGGGTGGTTAAACGACTTCGAAATATCCAGGGAAACTAGATTGACGTGTTGCCCTTGGTCAAAGGCGCTTTGGAGTCTCCTAATCCGACAAAGTACGACAAAGCCCCATACCCCGGTCGAAAGGCGTGTTGGCGGAAACAAAGTCGTCCAAGCTTTTCACGCAGGCTACAGTTGACCATCCTCTCGACGACCTTTGATACACAGGAGGTAAGCGAGATAGGCCGGTATCGGAATAACGTGGCTGAGGCGCCACTCGTCGGGAAAAGTTTGATTGGTCCAGACTTGATTCACCAGATCAATGAATACCATTATGGCGGTAGAGGTAAAGTTTTTCAGCATCGGTTACCCTATTCCATCTGGACCGCAAGACTTCTCTTTGCTACTGGTAAGAGCGAAGGAAAGCTCGGTGAACGAAAAGGGCTGGTTTATTGGGGAGCTTAGAAAGTCCGGCGGGATTCGAAAATTCTGCAGCGTCAGAGCCCTGGTGCCTATGAGCCTTTGAAAATCGGCTGGGCATCCGCTTACTGATGCGAGCAATGCAAAGTACTCCCCGAGTGTATTGGCCACATCCGGCGGATCGGAAATAGTACGGTCTTGCAAATCGATGTGGATGGGGGAAGATCTACGCTTGCCACTAAGCGCATTAACTTTCCCCCATTGTTCGGTGGTGGATTGGGCCGAATTGATGGAGTCAAGGAAGTCTTCCCACAGCTTCTTTTTGGAGTCTTGGATGACCGTTCAGCACTCCCAGTGTTTTTGTTGGTAATTTTTCAATGCTCTTACCCTTCTCGGGTGCCCAGGAGGAAGCCTCCTGAGCGCTCGGAGGGCTTTCCTTTTTGCTTTAACACCTCGACGCGCTTCGTCCGACCAACGGCTTTGCGTCCTGGCTGAGAACTGGTCTAAGGGATGGATAGACTAGCGGCGTCGAGAACGACCTCGGAGAAGTTGACCAGCGTAAGCGGGGTAGTGTGATCCAACGCGTGTGGAATGCTGATATCAAAGGACTCCCAGTTGGCGGCATCATAACGCTATCTCGGCCTCTTAGAAGTGGTAGGAGAAGAAGCGTTAGCATTGACCTGAATTGAAAAATGGTTGCTCCCATAGAGGTCGAAAGCAACCTCACAATTTAACATGGAAACGAAGGGTCGTCTGGATAATCTCTAGACCGGTAGACAGGGCTGGCGTAAGGAGCTGGATTGGATTTGGTGACATGCTGGCAGTAGTAGGACTTACCACTCGGGTTGGAGGAGCCTAGGATACTGGATCTGTTGGGACTTATAACCCGGGTTAGCGTCCCCGGGAGAATCTATGACAAAAGGTCGAAAGACAAAAGGTCGAAAGGACAAAAGGTCGAAAGGCAAAAGGTCGAAAAGACAAAAGGTCGAAAGGACAAAAGGTCGAAAAGACAAAACGTCGAAAGGGACAGAAGGTCGAAAGGACAAAAGGTCGAAAGGCATAGAAGATAGAATGGGACAAAAGGTCGAAAAGGACAAAAGGTCGAAAAGGACAAAAGGTCGAAAGTGATAAAAGGTTGATCAAGAACAAGTTAATAACAAGTTTTGTGTATTCCAAAGGAATTTGTGAAATGCATTTAACTTCAAGCAGAAATAACACACTTATCTCATTAATCAAAGTTGAAGAATGAGCAATTTTCAAAGAAGGAGTAATTACTATGAAACAATATTATGAATATCTAAATAGTTCTGTTAGAGATAAAATAGATTGTTGAATTTGGAAATGAATAAAACTTGTATAGATCGAGACAGAGTTGTTCTATACAGTTGGCAACAAATTGTCCTTTTATTTTTCACTATTTTTAACAAATAAATAAAATCCATTCAATGAGTGCAAATAATAGATGGATATCTAGGTTTTCTAAATGTCATTTAAATCTGTTAAAACAGTGCACGTCTCAGCCACGTAGACACGTGTATTTAATATACATCTGCGTGTAATACACGCCGGTGTATTTGATGTGCGGCGTGCGCCATTTTGACAAAACGAAGTTACATTTAGAAAACTAAAACATCCATCTATTAGTTGTACTTACTGAATGAATTTCATTTAATTGTTAAACATTATGAAAATAAAAAAGCAGAGTTTTTGCCAACTGTGTAGGCCAACTCTGATGCGAGATTTATTCTCTCCGTTTCAGTTTCTCTTTCTATTTCGACCTTTGGTCCCTTTCGCCATCTTGTTTTTTTATTTCTTTCGACCTTTTGTCCCATTCGACGTTTTGTCCTTTCGACCTTTTGTCCCTCTCGACCTTTTGTCCTTTTCGACCTTTTGTCCCTTCGACCATTTGTCTTTCGACGTTTTGTCTTTCGACCTTTTGTCTTTCGACCTTTTGTCCCTAGCCCTCCCCGGGATGCCCGGGAAGCGACCAAAGGGACTTATTTCCAGGGTGCCCCAAGCAGCACATACTTAATACTTATAGCATCCATACTAACTTCTCTATGGTGTTGGTTGATCAGCTTGCGTCCCTCGTCGTCCGTCGGGGAAGAACAAAACGTCCCGATAACACCTGACAGGAGTCGCTTGCTTCCTACGGAGTCCTCCAAAGAAACAGCGTCTTGAAACATTGCGTTTGCTGGATTGCTTGCAGGGGGATAAAGCGTTCCTTTTCTGTATATCTCCCGGCGCCGGGGAGTGTTCCGGTGTGG
Source organism: Armigeres subalbatus (assembly GCF_024139115.2). Classification (NCBI taxonomy): domain Eukaryota; kingdom Metazoa; phylum Arthropoda; class Insecta; order Diptera; family Culicidae; genus Armigeres; species Armigeres subalbatus. Next base: position 123,777,079 of record NC_085139.1, read on the forward strand.
GAAAGACGTCCGCACTGAGGGGGCCTCGACTACCGGGGGATCTGAACAGGTTCTTCACGCTTGGTGTGTCTTCGTCCACTGGGTTGCTGGGGTCGACCCGGTTGTTATCAGAGATCTCTGCATCTTCACAGATGTCATATGAGGAGTTTTTGTATCATCAAATCAATTACTGTACATCTGCACGCAAAAGTATCTATTCTGCTCAGCTCAATCAATTGCGTGAGCAGTTGAAGCATCCTTGATAAAAACTACGCCTTGATCTTGATCTTGATTGACTGATCGTAGTTGCTACTCCATTATGACCAGATCAGCTGTTCTTGCACAGGGAACCGACAAATGTTTGCTTGGGACTAGCGCCCATCTTCAATGTACAAGTACTGGTGATCTCATTTGTTAGGTCATACTGGCGCCTGCCACGTCAGAATGCAAGTCAATTTAGGGAAGGGGGAGGAAATGATGATGCAATCACTCGCCCACTGCAAGCCGAATATACCTCTGCACTTGCCACGAGTTCATGCGGAATTTGTTAGAATTTTTGGGTTAGGTTCGAGAGGCAGAGGTCCGTCTTGGTTAATGAGCTGCCAATGTGATAGATAGGAGAAGGCAACTGATGGAATTTCTAATTGGATGTAGAGACGAGCTCTGTAGTTCATTTCCAATTCTAGCAGATTACTAATAGAATACTCAAGTTGAAGGTATAGGAATAGTAATGGAAACGGTTTGGAAGTTCATTTCCAGTTCTAGCGATTGCTAGAACATGAGAAATATAGAGAAAGATTCAAAGTAGGAGAATGGAACGGACCTGGGATTGAACCCACGACCTCCTGCGTATGAGGCAGAAGCAGTAGCCATATGACTACCAAGCCCGCTGCATCCTTGATAAAAACTACGCCTGCACACAAACTTTCCCTGAATCCCAGGGCACTGCCGAAAACCGGGTGATGTCACTGATGAATGGTGGATTGGTGGATGTTGGTTACCAAGGCCGACATTGTTATTTAACAGGACTGGAAGAACAAGTGAATAATATTCCACTCTACACAGTTGCGGGAGCTTAAGAGGCTTACTGTTCATTGGAACAATTTACCTAGCCAGAGGGAGCAGCAAATAAATTCCCGATTACGGACTGCACCTACCCGTCTATCACAGAACTTTGAAGGGGAGCATTCCGGATTTCCTGCAAAATCAGCGGGTTTATTCACACAGTGGAGCATATCTTACGCCAATATTACAAATCGCATGTGAAACAATGTCAACTAACTCCTGTTCTTCGAGGATATTCCTCTTATAATGATTGTCCCAAAGAAATTATGCGTATGGAATTCAAACAAAACCCTACAACATCAATCGAGCTGTGATTCCATTTGACCTACATTTCCCCCCCCAATCTCAATCAGACAGTTTCCGATTTCGACTTCGATAATGGCAACGGCGCAGCATGCAAACGGCTCAATCCGGAAAACGGGCGATATTTTTATGATTTACTTCGCCAAACTCGGAAATGACCAAACTTTCCGGGATAAATGACACTCTCGCGTTTGAGATCCCCCGCATGGCGAAATTAATGTTCTGTGTCCGATACTTTGCCATTCATTCTTTTCTCTCGTGACAGGCTTGCAAGCCTTCCGCCGTCCTCAGCGAGATGAAGGGGGAAATGACATTCCTTAGTCCCTGGATATATCCTCTTCGATGGCAGCACAACCATCGCTACTTGATGGATGCTTTATGCTCATGGTGATATGATTGCGTGCGAGATTGAGTTCTCGGGTTTTTGTTTGGACGTACGCACTCGTCGTGTGGTGGACACATTTGTGTGCTTGGGGTAGAAGCAATAAAACTGAAAATATTGACTGAGCCGAAACGATTTCCGGTTGTATCTCGTTTTTGCTCAGTTGGTTGGTGAAAAATAGCTCCACTTGCCTTGTGTTTTGTTTTTGGGTTTTGCGAAGTTCCCCGAAAGGTTTTAAACTCTATATAATACGAGTTTTAGACGACGGATATCGTTCAAGTGACAAAACTAATTTCTATAATGAAAACTCTGTGATTTCAGTTCATGACTCAGCCTGTCATTAATTGATTGTATACAATATTTTGAATTTAATTTGACAGCTATTGATGAATAATAATCAGTTTTATTATTGCCTTCTTTTGTCTTTATTATTGAGGTTTTCAGCCTAGACGCTGGTTCACCTCTTCAAGGTAACTATCCATAATTATTACGTACTGATTCTTACTTCTTTTCATCCAACCTTCCTCATAGTAATCCAACCTAGTTCTGAGTTGCAGAAGACTACACGGCTTTCGAAGACGAGAAAAACACCATCCCCATAATGTGACTTAATCATTTTTTATCGTTGCTCGAGCCGGACTCCACACAGTTTGGCCAACATTGTCGGTGCAATCGACTAATGTATTCAAAATTTGATCATAAATAAAGTGATCCAAATCCCGGCAGAAATCGGCGTACCGTGGGAGGGGACGGATAGCTTCTTAATAAAGCCCTAAAATTCTGCTGAGCCTCCTGGAACAATCCTTCGGAGAGTATTTAAAGATAAGGACATCATCGGCTGCGGTGTAGCGGAGACGATACAAAGCCTCTCCTCATCGCCACCGAATGGTTCCTTGGAGGGAAATCTTTTTTATCGTTATTTTATGTTAGTAGGTAGATTTACATGTTGCTGGGCTGCTGTTGAAATACGATCCTTGCCTGCGGCCGCTCTAGTCGGCCTATGCAAAAAGTGTAGGAAATCCTCTTTCCGGTTTGTACTCGGGATGGTATCAAAATAGAGCGTGCAATGCGTAGTGGTCATCTATTTGTTGGTTCACCTAAACGGTGGAAGGAGGTAAATAAACAGTTTCACGGAGGCATTGAATAAATCTTGCCAATAAAAACAGATTAGAATAATATACTTGAGGGTATGACTGGTCAGTGGGAGTAATGCTGTAAATCGTGATTAGCTTTGCTTGCTCGCTTTCCAGGCTACAAAAAATTAATGCTGTACTTATCGATACAAATGGAAGAATAATGGTTCCACGCTTTTCCATTGTTTTTTTTTTGTAAAATAAAAATTAGTTCTTTAGAGCATTGCGTAAATTGGAATGTTCATAAAATTGCATATAAAAAATAAGTAGTGTGGCAAAATTTGACAAATTTTGCAACGAGCGTCACACATTGTTCCATGGTTACTGTCATCGGATTAATTGGTCTTGCACATAATCTACTGATTAGTTTTACGAAATATCAAAAATATCTAATTAATAAGTGGTCACAGTTGACGATGTTCGTTCCTAGAAGGAAACCGTCGCTGAAAAAATGTCTGCATCAGTTCACTCCAGTTCAAAATCTTCCACGTCGCAGATTTAAATTTCTCACTTTATCAGAAGCTTCCATTTCTTGTATATGAATCTAACAATTTTGCAAATGCCCAGTTCTTGTAGGGGAACGGTTCGGCACTTCATCCCATAGCTCCTATTTCCATCCCATCAAAAACAAAGCAATGAAAAGGAATTTGGTTTGTTTCTTATTTTTGTGATTTTTTCATCAGTTAGCACGCTTGTTAGCAAAAAGAAGCGACGGGATTATTGCTGTATTTCTTTGTTGTGAGAGATGGAAAACGGAACAGCTCCCCTACAGATTGTGCCATGTTCTTATAAGCAGAACTGTTAGAAAATCTGACATCCGCTAGTTGGGTGTAAATTTAATTTTACTTACAAAAGTGAAAATTACTTTCGTACCCTCGTTCGATCTCTCAATTGCATTCTTCTTCGAATACCGATTAAAGCTTCAAAAAAGTTCCATAAGAAACTTCTCTAACTTCACGACTAATATTAAACGACCTTATTTTGAAAAAAAAAAAAATGTAATCACCAACCAAGTTTCATTCAAGCAAAATATATCAATATTGTTGTTAACTATTAAAGCTTTAAGTCTGTCAACATTATTAACTATACTATGACAAATCCACAGTAGAAGTTTCAAACTATTTGAATTAGTTGAAGCCAGCAGCAAGAAAACAAAGAAGAAATGAGAGGATCAAATCAATATACTTATTAAGAAGAGATGCAATGAATGGCAAATCATCTCGTCGACAGTTTTGATGATGCAATTCAGCTGATAGTCTTCCTACGCTAAATGCAGGGCACTGAATCCGTGGTCAGCTTCTCGCACAGCCCGATTGATTTTGTGGTGGTTGTGGCTTTCCACGAAGTATCTTCGCAACTGATGAATCTGGGAAACACATTTGTATACCGGTGACGCCTGTACTACTGTACGTGGCAGGGTAACTCTCTCAAAGGACGATTTCGGATGGCGCATGCGATGCTTGCTGAATGCCACTCGTACTGCTCGTTCTAAGTCAGTCTTGGTTTACCTCACCACCCCGAAACAGTACGTGAACAAGAGCACGGCAAATGTGTTTATCGCCTTCACTTTGCTACCGGCCGACAAGAAGCTCTTCAAAAAAACGTTGAAACAATGCAAGAACTTTTCCTACAGCTCCTCCTTGATAATCGTGTGGTGAATTCTCTTCAATTGCAGGATACCTAGCAACTTTTACGTTTCGCCTTCAACCTGTTTCAAATCTCCTCCTGTTCGTTGACGTGGAAACCGTCGGCATCCTCCAGGTGATCCAGGTGCAGATTAATGGACCTACATTTATCGATACCAAACTCCATCCGGATATCGTTGCTGAATACCGTTACAAGCCGCAGAAATTGATGCAGCTTCTCCACAAATTCCGCAAACACCTTCAAATCGTCCATAAAGAAGAGCTCTTTAAAAGATAGCCATAGTTGTGCTGGTTGAGTGCTCTGCTAAAAGAAATCATGTCAAGGCAAATCCATAGAGGACTAAAGGTATCGGCTTAGGATGTGGCCCTTCCTGATGTTGAGAGTCCTGGACCGTAACAACTTTTCTCCATCGGTAATGTGCTGCATTCAGGGCTGATAATAGTCATCGTCGCAGCACGAAATGCCACAGTAGCGACGAGTTGTAGTGTCTTCATTGCTACTCGACGCATCGTCGATGACGCACACGACGTTAGCGTTCGTCGTGCAACCAAATCGTCATGACGACATCGAAGAACGAAGACTTCATACCATCATTCTTCAAGCGGCAGCTGCCATGCAAAGATTTTTATTAATTCTTTGAAATAATGAATCTGATGTAACGTACGAAGGCGTCCTAAATGGTATCAATACATTTATGTTACCAAAGTTCAACTATTTGTTTATTTGAGACGCCATTATGTTTTTAACCAGTTCGTCTATAATGACGAGTGAATAGTTATGTGAAGAAGTGACGTCATATCTGTTGGCTGCGCGACTATCGTCGTGCGCGCAGAAAACGAATAGGTGTTGTGTTGTGCAATGTTATGACGAAGGCTATATTTTTTCGCTTTCTTCATACGACGAGAACGACTATTGTCAGCCCTGGCTGCATTAGCCTGATGATGTTATCGTCTGCCTTATACTACTGCACTACTTCAAGGAGGTATGAGTGAGGTACTGACTCTCATGCCTTTTTATAGTCGATATACGCCATGCTTAGGTTTCTTCGCTTGTGGGTGGCCTTGTTTGATCCTTCCTTCGGAAGTGTCTGAAATAATAAAATGTATGGTATTTGGAACAAATTCATTTTAATATTGAAAATATAATTATAGCAAATGATATGATATATGCTTATTTTTCTGATTTGTTTCAAAGAAACAATTGATTTTAATTGAGGAACATATAGAAGCATGTACCAAACAATCTTCTCAGAAAAGCAAAAACGTAAAAATTGAAAGGGATTTCAAAAAAATCTTCAGTGAAAGATAGATAGCAAATGTGAACATGTTTTGAGAAACTAATAGAGCACGTATGTGCATGTATGTGTGCTTATGTATGCAAATTATGAAATTTGCTAACATATAAATCTCACTCATTTTTAAGGTACTTTTTTATAGTATTACAAAATTAGGTATCCATAAGGCGAAATATATGTTATTATTGAACGCTATTGAGTTTCGTTCAGATCAATGACTAAATTAGTTAGTTCTAGATTAATTGAATCATTTGTTTGAGAAACTGCATAAGTTCATTTTACATACTTTCGAGAAAACAACCAAAAACTGTTTTTGAACAAATTGGTACCAATTCTTTCGATTTCTTCGATACAGATCAATAGTTCTTGGCAAAACTCAACACTGTGGGACACTTCCAGTGCGAAAACTGTAAGCAGTATTCCATAGTTGCTCTTCAAAGTGCGTGCACATATGTAGTTTCTCAAACAAACGGAAAAAAATCATACATTCCTGAACAAAAATTTTTACATTTCTGATCAATTTTTTTTGCCTGGATACGTATTTTTGGACGAGGATTCAGAATATATAAAAATTTCATTTTGGCCAAAAATATTACATATGCTACTATGGCACTAAGCAGTTTCTCAAACAAACGGTTCAATTAATATCGAGGCCTCTGGAAATTACGAGTATATGTATATGCTACCAGCGTTGCGATAGTTACTAACCATGTTACAATAGCTATTTAATCCGACGAGCGCCTGAGAGATAGGCAGCATGACGTACAGTGCGAATTTGTTCAGTTTGTTGTCACTCAAACCATGAAATCCGCCTTTTGGTAGGAAATTAATTTGTCACTTTAAACGTTTAATCGCCGTTGGAAGTTAAATACTTTTATCTCGTTTTAAATAAGCACTGGAGTCTGGAAATATTTCCTTACGACTAAGGAAGGGCCAAAATCTCACTGCGGGTGGATTAATCTGAGTTTTACAAGAAATAATGGATTGACGCACGACCCAGCACACGTGCTTAGTAGTTGGCAAGCTACCACACGGAAGTGTATTGAAGTGTCGGACTCGACTAGTGAAGGTAATACCGACTAAACTCCCTTGGCCTCCGCCCATAATTTCCCCTAGGAACTGTCTCCCAGAATTGCTTCTGGGGGACAGGAAGTACTTAATGTATTCGCTCATTCATGCTCACACAGGCACTCATCCCGAATGAGGCTTACTTGGGTGCTCTCTAACACACCCTGACACTCTCTCTGACGCTCCATATTAGTCCAACTTGGATGCTCACCCTGCCGACCGATTCACGCTCTAGCACACCAACTTGAGACTTATTTGGGTGCATTGTGCTTACTCTAGCACTCCCTGCCACTCCTCCTGACACACGCTCCACAGTGGTTCGTTTGGCGAAAATCGTGAACTTTTTTTACCACTTCAGGGTGTTATTTTTTGGCATCGGTGTTTTCGGAAATAAATTGTACAAAAAATATGGCGCATCGAATGGCGAAAAGTTGTAGTTCCAATGTTTGCCACAGGTGACGCTGCAAAATGTAACTTCTTTAATAATTATAATTTATTTATTCAGACTGTGGGCAGCAGGGACTATGTCCAAGGGCTTGACGATCCCTCCCCAGGCCATCTGCGAGTTGTGGCGCCTGCCTAGGATGTGGTGGGGTTTGACAGTGGGCCCTGTTAAACCTCTATAAAAAGCTGCATGAATCCGCAAGTAGGCTCCGCCAAAGCGACCGTGTGCCGCTCAAAGCGCACAAGCCCAGGTCCTGGTGTTAGGTGGGACGCTAAACAGCCCTGACACGATGGCCCTCCGACGAGACAGGAGGTTTGCGCAGGCCCAATAAGCCGCCATTAAAAACAACTATTACGAACGACATAGAAGATAATACGACTCGATACAATCGGCAACGACCTAGGCGACGAATAAAGGATTACGATTGGAAGCTTGGAACATGGAACTGCAAGTCGCTAGGCTTCGCAGGTTGCGACAGGATAATCTACGATGAATTACATCCCCGCAACTTTGATGTCGTAGCGCTGCAGGTAATCTGCTGAACAGGACAGAAAGTGTGGAAAAGCGGGCATCGAGCGGCTACCTTCTACCAAAGCTGTGGCACCACCAACGAGCTGGGAACCGGCTTCATAGTGCTGGGAAAGATGCACCAACGCGTGATTGGGTGGCAGGCAATCAACGCAAGGATGTGCAAGCTGAGGATTAAAGGCCGTTTCTTCAACTATAGCATCATCAACGTGCACTGCCCACACGAAGGGAGATCCGACGACGAGAAAGAAGCGTTCTATGCGCAGCTGGAGCAGACATACGATGGATGCCCAATGCGGGACGTCAAAATCGTCATCGGTGACATGAACGCTCAGGTAGGAAGGCAGGAAATGTATAGACCGGTCATCGGACCGGATAGTCTGCATACCGTATCGAACGACAACGGCCAACGATGCATAAACTTTGCAGCCTCCCGCGGAATGGTAGTCCGAAGCACTTTCTTCTCCCGCAAGAATATCCACAAGGCCACATGGAAATCACCTAATCAATCGACGGTAAATTCTTCTCCGACATCACGAACGTACGCACTTACCGCAGTGCGAATATTGAATCCGACCACTACCTCGTTGCAGTATGCCTGCGCTCAAAACTCTCGACGGTGATCAACACGCGTCGGAGTCGTCCGCCGCGGCTAAACATTGGGCGGCTACAAGACGGTAGGCTAGCCCAAGACTACGCGCAGCAGCTGGAAGTGGCGCTCCCAACGGAAGAGCAGCTAGGCGCAGCATCTCTTGAAGATGGCTGGAGAGATATTCGATCCGCCATTGGAAGCACCGCAACCGCTGCACTAGGCACGGTGGCTCCGGATCAGAGAAACGACTGGTATGACGGCGAATGTGAGCAGTTAGTTGAGGAGAAGAATGCAGCATGGGCGAGATTGCTGCAACACCGCACGAGGGCGAACGAGGCACGATACAAACGGGCGCGGAACAGACAAAACTCTATTTTCCGGAGGAAAAAGCGCCAACAGGAAGATCGATACCGTGAAGAGACGGAGGAACTGTACCGCGCTAATAACGCACGAAACTTCTATGAGAAGTTGAACCGTTCACGTATGGGCCACGTGCCACAGCCCGATATGTGTAAGGACATAAACGGGAACCTTCTTACAAACGAGCGTGAGGTGATCCAAAGGTGGCGGCAGCACTACGAAGAGCACCTGAATGGCGATATGGCAGACAACGGTGGCGGTATGGTAATGAACCACGAGTCCACGGCCATGGACCGAGCTGAATGGAGAAGACTTTTATGTGCAGCACAGGCCACTCCGGCCTTAGTCTGATAATAAATAAATAAATTATTCAGACTAAGGCTGAAGTGGCCTGTGCGGTCTTCTAAATTCGGCTCGGTCCATGGCTACACGTCGCCAACCACGCAGTCTACGGAGGGTCCGCAAGTCATTTTCCACCTGATCGATCCACCTTGCCCGCTGCGCACCTCGCCTTCTTGTGCCCGTCGGATCGTTGTCGAGAACCATTTTCACCGGGTTAATGTCCGATATTCTCGCTACGTGCCTGGCCCACCGTAGTCGTCCGATTTTCGCAGTGTGAACGATGGATGGTTCTCCCAGCAGCCCGTGCAACTCGTGGTTCATTCGCCTCCTCCACGTACAGTCCGCTATCTGAACCCCACCATAGATGGTACGCAGCACTTTTCTTTCGAAAACTCCAAGTGCGCGTTGGTCCTCCACGAGCATCGTCCAGGTCTCGAATCCCTAGAGGATTACCGGTTTAATGAGCGTTTTGTAGATTGTCATTTTGGCGTCTTGTGGAGTCCAAAGCAGGCTTGCCAAAAACTCCTCGCCGAGTAGAAAATGAGCAAGAGCAAGAGTTTTTTTTTGAGGAGCAGAAATAAGCATCAAAACACACAAAATTGTGCATCATTAAACCCGAGCTTGTGCTTCGCAAAACAAGAGCGAGTCTATCTGTTCATCTTTTTCTTGTGGTGCGTCACTCACTTACACTCACACTCAAAACAGCCTCCAAGAGTTTTTCACATAAAAAGCGTCGCTCCGGAGGCTCAATGAATGCTCTTTCGCCCGACGCCTTAGGGGCCTCATACACGCTTCGACATGTTGTACAACTTTGACTCCACCCCCAGGAAATTTGGTTCGGTCGGAGTAAAGTCGGACCGTCTGTGGGCAAGTTGTACTGTCAAACAGTCGTACAACTTGCCCACAGACGGCCCAACTTTACTCCGACCGAACCAAATTTGCTGGGGGTGGAGTCAAATGTGGTGGTCCAAAGGACCCCGTGCGGTCATCAACAATAATTACGCGTTACCTCATGAACGGTTGAAACTAATATGCCTTTATTAACGATTTTTGAATACAGGGTTACCTACGGGAGACAGTCGAAGCCAGTGTAATTAGAGAAGGCCATTGATGACATCGCAACTTAGTAATCGGTACACTAAATGTGTGCATTGCTATTTGAGGTCTCAGACTAGAATTGCTGAGACATCATTCATGTCAACGAACGACTTTGAGCGTTCGTTGTGCATCAATCGAAAGTATGAGAAATTATTGAAGGGTATGATGTCATGTGTTATGAACATGCCACACCATCCCCCTATGGAAATGAATGGCTTCGATTATCTCTCACAAAAATTTGGGTACAGATTATCAATAGCAAAAGTATGATTTATTACAATTTATATTATGAAAACGAATTATGCATCAGAGGGAAACTTGTATGATCTATCATTCCTTCCCCCTTGGCAACTAAAAAAATGTTACAACTTGAGTAAACTAAACTTGTGCTTCGGACTTCTTTTCGCCATTTTATATTATTGTATTTGATATTTTTAATTAACCAATCTATTTTTTTTGCCAGTGTGCTGTATGACCTGAATTAACATTTTTTTTTTTTTTATTTGTCCTCTCGATTTTTTTTTTGTTTTCTATAACATGTTTGTGTACTACTGGTAATCCTAGGAATAGTAAAGCCGATTTTTTTTTTCGTTTTCATTTCAATGTATTAAAAAATGATTTGATTTGAAGTAAAGGATTTTTTTTTTGCATTTGAATTTGTTGGATATAGTTAGAAACATCATCATCGTCATCTGGAAACTTTTTAGTAAAATGTTCAGAACAAAAAGTTTTTTTTTTTTACTATTGTTTCTATGGAGAAAGCTATTAATTGTTTGGAATCAACGTCAATGCTAATAGTTATATTCGTAGTAATTAGGATTATCTCTAATTATATATAATTCTGAATTAAGATAAGAGAAATGATTTTTCATTTGTAACTGCTTCGTACACATGAAGTTGATCAGGCTTCTGTGTTTGAACGTTCAATGATTAACATTCTCTTGCCTCTTGCCTTCGAAGAATTTAGATAGTAGCTAAATATGTTTGTGGGTTCAAAATTTATTTTTGTTTCTTCTGTACGATTCAAAACGTCTTAAGAAATGTACAACAGAAAATATAATATTAAATAAGGACAAATGTGTCCATTTCCTAATATCTACGACGTCCTTCTGCTCTTCATTGAGGCAGGCATCCGGATAATAAAAAAAACTAGCGTGCGCAGACTAATCTGGTCGCTTTTCAAATAAATGTAGTTTACAAGCACTATGACTTGGTCATTACATCTTCCGGGCATCCGGTATCCTTTTTGATCCGGGCATCTGGGGCAATATTTAATATTCATCAATAAATATATACATGGGTGCAGGCCTGCAAACCCTACTAGCACCCAGGCATTCCTTGCTATGGATTTTAAGCCTTTTCGCATAGCTAAGGAGAATATATTTTTTTGTTTTCTAATTCTAACAACCTTCTGGGGATTTTAAGCCTTTTCGCCCAGGGGTTGAGTAAATAAATAATGAAATGTATTGGTTTTTTAACGAAATTCTGGGGATTTTAAGCCTTTTCGCCCAGTAATTACGTAATAAATAATAAAAATGAACAAATATGTTTGAGCTTACTTTGTAGTTTGTTGATATTATTATTTACGTCCGTTTTTTTTTATAAAGTTTTTAGTCATTTTATTTTAATTTGTATTTTGTTTAGTTTTATTTTAGAATTATCTAGTCATATCGTATTTTATATATCGTATCTACATTTTGTATTCAAATTTTGATTATTCGAGGGTTGTTATCAATGGTTTTTGAAGGTTTAAGTTATTTATTTGTTAGTGATTCCTGAAAAGAGTATTTTTTTTGTTTTTTTTTTGCTTTGTGCGTGGTTCAAGGATTAAAAATGAAAATATTGTTAGTATACGTCTTTTAGGAACAAAACATAATTTATATAGTTCGTCATAAAAAATAGTTTCCCTTGAAAAAAGAAATTAAAATTGAAACGGAAAGGGTAATGCTAATGTTTGTCTTTATTAGTGTTGACTACTTTGAAAGTTTTATTATTATTATTTTTATTATTTATTATTTAAAAGTTTTGATAGTTGGTGATAAATTATAACAGTTTTGTTCTTGAATTGAGTTTTATATTATTAATTTTTCTTTTGTTTATAAGTTCATTATAATATAATTATTGTGTTGAATTTGATTTTTTTGTAATATCAGAAATATTTTCAAAAAATAATGTGTTGCAAATTTAAATTTAAGAATTTCAAATTTTATTAAATTTTACTATTCATATATTGTATAATATTTTATTATTTATATCATATTTTTGTCTTAGATATATTTTATTAAAAATTACTAACATGGAAAAATTTTAACTCTTTTTTTTTTTGCATCATAGTAGCAGAGCAGAATGTTCAAAAATGAAAGTACTGTGACTTCAACCTTTTTTTTTGAACAGGTAAAATATAGCATAACAGATGGAATTTGGGATACATTTATAATTAATACCAAATATTGTGTAGGATTATTTTTGAATGTTATTAATTATTAAAAATAAATCATACAAAATTTGCTTTGTTTTTAATTTGAAGGCAAATTAGAGCCGGAATAAATATAATCATTGACTTTTGTACAGTGATTAGTAGGTTAGGTTAAAATCAATTAAGTGATACATTTAAAACGCAAATTATTATAGGATGCAACATAAAAATCAAAAATGAGATGGTATGAATATAAAAATTGTGTTTACATTTTAGTCGAAAACAAAAAAAAATTTTTTTTGTGTCATGTTGTTTAAAGTTTAACGTAACGCTAAAATGCATAGATCGTTCAAATGATTAATTTCAATATATAAAATTGTTTGAAAGGATTTCAAAAAAATGTTTTTTTTTTTTTTTTTGAAGTAAAGCATAATTAGAAATCATATTTTGTGTAAAAAAGTCAAAAACTATTATTTTTGATAATTTTGGTTGTAGCGGGAAAGACTTTGTTTTAAGAAAGATTATGCATTTAATTCAAATTGAATACCGTAATATTTTGTAGACATTTGAATACATTTTAGGTAGTATTTAGTCAAAAGTCTATTAGCTACATTTTGATAATAAAGTTTTAAATTTAAAACAATTTGTTCTGGTTACTTGAAATAGCAAATAAAGACAAATAAAAGATAAAAGAGATAATTAAGATTTGCTAACAAAAGAAAAGAACAAAAAAAGTATAATGTATAACAATGAATGTTTAACTGTCTGTTTCTAATATGTTATCTTAGTTCAGCTTAGTACTCATATGCCACTTATTATGCTGTAATGTAAACTGATACATAAACAGTGAAGATTGTGTGAAATATTTTTAAGTAGTATACAGTAAAAGGTCTAATAATTGTATTTCGCTCAAACGTAATATGATACTAGGGGAACTGTTCCGTTTTCCATCTCACTGTACATATATTCATCTCACCGTGAAACAAAAAAATAACAGCACCGAATTTGTCGCTTCTTTTTGAAAACATACGTGCTCACTGCTAAAAAAAATCACAAAAATAATAAACAAATCAAATACCTTTTTATTGCTTTGTTTTTCATGGGATGGAAATCGGAGCTATGAGATGAATTCAAGGAGCAGTAAACTTATATGATGTAGTAGAAAAATTAGAAACGATGTTCGACAGCTTGAAATTTCGTATAAAGATGAAAAAAAAACTACATGAGATAATTCTATTTTCTCAAAAATATGTAATGTTAAAAAAGTTTTCATTGTTATGATTTGATATTTACTGTTTTTATTTGTTGACTCAAAGACCTGTCTGATTAAAAATAAACTAAAATAATTTTAAATACATATTAATATTCCTGATAATGATTTACAAGGAAGGAACCATTTCCTTCGTATGTACGTGCGTTCACATATTTTTTTTTTTTACTCATTTTTTTTTTTTCATTTGCATTTACATATTTATTTTCATTTCAACTCCGCCATAACATCTATGCTAACAACGTTTTTTTTTGTGTTTTTGTGTTAATAATAATAATTTTTTTTATTAATTATTAGTCTTATTAGTTTGTTGCTTATTGAGTTCATTATTTTGTGTCCATTTGTGGCAATAATCTTATTATAATGTATAATTGAATAGTAAAACTTAATAAGCGGCGTGTTCAAGGTCATCTACACTCGGATGATTCGACTTTACTTTTGTATCGCGCAATTCAGTTGCATGTAACTAGTAAAAGAAAATTTTGTCGTTCGAAAACACTTATTTTTATATGCTAAATATTGGATTCAATGAGCTTCTGTGTTTGTAACTTTTCTAAAATGCACAAAAAGATTCATTTCTACGTAAAATGTAAAAAAAAAACAGTTTCGGTTTTCTTTGAAGTTTACATGTGATTTTCACTAGTAGATAATACAAATAAATGAACTAATACACGCGAAAACGAAACTAGTACGCAGTTGAATAATTAATACGAAAACCTAATATACGATGCACAGTTGTAATTCTTAAGCATCAAAGAAATTACAAAATTTTCTCCAAAAAAAAAAAAACTGGAGTTCATCTAGCAAAAATGTCGCACGAAAGTTACAATCTAGAAAAAAAAATGCATACTTATCATATCTATTTAACTTACGATCTCGGATGTCCTAGTGAACTCGAAGCTACCAGAAACTTCCTCCAAAGAATCTCGGAGGTTTCACCATGTCTACGTCGCATGCCGGAACATTTCTCATCCGCCGGCAGCTGTACGTTTCCTCATGACCACGAATCTTCTACCCCAGCTGAACTATCTTTCGTCTCGAATGTACTTATATCTTCCGTGTGTAAATTTCAGTAAACCAGGGGTGGCATTGCGCACCTCGACTCGAAACGAGCAAACCATGTAAGCGGTCGTACGAAATTGCTGTCGAATCGAGATGCGCAATGCGACACCAGAATCCGTCACTCGACCAGAAAACTAAATCACGATTCACATTTGTTGTGTGTGGTATCCGGAACATCGGACAATTCCCGGCTTCTTCGTCTTTGCATATTAAAATCCACTTAGCTTCGGTTCGTTGTAAATCAGGATCTGATTAAAACTAATGTTTTTGTCGTAGAAACGAATGCCCGTGTTCGTTTCGTAAACGCCACTTTTCGTTTATCGCCATTTCAAAACAATTACACTTAGCTGTATTCGTTGCAATTAATTAACCCAACAAACAACAACAACCATCGATGGAATCGATGAAATTCTTCGAACTGCTTTCACAAACTGCTTTCCTCCAATCTGGTCACAAATATAAGCAGCAGCTCGAGTCCGAACATCGAAGTCAGTGTGGCTCCGCTACGCGGGCGGCTTTTTTTCGGTGACTTCTCTTAGTAGCAATCCACCGTTTTGGCTCATATTACGAACATTTAAGCACATTTTTCACTTCGGAGGTCTTTATAGCACATGGTTAAAAGTTTTTTAACAGATCCATCGGGTAGCGCAAGAATAGAAGTTCCACACTCAAGTTCATTTTCAACACACTCTGATCAATTTCTTGAAATGTTTTTTCACTGTTTTCACTATTAAAGTTTTTATTAACTGCCGGATTCGGCCACTTATTCACGTGTCGCCATGTGGTGGTCCAAAGGACCACGTGCGGTCATCAACAATAATTACGCGTTACCTCATGAACGGTTGAAACTAATATGCCTTTATTAACGATTTTTGAATACAGGGTTACCTACGGGAGACAGTCGAAGCCAGTGTAATTAGAGAAGGCCATTGATGACATCGCAACTTAGTAATCGGTACACTAAATGTGTGCATTGCAATTTGAGGTCTCAGACTAGAATTGCTGAGACATCATTCATGTCAACGAACGACTTTGAGCGTTCGTTGTGCATCAATCGAAAGTATGAGAAATTATTGAAGGGTATGATGTCATGTGTTATGAACATGCCACACAAAGTTGTACAACATGTCGGAGCGTGTATGGGGCCCCTTACTCACATGTGTTTTTATTTTGTTTTTCTTCACTCTGCGTTTTTGTACCTGTGCTTTTTTACGCTTCCACTCAATTGTGAGGATGCGAAGGCAGCATTTTGCTGATGATGATTTTATTTGACTCTAGCGAGGGTGAGGAGTTTTGTCAAGCCTGGTCCAAAGTACGTACGATTTCCAGCCACTATGCGTTTCCGAATTTCTCTGCTGGTATCATTTTCGGCAGTCACCAATGAGCCCAAGTACACGAATTCTTCTACCACCTCGATTTCGTCACCACCGATGCAAACTCGCGGTGGGTGGCTCACATTGTCTTCTCTTGAACCTCTTCCTATCATGTACTTCGTCTTCGACGTGTTGATGACTAGTCCGATCCGCTTAGCTTCTCTCTTCAGTCTGATGTACGCTTCCTTCATCTTCTCAAAGTTACGTGCTATAATATCTATGTCGTTGGCGAAGCCAAATAGCTGGACGGACTTATTGAAAATTGTACCACTTGTGTTAATCCCTGCCCGTTGTATTACCCCTTCCAAAGTGATGTTGAATAGCAAACATGAAAGATCATCACCTTGCTGTAACCTTCTGCGGGTTTCGAAGGGACTCGAGAATGCCCCTGAAACTCGACCTACGCACATCACCCGATCCATCAACCGTGTCAGTTTATCCGGAAATCCGTGTTCGTGCATTAGCTGCCATAGCTGGTCCCGATCGATTGTATCATATGCGGCTTTGAAGTCGATGAATAGATGATGTGTGGGAACGTTGTATTCGCGGCATTTCTGCAGTACTTGGCGAATGGCGAACACCTGGTCCGTGGTGGAGCGTTCGCCCATAAAACCCGCCTGATACTGCCCCACGAACTCCCGTGCAGTCGGTGCTAGTCGACGACATACAATTTGGGAGAGTACCTTGTAGGCGGCGTTCAGCAATGTGATTGCGCGGTAGTTGCTACAATCCAGATTATCGTCGTTTTTGTAGATGGGACACACGACACCTTCCATCCACTCCTGCGGCAAAACTTCCTCCTCCCAAATCTTGGTAATGACCCAGTGCAGCGCTCTAGCCAGTGCCTCACCACCGTGTTTAAATAGCTCTCCTGGTAGTTGGTCAAACCCAGGAGCTTTGTTGTTCTTCAACCGGCCAATCTCCTCCTGAATTTCCTGGAGATCCGGAGCCGGTAGAATTATGTCCTGCGCGCGTTCTCCCAGGTCCATCACCATACCGCCATCTTCGTCTGCCACATCGCCATTCAGGTGTTCTTCGTAGCGCTGCCGCCACATTTGGATCACCTCACGCTCGTTCGTAAGAAGGTTCCCGTTTATGTCCTTACACATATCAGGCTGTGGCACGTGGCCCTTACGTGAACGGTTTAACTTCTCATAGAACTTTCGTGTGTTATTAGCGCGGTACAGTTGCTCCGTCTCTTCACGGTCTCGATCTTCCTGCTGGCGCTTTTTCTTCCGGGAAATCGAGTTTTGTTTCGTGCCTCGTTCGCCCTCGTGCGGTGTTGCAGCAATCTCGGCCATGCTGCATTCTTCTCTTCCACTAACTGCTCACATTCGCCGTCATACCAGTCGTTTCTCTGATCCGGGGGCACCGTGCCAAGTGCAGCGGTTGCGGTGCTACCAATGGCGGATCGAATATCTCTCCAGCCATCTTCAAGAGACGCTGCGCCTAGCTGCTCTTCCATTGGGAGTGCCACTTCCAACTGCTGCGCGTATTCTTGGGCTAGTTCACCGTCTTGTAGCCGCCCAATGTTAAGCCGCGGTGTCCGACTTCGACGCGTGTTGTACACCGTCGAGAGTTTTGAGCGCAGACATACTGCAACGAGGTAGTGGTCGGATTCAAATTAATCGATTACTTCGATTGATCTATTCATCGTTGTGATAATCGATATATTTTAAATCGATTTTCACCCAGCGATGAATCGATCCAATAATTGACTAGAATATATAGTAATCGATCAGTTACTAATCGATTATTCGGGATTTTACGACATCTCTAGTAGCGTATGACGTCAGATTTGCATTTTTTTTATTCCTTTCTTTATTTGGTAGGCATTCTGTGTTACTTACCCGCTTACTGTGCCGAGATCTACTGTGGTATTCTGCTGCCAGGATCCACACAGAATCTATTTTTAGTTTTTCCATTATTCATTGTTGTTGTCGTTGCTGGTCCATCTCACCGTGAGTCCATTGTGTGCATTTGTCCGTGTCGTGAATCCAATGATCGTTGCGCATTGTTCGGTTGCCATTTATCCAGGTACGGTGGAGGAATGCCTCCGAGAAGAACAATTTGTCAGTCGTCATCAGGCAGTCGTAACGGTATGGGCGCTCCCCAATACGCCACCGTATAGGCTGCGCATCCGGCGACTGACGAGGGTTAGGAATAGAACCCATGACCATTCGCTTGTAGGGTGAACGTGTAGCCAACTACGCTACGGACCCCCCTTAGATTTGCATTGTGTGAAATGATTGGATAAAGAGAACAGAAAAATAGTTTCACGCTGCACTTCTTTCGACATTTTTTGTAGAATTTATTCCCGAAGACACCGATGCAAAAAAATAGCACCCTGAAGTATTAAAAAAAAGTTCACGATTTTTGCCAAAAGGCACCACTGTGCGCTCTGACACATCATGTGAGACTTACTGAGGTTCTTACTTCTAACATGCCATGCAAGGCTGATTTGGGTGCTCGCCTCTAACGTACCATGTAAGTCTGACTTGGGTGCTTACTCTACTCTCCTCTGCCATGCCTCGAGGTGTCGATAGCGATAGATACCAACACCTATATTGATTTTCATCCTAAATATCATTAAAATCCAGAAAAATACGATAAAACGTGAACAATGAACATTGTTTCATTTCAATTGCGATAAAACCAGCATGGTGAAGTTTTGGCGACCAGCATTGCTTAAAAGTAATCAATATTGTTTCAAAAATCTCATGGAAAATTAGTATTACAAATTTGATAAGGATATGCAATAACACATTTTCTCGTGGCGCAACGGAACGAAACGAAATTTGTATTGTCCATATAGGCTCGAATATAGAGATACATTCGAGATATAGAATTTTTCCATGACTATGAAACGATAGAGATTTGATTCAAAATTTGACGGAATTAAACAATTTTTTTTTCGTGATATTTTAAATGTATCGTTTATGCATTGTGTAAACATTTTTAAATTCATATTTTTCAAGTTAAATCAGTTTATCGTGGAGCGTATACGAATATGATCCTTTTTAAATCAAGATGATAGGGCAGGATTGTAGTCTCCGACTGGTTTTGGGATTCGCAAACTGTCGGGGCTACACTATTATTTGTTGTATTTGACATAAACACTTGATTCCTCTCACTATGCGCTACTTATGGTGAGTGTATGTAGGAATGAACAGTGTGAGATTTTTAGTATTCGGATAAAAAGTTCTAATAAATATATAATTTCACTTAAAAATAATAATAGGTTTGATTATACTGAAACGTGCTCTCGTATTGCCCTATCGTTGTGGTTTTGAACTGTGGAATGCTTCTGTCAGGCATGTACGTAGATGAAAAATGATAATAGCATGCATTGACCCACTCGGTGAATCCTCCACACTATTCAAAAATCCACGAAGAAATGATCGTATTGCATTTGGAAAGTTTCAAGACAATAAAAGTAATATTTTTGGAACAATCGGTTATGAAGTTTTTTTTTGGGCCCGAGCAACGAACTTGCCTTAGGAATGTTTCTGCGACTTATGTACAACCAAATCTAGTCGTATTTGAGTTGCTGAAATCAAATATATCTGAAATGTATGACTCGGGAACCACATAAGAAAGACGACCTATCAATAAGGAGTGAAGCATCATGTCAGAATAATATTGGCAAGGATTTTTGTTTTAAATAAACTGAAAATCCGGCTTCATATAGTCAAATAGCGGAATGAACCGCTCCGGGAACCTTTACTTATAACTAACTAGTTAGTTAGGCATATAATATCCTGCGTAGTTGGGGGATTTTGCGCTACGTGCGTAGTAAACTGCCATGTTTGAAAAAAACATTACAAACCCGTTGCCGTCTGACATCAAACCAAAACGTTCCGTTCAGTAATGTTCAAGTTATGTGGGCACAATTGAATTGTATGTACAAGACAAAAAGATAAATCTTTTATGATAATACAGCAATAATAGGACTATATATTGTCTACTATTGCGGAATTTTGCGTCGACCTATTTTCGCTCAAGATGGAACAACTTAAAAAAGGAGCAAAATTGACTACTTAATTAAAATGATTAATGCACTTTCATTAGGGAACTGTTTGCTGTGAAAAGCAAGCTTCCCACCAGTCGTTTAAAAAATGAAAGCTTATCCTTAAATTTCAAGAAATCACCATTTTATTTAAGTAGTATAGTTTTTGAGTTGTCATATTTTTGAAGAATCAGTCGAATTGGGCGCAGTTTCGAGTAAGTCAGGCTGAACGTTCAATTGGCCTCTCCCGTGCAAAAATTTCATTTGTTTGATCGATTCTTTAATCTATTCATGGTTAACTTTTCCAGAGATCCCACGTTTTTGAAGCATCTAAGTATTTGTAATTTCGTGAAAATTGTACCACTCGTGTCAATCCCTGATCTTTGTATTACTTCCTCCAAAGCGATGCATCGCTGCAGCAGCGGTCGAAACGAGACTCTGACATTTTTACTTGGATTGTAATGAATTAGAATTTTTGAATAACGGCTTGAAAATTGCCTGACAGTTATCGAGTCGTACACAATATACGTACAATTTCAAAAAAAGAAAATTTTGAGAAACTGCTGCAATGCATTCAAATCACCGCCAACAAACATAAATTGATGAAATTAGTAAAATCTATCCCCCTTAAGTGCTAATTTGATCGCTCTTATGTGTTTTCTAATTTTTATAATGCGCGAGACGGGCACAACCGATGCTAGGTGGATTAATCTGAGTTTTCATTTTTCGAATTCGTAAAGTGTATTCCAATATTGAAAACACAGACGTAGTCCCACTTAAAAAAATATATTATATTCTACCTTTTATTTACTGAGCGTCTGAATAGCCGTCTATTTTTGCCTTTCTCGTATACTAAGTATACGTAAAGGCTATAGGATCACTCCAAAACCGAACTTTTGATAGAAGGCTCGGAGACCTATAGTGTTATATACACGGATACAAATTTCATCCATTTGCTTCAAAAATATACATGTTTATTTCCAAAATGGTAATATGTTTGAATCAAACATATTTATTTTTAAAACCAAATTAAATCCCTGTTTGTTTTATGCATACACTAGTGGGCAGCCCCTCGCTCGCTCTTGCAAAAGTAAACATAAACTCGAGTTCGGATCGGATCCGATCGGAAGTCAGCAGAGGAGCAGGAGCAAGAGTGGAAGCATATGTTTTCTTGCTTCCAAATCCATTATAAGGATGTTTTACAGGTACAGAAAGGTAAGTAAATGAAATATGAACGTTTGGAATTGTGAAATCTGGTAGTCAAATGCTACCAGAATGTGAAAAGTCATAGAATTGATAAGAAAATATTATGAGTGGTCGAACCAAAACAATAATATCCATGTTTGCTTCAAACATTTACCTGGTTGAAACAACTTGAAACGCACATTTGAATCAAAAAAAAGTTTTCGTTCGCTTCAAATGCAACAATATGTTTGATCCAAACATATTTATTTTTGATGCCAGAACAAACTGAATTTATGTTTGGATTTACCTAGAATATGTTTGTTTTTAACGTAATTTTTTCTGCGTGTACCAATCGCCTCAGTTCGATGAATTGAGGTGATGTCTGTATGTGTGTATGTGTGTGTGTGTACAAAAATGTGAGACACTTTTTGGTACTTAGCATTATCCGATTTGCTCGCAACAAGTTGCAGTCGACGCGGATTGCGGTCTAGTTGTTTCCTATTGAAAATTGGCCCGATCGGTCATTGCGTTCCAAAGTTATTGAAAAATCACATTGTTTTTCTGCCAAGGGTCCCCCCTTGGAAAAAAAAATTTCAAAAACAATTTTTTTTTTTGAAGGTTGCAGCAATGCATTCAAATGACCGCAAATACATATGAATTGATGGAAAAAAGTAAAATCTATCCCCCTAAAGTGCTGTTTCGACCTCTCTTATGTGTTTTTCTTATTATTTTAATGCGCGAGAAAGGCACCACCAACGCTAGGTGGATTGATCTGGGTTTTCCAAGTAAATTTTGCCACTTTGACCGAAAATTGACTTGAATTTCTCTGGGAAGAAAAAGAGTACACTCCGAAGCGTCGTCCATGGATTATTTCTCACATCCTAAAATGCACTTTCTTTGCAGTTGAAGAGGTCATCCATGTATGCAGAAACTGGTAGCAAAATATTGTGTTATAACAATTTAAGAACCTGAGTCTAAAACGGGGATTTTTTTTTAGTTCAGAATTTTGATTTTAAGAGTTGAGCTTATCCTGACGTGTACAAATGATGACGACGTTCGAGTTGTCTTTACAATGCCTAACTTGTTCATTCCTAACAAATATCTACTGGCCGAACATTGGAATCGAGAATAGGTGGTTCTGCGATTAGCATTTTTCCTATTTCTGGATAGAATTAGCTTCTATTTTTAGACATTTTTGTCGATGTTGATAAACCGTAGTTTGAACGCAGTATATAACACTACTTTAGCGCCTGGTTTAGTTCTATGCTGGAGCATACGAAATGACTTCGATGCCTCCGCCGTAGACGAACCTTGTCGATGCCCACATTTTGATTGTTCCAGCTATCCTATCCTACCTGGTCAGTCACGTTCGTCTGGTTACCAACTCAACTCCTCTTGGTTTTACAAACCTACAAACACTTGTTTCCTAGATATGTACATTCATTTGCACGATGCTAAGTGGCGCGAGATCACGCGAACTAGAAACAAGGAAGAAGGGGTGTAAAAGCTATAACAGGCTGTAACTTCTTCTCATTTCAGTTTCGTTTTCCGTACCTAGTTGCTGTTTTTTTTTTGCCCCAAGCCGGTTTCTTCAGCACCCATCATAGTGTATGCAGGCAGACCAGAAGAAGGTACACGCGGACCAGACGGTGCGCGAAATTTATTTTCAAGGTTAATTCAATCAAACTAGCTTCTCTAGCATGGGTTCGGATTACCTCTTCTATTTTTTACGACGATGACGGCCGCGACTGGTGGTACGGCAAAATGGACTGGAATGGCGATGTGTGTGGTTTTGATTTGAAGTGATGAATGTGGGTACGGTAGATAGAATAGATAAGCTGGGCTATAACTTTGTGCTTGGTGTAGGTTTTTACCTGAGAAATACCAAAGTTTGTATTCTATTTATATTATTTTTGTCCGACATTTCAGCGCTTGAAACGACAAACACAACTTGAAGCAATAAAATGAGTTTTAACCCACTCTTCAAATGAAAACGAATGTAAAACTTCGATAAAAATAAGAAACTTACAACTGAAATACATTCGCTATTCCGGCAATTAACTGATTGAGCAAGAATTTAAGAGTTTTGACAAATCGATTGTATCGTCCCACCAATGACTGATTGGATTCCACCCGAACAACAGGCAAATTCAATCCAATTTTCATCATGAGGAACCCACCCCGAAAAAAAGCAATAAATTCTGGAGCTCATTGGAAAAAAACTTCCTTCTCAAACCTATAATTACGTGTCAAACGTGTGTATGTGGGGTAACGTTTTGGGATCGGCTCTATGAATTTTACGCATTAACCAACAAGACAAAGCCTTCCCTGGTTTGACTGGCGAAATGAAGAGTGGATTGGATATATGTTTAGCTGGTGGATGCGCTTTGGCGAACCGCCCAAATATAATTGAAGCCCGGTGACTGTGGATAATTATATGTTTCGTTGTGCTGCAGCAGCAGTGTGTAGGCCTGAAACTTTTGGCTATCGTTTTATCCGTGCCAGCACACGTCTCGGAAACGGCACAATTTCGTGCTATTCTGTCATAATGGGTGAGCCAAAATTTAGGAACAGGCCTATTTGTTGGACTTTGTTGGCGGCAGCAAATGGCATTTGGCCACGAGCGATCGGACGGAACCGTTGGCCATTTATCACCTTTGGTGGGTTTTCCGGCTCAATTTAACCGTAATGATGATGTTTGACGCTTCTCCAGATGGCAGAACGCACATGACGGCGTTGATGATTCATGATTGCAAAGCAGTAGTTTTACGATGACATGTTTACACAAAACATTTCATTCAGGTGTCTAATATTTTTATATTTACTAGGACAAAGTTATGGTGTTGAATAAAACGGATACGGCAGACTGTAATTTTAAGTGTATATTATGCTACTACGCTACATCATTGAATGTCGATATAGGGCGATTTACCTCCAGTTTCCCCCTATGTTTAGGGTCCACAGCTCCGATTCTTCCGGGTGCAACCGTCATGTCCGTTGATCTACAGAATTAGCACCTATCAGGTTCTCTGTTGAACATTGTTTTCAAAATTTCAAATCTTTCTTTATCCTAGCCAGAAAATTCGCAGTTAGAAAGCAAGACCATGCTGAGGTTGGGCTGGTCTGAAAAAACTTCGGGTTGGGAACTGTCTCGGCTGCCTTAGGCAGTCTAAAGATATCCGAATGCAAAAATGATAACTTACTTTAGAAACCTCGCCGTTAAAAACTGTAGATGTGTTAAATAAACAGAACACTAAAATATGATGTTCCAGTGGGGATGTAATGCAAACAGATGACGAAACAAGTTGAGACATATTTTTTTTGGAATATGTTAGTTCATCCAAACTGTCCTTGAGTTCAGAAATTGCGATCTACAGTCACGACACAAGCCTTTTCCGTCACTAGAAGCTTGGGTATGTATTCAACCCTGTTTATAACATATTCCAGAAGGTCAAGAGACATAGTCAATGAACAATGGTTTGGGATATCCTGGGTTATCCAAACCGTCCTTGAGTTCAGATCTGGCGATCTACAATTACGACACTAGCTTTTTTATCATTCCATGCTGCGGAATGTATTCAACCATGTTCATAACATATTCGTAAAGTTCAAGAGACATGATAAGATGGTTTTGGGACATCCTGGGTCATCCAAACTGTCATTGAGTTAAGAACTTGCGATCTACAACCACGAAACTAGCTTTTTTCGTTATTCCAAGCTGGGAAATGTATTCAACTATTCATAACATATTCTAGGAGACAGAAAGACATGGTAAGATGATTATGGAATATCCTTGGTTATCCAAAATGTCCTTAAGTGCAGAACTTGCGATTTACAGCCACGACACAGGATTTTCACGTCACTTGAAGCTTGGATATGTATTGAACCACTAGATCGGAAAGACTAATAGATTTCGCTTGTTTTAGTATAGTTACATTTTAATAAGACATGTTAAAACAATGCGACGAAATGATTAAAAGATAGTCTGAACTTGAAAGTTTCCAATTATTCTTCCCGGTACTGTGTAATCAGGTGTCCGAAGTTTGAATCTTTGTGTCCGAAATATGAATCCAACCTCGCCGGTGTCCGAGGTTTGAATCAAACAGAAGCCGGACATTTTCATAAATTGCAAACATTCTTCGCAAAATCTTGCACATATTAAATACGTAGTTCAACAATGAATACTGTACTTAGTGATTGTAGTGGTTTTTAAACGATTTAAAATGTGAATTAACAGGATGATTGTATTTCAGAAAGTGCTTAAGCGTCCGAAGTTTGAGTTTGCACGGTACCTACCGTGCGAACGAGAATGGTCGAAAAAAAACTGGAAACAATGTTGTTCGGTACCTACAGTATCAGTATATACCACTGCTCAAAAGCAAACGTTTAACCGTTGGCGGGCGACGAGAGCGAAACAAATTCCTGAAGATCAAGGGATATGGTAAGATGGTTTGGGGATATCATGGGTCATCCAAACCGTGCTTGAGAACTTTCTATCTACAGCTTTTGCAGTAAGTTTTCCAGGTAACCGCAAGTATTAAAATTCGTAAGTGCGACTATAACGCTGTCATAGTACAAACATGCTTTGTACTGGTTCTATAATAGCTTTATACAGCCGAAAAGGTGAAATATAGTGCTAATGGTTACTAGGGTTTTCTATCACTCAATACATATAGCATTTTTAAGAAAATATTTCTTACCAACTGTAGATTTATAGTCTCGAATAAATGTATAGTCTGGATGAGCCAGAACATCCAGATTATTGGGTCGTAGTAACCATCGCGATTGGTAATGTTTTCTATTTTGTGACGTTTTTCGAAAATTTGCTTTACAGCTGACTTTCAGCTGAATGTTTTTTGATTAGATTCTGTATCCAATGGCCACTGACAGGAGAAAAGTGGACACCTTTGGATTAAGAGGAGATATAAAGGAAGGAGCTCGCAATCCGATGGGATGATTGACGATGTAATCTCACGTTAGTGCATGACGTCCGGTCGATGTGTGCAATTGGTTCCCGTTTTTCCGTACTTACTTCCAGTTGCAGCAGTTTGGTGAGACCAATCCGATATTCTGCATTTAATGCTTTTTATTCCAACTATATAGCTCTAAAATAGTTTTATCATACCCACGGCATACAAAAAACAAGGCAGGCTCATCACGTATGTAAACATTCAGTTTGAATGTAAACATGGGACGTCACTGCTATCTTCGCACAAGCTGGACCGAGACGATGCTCTACGGTCGCAGCATGCTTACTTTTGTACTCCAACATGTGGCGATAAAATATGCGTCACATTCGAAGTGTCATTTTTCTAACGAGCCTACCTTGTTTTCTGTATACCGTGATCATACCTATATATGGATGCCACTCATCCATTTTCTTTATATTGCTATGAAAACCAACGGGACATATTGCCGTTGCTCTGTTTCTTTACATAAAGTGTTGGGCTCAATATTTGTTTCGCCTTATTCGTGTTTTGTATCTATTACAAATGTTGATATTGTATTCCTTTTTCCATGAGGTACAATCGGGTGTCGCTTTTCACGTGTTTTTTTTCTGTTGTTTCTGGTTAGTAAATAAGCTATTAAATCATTGTGTTAACCTCATGGAAAATCCAAATAAAAAAATTGAGTATAAATCAGGTCAGTTCAATCAAAGATAATTGCCTATTTCCGGGGATTAAACCACCCGACTTGGACGTTAATTTACAATGTTATGAAAACTCATATGTGAATATGTACGTTATGTGGAAGATATTGATTTGGAAAATGTATTGGAGGTAACCACTTTCCCTTCGATGGGACTCGAACCCATGACCCTACAGTACGCTAGACAGCGTTGTCTTCCGGCAACGCTGCCTCGAGATGCTGCGCGTATGCAGTGGCGACATCAGGTTGCTTCAGTCACTCTAGGTCGTACATTGTTGATGACGGATAGTTGTGGGCGCAGTTTAACCATCACCAGATAGTAGTCAGAGTCGATGTTAGCGCCACGATATGTCCTGACGTCGATAATGTCGGAGAAGTGCCGTCCATCAATCAGAACGTGATCGATTTGTGATTCTGTCTGCAGTGGTGATCTCCAGGTGCACCGATACGGAAGGCTATGTTGGAAGTATGTGTTGCGAATGGCCATATTCTTGGAGGTGGCGAAATCAATTAGTCGTAGGCCGTTTTCGTTCGTCAGTTGCGCGTAGAATGCGTCCTTTTTTATCATCAATGCTTCCGGAGTGTGGGCTATGAACGTTGATTATGCTGAAGTTGAAGAACCGGCCTTTGATCCTCAACCTGCACATTCTCTCATTGATCGGCCACCACCCGATCACGCGCCTTCGCATATCGCCCAGCAGCGCTACGATGCCGAATCCACGGTCCTTGAACACATCGTCAAGTATGGGTGTGCTCCCGATGAAGTTGAGAGATTTTCAATTCCACGAACCGAGTTTCCAATCGCTAGTCCTATTTCGTCACGGTGGTCTTCGCCGATGGTTCCGGTCCGTACTCTCTTGTTGATTGTTCGTTGCTTATGTTTTTTTAAAGGCTGGCTTGCAAGGCCTGACACCAAACCCTCTAAATTTCCGGAGAAGCATGGTGCACAGTTTCACTTAGAGTCCCTCGCTGGCACTCGGACGATGATCAGCCGCCCCTAACATGGAGAACAGACGCTGTTGTGAGCCGATCCTGACATGGAGAACAGACGCATAATAAATAATGAACTCAGGAACTTGAGGAACAGCAGCTTTCCGTGAAAATTTGTTATTTGCTAATTTCCAAATAGTGTGTCTATAACATGTCTATACATACACACATACGAACGAATATACACACATACAGACATCATCTCAGCTCATCATATTGCAATATACTATTGGCCTATTGGCCTATTGCCCACCTATCAAAAGTTAATTTTTATTGTGTTCCTATAGCATTTACATAAAATTAGTGTACAAGTGAGGAAAAAAGAAGGACATTTGAAATCTATATAACTCACGTGTAATTTCGTGTAAACTCAAGCTTCAACCGGAGATAAAAGTAAACATACAGCACTTTCAGTGAACTAAAAAGCTGTGTGCGCCATTTTGCGCCGGAACAAGTTACACGATTCTAAAACACCCAAAAAAACACATTTTCTCAAAAAAACTTTTCAATTTTAAAAGATAGAGCTTCGCAATGCTCCACAAAAACGTGTATTTTTTTAGCCAAACAACTTTGTAGAAGGTGGTAAAAATGACTGAAACATAGAAAAAAAGTTATGCTCAAAAAATTGATTTCAGGGGCCTCCCACAGAAAATGTCACATATCTCGTACTATATAAGTCATAGGTATGGTGTCTCTTTGGCAAAGTGGCTTGAAATACCATCCACTACAACTTTCCTGAAGACACTATGCTCATATCGGGTTTCGATGGTTAAGCGAAATTCTTATCTCACTTTTAGGTGGACTTTACAGATTTTCTCAAAAAATGGCCCTTTTCATATCTAACGCTAAGCGGATCGGACTAGTCATCAACACGTCGAAGACGAAGTACATGATAGGAAGAGGTTCAATAGAAGACAATGTGAGCCACACACTGCGAGTTGGCATCGGTGGTGACGAAATCGAGATGGTAGAAGAATTTGTGTACTTGGGCTCACTGGTGACTGCCGAAAATGACACCAGCAGAGAAGTTCGGAGACGCATAGTGGCTGGAAATCGTACGTATTTTGGACTCCGCAAGACGCTCCGATCGAATAGAGTTCGCCGCCGTACCAAACTGACAATCTACAAAACGCTCATTAGACCGGTAGTCCTCTACGGACACGAGACCTGGACGATGCTCGTGGAGGACCAACGCACACTTGGAGGTTTTGAAAGGAAAGTGCTGCGTACCATCTATGGTGGGGTACAGATGGCGGACGGTACGTGGAGGAGGCGAATGAACCACGAGTTTCATCAGCTGTTGGGAAAACCATCCATCGTTCACACCGCGAAACTCGGACGACTGCGGTGGGCCGGGCACGTAGTCAGAATGTCGGACAGTAACCCGGTGAAAATGGTTCTCGACAACGATCTGACGGGCACAAGAAGGCGAGGTGAGCAGCGGGCAAGGTGTATCGATCAGGTGGAAGATGACTTGCGGACCCTCCGTAGACTGCGTGGTTGACGACGTGTAGCCATGGACCGAGCCGAATGGAGCAGACTCTTATATAACGCACAGGCCACTTCGGCCTTAGTCTGTTTTAATAATAATAACACTTTCCCTCCAACATTGCTCATAACATCTCATAGAAACAAGAAATAGTGCGGCGTGCATTGTAAATTTTCATGCGAAAAAAGATCATGGGAAAAGTACGCGGTCGAACATTTTAAGCGTGAATATGTTTCGAAAACTGTCACAGCATGATTTGGTCTACTCAGCTCCATTCTATACAAATTTGATTGTAAGGCCAAAGACACGAAGGAACTCAGAAGCAGCATTCCGAAAATCGATGAGGTAGATCCGTACAGCGGTCATGTTATACCAACAAGACTCAGCTGCGCCGCACGGCGAACCACGGAGCATATGCCAATATTCATTAGTCTAAGTTTGAAAACTAAGGGCAACTCTTTGTATAACATATATCAGATTAAACTGTACTTCTTTGTATTTTGTATCCCGAGCCATTATTTTCATTCCATTATTGACGTAGAACTACGTCTGTCTTTTCTATATTGGGGTACATTTTACGATTGCAAAAAACTGAAAAACGTCACGAAAATATGATAGACTTTGATCGTTAATAGCTTAGCCGTTTCTCAATGGATTTTAAATTTTCTTGGACCATTCGATCAAGGAAGTTAGTTAACGCTTCATACCCAATGTACACTGAAGTCGTTTTTTACGCGGTTATTTTTACAGGAATTGTTTTTATGCGGTTTTTTTCACTCGAATTTGTGGACTTCCGCGGTTCTTTCAGACATATTTTGGAATTTACGCGGCTCTTCACGTTGTTCTCATCTACGCGGCCCATATCCCCTGCATAAAAACCGACTTTAGTGTGTTACAATATCGATGCATGATAACATTTTCAATTAAAAGCTTGCTAACAGCTTAGCACTCGGTTTCGGTGATTCAGTCAATCTCGTAAGTGCATCGCAAGCTTCTTCTTCCATAGCACTACTTTCCAACTTGAACTTTGCCTGCTTTTCAACTTAGTAATCTATTGGCATTTCTTTAGTTATTAATTAAAAGCTTTTTATGTCCACCATTGCAGGGCTTTTAGCTGGTGCAGTTTGTTTCTGCTAACTTAAACGTGCGTTTTCTCTCGAAAGCTTGGGGGCGTTTGACGGCAGCTTCTTGCTTACGTCTATTGATGCCAGTAAAGGGGCTCAAAATCTTCTTCGCTGCTGCAATGATTGCTTTCTGGTAAACTTTCTTAGGCTCGTTTTTGCTGATTCGTAGGTGTCTGCCAGAGAAAACGCTAGGTCCGACGCTACTCACGTGAAGAAATAATAATTATTAAGTATCAATAAACTGCCAAACTTCTTTGTCGCGTCTACTTTGACTTCCTCCATAGGATGACCACCAAACGCCGTTGACAGCCCAGCTTTCGCAATGGGCTTTTCTATAATGAGCCACCAGGGGTTTTGTCAGCCAGGGTTGTGCTTTTCAAATTTTGAAATCGATTATCATTTAAATGTAAACCTAACTAATACCAATTTAATGTCAATAATGAAGTTCAATCGGATGTTTGACATTGTGTTTTGGTGTTAAGTTCAAAAGTAGCATTTACCAATGCTTCGAATCGACATACAATTATCGAACGATTCTTACTCTAGAGCGAGTTTTTATCAATTGATAATTTTATAGGTTTATAGCAAAAAAAGCCACCCACGATACAGTGCCGCGCAAAATAAGTGCAATTCATAGTTAATATTTGTTAACATTATTTAAAATTTTCAACTGTTTGTAGCCGAAGCGGGCGCCATTTTTCTATTGAATGGACTACATTAGTGTGTAACACTACCATTCTAACAACGAAACAAGCTTCAGTGAGTAAACTAGGGATGGGCTAAAAACAAACTGTTAAATTAAAACTAATTACAAACATTTTTAGAATCCTTGAAAAAGGTTAAATAAATTACCGAAACCGTCGGATGCAGAAGTAAACCTGTTTTTGCTGCTTTACAAGACTGCAACGGCCGAAAACGACTTGATTTTCAAATAAGTTTTCCACAGTCGCCAAGAGTTATTTCGTCCGCAATAAGAATTAGATAAATCCAAGAAGCATAGAAATTGTTACTCTCTCTCTCTATCGTATTTTGACCATAACTATGAAGCCCATAGTCCGATCTGCCCAATTTTCTATAGGAAACGGTTTAGGATAAGTGCCAAAAAAAGAATGAGAAATTTTCATGTAAAAAATGTATTTTGACCATAACTGCAAATCCCATAGTCCTATCCATCCAATTTTCAATAGGAAACAATTCAATAGGACAGAATTCTGCGTCGAATGCAACTTGTTGCGAGCAAACCGGTTAAGGATAAGTACCTTTAAAATGAGTGAGATTTATTTGTCCACAGACATACACACACTCATACACACACAGACATCACCTCAATTCGTTGAACTGAGTCGATCGGTATATAACACTCTCCGGGTCTCCGGGCCTCCTATAAAAAGTTCATTTTTGGAGCGAACATATAGCCTTTACGTATACCTTGTATAGGAAAAAGGCAAAAATATGGCATACTATTAGCATGTACACGGAAACAAATGCATACCCACAATCATGAATAAAACCCAGATTAATCCACCTAGCGGTGATGGAGCCTTTCTCGTGAGTTATAAAAATAGTATTTTGGCCATAACTTTTGAGCCCATAGTCCGATATGGCCAATTTTCAATAGGAAACAATGGGACAGGATTCCGCGTCGAATGCAACTTGTTGCGAGCAAATCGATTAAGGATAAGTGCCTAAAAAATGAGTGAGAAATTTTCACGCGCCCGTTTTTGGTATAAAAAAATTGTATTTTGGCCATAACTTCTGAGCCCATAGTCCGATCCGGCCAATTTTCAATAGGAAACTTATTGCGAGCAAATCGGTAAAGGATAAGTGCCCGAAAAATGAGTGACAATTTTGCATTGTTTTGCGCACACACACACACATACACACACACAGACATCACCTCAATTCGTCGAGCTGAGTCGATCGGTATATAACACTATGTGTTTCCGGGCCTCCTATAAAAAGTTCACTTTCGGAGCGAACATATAGCCTTTACGTATACTTTGTATACGAGAAAGGCAAAAAATCATGAAATCATTAATAATGCCAGTTCATGAAATCATGATTATAATTCATGATTACAGGAACATTATCTATGGTATTATGCAATCTTCAACAGTCTACAAAATGCATAACCGGTTAAACTTCGAATACTCCCTTCCCAAGAAGTGAGAATGGCTGAAAGGTAGCACGCCGGTTTCTCATTCGGTGTACTCGAGTTCAAAACCCCTGTTGAACCTTTTTTTATTTTTCGATCTCAACAACCAAATCGTTGCGTTACGTGAAAATAAATTATGAAATCATGATTTATATTCATGGTGTATTTTCATAACATGAAAACACGTTGGATTCATGAAATCATGAATTATTTTCTCATTTCCGGGAACGGAAATTAGAAATTACCCGTGTATAAATCGTCAGAGGACATATACACTTTTATAGTTTATTATTCGACATTACGGATTGTTATTCCTAACCAATAATACCAGATCCAGGTGAACAAGAACGACGATGTAGACCCACCCAAAACGACTTTTTCCAGGACCCTAGTCGCGCTCATAGAATAGAGCCGGTTATCGTCTAGCGCACGCAGAAATTCAGAATTTAGGAAGAAAAATACACCTCACGTAGTCTCACGCCAACGTCAGCTACTCGAAGAGTTACCGAAACACGATAGACACCATCCAGCAGCGCTTACGCTGTTACAATTAGGGAGTGAGTGCTAGTAATGGACCCCTTAACGACTAAACTTTACTTCAGTCGCTCCGCTAGAGCGAGCCTCTTGCCAAATTGTAGTTCTGCTGCACCAGATGACAAGCAACAGGTACCAGCATCGCGTTTCGTACATAAAACTAGCCTAAACATTAATGTTTACCAACAAAGAAATCATTTTAGCTAGCATGCCTATTATGGCCAGCCCGGGACCATAATACGCAATCTCGAGTTTGTTTATATACGTATTATGGTCCCCCCATTTAATTTACATGTTCCATTCCCACATGTTCCTTGCGCCTATAATGGACCCCCTTTGTGTGCTAGTAATGGACCCTTTAGCATATTTACATTTACAAATTAGTTAATTAATTAAAATTAGTTAATTTAAAATAAGTTAATATAAGGTGCTTCCCTGTCCATAACAAATGTATGGAACTGCTGTCCTGTTTACATGAAGCAACTTCACCCGACGGAAGTTAGCAGAAAATAGTCGAACGCTGGCGTTCAGTTTGGGATTTTGTTCAGGAGGTCCATTATACGCACGGGGTCTAACTAGCACTCACTCCCTATCTCGGTTTAACCTTCTTTTGAGTACAATGATGATGGCTCAGAAATGAACCATTTTGTTCTCAATAATGCGTGTTTCCAATCACATACAGCAACAAAACCTAATTCAGAAACAAGCAAAAATATCACTTGACTGAAACTGACGCCAACGACAGCCACTCGATGATTTGAGACGTCATCCATGCGAATAAATCTAGACCAACATTTGAAAAGGGCGTAACAGCCAAAATTTATTCTTTCTGATTCCTCGTCTACATATATAGCTCTATATGTGGACGAAGAATCAGAAGGAACAATTTTTGGCTGATAGGCCCTTTTCAAATGTTGGTCTAGAAATTATTGAAGTGTCTCCCTCCGCCAAACGCTTGCGCTGCTATCGACGGAGAATTTCTATCGTGCGTCGTCAAGCGATTATGATTCACACTATGAAGAAAATTTGTCTAGGCTCTACCTTGTGTAAATGGAAGATTCTGAAAACAGCATATTTTCATTCACAATGCACTTTTCTAATAACTCATGCAACCAAATGTTAGTCCAAACCATGCGTAAGAATTTCACTTGATTGCTGCTCCCGTCTGACAGTCACTTGATGATTTTCCGCTAAGGCGCAATCATTTAGAATGCATTTTCAGTTCCACCACAGATTCCACGGGCACTGCTGTAGCTGTTGGCGACGGTCAGTCGATGAATAAATCACTATCGTCACTGGGACTGTTGCTTTCGGCATCATCTTGCGATAGCTGCTGTGCGGTCCTCGTGTATGCCCTCCTTGATATCTTGATTGAACTGAGGATAAGAATCCAGCCCGTCAGTTGCACGATTTTGATGTCTGTGCTTGCGCTGCACTTACGGGATTGGTTGGTTTACCGATTTTCGTGACGGTCCGCTTACCGCTTTTCGTGACGGTCTCAAATTTGAATCTTCAGAATGCCTCTTCATAATTTCCCCGAAGGACGAAATCCTACGTCAAAAGATGTTATGGGTTTATTACCAAAAGTTACCAAAAGACGGAATTCATAATCGAATGTAAAACTCGGTAACATAATGTGTAGCAGATTAAAATGTTAAGTTTCTGTGATGTGGGGAAGAGCCGTTTGGCCGAATGCCCCTAGGCCGAAAGCTGTTTGGCCGAATAGACCATTTGGCCGAACAGACCATTAGGCCTAAAGTCATTTGGTCGATAGGGTTGTTTAGCCGAAAGGGTCGTTTGACCGAAAGGGTCGTTTGGTCGAAAGGGACATTTGCAGAAAGGGTCATATGGCCAAAAGGGTAATTTGACCGAAAGGGTCATTTGGCCGAAAGAGTCGTATGGCCGAAAGGGTCGTTTGGCCGAAAGGGTCGTGTGGCCGAAAGAGTCATTTTACCGAAAAGGTCTTTTGGCAGAAAGGGTCATTTGGCCCTTCTGGGTCGTCTATCCAGAATTTCCCAAAATCCCGGAATTTTTTGTCTTGGAATGTCCCTAGATGATAGCTCTAGTTTTGAGATTAGGTTCTGAAGTACACTATAAAACTCTGGTACAACCTCGATTGTTACTTGGTTAAGGATCTTATACATAATTAATCTTCATTGATCGTCTATCATTTTTGAACCGTTTTTTGTACATTTAAATTTTTAAATTCGAATAATGTCCTAATCATCTTTTTGGATCTCTCCAAGCAGGTAGTTCTGAATGTTTTCAAATTATTTGATGTTCACAGATGAATCACTTGAAGCCGTTCGAATAATTTTAAATGTTTAAATTGACAACACATATTAAAAAAATTACTAACAAACAATATATTCTTCTTCTTACTGGCATTACATCCCCACACTGGGACAGAGCCACCTCGCAGCTTAGTGTTCATTAAGCACTTCCACAGTTATTAACTGCGAGGTTTCTAAGCCAGGTTACCATTTTTGCATTCGTATTATCATGAGGCTAGCACGATGATACTTTTATGCCCAGGGAAGTCGAGACAGTTTCCAATCCGAAAATTGCCTAGACCGGCACCGGGAATCGAACCCAGCCACCCTCAGCATGGTCTTGCTTTGTAGCCGCGCGTCTTACCGCACGGTTAAGGAGGGCCCCAACAATATATTAAAATCGATAAATCACCCGAACAAAGTTGAGTTCAAGTAGTATCAAACATAAGAAAAAAAATCGGATTATGGACCTCATATATAAGGTTTTTGAGGTTGTCATTGGAAGCAATTTCAAAATTACCAGAAATTGATGAGATTTGAACATTATTTTATTCTCATTCACAACTACGAATAGTACTTTCGGTTTGTCTTTTGAGTTTTTTGTGTATCGACATTTTTCTTGGAAAAGCCTCCAGACAACCTCATT
The DNA here is from genome assembly GCF_024139115.2 of Armigeres subalbatus. NCBI lineage: Eukaryota > Metazoa > Arthropoda > Insecta > Diptera > Culicidae > Armigeres > Armigeres subalbatus. Next base: position 123,813,490 of record NC_085139.1, read on the forward strand.
TCAATGACGTTGAACAATGAAAGAACACTTGTGTAACTTTCACAAATCTCGTGATCGCCAGCCGTAATTTCCGGCCGCCCGGAAAACGCGCTACTGATCCAGTATCGCAAAGCTTCCCTTCATTGTTTTATTTTTCCCCTTCTAAAAGAAATAAGTGCAGCGAGTGCACAAGAATACGGATAGAAAGAACAAAACTCTTCAATTTCCTCTTCCCCGGGTGCATCTCGCCATCCATGGAATAAACCGACTTACTGTCACGCTCGAGCTGTTTGGGCATTCTTAAAAATCAGGTTTTACTTTTCGCAAGCGATTACCTAGTAGGAGAGAATGATACAGAATGTTTAGCATCGCTACCTACACGTGCATTCTGAAATCAACCTGCTAAACATGTTGCATTAAATTTATTTTGGAATTTTTGGGAAGAGTTTAAAAAAATCTTTGTACGTGTATTTTTCATATCATCTTTCATGCTACATCAAATCGTCAGTAGAATTAAACTTAAATAGTGAACTTTGTACAATGATGTTCCACTTCCAAACTATGGACTAACTAACTATTTTGAAGATTCATTGTGTACGGTCTTCCCTACAGCAGAGATAGCTGCTGCAATTGAGCTGAATGTTCGTCCACTTGCTCCCTTGCTGCACAGGGAAAATCCTGTTTTGGTTGTATTGGATGCCAATGTGGGGTAGCAATGCATTGTGCAATTATTTCGTTCCGCAAGAACGTTTTCCCCTTTTCCTATGCTGTTTTCGGTTTCCATTATTTCTGATTCTCAGAGCTGCATTATAATATGCAAGTGGCCTGATTTTAATAATGCGGAAAAGTATCATGAGTTAGTGAAACGTGTTAATGATGATTATGATTATGTTGTGGTTCCCTCCGCGGAATATGTATGAGATATTAAATTATAATTATTACAAGTTTTGCCAACAATACATGAAGCAACGTTTCCTATCCCTTTTCATATGGTACAGGTTCTAGAAATACGGGCAAAGTTTTGGTGCGTATGTACCATGGGCTGCCGAAAATATCATATCATGAAATCAAAAACCGTCAACAAAAATATCCGCGTACTTTGCTATCTGATGGAAATATAATATTCGCTGTAGAATAGTTGACCGTCAGCATTTTTCATAATGTAGACGCTAAATCCGTTTTTCAACATTACACAGCTCAAAACTTAGGAGCATACAATAATTTCATCAACAACTCGTTCGCAGAAATATCATAAACATCTACGATAGTCATTACCAGAATGTAGGCTCGCGACTATGTAGGGTAATGGTTTACTTCAACATCACTTTAAAAAGCCTTCGTGTTTCAAGTCTTAATGTTGTATTCACACAAAAGATAATTAGTGAAAATTATCTGCGAATAATGCAATCGAATATATGGTTATCCAAACCGTCTGCAGCATTTTGTGAAATATTTTTGTAGATTGTAGCGCCAAGTTGCAAGTTTAACATATTGTCAGTGATACAATTCTTTCATATACTTTAAATGTTAAACTTTATGTATATTAATATTTTGAAAATATTATTCGACCATTTGATCGTGAATGGGGTACGAAACCGTCGATTTGCAAGCTCACTCCATTCATCTATGTATTACATAATCCATGTCGCCTCCTCTACCGCCGCCACCCAGCCCAACCTGCATGCACTCATTCAGACCAGTATCCCTCTAGTTGCGAAATTACCACTTCCTAACATTTGCTTTGAATCCTGCTCTCTGCCGACACGACGACGCATGGTCGACCCTGATCCTTGCTTCCCTCGGAAAAGTCTCGGTCGGGCGGAGGCCAGCGGATGACATTGTGGTGCAACGGAGGGGCCACCACAACCGCCGTCCGCGCGTCCCAGTAGGAAACAAATTTTCAAGTGCAAAAATCGATTTTTCGCAAAAGCAGTAACCCTTTCCAAAACATATACGCTGGAAGGTTAACGGGAGGTTTGTTTTTCATACTCCGGTCCAGGGATTTTTGCGCGTGTGCCCATGTATTTAATGAGTAGCAAAAAATAGCGTTTAAATCAAATGTATGTAGACAGAAGCAGCGAACTGGACGAGTGGTAGACATGGAAATTTGCAGATAAACAGGACATCAGGATAACTGCCCCGATGTTCGAATAAATGTGCAGATTGTATGGCCGCGGGAATAAATGAAATTCTTATGTTTTCACTTTCAGTCATCCCGTTTGGGTGTTTTGGTGGGATGGGTGAGAAGTAATGTATTTTTTTAAAAGCGAGGATGCTCGGGAGTAGTCTTTTCGGTGACTGTACTTTGAACATCGAGAGGATTTGCAAATTTAATTGCTACAGTTTTGAAATCGACGATTGAACGAATTTTCCTCTTTGGGAGGGAGTACACTTTTCATACAGTTGTCTAACACAACATTCGGAGAGGAGTCGAGCAGTGCAGTAGAAAATACTCGACGGTATAACGCTTTCATGAGCAATTATGACCTTACAATTCGTTATAAGGTAGGTAGGTATATATTTTTAATTAATTTCATATTATTCGGCAACTCGGCCGTACGAAAACCATTTTTTGTTAAATATCTTGGCTATGCATATGCACTATGTTTCGAAATGGACAAATTGATATGAAATTTGCGAAAAAGAATCCACGTGTCTTGGAGGGACTCAAACCCTCAACCTCCTACTCTCTAGATAGGCGTCATAACCCCTACACAACAAGACCACTTAAACGTCATGTTTACGGAAAAGCCATCAGAATCCGAGTATCAACCTCCACCGCGGTTAGCTCTCTTTTTTTGCAAATTGAATATCTTTCGGATGCTTGATTTGTCCAATCTCCACATGTGCTTTACTGTTGTATATCCTCAGTCAAGCTAGTGCACATTGTTTATTAAACGAAAGGATCGCACTCCATGCCCCTCAGCAACGGGCTGGGCGGGCTGGTATAGAATGCGAATCAATCGCGCTCTGCTGTGCTGTGCCATAGGCTTGCTCGGCTAAAGCATTTGGTGAGTTTTATTGCCTTACGTAAGCGGTCGCGTGTACTCAGACGACTAATGACGGTGGAAGACCGACACTTGATTACAATTAATTGCATATTATTCAGCAACTCGACCGTACGAAAACCATTTTTTTGTTAAATATCTTGACTGTGCATATGCACAGCATATCCATAGCAGCACGCATGCTCCACAAAGGTAACTTACTTACTTTACTTATGGATCCTGTACACCTCCGGTGCGGTGGTGCAAAGGGCCGACTTGAAAGATCTCCATCCTGAGCGATGCCCGGCTATCGCTTTAACCTGTTGCCAGGTTAGATTTCGGTCGACTTCTTTTATTTCTTTATTGAGGCTTCGCCGCCATGAGCCTCTGGGTCTGCCTCTGCTGCGATGTCCCGCTGGGTTCCAGTCCAATGCTTGCTTACAGATTTCGTTTCCGCCCCTACGTAGAGTGTGGCCGACCCAGCCCCACTTCCGATCCCGAATTTCTGTTGTTATCGGCCTCTGGTGACAACGACGATGGAGCTCGTTGTTTGAGATCCAGTTGTGAGGCCACCAGGCCCGAATTATATACCGCAGGCATCTGTTAATGAACACCTGCAGCCGTTGAGTGTTCTCCACTGATACACACCATGTTTCGCTAGCGTATAACAGCACAGATTTCACGTTAGAGTTGAAAATTCGTATTTTGGTGCGTTCACTTATCTGCCTGTTTTTCCAGATATTTCTTAAACTCGCAAAGGCAGCCCTTGCTTTCTTGATCCGTGCGCCTATGTCGATCTTGGTACCGCCGTCTGACGCCATTTGGCTACCAAGATATTGGAAGCTTTCAACATTCTCCACTGGTTGCCCGGCTACTGTGAAACTGGAAGGAGTCACCGTGTTTACATCCAACGATTTGGTTTTGTTGACGTTGATGACTAAACCTGCCGAGGAGGAGCGATCGGCAAGGTCGTTGAGCTTACTCTGCATATCAGAGCGCCGTTGCGCGAGTAGTGCAACGTCATCCGCCAATTCGAAGTCGTTTAGGTGCTCCATGGTTATAGGCTGCCATAACAGCCCGCGGTTTGGTTCACGGTCAATCGCATCTACCAGAAGCTCATCGATTACGATGAGGAACAGTAACGGTGATAGAATACATCCTTGCCTCACACCAGCTACGACCCGGATAGGGTCGGACAGGACCCCATTGTGCAGCACTCTACACGAAAAGGCCTCGTACTGTGCTTCGATGAGGCCGATGATTTTCTCAGGACCCCCCTTGCGTCTCAGGGCGCCCCACATATTCTCGTGATTGAGACGGTCGAAAGCTTTTTCGTAGTCAATGAATACCAAGTAAAGGGACTCTTGGAATTCGTTGACCTGCTCCAAAATGATGCGGAGCGTGACAATATGGTCCACACAGGATCTTCCGGCACGGAATCCGGCTTGCTGCCGCCGGAGAGTCGCATCGATCTTCTCCTGAATCCGGGCTAGGATAATTTTGCACAGAACTTTGAGAACGGTACACAGCAACATAATGCCTCGCCAGTTATCGCATACAGTCAGGTCACCCTTTTGGGCACCTTCACTAAGATACCTTGCATCCAGTCGACCGGGAAAGTTGCGGTGTCCCAGATATTACGAAATAAACGATGCAGTAGTTGAGCGGATGTCATGGGGTCAGCTTTGAGCATCTCGGCTGATATGCGGTCGACCCCTGGGGCTTTATTCGATTTCATGCTTTGGATGGCTGTTTGAATCTCTAGCAGTGATGGAGCTTCGGTATTGACGCGTGTTATACGTCGGATCCTAGGCAGGTCATGCCGAGGTGGTGATGGCCTGGCTGGCAAAGTTGTTCGAAGTGCTCGAACCAGCGTTTCAGCTGGTCAGTTGGGTCGGTTAATAACTGATCATTCGCGTCTTTCACAGGCATCGTTGCATTCATCTTCGCCCCGCTTAAGCGTCGTGAGATATCGTAGAGGAGGCGAATGTCCCCGGTTGCGGCGGCTCTCTCTCCTTCGTCGGCCAGAGAGTCTGCCCACGCTCGCTTGTCCCGTCGACATGAGCGTTTTACTTCCTTCTCAAGAGCCGCGTATCGTTGACGGGCTAAGACTTTGGCTCCTCTGGTTTTCGATCGCTCTATCGCGGCTTTGGCTTCTCTTCGCTCCTCTATCTTTCTCCAGGTCTCATCGGTGATCCATTGTTTTCTCTGGGTGCGTAGTTCGCCCAGATTGTTCTCGCTGGTGGTGATGAAGGCATTCTTGATGGCGGTCCATTGGTCTTCCACGCTGCCACCTTCCGGAATATCTGCAGCACGCGTCTCCAGTTCTTCAACGAAGGACCGTTTCACCGTGGCATCTTCCAGTCGGCGTGTGTTGAATCGTCGTCCAACTTTTTCTTCTGCCGACGAATCCGCGCAATGCGCAGGCGTATTTCGCCGATGAGGAGGTAATGATCAGACACGATATCGGCACTACGTTTATTCCGTACATCAAGAAGGCTCCGTTTCCATTTTCGGCTGATGCAGATGTGGTCGATTTGATTTTCTGTAAAGCCGTCACGGAGACCCACGTGACCTTGTGAACCGGTCGATGAGGGAAGAGCGATCCCCGATCACCATGTCGTTATTACCACAAAATTCTGCGAACAGCTCTCCGTTTTCGCTCATTTCTCGGAGACCATGGCGTCCCATAATGCGCTCATGGTTCGAGTTGTCGGATCCGATCTTCGCATTGAAGTCGCCCAAACAGATCTTGATATCACCCTTCGGAATTCTATCTACGACGGCATTGAGTTGACTGTAGAAGTTCTCTTTGTCTTGCAGATCGGCAGCATCGGTTGGCGCATAACATTGGATTATAGTAAGGTTTCGGACCCGTGTTCTAAATCTGGCAACGATTATCCTTTCACTTATAGGTTCCCACTTCATAAGCGCAGAGTGTGCCTGAGCGCTTAGTAGGAAGCCAACTCCGCGATGCCGGGGAGCGTGTTCACCTCGTAAACCAGAGTATAGCAGAACTTGTCCCGACGGCGTTCTGTGTTCTCCAAAGTTTGGCCAACGGACTTCACTCCAGTCCCAGGATCTCAAGCTTCATGCGGCGTGCCTCATTGGCAAGTTGTGCCAATTTACCCTGCTGGGCTAGGGTTAAAACGTTCCATGTTCCTATTCGTGTCCGTTGTTTCGCGCTAAGAGTCGTCGCCGTAAAATCAGTCCGTATTCTTTCATTATCGGATTCTCGAACAAATTGATGTTTCGGGAACAGTAGGTTGTTGGCCCAAGGTTCCCTATCCACCGGGATGGGACTGCCATCTTAGGTATAGCTTCCGGGGAATAGCATTTCATACTCAGCCGCTGGATGCCAGAACAGACGCTGTTGGAGCCGCACCTCCTTGGTGGACAGACGCTCGATCAGTCGGGTCATATTTGTTTAAAGTCCCACCCAACACCAGGACTAGGCTAGTGCGCTTTGAGCGGCACACGGTCGCTTTGATAGGGCCGGCTTGGGGACACATGCAGCTTTTTATAGAAGTTCAACAGAGCCCACTGTCGAACCCCACCACATCCTAGGCAGACCCCACAGTACGCACCCTCTCACTCTAGCTGATGTCAGAAGGACAACAGTGCCCAGGCTGCACTACCAGCTAAGTACGCAACCCTTAGCTGGCGGTCAATTGTCATCGGAAGACCCGTGGAAGCGTGAGTATTGGAACTTGTGAGGACCAGAGCTATGTTAGGCGCCCCTTCCCGGATGTCAACTCACCATTTCGCAGCCCCACAAAGGTAACTGCAACTTATATATGACCAGATTCAGTCACAATCAAGTTACTGTGACCAGTTTTGTCTGACTTGTGCTGCTCGGGATGTTTCGAAATGGACAAATTGATATGAAATTTGCGAAAAAGAATCCACGTGTCTTGGAGGGACTCGAACCCTCAACCTCCTACTCTCTAGATAGGCGTGATAACCCCTACACAACAAGACCACTTAAAGGTCACGTTTGCGGAAAAGCCATACAACAGTAAAGCACATGTGGAGATTGGACAAATCAAGCATCCGAAAGATATTCAATTTGTAAAAAAGAGAGCTAACCGCGGTGGAGGTTGGTACTCGTATTCTGATGGCTTTTCCGCAAACGTGACCTTTAAGTGGTCTTGTTGTGTAGGGGTTATCACGCCTTTCTAGAGAGTAGTAGGTTGAGGGTTCGAGTCCCTTCAAGACACGTGGATTCTTTCTCGCAAATTTCATATCAATTTGTCCATTTCGAAGCATATGCTGTGCATATGCACAGCCAAGATATTTAACAAAAAAATATATTTTTATATAACACAGAAGTTTAAGTGACTTTTTTTTATTGATTTGCTTTGTCACAGGATTGGCTTGAAGCCATCTTAGCATTATGTTTCACAAGATTCGCTAAGCCATAGTAGTGCTTGAGTATAAGATCAACATAAATGTCTTGTGTCCCCGAAATTGCAACATTTTTTATGTGAAAATGACATGATTGCTTAAGGACAAGCCTCCCGGAATCCGAAACTAAATTCATTTGCGTTTTCAAGGGCACACCACTCAATACAAAAAAAAATGAAAACTGTCATTTCTATTATTTCAGCTTCCAATTCGGATGCGTGAGATAATAAAAATGACGTTTGGGCAAATTGAGCGATGTGCCCTTGAAAACGCGAATCAATTTAGTTTTTTTTATTCCGAGAGGCTTGTTCGTAAGGTGTCCATTTCTGCTCCTATCTCCTACAAAAAAAAAACAAAATAGACACTGAAGACGGCCTTACTTTTGAGATCGAAATACGTATCTGTCAAGATACAATTAAGTGGTGGAATTCAATGGGATTGTATAAACTCGTCTTATGACTAAAAAGCTCAAAATAATTTTCTTATCAAAATAGACAACAATCGACTTTCTGCATCTCGATGTTTTATATCTCGACATGTCCCCGTATGTCGATGGTTTATTTTATTTTCAAAAGTAGAATGTGACAATTGGAAATGAGAAACGAGAGACGAGAAGTGAGAAATGAGATGTAGAAAGTGAAAAGTTAAAATTGCAAAGCAAGAAGCGAATTGTGGGAATTGAGAAGTAAGAGAGACGTTAAGATGTAGAATGTTGAAAGTGAAAAATGAGGAACCAGCTGGGAAAGAGAAACATAGGAATTGAGAAGCGCGAGTAAGAAGCGACAAGAAAAAAAGTGAAGAGAATGAAGCGGAATGAGAACCCGAGTAGGCGAAAATAGCTCAATAATATCAAATGTTGATAAGATAGCAAAATGAGATATGGACATAATTGATATAAGAGATAAAAGATCAGACGATAATATCAAAATTTTGCACTAAAATATCATGGGAAGATCAATTTATGATATTTGTAATAAGTGATCAATATCATGTGCCATTAGTTTGTTCTTATCCATATCATATATTGATATTTAAATGATATTTCGGTGCAAATTTTTGATATTGTTGCTTGTTCTTTTATCTCTTATATCAATCAAATCCATATCATGTTTTGTTATTCTGTTCATGGTTTCTGCCCGGGAAGTGATAAAGGTGTCAGGTCGTTTGGCCGACTAGCTAAAAAATTACCTCAGATTACGAGTAGTGAAGAGTAAGAAATTAGAAGAAAGTAGTGAGAAGTGTGGAATGAGAAGTTAGAAGTGAGTAGTGAGTGTAAGAAATTAGAAGAAAGTAGTGAGAAGTGTGGAATGAGAAGTTGAAGGTGAGTGTTGAAAGGTAAGAATCTAAAAATGAAAAGTGTATGTAGAAAAATAAATAGTGAAATATTGAAAATGAGAAGTGAAAATGGAAAGGGAGAAGTGAGAAGTGAGAATTGAGAAGCGAAGTGAAAAGTAAAAAGTGAGAAGTGAAAATAGAAAAGTGGAAAGTGAAAAGTGCAAATGGAAAAGGAAAAAGTGAAAAGTGAAAAGTGAGAAGTGGAAAAAATGAAGAGAAAGTGTAAAGAGAAAAGTAAATACTGAAGAATGGAAAATGAGAAGTGAGAAGTGAGAAGTGAGAAGTAAGCTGGGGGAAGTGAGAAGTAAGAAGTGAGAAGTGAGAAAATTGAAGTGATAAGTAATAAATGAGGAGCGAAAAGTGAGAAGTGAGAAGTGAAAAGTGGAAAATGAAAATTAAAAAGAGAAAAGTAATAAGTTAAAAGTGGAAAATGAAAAGTGCAAATTGGAAAATTAAAAGTAAAAAGTAAAAAGTGAAAATTGAAAAATGAAAATTGAAAAGTGAAAAGTGAAAAGAGAAAAGTGTACTATGAACTGAGAACTAAGAATTGAGAAATGTGAACTGATAATTGAGTTGAGCTTTTAGAACTTAAAACTGGGAACTATGAACTGAGAACTGAGAACTAAGAACTAAAAAAGGTAAATGAGAAGTAAGAAACAAGAAGCGAGAAATAAAAATTGCGAAGTAAGAATTGAGAACTGAGAAGTGAGAAGTGAGAAATAAGAAGAAATATCCTTATTCCTTCTTTCTTAATTCTCGTTCATCTTTATTTTTTTGTTACTTCTTCTTTTTCTTTCTCCTTTCTTTTTTCCTCTTCTTTTCTGATACCTTCTTTCTTTACCCTTCTTCCTTTTTCTTAAAACCTCCTCCTTTCTTCTATCTTCCTTCTTCTTTATTTTTCCTTTTCCCTTGTTGCTTCTTCCTTTTTCATCCTTCGTTCTCCTTTTTCATCCTTCCTTCCTTTTTTCTTCCCATTAACTTTTTCATTTTCCCTTCCTTCTTTCTCCTTATTTCATCTTTCTTCCACTTCCACTCATCTTTGTTCCTTCTTTTTTCTTTTTTCTTCTTCCTTATACCTTTATCCTTCTCTCTTCTTTGTTTTTATTTCTTTTTTCTTCCTTCTTCACCCTTCTTTCTTCTTCCTTCTTTCTTCCTTCTTCACCCCTTCTCTTCCTTCTTCTTTTTTCCTTCTTCCTTCTGCCTTCATCCTTGTTCATTTTTTCTTTTTTCTTTTTTCTGTCTTCCTTATATCTTCTTCCATCATCCTTCAACTTTCTTCCTTCTTCCTTCTCCCTACTTCCTTTTTCTTTCTCCCTTCTTCCTTCACCCTTCATTTGTCATCCTTCTTCCCTTTTCCTCATTCCATTTTCCTTCTTCATTCTTATTTCTTCTTTTTTGCTTCTTCCTGCTCCTTTCATCCTTGCTCCTTTTTTCTTTTTTATTTCATACTTCTTGCTTATTTCTTCTTCCATCATCCTTCAACTTTCTTCCTTCTTCCTTCTCTCTACTTCCATTTTCTTTCTCTCTTCTTCATTCGCCCTTCATTCTTCTTCCTTCGTGAACGTTTACAAATTACATAACGCTTAGAGGGGGGAGGGTGCTGAGTGAAGTGTAACGACCCATACAACATTTTCAGAAGCTTCATACAAAAAGTGTGACACAGGAGGGAGGAAGGGTTGAAAAGCTCCATTTTTTGCGTTTCGTTATTAATGCATCTTCCCTTCTTTCCTTTTCTTATTCTATTTTCGTTCTTCCTCCTTCCTTTTCCTTCTTCTTTCCCGAGCAGATAAATTCAGACTCATATAGACTCATATAAGACCCGATTTAGTTGTACATAGGTTTTAGAAACTCGAGTATGTCAAGTGTGCTGTTTGGATTCCTCCAACTTCCTTCATCTTTTTTCCTTTGTCTTCCTTTTTTGTCTATTCCCTTCTTTATCTTTCCTGCTTGCTTCTTCTGCCTTTTTCCATCTTTCTCCACGAATCTTCTTTCTTCCTTCTTTCTTATTTGTTTTTTTTTTAATCTTCTCCTTCTCCCTGCCTTTTTGCCTTTATCGTACAACAAAGTTGTACCGAAAGGCTGTACGACTCCAAAACAGAACTTTTTATAGAAGGCCCGTAGACCCATAGTGTTATATACCGATCGACTCAGCGCGACGAACTGAGGTGATGTCTGTATGTGTGTATGTTTGTGTACGTATGTGCGTATGTGTACAAAATTTGAAGACACAATTTTTGGAACTTAGCATTACTCGCAACAAGTTGCATTCGAGGAGGAATGCGGTTCCATTGTTTGCCAGATCGGACATTGGCATTGCATTTTGGAATTATTGAAAAATCATTGTTTTTTCCCCCTTGGAAAACTAATTTCAAAATCGAAAAAAAATCCGTAGGTAGTTGCAATGCATATTAATTAATACAAAAATATGAAAAACGGTGGAAAAATGCGATCTAGATGACGCACGAGAAAGGCATCATCGCCGCCAGATGGATTAATCTGGTTTTTATTCTTCTTCCATCTTCTTTCTTCTTTTTCCATTTTCCTTCTTCGTTCTTCCTTTTCCTTCTTCCTTCACGAGCAGATAAATTCAGACTCATATAAACTCATTATATTTTTCCTGCTTCCTTCTTCTGCCTTTTTCTATCTTCCTTCACCAGTCTTTTTTCTTCCTTCTTTCTTCTTTCTTATTAGTTTTTCCATTTCCCTTCTTCCTTCTTCCTCCTTCTTTCTGCCTTTTGCGTTTCCCTTCTTTATTCTTTATCCCTTATTTATTTTTCCTTTAACCTTCTTCCTCATTTTTCTTCCTTCTTTCTTCTTCCTTCGTCCTTCGTTTCTCTTTCATGTCCTTACCTATTTTTCCTTCTGCATTTTCCTTCTTCCTTATTATGTATTCCTTCGTCTTGTTTTCTTCTTCCTTTTTCCTTATTACTTCTTCCAAATCCCTTTTTCATACTTCTTACTTTTTCTTCATTCTTATGTCTTCTGCCTTCTTCCTTCTTCTGTCTTGTTTCTTCCCTTTTGCCTTTTCCCTTCTATATTCTTTCTTCGTCCTTCCTTCATTCTTCCTTGTTCCTTCTTCCTTCGTCTTTCTTTCTTTTTCCTTTTTATTTTTACTTCTTCCTTTTTCTTTCTGCCTTATCTTCTTCCTGCTTATTTATTTCATCTTACTTCTTCCGTTTTCCTCATTGATTCTTCCTCCTACTTTTTCCATGTTAATTCTTCATTCACATCTTTCGCTTCGTACATTCTGCGCACTTGAAGTTTTCGAATGAAAAGTACTGCGTACCATCTATGGTGGGATGCAGATGGCGGACGGCGCGTGAAGCAGGTGAATGAATCACTAGTTGCACCAGCTGTTGGGAGAACCATCTTTCGGACCGGGCACGTAGCCAGAATATCGGACAGTTATCCGGTGAAAAAGGTTCTTGACAGCGATTTGCCGGGCCTAAGAAGACGAGGGTGGCAGCAAGCAAGGTTGATCGATCAGGTGGAAGACGATTTGCGGACCTCCGCAGACTACGTGGTTGGCAAACTGCAGCCATAGACCGAGCTGAATGTAGGAGACTTTTATGCAGTGTACAGGCCACTCTGACCTTAGTCTGATGTTGATGCTATTCGGGTCATTTAAGACTTGTTGATGTTGGTTCCGTGTCTTTACACACCCGTTTTATAACCACGCTCGTTTTGTAACCATTCAATGCCGCACGAAACAGCCTAATCAGCTTAGTGGGAAAACCATGTTCTATCATTTTATGCCACCGCGGACACCGTTTAACTAAGTCGTTCGCTGTTAAAGTTTATGGTTCTCGGAATTTTTCATGAATTTGTCGCAGACTATCTGTTTTTCGAAGATAGTTCCTATTCCATCAAGATTATTCCAACCATTTGGTGGATTATTTCGTCCAATAGTTCTCTCCCACCTTTCGTTGGTTCTGCCGAGATGTTGTCATTCCCAGCGATCTTTCCGTTCTTTAGCTCTCTGACAGCCTTCCTCACTCCGTCTGACGTGGCGTGGATAGCTCGGTTGTTAGTTCATCATTTTCAATCCTGAGTCTGCTTGTTTCCTCTCAGCACAAATATCTATTCAACAATAACTTGAAGTGCTCCTTTCATCCAGCACCCACTCCTGGACACTGTAGACTGGCCCAGATTACTATGGGGAGAAAAAAATGTTGTTTAATTCCACGGAGCACCCCCCAGGATTGTGTCTTTGGGTGAGAAAATTAATCTCTGAAAATTTCAGCTCAATCCCTTGTTGCATAAGCTGGCGCATTTGATTTGAAGTTTGTATGGGGATTTCAGCCAAAATGTATAGGAAAATACACCTCCGTCACTCATTCGATCTGGAAATTGGTTCTGTTTGCTCGATTGACCTCAGAATTGCAAAAACGGCAGTTGATATGCTACAGAACAATTTCACAGAACATTGCATGATGATTAAATGAACTTTTATATAATTTTCGGCTGATTTATTAGGAGCTGATTTGTGTATTTTTGGGTTTTTTGATCGAATCGCATCAGCCTATATAAAAGTTCATTTAATCATCATACAATGTTCTGTGAAATTGTTCTGTAGCATACCAACTGCCGTTTTTGCAATTCTGAGGTCAATCGAGCAATCAGAACCAATTTCCAGATCGAATAAGTGATGGAGGTGTATTTTCCTATACATTTTGGCTGAAATCCCCATACAAACTTCAAATCAAATGCGCCAGCTTATGCAACAAGCGATTGAGCTGAAATTTTCAGAGATTGATTTTCTCACCCAAAGACACAATCCTGGGGGGTGCTCCGTGGAATTAGACAACTTTTTGTTTCCTGGGCCAGTCTACTGGACAGCCAACTAAATACATTTTCGAAGCTCTAATAGATCCTAACTAGCGCATTGTTGATCGTTTTGTAGAACGGAAACAATGTTGGCTAGCCTTGGGCCTTCGTCATTGGTAGTTGTGTGGATCTCTCCATTCCAATGACTGGTAGAAAGAACTCTTCCCTTCATTTTTTAGTGACGAAAAGTCTTTTTGGAAGTAAAGAATGGAAAACTACAATTTTACACAGTAAGTGGATTATGGTTAACCCTGTTTCGGCAATGTACATATGAAATGGGTTCTGGACACAAAAGTAAATCTAATAGGAAGTAGGGGAACGGTTCGGCACTTTTTTCCATAGCTCCTATTTTCATCCCATCAAAAACAAAGCAATGAAAAGGAATTTGGTTTGTTTCTTATTTTTGTGATTTTTTTCACCAGTGAGCACGCTTGTTAGTAAAAAGAAGCGACGAGATTGGTGCTGTATTGCTTTTTTTGCGTAGAGATGAATATATGTTCAGTGAGATGGAACACGGAACAGTTCCCCTATTTATCTTGGGTTCAATATCATGTTGTTTAAATCGGCTCCGTTTTTGATACACGACACGCAGAAATGGGAGTTATCCGACAGTATTGAAGTTTGCTGTCATCACGACTGTCTACATCCTGAAGGCCTATGTTGATGCGAAGTAAATTTGAATGGTAAATAATTATCATCATCTGCTGAATAGGATAAGACTTAGTCTTCGCGTTTTTTCATTTGGTATATCGTATGAAATCAGTAACCCATATCTGGATTATAATGCAAATCAGAATCACGAAACAATGCATCCCACGAATATGCACCTTTATGTTCTGCACCGTATCGAAAATGCACATTTGACATATAAAAGTGTTGGTACATTCAGGTTACAAAGCCATTGAATCTACTTCAGTTTCGCTCCCTTCAAGTCAAACGATGGGGTTTAATGGTTGGTTGATTTTTTTTCTGGAAAGCACGCCGTCCCAGCCATCCTACATGACCTGGTTCTAGAGAAAGGGGGAAACATTCTTGGCTTCGGAGCGCATCGAGCAGAATTTATCGGTTATTATATCATTAGGTAGCGATCAAGCGTTCGGGGTTACATAATTGGTGAATCGTGCCAGTCTGTATCATCCTGCCCAGCTTCTTCGCCAGCAATTACCGACACACATAGCTATGTGTGCTGCAGCGATGCCAAATATAAAGATTTTAATTGCTTTAAAAATTGATTCTAAAATAGGAATATGCAGAATGCAGCAAAGAAAATGTTCATATCAACAAGCAATTTAGTTGGAAAAAACTGTAGTTCAAAGAAAATCCGTATTCTATCGAGCCCATGCGGGAGTTCAGGCATCCCTGGCCTACACAAAAGGCTCTGATGGCGTGGGCGAGGTGCAATTTGTTTGGGGAATGAAACACTGGGGAGGGGCTTGGATGGATGCGTTGCTGGAGGAATGGGAGGGGTCCTTAAATTTTGCATTTTTTTGCGTTTTCGTGTATGCACACACCGTTTCGTTACGCTTTCACGATTTTTGTGTACCTTTGCATCCCGAGGAGATTGTGTGCATCGCCGAAACCGCAGATTTGCATGAGTGCATTTTCGGTTCTTGCTGGTTTGGTATCGCCGTTTTCATTCGTTCGGATTGTATGTTTTTGGTGAATTTGTTCGTCTGTTTGCGGAACGGTGCGCAGCCCGCGTGTATGCAATTGGAGAATTTCGAGAGTTGATTTTAATTTCGGATAACACTGAATGGCACTTGAATGTGGTTTGTCGTTGACTCGGCGAATGAGGTTTTGTGTGGGAAATCCTGTTGGATAAGAGTCACGGGGATGATAAATGATTTAGGCAAAGCAAACACAATTAATGCAAAAGTTAATGATGGTTTGGTTGAAAAGCGCTACATGGACGAGAAATGGGAAAAAAATAAATTGTAAAATTACTAGTCATAAGACGAGTTGGTATTATTTAATTTTATTTCATTACTTGATTCTAGCTTTAAAAATACGCAGTTCGACTTTAACAGTAAGCTCATGCATGGGACGCTGTTTTCAGAACGCCCATATAAGAGGAAACGTAGAATGCCCAGACCTTCCTTGGGTTTCCAGTAGACCTAGGCGCAGCTGCCGCCGTCAAGAATAATTACCTGTCTAAAACATTGAATGACGACCTAGTCACAAATGCAACTAACATATGGAGCTAATTTCTGGCTAAAAAAGAAAAAGGACGTGGGAAAAATGTTTGTATAGCAAATTTCAATATTCTGTGTTTCTCTTATAAAAATAGTTGCTTCAAATCACCATGGCTAACTTTGCTCCATATATTGTAAAATAACATTCAATCAAGCAGTCCTTTGGATGAGCTTGGATGAGCAAGATAAAACTTTGCCTGTGAAATATTTTTTTTTTGAATTTAGAGGGAGATCGCCGAATTCCTCCCAATATCAGACACTTCACAACACTTGCAGAGTTTCCTTCAGCATCTTATGTAGTACCAGTATGGAATATCATATCCTCGTGTTGTAAACTTTGTACAAAATTTGAAATGGTGCAAAAATGCCGTCCGTCACCATATAAATAGGCACCATATAAATAAAAAAATCATTTGTATGAAAAAAATCTTACAGAGGGGGAGAGGGGGTAGAAACACTCAGAAAAAAACGAACAGTGGGTAATGTCTGTGACATAACCGCTAAGTGGACGTAGGACTTGATTTGACCATGCCTTTAAGATACATAATATGTCCAAATTTCTCACATCAACTATTTTGGATAAATTATCGGCGTTGCATACCATTCCTTGGCAAAATCTTTTCATCGAACCGACACAGAAATCAAATCTACCTCGAACAAAAATCATCAAAAAAAAATTTAGGAAGTATCTGTCCGGTCACGAAATATTAGCTTCGACAGTGGCAACCTTCCCACTGAAGGACTGCCTGAAATAAACCACAAGTTGACTCAGCAGGGGATGTAGACTGTATCTCAACGGGACCCCTTCGCAAGTAGGGGTCTAGCGAGGTCTCCTCCCACTAGGGAGGAGAATGGTGTTGAGGCAGTAGCTAGTTAGCACGGGACTAGCACTACCCCACCGGGAGGGGTTGACAGCCAGAGCGATGCTCAGGCAGTCAACACACCAGGCGAGCCTCTAACCGGTATCCGGTTAGTCGCCAAGCAGCTCGATGAGATCATCGAGTTCACGAGCGGTCAAAATAATATCAAGGAAACTTAGGGACAGAGGCGAAGCCTTGTTGGTCAAGACCGACAAAGAGAGGTACGCCGACGTTCTTAAGACCATGCGAGGTGCCGAAAAGACAGGGTGAGGACGTGCGAAGCGTCAGACGCACCAAGGCAGGCGAACTGATCTTGGTGCTGAAGCGTGGAGCAAAGGCGAGCGGTACCGCCTATAAGAGGTTGGCCCAGGAGGTCCTGGGTGAGGGAGTGGAAGTGAGGTCTCTGGGCACCGAGGTGACCCTCCGGTGTAAACAGCTGGATGAAGTCACCGAGGCAGAGGACCTCATTTCGTCTTTAAAGGTACAGTGCGATATAGAAGTCGAGCGGTCTTCTATTCGTCTTAGAGGTGGACCTTTTGGCACGCAGGTAGCTTGGTTCAAGTTACCGGTAGCGGACGCCAAAAAGGTCCTGGCGGTCGGGAAACTGAAGGTTGGATGGTCAATATGCCCAGTAAGCATATTCCAGCCACCTTTAGTCGAAAAGTGTTTTAGGTGCTTCGAATCTGGTCACAAGTCATGGGAGTGCAAGGGGCCGGATCGAAGTAACCTGTGTCGTCGTTGTGGAGAGGAGGGACATTTTGCGCAGGCCTGCGATAAAGCACCAAGGTGCCTTATCTGCGCTAGTAGGAAGCAAGCCCGTAACCATGTTATGGGTGGACCTACTTGTCCCTTCGGTGGTGGCAATAAGAAATCGCCGTGCGGGTAGCACAGCTGAATCTTAACCATTGTGCTACTGCCCAGCAGCTGCTGTGGCAGTCGGTCTCTGAGTCAGAGACCGACGTCGCTATTCTTGCAGATCCGTACCGTGTCCCTGTCAATAATGGAAACTGGGTCGCGGACGACTCCAAGATGGCGGCGATCTGCACAACGGGCCGGTTTCCGGTCCAAGAGGTCGTACACACACCTGTCGAAGGTGTCGCCATAGCTAAGATCAACGGGGTGTTCTATTGTAGCTGCTATGCCCCACCACGGTGGCCAATAGAGCAATTCACCTGGATGGTCGATAGGCTATCGTCCGACCTTGTAGGTCGAAAGCCGGTTGTCATAGCGGGGGACTTCAATGCTTGGGCGGTGGAGTGGGGAAGCCGCTGCACCAATCAGAGAGATCAAGCTTTGCTAGAGGCTCTAGCAAAGTTGGAGGTCGTGTTAGCCAATGACGGCTCAACCAGCACGTTCCGTAGGAACGGGGTGGAGTCGTTCATTGACGTTACGTTCTGTAGCCCCAGCCTAGCCAACACCGACAGTCTTACAGGGGACGCACTGACAGCTGTCCTGTCACGTGCATGCGATGCCAGTATGCAGAGGAGGGCACCACCGAGGAACGGTAGACCTCCAGCATACTGGTGGAGTGCAGCAATCGCAGACCTTCGGTCAACCTGCCTTAGGGCTAGGCGAAAGATGCGAAGGATGAACGCCAATGCTAATCCCTGGGGCGATGCCTACAGGATAGTAATGGCGAAGACCAGAGGGGGGCTGGCGCCTCCCGAACGGTCGCCGGAAAGGTTGAATCGCATTATCGAGGTTCTCTTCCCGTCCCATGCCACAAGCCCTTGGCCACCACCAGCACCGCAGAACGCGAGTGCAGAAGTGGCTGAAGTGGCAGCGGTGACGAACGAAGAGTTGCTTGCGGTGGCCCGAACCCTTGACACGAACAAAGCTCCGGGGCCCGACGGAGTTCCAAACCTCGCTCTGAAGGCAGCGATCATGGCTAACCCGGACATGTTCAGGACAGCCATGCAGAGATGCCTGGACGAGCGCAGTTTCGATAGGTGGAAGAGACAGAAGCTGGTGCTGTTGCCGAAGCCCGGGAAACCACCAGGTGACCCATCGGCGTACAGACCAATCTGCCTACTGGACACCACAGGGAAGTTGCTTGAGAGGATTATCCTCAACAGGCTTACCCCGTACAGCGAAGGTACGAACGGCCTGTCAAGCAATCAGTTTGGGTTTCGTAAGGGTAGGTCCACGGTGGATGCTATCAACTCGGTTGTGAAAACTGCGGAAGTAGCGATACAACGCAAGCAGAGGGGAACTCGATTCTGTGCGATAGTGACGCTCGACGTCAAGAACGCATTCAACAGCGCAAGCTGGGATGCCATCGCGCTCTCGTTACTCCGGTTGGGCATTCCGGTGGGCCTGTACAACATTTTGGAAAGCTATTTCCAGAATCGCGTACTCTTATACGAGACCGATGAAGGGGAGGGTAGTGCTTCTATCACCGCAGGAGTCCCTCAGGGATCTATCCTGGGCCCGGTGCTATGGAACACTATGTACGATAGTGTTTTAAGACTGAAGTTCCCCCCAGGTGTTAAGATCGTTGGCTTCGCCGACGACATAACGCTGGAGGTTTACGGAGAGTCGATTGAGGAAGTGGAACTTACGGCGGCCCACGCGATCGCTGTAGTAGAGGAATGGATTAGCTCAAGGCAGCTGGGGCTAGCTCATCACAAAACAGAGTTGGTTGTTGTTAACAACCGTAAGTCGGTACAGGAGGCAGTGGTTCGCGTGGGCGACTGTGAGATCATTTCCAAGCGGGAGGTGAAGCTCCTCGGGGTGCTGATTGACGATAGACTGAACTTCGGCAGTCACGTAGATTACGCCTGCAGGAGAGCTTCAACAGCTATTGCGGCATTATCCAGGATGATGTCCAATAGCTCGGGAGTGCGCTCCAGCAGACGCAGGTTATTAGCTGGGGTTGCAGTATCTATCCTCAGATACGGCGGTCCAGCTTGGGCCTCGGCGCTTAGCGTCGAACGTAACCTGCAGAAGCTGGAGAGTGTACACAGGCTAGCGTGTCTCAGAGTGATAAGTGCCTACCGCACGGTATCACGGGATGCCGCTTGTGTGATTGCGTGTATGTTACCCATTGGACTAGTCATACGGGAAGACGAGGAGAGTTTCGACATGCGCGGAACCAGAGGAGCCCGTAAAGCCATTAGAGTCACTTCGACTATCAAGTGGCAACGGGACTGGGATAACTCTTCTAATGGTAGGTGGACCCATCGGCTGATACCTAGCGTATCAAGATGGGTTAATAGGAGGCATGGGGAAGTTCATTTCCATCTGACACAGTTCCTGTCAGGCCATGGCTGCTTTAGGTGGTACCTACATAGGTTTGGGCATACGGACTCTCCCGTCTGCCCGGACTGCCCAGGGGTCGACGAAACTGCCGAGCACGTACTATTCGTATGTCCTCGTTTCGTCGATGTTAGAAGCGGAATGCTAGAGGTGTGCGGGAGGGACACTACTCCGGATAATCTTATCCAGAGGATGTGTCAAGAGGTTGATAAGTGGAACGCGGTCTCGGCCGCTACCACTCAGATTGCCAGCATCTTGCAGCGCAATTGGCGCGCCGAGCAGCAGTCGGATAGCGCCGACTAGTGGGTAGCTAGTCTCGAGGGTGAGGTACCAGCGGGTAGTTGGTTAAGTAGTAGTGGAACTAGTGGGTAGCTAGTTATGAGGTAGAGGAACTAGTGGGTAGCTAGTTGTGATTTGAAGCTAGTGGGTAGCTAGTATGCGGGCGTGCGTAGTAGCACGGACCCCTCCCAGAAGTAATGCCGAAAAGTCTGTTCCGGGGAGACTCAGGGTCTGTGAACAGGGTGGTTTTAGCGGGTCGGCAATAGCTAAACCCCGTTTGCCGGTAGCCCACCGGTGTCTGGATGCAGATTCCCACCCTACTGAAAAAAAAAACTGTATCTCAGCCCTTCCACTGAAGAGCCTTCTTATCCGTGCGATAGCGACTGAAGGAGAACATTATTTTTAACTCTTACAGCCTTGAAAAAGGCTGTTTGCTTCGGCTAAGTGCAAAAAGTAAGAAAACGATCTTTTCAAATAACCGCGAATTTCTAGTGATGGTATAAAAAAGACTGAATGCTCTGCGAGCGAATGCACTTTTCTTTTATACCTTATCTTGAATCTTCTCTGCTTCCCAATTGGTGGGCCAATCAGCTAGTGTCTTGTATCCCGCTTCTTTGTCAGCCAAAGCGTAAAAAAAGAAGCCCTTCTCGAACGCGTTGATGATGATGACTCGTTGCTGGCGTCTATTTCCTAACGGAACTTTTCGCTTGATACAGGCCAATAAGCCGGGCAAGCGAGCTTAGAATTGCAGTTCAGGTTGGAAGTATACGTGTTCTTTTCTGAGACAACATTGTTAGTAGTAGAAGGAAGGAAACACCCGAACATGGTATTCCGGGTGATAAGATTTAGAATTGGTAACATGGGACGATCATTCAGTCACGTTCGCTTTGTGTGCGGTCAGTATCAAACAATGTTTTTCTACATTTTTTTATCAATGCCAAAAAATCCAACATTTGATGAAAAATCGATTGATAGTTTATTAATGTTTGAGCTGTTATCGGTGTTTTTTTATCCAAATAAGATTATGTGAAAGATTTGGACATCTTATGAATCTTTAAAGGCATGGTCAAGTGAAGTCCTTCGTCCACTTCGCGGTTAAGTCAGAAAAATTATCCACTGTTAGTTTTAACGCTATTTATGAAAATCACGCATAAAATTTTATCTCTAGAATATTGGATTTGGCACCCAAGTACAATTTCAGGGTTATTACGACTAAGCGGATTTCGCGATTTTCGCGGATTTTACGGTTTTCGCGGATTCGGCGCGGATTTACATAACGATTTTAGGACTTTGTGCGGATTTAGTTTTAGGAGTATTTAAACAAATGAAATTCTAAGGACGTTTATTTGAAAATTAGTTTTATGTCTATCTAGATGGGCTTTATTCTCGTTAGCAAATGTTTTCGAGAACAAAATTAACGTTTGTAGTTATTTACTAACATCAATTTTCGGATATTAACAAACCCTGTTTGAATTCCATGGTTACACTCTTGAGCATTGATTAAACAAATGTTATGAGGAGAGGGGCGCCACTTGTTGTCATTTTTAAACCATTCTGAAGCATGGCGCATTCAAAACATGTCTGTTGAAGGACATGAACACCCGTCTTTTAAGTGCTTCCGCAGAAATTGTTTTTGATGTTGATTTTGAAAAAAAATTGTTGAAAATTTTTGAAAATGTTTTCCCGGAAGAGCTTTTGCAGAGATTCCCGAGAAATTCCCGCAAGAATTCACGTTGCGATTTCCTTCGAAGATTATTTAGCTATGATCACAAGAATTTCTGTGAAAAATCCTGAAAATTTCACAACAAATTTTTCGGAAGTTTTTCAGCAGGAAGTCACCAACCAATTTCTGTTAGAATTTCCCAAGCGATTTTTGTAGGAATTAATTAGGGGTATCCACATACAGTTTCCGAAAATTTCGTGCATGTTGTTTTTGAGGAATTCACAAAAATTTATGAAAAAATGAAATTTCGCATAAATTTCCGGGGAACCTTTTGCAAGATTGGAGAAATTTCCACTTCTTCTTCTTCTTCTGTCGTGGACGCTGTCCACTTTTGATGAAGGGCCAGTTGCTGCGACTATATGCCCTAGAAATTTCCACAGATGTTCTCGGAGAAACACCCGCAGACAATTTTGGAGCGACTTCTTCAGAAATTCCAAGAAGGACCATCTAGATGAGTTGTTATATCAACTGCTTTTTCCTTAATCCTATTTTCAATTTTGTACAAACATGCGTAACGTTGAAGTTAAAACATAAACTTAAAATCAGTAAACTTATAAAATCGAACTCGAAAAAAGACGTTCACCAAATTGTGGTAATATTCAGCGTAATATTTAACATTGATATTTAACGTGTATTTGCTTAGAATTTTGTTTTGGGTCGCGGATTTTCATGTCGCGCGGAAATGGCGTGGATTTGATTTTAGTCGGCACGGATTTGGCGCGGAAAATATTTCAGGATCTCCGTAACAACCCTGCAATTTCTATCCCGAAGGGTATTGAAAGCTTTGATATTGATCTCTACTAGGGCTACGGCAGGTATTTCCGTCCATCGTCATAGGGGCTAAAACCAACGAAAGCAACGTACATTTGCTAGAACTCCACTATAGCAGAACGTTTCTCCTGAGCTTACGATTAGGTACGTATGAGTTTTACAAAAAAGCGTCTCTTTTATTGGTTTTCGAGACTATGACGAACAGACGAAAATACCTGCCGTGTCCCTATTGGCTCTCTGAAGAACCGTTTGAAGAACCGCTGCATCATGTGGTTTTTCTTCAGCCTGTCTCGGCTTATCACCGATGCCGGCCGGTCTCGGCTCGACTCTGCTGCTGCTGCCGGTATCTGCTCAGCATTGCTGCTTTGTCGGGTCTGTAGGGTGGACTGCTGCTGTACTGGCTATGTTTCGGCTGATGATGGTGGCTTCGATGGTGTCGAGCCGAAAAAGCGGTCGGTGCAGACTTCATTCCCTGCTAAAAGGTGTGAGTGTGCTGTTCAATCGATGATGCGGTTGTTTCGCTTGTCCCGGTCAGAATGAAAGGAAAAAATCGCGTTGCGCTATTTTATGGCTTCTCGGCAGACCCAGCGGCTGCTCATTCGCTGGTGTCTGCACCAATCAGAACGTGGTAATGGAATGATGCAAGAATTATGCGGTACCCATATTTATAGGTTCCCTTGATCTCAATGTTTTTCATTGAAAACAGTTTCATGCCTATTGAAACAAGTTTCTCGGGTCTTATCAAGCATGGACATGAAAGGCATACTTTGAAATCTGTCGATTGTGGGGCCTACGGCAGAAATTCGTCCACTGAGACGAACACTATTAACGTTTATGCTACGTTTAGACAAGGCAAGTGAATTGAGCAAGTCGTAGCATTAAAATCTTTCAACACAGCGTAACGCGGTCGTTTTGAATATTTTGAAATGACACCAGGTATAGTAAAGAGAGACGTAAGTCCTACGTCAAAAATGCTTACGTAATATGTGTACGACCCCTTAGAAGGTTTGAACCATCAATAGTAAAAGGAATCGAATACATTCTTCCGATTATGTAGAGATGATCAATATTATCCATATTTCAAAAAACGATCATGATTTGTTAATGTAACTGTGGTGCAAAATCAATTTCTCTATCCGGTAGCTGTTCCCCGGACTGAGATAATTTTCATGTGATCAAATAGGCATTCTTTACACCTGTTTTGTTAAACTTGCTTTAATTTAATTGTTTCTTCGTACTAAGGTATCAGAAAGCCACAGAAATAATCAAAAAAAATGGAGGTGTCATAGAAAAAGATGCGAATTTGGAGTAGGATGTGAGTGAGAAAATTAGCAGGAGAGTCAAATAAGCTACTAACACATTTTAATATCTACATCTTGAAGCAAGTGAAAAATATTACTATTTTAAATTATGTTTTTGCCTTTCTCGTAGAACAAAGTAGAACGATGTACTTTATGATGAATTTTGGTGAAAAATTTCACCGTACAGAAAAGTGTCCCCAAGTACTGGACGCTATAGTGCATATGGGGTGATTCAAATATGACGTCCTTTCGGTACAAAAAGGCTATCATTTCTTTTTTCTCGTGTAACATAAACTTGGTCATAAATGAACATTGCAAATAGGGATCGTTCAACAATGATGTCACAGGTTATAGGGGGGGAGGGGGTCTAAGGTTTTGTGACAGTACATGTACTAGGTATACAAAAAAGCGTGACAGAGGGGGGAGGGGGGTCTAGAAATCCCAAAATGTAGTGGACGTCATATTTGAATCACCCCATATGCACTATAGCGTCCAGTACTTGGGGACACTTTTCTGAACGGTGAAATTTTTCACCAAAATTCATCATCAAATACATCGTTGAAAAACGTGTTCAAATGATCAAATATAGTTTGCACGAATCATCAATGATCATTCTTTGTGTAATGTATACAAGTAAACATAATCCGGAATATTAGAAAGTTTTTCGTTACATGGCTTATGTGTCCTGCACTGGAGGATCTCTCCCTACCAAACAATGCCAATGTCCGAAATTTCTGTGCATCCGAAATTTGAACTTGAACTTGAACCGTTTTCTTTGCCAAATATAAAGGTTCCCCCAAACACACACGACACGACAATCGCGACGCGATTCTATCGCTTGGCGACTGCGATTCTATCGCCGTTGATATGGAAGCATAAATAAGACATTGCCTGCAGCGACTAGTTGTCGCCACTTAGGTCTGGGGGAGCCTTAAATAAGAAATTTTTTAAGCTTTTTAGTGGAATATCTTTAGGTCTGTTCACAAATTACGAAACGCCTTTGCCCAAAAATATTTTTTCAATGAAAACTGTTTCTATGCAACATATGTTATAGGCAGGAATATTTAAGAACCTGTTTTTTAACCCTTTAAGGTCCATCGTTAACCCTTCAAAAAATGTAAACCGCGGAAAAAAAAATTATTTAAATTTTTTTTGGTATTTTTTTGTTTTTTTTTTCAATACAGCATGCATAAAATAGCAAAAAACAATATTTCTAGTAATAATGTTGTTTATTTTCTAATCATAACGAGGTATAGAGAATAAAAACCACAATTTTCAAGAAAACTTTGATTGCAGCGTTCTCGTAAACGCGCAAATATGCGCAAGCAAATCACTCACTAGAAGGTGGTTCTAGGGTTATATTTCAATCCCCCATCTACAGATCAGGGGACATTTGGGGACATTAGGTTTGCGGGACCATTTTATAGCAAAGAATTATTATAATTAAAGTTTTTCTTTTACAAGTTTTTTGATATTAAACTTCGCGTGCAAAACAAAGCAATTTATCGGAAAGCTAAAGTTTTAAGCTTTGAAATGGTATATAAAACATTATATTTAGAGAAAAAATGACTTTATAACATGCAAATCAAAGTTAGTAATGATTTTTTTTATCAGCTTTTTTCACTTCACCAGCCCATATCTTTTGACTGAATAAATACAGCGCTTCAATATTTTCCGATTCTCTTATCTAGGGTATATACTTCCATATGATATATGAATTAGACAAATTGGAGATAGTAAATTTTCCTATTAATGGCCACCCTTTTCCCCATAGTGCTTTGGGGAGAAGGGGAAGTCCAACTTGCGTTATACTTTGTAACACTAAAAGGAAGGGGTGGATACTACTAAATGTTACGCATAACGCGAATCAAAATATTTGTTTTTCAATTTAAATTGAATTTTTCTTGAATGAATGATTGAAAGAGTTGCTGACATGTCTTAATCAAGGTAATGAAGCCTTCTACGCATAATTGTCTCATATTAGTCTCAGCAGATTTTCACTTTTTATCTCAAAGTTGTCTATTTTGATGTACATTGTTTGAAAATTGTTCGAAAAATTATTGAAAATAACATCAAGTCTGTTTGTCACATTGCTGAATCCCTGCGCAAATTCTATTTACGAATAAAAAACTAGATTGATTTCAATGGAAATTAAATTTCTCAACAGTTCTGTGTTTCCAAATTTCCTACCAGTTGAACGCTAGCAATGGAAATTGAGGATTCAAATGCCATTTTTTTCAATTCTGAACCAAACGTTTTTCTCCGAGAAATTAATGAATTCCAACCGTGTAAAAAAAACCTGAGTGTACAAGCATACCTAGAACGGCAGTACACGGCAGCTACTCGCAAGTGGCCCCACATCTCGGAAACCTTGTTGACGGATTTTGTTCTTACGTGTTCAGGATTTGGTAACAACATTGAATTCCATAAGAAACCGAATATTGGGCTTCGGTGCTTATCTGAAACGGAATTTCTGGCTACATTGTATACATATAACAGTCTGACTGGAATGTAATAGAATAATATTTCAGTCCTTCGTATTTGATCATCTGTTGTTATTCTTAGCCATGTTAAAAAAAATGCCTAAAAACCACATACATAGAAAATAAAGCTTTAAATTTTTTTACAATCACGCGTTACATGGGAGGTGGGAGGAGGTACACAAAATGTTACTTTTTGTTACATTGCGTTACTTAATTTGTGATAGCAATCTGTCACAAATTACGTAACGATTTCCGATAGCAATCTGGATAAGAATTTCGTAAGAAACATCAGTATCACTAGTGTCCAATCTACGAAGTACACCGTACCAACGCTAACGCATTGCGTTACGTAATTTGTGAACAGACTCTTTACTTGTCATAAGACGAGTTCAATACTATTCCATTCTATCAAACCGTTGTAATCTTTACAGATACGTTTTTCGACGTAAATTCTAAAGCCGTCCTCAGTAGAGTCAAGTACGACCAGACTTGTTTTTCCTGAAAAAAATCTGTAAATTTGTTAGTTTTTCTTTAACAAATTAAAGAATTGCCCTTGAACGTCCTCTGGAATTAATACAACAACAACAACAATAAGAATCCAATTAGAAATTTTTCTTATTTATTTTTTGTTTGTTTAAAATTTGTTTTGAAATTCAGAAATATTTACTTCTGGAAACTTCTTATGAACTTCCTTTGAAAAAAAGTATTATTTTAGATTTTTTTTTTACATGTTCTTCTAGGAGTTTCTTGAATCATTTTTTCAGGAGGTCTATTGAAAAATCAACCCGATATTCTATCGTAAATTTCTTCAAGAATTTATCCAAATATTCCTCAAAGGATTCAAACCAGGAATTACTTCTCGAATTTCTTTAGGAAATGCTATGGGAACTCCTTCTAATACTTCCACACAAATTTTTCCCGAAAAAGGAATTTCTCGGGATAATTCCAGATGGAATTTTTTGCTGAATAGCTTAAGGAAAATCCTTGAGGGTTTGTTTATGAATTTCTGGAGAGGTTTCAGGATGAGTATCCGTTGAAATTTTGAGAAGACTTCCAGAAGAATCTTCCAGGAGAATAATTTAGAGAAATTTCGTGGAGGATTCTTAAAGGAATTTCCAAAGGAGTTCTTGAAGAAATTTCTAGAAGAATTTCTTAAGATATTTCTGTGAGAATAGTCAAATGAATATGCAGACGAATTTGTCTAGGAATTTCTGTGGAAAATCCTGAAGGGTTAAATCCGGAACGATTTTCCGGAAGAGTTCTTGAAAAAAATCACGGTAGAAAATTAGGGCTTGGCTGGGAGGTGACTTTAGAGGAATTCTACATGAGTTTTGGAAGGAATTCACAGAAAATTACCCAAGTAAATTTCTAAACGAACTCCTCGTGGAATTTCGGGATTGCAGAGAAATTTCTTTAAAAAATTCGAAGGATTTCTTGGAGTAATTCCCAGAGGAATTGCTGGAGGAACTCCTGGAGAAACTTTCGGAGGAACTTCCGATGGAATTCCTGGAGGAACTTCCGAAGGAGTTCCAGGAGGAACTTCCGAAGAAATTCCTGGAGGAACTTCCGAAGGAATTCCAGGAGGAACTTCCGAAGGAATTTCTGGAGGAACTTCTTAAGGAATTCCTGGAGGAACTTCCGAAGTAATTCCTGGGGGAACTTCCGAAGGAATTCCTGGAGGAACTTCCGAAGTAATTCCTGCGGGAACTTCCGAAGGAGTTCCTGGAGGAACTTCCGAAGGAGTTCCTGGAGGAACTTCCGAAGGAGTTCCTGGAGGAACTTCCGAAGGAGTTCCTGGAGGAACTTCCGAAGGAGTTCCTGGAGGAACTTCCGAAGGAGTTTCTGGAGGAACTTCCGAAGGAATTCCTGGAGGAACTTCCGAAGGAATTCCTGGAGGAACTTCCGAAGGAGTTCCTGGAAAGGAAGGAAAGAAAGGAGGAAAGAACTTTTGGATGAATTTCTGGATAGATTCTGGAACAATTTCCGAAGAAAATCCGGAAATGTCTATTTTATGCAATTGGTTCACGCCGACCAACGCCGCGCCGTTAGCTGAAAATGATCTATCACGCTACCGGCAATAAAATTTCAATCGGTGCACATGTCTTGTCTCCAGTTAGTCTTGCGAGTAGAGGAGTAGGATTTCCAATCCGGAGATGACGAGTTTGATTCTTGGTCCGGTCTAGGATGTTTTCGGGTGGGAAATATTCTCGACTCTCGGGACAGAGTATCCATTATACTTGCCACACAATATACATACTCTTGCAATGGCGGGCAGAGAAAAGCTATTATTTAATCCTTGAGGAAATTATTAATTAATAATGAGCTTTTAAGGGGAAAATATGTTACGTTTAGTTCTCATTCAGCAATCATAATGAGTATATGGTTAAGCAATGCATCGCCAAAACACCACACACAAGCAAAATAAATCATCCGACTCATCGCAAACGGCAACATCAGTTTACACGGCCGTGAAGCGATCCGATACAAACCGTCATTTCATAAGCAACACAATTGAGTTCACCCCTACCGGAGTGCAAGAGGCCTTTGCGGCGAAACACGACTGGAATCGGCTATATTTGACAACCACACGCATACTGAAGCTCAGCCCGAAACCAATCGCCAAACGTTCAACAGCCGCGCAGTTTGCCTGCCAGGCAAGTGAATGTCTCCCATTTTGAGATTTTGGTCGACTCTTGCCACGCTGCTAGAAACACGTGTACTCGTTGTGGCTGGAGTACAGGGCCACGATAATTGCTCCATCGCACGGGAATTGGAATCAGAACAGGTGAGGCGAACTGAAGATACGAAATTTTCAATGTAATGAGCACCAATTGGCTTTCTAGCCCGTAGTTCGTTTGTTTAGGCCCAGTTTGCCGAAAAGTTGACCACGTAACACGAGCACGAGCAAAAAGGTGAGTTAGTGATTGGATTTACTTCACCACATTGTCCCAAGTAAAAGTGAATTCCAGTACCGAATCTACGAATTGCCGGCGGCATAAGCGGTCCTTAGCAGCATCCGACCATCCAGACGAGATCCTCGTTAATCGCAGATTGAAGTCGCAACACGATCGAACCGGGTAGAATCGTCCGGACAGGAAAATTGAGCCGAAAGAAGCCCTTGAACAGGGTAAGCAATCCTGAGTGCAAGACCAAGAATCAGTGCTAATCAAACTGGTGCCTTAGGGATTTTTTTTCCTTGTGTAGGTCTCGATTGGCAGATCAGCGAACTGCGGTAAATCCGGCACAGAATCGAATCTCAAGTGGGTGAAATTGGTGTGCACTGCCAGAGCACAACGCGGACGAGGCTACGGTTGCTTCGAGACGGGAGCCCCGGAGTGCAAGTAGCTGGAGACTGGGAGAAACTCGGAGACGTCGGCAACAGAAACGGCAGGACCTAGTCCCTCAGAGGGATCCCATCCAGCATCCCGGTCGCGCTGGACGGCCAGAGGGGTCCCCAGCGGAGGGACTGGTGTTTGTATGCAAAGTTGGTGAGCGGCTTGCGAGGATTGAGACTGCATGAATATCGCTGTGCAAAAAACCTTAGGGGGACACCCCGTAGAGTCGAACCGTGAGCAGAAATAAAGAGAAATTCGTTAGCCATAAAGCTTAAGTCTAAAAAGGAATGTTAGGGGAAAGGATAGGAGAGATGTGAGGAAGAGAAAATGTTTTAATAAACTCCTACTCATGTAAGCATTCGAGATTTGTGGCTATTTTCAATTTGTTGATGCACTAGCCCTCCAGTTTTTTGCATTTTTTAATCCGCTTTGAGTAGTTCTGCTCTAGCGCTACCGGAAGCTCGCAATAAATATTACAAGGTTAAAATATTTCACTATTTTCTTCCGCTATGTTGCTAATAGAACACAAAATGAAAAGCATTCATTGAATAAGAAGAAGAAGAAGAAGAAGAAGAAGAAGAATATAATGCCTACAAAAGTTGTGAAAATTTTCAATTCGAAAGGTCCTAACGACCGGGGTATGGAATCCGCCTCCTCAGATTTGTTAATGCCACAGTATAGCCTTTACCTACTAGGCAGTTTGAGATCTCTGTTAAGCTTAAGAGCGAGGTATTTCACAGAATGAAAAATCTATCAATCGTACAGAATAATCGCTCTAGCAAAATGTATAATCAATATTCGAAGAAAAGTGAGGCTATTCAAAGATGATTTTTTAATTGATAAAACTGGGAGTGGCTGGTCTTCATAAGAATGAGAGATTAGTGACGATTGTGTTGGATGGAATGTCAGCCAGCCAGCGTTTGTCCTACTTTGTAAACAATATGGTTGATTATTTAAAAAAAAATCGAACTTTAGACAATAATCTCACTCAGAAAGCAGCTAATGTGATAACAATCACGGTGATATCTACAAAAAAACGAATCAACACAAGCAATATATTATTTTTAATGCCTGTCCCGCATATGCCATTTGATTGGAATACATAGTCATCGAAAAATTTAATCATTATTTCAGGCAAATTTCATACCGAGGTTGATAACATGCGAACAAAACAGCCCTACTAATAAGATCGCATGTCAAAGCTAACGGCGTAACGGCGTTGAAGGTTTTTTGGATGGTGAAGAAAAAAAAACTAAAGGTCTGTTGTGCTTCTAATGCCATGCACTAGATATAATACACGTGAATTAATTTGCTCTGATATTCACTTGGTACTTGATGCATATCCAGCCCACCGTAGACTGCCGTGTTGTAGAAGCTCGATAATATCCATTCCCTTATACACGTGGTACAGTTCGTGATTCATGCGTCGCATTCGGACTCTGTTATCCTATGTACCGCCGAGTATTTCTCGCGGCACCTTACGCTTCAATACTTTGAAAGCTCTCTGATCAGCTTTCCGTAACGTTTATGTTTCATGACTGTTTAAATGTACCGGAAGAACAAGGGTGTCATACAGAGCGAGTTTAGATGCAGGCAGAAGTAGTTGGGAACCTTACTTTAATTTGAGCGCAAAACTCTGAGTGGCCCAGGAAAGCATAACTTTTTAAATTCACGAGACTCGGTGAAAAGTGCCACTAACGTCTGGCAAGTAATTTATCCACAGCCCACGTAACTGCTTACAATAATACGCCTCTTCCAGCATAAATCCATAAGCAGCATATTTCAACGCATCTGCTGATGGTACCACCGCCACTGCAGTCGTGAGCACTGGAAGTGGGTTGGGATCTTTCACACACAAACATACCATCCCTGATACAGTTACCTTCTTAATATGACGATTATGTGGCCCACAATAAAACATATGGGTCCATATTAATATAGGCAAGTGTACCATGCTTTAGGATTTAGGCTTTAGGATTCCAAACCATCGTGATTGAGATGTATTATCAGAGATTGTCTCAGTAGTTCCAACACGTGATTATCAATGGTGATACTAGTACCATATTAGCCGAATTCGAATCCTTGCATTAGATTGATCGCTTTTGGAAATTAACAAAAAAAAAACCAATGTGAACATTTAAATTTTTTATTGGAAGAAATTACGTAGGAAAAAAATGGTGAATACAAATCTTATGAAGAAATAAAGATAAATTAAATAAACGTATAACGAAAGACGTTCCAATTCTGATACTCGCATCATGTTTAGCTACATATGGATGGATATCAAAAAATAAATTATTGGTACTGTTTTCCTATGTTCGGTATGGTGTTTACCATCTTCCGCAATCTAGAATCCAAAATCCTTCACTATTCGGAACATGACTGTGCAGACACACGCAAAATGTGGCGGATGCGTTCTTTTCACTCCAATGAGCCAACAAGCACCGCTTCGTCGTCGCCGCTGACAATGTTTGCTCCGTAATGCTGCTATGTACCAACATTTTGTCCTTGAAAATGTCCGCTGTTTTTAATCATTCTTTTTTTTATTATTATTATTTTGTGTTATGCTTCCAGTTGGATGGTACCAGCTCATTCGTTGTGTGTACCGCCACCACATTTTCCCCACTTGATCCCGGCAACCTAATTGAGTTTCTCAAAGAGGCCAGCCCGTCCAACCGGAGCAAAAGCGACATTACGGGAATGTAGGGCATAATGCATATTAAGTAAAGGATTCGATTAACTAATATCAGTAATACTTTTCTGATCTTAATCAGTACTGTAATTTTACAATTTCAGTTAGATGTTTACGTATTGATCTGCCCTTTTAATTATCTATAGAAACGCGAATGGTGAATGGCATGCTTCAATTGCATCAATTTTTTTTCCGTGACAGGGCATGAAAGTCACGGTCGTATTTGAATTAGTCATATCTATAAAAACGATTTGAAAATTTTAATTTTAAGCCAGGCCACATCAACCTTTCAAGACTGCCTTTCATGCAAAATTGATCGAAGAACCCTCGATACTTTCATTTGGTCACCTGAGATAGAAAAAAGCGCTCTCCGTCTTATAAAGATCACGACCTTTTGCAGTACCTACTGATCCTAATCATTCCTTGAAATCCACAATCGTCGATTTTAAATCCCATTATGTGTGTGAGTCGGAGACGTTGATCATGTAGTACTACGAATATATTTGACAGATCTAATGGTCTGTAATGGTGCCCTTCTAGTTATAAAGACTAGTACTACAAAAATGGATCACTTGCACATCTGAAGAAAAAAGACGTGTAGGGTAGGGTATGGGATGTAGGAAATTTGTTCCCATGTCCCCTTATCCATCTCATTTAGGAATTCATCAAATTTAGGATCGAAACGGAAAGTTATCCGTCTTTGCTAGTTCATTCTTAGTAGAAAATCACTTCTAAACATTCATCTTTTCCACATTTTTACAAATTATTTACAACACTTTCCTCTACTAATCACTGCGCACAACAAAGTTTAAGAAACAAATTCACTATTTCATTAATTCAGAACGAGAAAAAAGCCATCAAATGCTAGAGAAGCTATGAGATAACTTTTTTTTATCGAAAAATATTGTTCGTATGTACATCTCATTCCACTATCTTCTTGGTGGTGCATAGTTTCGAGATTTTTTTCGCGAGAAAGTTTCTTAGTATACCCGGAAGATTTCCTGGAGAAATATCCGAAGGAATTCCTGGAGGTACATCCTGACCAACTCCTGGAAGAATTTCTGGAGGAATTCTTGAAGAAATATCCGGAGAAAGTTCTGGAAGAATATCCTAAGGAATTATTAGCCCAATATCCGGAGGAATTTCTGGAGGAATATCTGGTGGAATGTCCGGATCAATTTCTGCAGGGTTATCCGGGGGAATTCCTAGAGGAACCTGAAATCCTGGAGGATCATTTGTCTAATTTGACATATATGTACTTTGTCTTACTTATCTTATTTATCTTATTTGGCTTATTTGGATTATTTGGCTTATTTGGCTTATTTGGCTTATTACCCGTAACGCTGGGTAGACACCTTTACGTGGTGCGTTACGGGGTAAGATCTACCACAGTCACATTGCCAGCTATAGGCAAATCCTGACCCAACGAATACCTTCCCAATATCCAACTCCGTGGTACTTTATAAGGGTGTCGCTGAGTGGAGAGCCTCTCTTTAAGTATCACATGAACATTTCCTTTCCATCCCC
The DNA here is from genome assembly GCF_024139115.2 of Armigeres subalbatus. Classification (NCBI taxonomy): domain Eukaryota; kingdom Metazoa; phylum Arthropoda; class Insecta; order Diptera; family Culicidae; genus Armigeres; species Armigeres subalbatus. The sequence goes on from NC_085139.1 coordinate 123,847,446, forward strand.
TAGTTGTGGCACAGATGGGCGTAGTACGGAGTAGTAATCCTCACGCTTTTGTAATTTTTGTCTTAGATTGAAATCAAGGACTACACCTACTTTGATTTCTGATAGCAATCTGGACAGTATTTTCAAAAGAGACATGAGTTTTACTCCACTTTCATTTTTTCATTTATTTGGAATTTGAATATTTTTTTTTATTTTCGCATAATTATTCCCTCACTTTTCCATATTTATATGTGCTATATTTACTTAATTTCATAATGTAATATTTTTATACTCTCATATTTTAATATTTTGCATTTTTTTTATCTTCATATTTTTTTTATTTATATGCTTTCATAATTTCATAATGTTGCATTGTATGCTGCCATACACTGTTGATAAGGAACTATATTTTTTTAATTATATATTTTCATATTTTTCAAATATGTATTCATATTATCACGTTCTCATTTTATCATGTATTCATATTTTCCTACACGCAGAGAAAATCTACCTTTTTGAACTAAAAAATAAAATTATTGAATTATTTTATTTTTTTATTTAACTCAAATATTTTAATTTTAAAATCAAAACTAAAATATATTTAATTCAAAAATTTTTATTGTTGTTTCTACTGCAATCCAGTATAAATTAATATAGTATTAAAGATATTTTAGTTACCAGATAGAGATTGTCGCTTCGGTTCCCTTTGTTCTGCTGTTCGATACATGTGTGGTACCTAACTGTCAAATCGTATGTATTTTTCCTTCATTGACATTAAGATCCCCTATCCTCGCCAGCAAAAGATGTTCCGGACAGCGACAATCTTTGTCTGGTAACTAAAATATCTTTTTACAGTATATTATAAACTAGTTTGTAAAGTAAATATTTGAAAATTTTATATAACAATATTATTTTTTTTGATTTAAGAAAAATATTGTTGAAAACAATACTTTTCTTTTTTGATTTAAAAATATTTTTTGTGCAAACAAAAAAAAAAATATTGTAAATTCAACAATTTTTATTTTGAGTGCTATTTAAGAATATTGTAGAAACAACAATATTTTTCGTCTATTCAAATATGATTTTTTGCTGAATTCAACAAATAAAATGATTAGCCGGGGAACAATAATTATTTTTGTTGTTTTTATACATAATATCATTGAGTTTAAAAAACATTTCTCTGCGTGTATGTTCATATTTTTATATATTCATATTATCTTGTTTTCATATTTTTGTTTCTTCGTGCTTTCATATTTTCATATATTTATGTTTTCATTTATTGATATTTTCATTATCTTTATTTTCATATATTTTTATTTTCATTTACATTTATATTTTCATACTTTTGTTTTCTTATATTTTTATTTTCATAGCATGTATATATAATAGTGTGAAAGTGTGAAGTTATTTTCATATTTTATACTTTCTTATTCTTATGCTTTCATGTGTTATATTCTCATACGTTTGCTTGTTAAAAAATGTTTATCTCTTATATTTCATATTTCAGTTATATAACATATTTATATTTTGATTTATATTTTCATATACCCATATTGTCATATTCTGCTACTTTCATATTTTTATATTTTCTCATTTTCAAATTTACATATTTTCATTTTGTTATATATTCATATGTTTATGTTTTCATTTTTAATATTTATCCATCCATCCATCCATCCATATATATAAAACTCAATGTTTGTATGTATGTTCCAGCATAACTTCTGAACCCATTGACCGATTTCAATCAAATTTGGACAACACATTCTTTATCTTAAGGAGACGACGATAGGGGGGTTAGGGATGCTCTTTGGAAAAGGGGGAGGGTGTGGGGGGAGGGGTATTGCTAAGTTATTGATCAACTCAGTGTACCTTTTGAACCCCTTGGCCGATTTCAACCAAATTTAGAACACACATTCTTTATCTTTAGGAGATGACGATAGGAGGGTTAGGAACGCTCTTTGGAAAAGGGGGAGGGTGTGGGAGGAGGAGTATTGCTAAGTTATTGATCAATTCAGGGTACCTTTTGAACCCCTTGGCCGAATTTAACCAAATTTGGAACACACATTCTTTATCTTTAGGTAATGACGATAGGGGGGTTAGGGACGCTCTTTGGAAAAGGGGGGAGGGTGTTGGGGGAGGGGTTTTGCTAAGTTATTGATCAACTCAGGGTACCTTTTGAACCCCTTGGCCGTTTTCAACCAAATTTGGAACACACATTCTTTATCTTTAGGAGATGACGATAGGATGGTTAGGGACGCTCTTTGGAAAAGGGGGAGGGTGTGGGGGGAGGTGTATTGCTAAGTTATTGATCAACTCAGGGTGAACCCCTTGGCCGTTTTCAACCAAATTTGGAACACACATTCTTTATCTTTGGGAGATGAAAATAGGAGGGTTAGGGACGCTCTACTCTACTACAAATTTTGAACACACATTTTTCATATTAAGGAGACGACGATAGTGTGGTTAGAGATGCTCTTTGAGAAAGAGAGGGTATGGGGGGAGGGGTATTGTTCAGAAATCGATCAACTCAATGTAAGTCTTGAACCTAATGACCGATTTGAACCAAATTTGTATCAAATATTGTATGTCCTAAGGAAACAATTTTAGTGGATGTGGATAGGTAATTTTAAAAGGGGAAGGGTGTGAGAGAGAGGTATTGTTTAGTTATTGTTTAATTCAGCATAACTTTCGAACCCATTTACCGATGTCCATCAAATTTGGAACCCATATTCTCTGTTTAAGCAAGACTATATCAGACTGGGTAGGAGTATCATAGCTGAATGAGAGAGAGAGGGTATATTTATTAAACGAACAGTTTAGTACAGTCGCGATTCGCTGGTTGGGCCACGACCTCGGCCCAACTAACGAATTCGGTTTTTTAGTTGGGTCAACTGACAGCCATTTGAACACGTGTATTTCGACGTGAACATCACAAATCATGTCCAGTGACGCCGAATCCCGTTTTTCGTGTTTACATTGAATTTTGACGTACGGTTGCTTTTTAGTTGGGCCATTGCCCAACCAGCGGAGGCCCAACTAAAAAGTGACCCAAGTATTAAGATCCCAACCAGCGAATCCCGACTGTATACCTTTTTACCACATGGGTCATTTCAAACCAAATTTATGAACACGTATTATCTGCCCAAAACTATTTTAGAGAGGCTGGGAGGAACTTTTGGAATGCGGGAGGTTATTGGGGTTGGGTATTGTTTAGAAAACGACTTAATTTAAACATATCCCTGAATGAAGCAGGCCATTAACATAAGGGCATTTGGGATAATTATGAACAGCATCAGAAAAATCTTTCATAGAAAGCATGCATTTGCTGGGTATAAAGCAATGCTTATTGTTACCCTTCATTGGAATCATGATATGCCCAATGAAAAGCAATTATTAATGTGTTTCCTTCTGGATGGTGGATGTGATTGCTTCTTTAAAAGTAGGCGTTTGCCCGGAATAAGGCAATGGTGAGTGTGATCCCTTCTTTAAAAATGGGCGTTTACTAGGAATAAAGCATCGGTGGATGTTTTTCCTTCTTTAGCAATTGACGCTTGCCCGGAATAAGGCTATTCAAACCAACGATCCCTTTTTCAAGATCAGTCAACGCTTCCACAAGCCTTCTTTTAATCAAATGATGAAGTATCAATAAGATAACATAATCACTCTGTTGACCAATTGATTTTATCTTTTTCTGGTTGCGAAAAAAAAACTGAAAACTAAACCTGCAATTCCGAGCAAGGCCGGGTACATAAAGCTAGTTTTTATTATAAATGTTCATTTTTCTTATTCTTATCTTCTTCTCTTATATATAAAAATGAAATGGTCTGTGTTCGTATCCGCATAACTCGAAAACGGCTGGATGGATGTTTTTCATTTCTTCAGCAGACACATTCGTTTTCGTTTCCGACGGGTTTATATGATATATCCTTATGCGAAAATCACGGGTAAGATGGAGTAAATCGTGAAAAAATAAAATTAAGAATCGTATGAAAATTTCGCATAGGAAGTTCACAACGCGCGTTTTCGCCTACTATGCAGGACAACGTCTACAGGTTGGCTAGTATTGTCATATATTCATTTTCATTTCCTATTGTCATATTTTCTAATAGGGGAAAAGACGGCTTTGGCAGGTTTTGTTCTATTATTGGCAGGGGGTTTTTGTCGACCACCAAATTTTATGAAATTTGACCACAATATTCTTCGATATGCAAAGAATGTTTAGGCCAAATTTGAGCATAAACAGTCATAAAAAACCCCCCTGACAATAATAGAACAAAACCTGCCAAAGCCGTCATTCCCCCTATCTATTTTTCTACATTTTCATACAAATTACTAAAACTGGTTCACTGAAAAATACAGGAAGATTGAGAGGGGAGCATTTATCTAGGTCGTTATTATCTGACAAAACTTTGATAGGTTCGGTGATATAAAAACGGGAGGAGCTGACAAGATACAAAGACAAGGTAACATTTCCAATACAATAGAAGAAACATATTCGTTTTAATAATGTTTACCATATATTTTTATTGACACACGGTGATCTGGTGACGAGTGACGCTGATTTCTTGAAGCTGAGGTCCTTCGGCCAGGGACACTGTGAACTATTTTTCAAATAATGTAATCTCAATCTGAATATTAAGATTTCCTTTTCAGCTGAAACAAGTGTTGCTGGTTTTTTCACACCAAGGATCAATTTGCTCTCCTTCGATTTTCATAAATTTCAACGTACTATACTATACTTATTCTTAATATTTCTATACCACGGAGCTCCATATATTTTTAATTATCTCGCATAAACATTTATAAACAATCATCTTGTCTACGATTTACCTAACCAAATGACAATTATTGATCTTCATTTTCAGAAACATTGGGTGCTGACGAAGATTCTGAAGCAGCATCACACTAATCTAATATTACTACAATTTATTATTTCAGAAATATGCCGCAGATTGCAAAATCAATGCAATTGTTTTGTCAAAATCTATTTATTCATATTACATTCAAGAGCAAAACATCACCTTTTACAATATCAATACCAATAAAAATATAATACTTACGCTTTTTCGCCAAGAAAAGCACCCCTTAATAACCCATCCAAACTCCAACTCCAGATACCTATGAAGGTTGCGCGAGTTCTCCGCATCTTCTTAAGTAGGTATCTAATCAACACTTCCTACCCCAATCCCCACTGATCGTAAGGACCTGGCCAGGTGTTGAATAAAGGGATCGTTGAATGAAAAACATGCCAAGCCCCAGGCTGTTTTTCTGGCGCATCTAACGTCCCTATCGACAGCCAATCCAGGATAGTGTGCGGTCAGATATGCTATTTGGCTTATTTGGCTTATTTGGCTTATTTGGCTTATTTAACTTATTTCGCTTATTTGGCTTATTTGGCTTATTTGAACACTTTCAATTAAAATATTTTTATTGACCAATTGTTTCTATCGGGTAGCGCAAGAATAGAGAATATACGCGCTTGATAATTATATTTTATTGATTGTAACTATCAATGCTGAATATATTCTGTCAAAAAATGTCTCAAATGCCGAACACTTTGATTCGAATTTCAAACATCACCTTAAATGCACTAAATTGCAAAATTTCATTGTTATCACCTTATATGACGATTCTAAAGTCCTTAATCTGTCTGAAATGGAGCCTGGCGTGAAATGAAATGGAATTGTTTATTTATGCAATAATCACATGAAATATATAAATCTATATATAAATATAGATCTCCATGTAATGATTGTTCGGAATATGAGTTTGTTTGGGATTTGAGTCAAAACGGTACTAACAAATCACGAACAAATCACGAAATCCAAATGTTTTCAATTATATGGGTGTATTTGTCAATTGTTTCAGAGCGTCATTTTTGTTCTTCTGATTAATCCTTCTTCTTCGTTTTCTTTTTCATCTTCAATGGTTCTAAATTCCATCTGGAGCTTGGGCCGCTTTTCAACTTGGTATTCTAGTAGCATTTCCTCAGTTATTAATTGAAAGATTTTCTTTGCCCGCCAATGTATGAGCCGGGAAGAAGAATGATACAAACCATTGCAAAAAAGGTTACGAGATTTAAATGTAATTGAAATGCGTTCAAAAATCATACGTTACGAAATTACCCACTTATTCCATCCATAATCGTCTTCAGAAAATAAAGAATGTATACCCAATTTAGTTGAAATCCACCCATGGGTGTAGGAGGAAATAATGAATATATGTTCCTTATTTGTTTGCAATCGACCCACATGTTTAGAACTTATACATAATTCTTTGTTTTCTAAAGTAGTCCCTCCCTCTTTACCGAATGACCTATGAAGCCCGTAAAGTAATTCAGCGGAATTTGACAAAAAATATATGGGCTAAGTATCAAATCTGCCATTTCCGTCGCCGTTCCGCTGTATTGCGTGGGAGCCTCTAATCCCATTCATAAGTTGTTCCATTAATAATGAATGTGTATTCCAAATTAGGTTAAAATCGAACCATGCATTAAGAAGTTACAGTGAATTTTATGGGATTTCCCAAATGTAGGGTAAAATGCCCAATAGTGGACCCACTAGTAGCGAAATTTTGCTCTTTTTGTCATAAGGAGTAGAAATTTTCAACACAGTAATTCTGCTTGACATCTAACACCAAGTTCTGCATCTCCTCTTCACGATACATACATAAAACACTCAAATATTCGACGTTATTCGTTGAAATCTACATTTTAAAGTCTGACTGAATTCGCCCTATAGTAGACCCCCTGGAGGTCCATAATAGGAATTTGTTTACCTATAGTCGACACTTCATTTGATTTTTATGTTCCGTTTCGGGACGTTCTTCTTCCCTATTATGGACCCCCCAAAATATTCCTATAATGGACACTCTCGTGTTTATTTTTCATAGAATTGTAAAAAATCATTTGATTTTACCTTCCATAGCATTTCCAATGCATGTAACCGAATCATAGGACTGTAAGGTAGGTTCTCCCGATGGAATTTCATAGCAAAATGTTTACATTGTGCTGTAATAATGCAAAAATGGCTGGAGAGTCTACTATTGGTTGGGGGTCCACTATTGGGCACTTTACCCTACTAAGCATCAAAAGCTGCACTTGTTCGTAAAATGAACAAGACGAGATTGCCTTTAGTCGCTAACTGTAACACTCTCCGACAAACGTTTACTCCCTACGTATAAAATAAGCGAACAAGGCTGAATCGATGAAGACCACGACAAAGGAATCTTGTCTGCAACAGCTTATGACTAAACGACTCTAGGAGGTAGGAGAGTCGGTCACATAGCATGATTAACGTTGCTCTCGTACGTTTTGTTCTCTCTCTGTTACGATTAGCGAGTAACTGGTGGTCGCATATCAGAACGAACACAACCCGAGCAAAAATGAATAACTTATTGATAACAAATTCTATTATCCGGTTATCAGACATTTTGATAACTGAATTTGTTATCATTTTGGCTGAATTAACAGCCAACATAACAAAAATGATACCAGAATTTTGCTCCTGAAATAACTAAATGAAAACAAATTAAGTTATCACTGATACCAAATTGATAACACATTTTGTTATACATGTTATTCACTCAAATAACTAATTTAATTATTATTTAATTATAAGTTATCACTGTTTTATCGACCAAAATACTTAAATCTTCTTTGCCGACTTCGTTACGCATTGAAAAAAATGTTGGCATTCACTGGGATTCGAACTCGAATCGAATAATTGTACGGCGTCGTCTCTAGGCACTCACCCAATTACGCTTTCTTGAGGAGCAGGAGAGAAGAGCACTACGCTTTCTACGATCTTACATTTACTGAAGACTATTTATAATCAAATTAGGATACCATAACCACTAATGTAAATAACAGTCGGCTAGACAGAGTGCAAAGCAGAATAGCTTATTAATAACAAACTTAATTATCCTGTTATATTGATAACTAGAATTGTTATCATTCTGGTTGAATTACAAGTCAACATAGCAAAAATGATAACCGAAATGAATTTCATTCAAAATAGCGGATCGGCAATCAATTAGGATAAATACGGTTCATCGTCCTTTTATTGAATACATTTTGTTTTCAGTTGTGACCAATTACATAATAGGCTTTAGGTTAGTTTTTCTCTCTTATATTATCAATCATTAGGTTGCTAGCAGCACCATGCTGTAAATCGATTTCGGTTATAGGTTTTATTCAAACTAAACCACAGCCTTGCATTTCACAGTGAAATGTTTCATGTTTTCATATGCATATATAAACATAAACACTGATCCCAGGAAGAATTATTCCGTGAAAAAATGTTGCTATTCGGTGGATGATCCAGGACCGGACAGTTTTCGGGGGGCCCGAAATGTACGAAAAAGGTTGATTTTGATACATAAGGTTATGTGGGAGCCCGGGGCCATGGCCATTTCGTATGGCTACCTAGTCCACAACGCGCATTTTCGCTTACAATGTCAGCCGGTTCGACTAATTAAACATATTTTTTGGGCTACTGTGGGCTACTGTGGAAGGTGTTTGAATGGACCATTCAAACACCTTCCAAAGGATTTTCTAATTCACATTTCGATATTCCCATGAGTCGACCGTCCTTTCATAATCGACTATTGGAGGTTTGACTGCAGATGATCTTGCTCTTCTTCTTCTTCTTCTTCTTCTTCTTATTGGCATTACATCCCCACACTGGGACAGAGCCGCCTCGCAGCTTAGTGTTCATTGAGCACTTCCACAGTTATTAACTGCGAGGTTTCGTATATCATGAGACTAGCACGATGATACTTTTATGCCCAGGGAAGTCGAGTCAATTTCCAATCCGAAAATTGCCTAGACCGGCACCGGGAATCGAACCCAGCCACCCTCAGCATGGTCTTGCTTTGTAGCCGCGCGTCTTACCGCACGGCTAAGGAGGGCCCCTGAGTAGGTGAAGTCACCTACTCGTTCTATTGGGTATATGTGCTCACGATTAGCACTCTCGTTGTACCCAGGGAGATAAAGGTTAAATTGCAACATACTGCATCCAAAGTGATGTTAAATAGCATACACGAAAGATCATCATCCTGTCAGAGCCCCCTGCGCATTGCCCCTGAAACTCGAACTAGAGAATGCCCCTGAAACTACGAACTACGCTCATCATCTGGGCCGTGACCAATCATATCAGTTTATCCGGAAATCCGTGTTCATACATTAGCTTCCATAGCTGGTCCCGATTAATTGTAAGGGAAGAGGTTCAGTCATGGGCACTCTTTCGTCTTTGATCCATAACTTTGGCCCTAGTTGATCTTATGTCGACATTTATATACCAATGGAAAGCTAGACTAATAACCTTACTACTAGTGAAAAAATAGTTTGATTTCATCGGTTTGAAAAAAAAAATTACTATTTTGCAAATTTGACAATTTTTCTGCAATAATTGGCGTACAAGATAAATCAAGCAAGGGAAGTTATTTATTTCAGGAAAATATTGTAGCAAAATTTGTTAGTTGTTAAAATAACAAAAAATAAAACAAAAATCTTTCTAGCCGTGACAAGAGGTTGAAACCTTTATATCACCATTATAACAAACGTTGATATAATTATTTGAAACAAAAATCTACATCAGAGGAAATTGCCTAAATTGCGAGTAACACTCTGGTACACTACAAACGACGGAACCTTATCCATAATATAGGCCATTATCTTTGTTCCAGCTATTTATGGAAACTGTTCCGTTTCCCATCTTACTGAATATATATTCATCCCATCATAAAATAAAGAAATATAGCACCAATCTGCGTGCTCACTGCTGAAAAAAACAACAAAAATAAGAAACAAATCAATACCAAATTTTCAAAACGACTTATCTGCTTTTGTAAACAAAGATTCAAACGTCGATTTGACGAATGTGATTGCTCTCACACGCAAACCAACACCATCAATACGTAGGTTAAGGCTTTGGCTACCTATTGATGGTGTTGGTTTGCGTGTGAGAGCAATCACATTCGTGAAATCGACGTTTGAATCTTTGTTTACAAAAGCAGTTAAGTCGTTTTGAAAATTTGGTATTGAAATCATATTCTTCTTCATTGCTTTATTTTAGATGGGATAAACGTGGGAGCAATGAGATGAAGTGAAGTGAAGTCTCTTCTTCTTCTTCTTCAATGGCTCTAAATTTCAACTGGAAGTTGGGCTGCTTTTCAACTCAGTATTCTATTAGCATTTCCTCAGCTATTAAATGAAAGCTTTTATATGCCCGCATGAGTGCCCATGCCCAGAGAATCGAGAATGTTTCCAAAACATCCTATACCGGATCGAGAATCAAACTCGGCATCTCCGGATTGGCAATCCTACGCATGTGCTCGCAAGGCTACTGGAAACCCGAACAATTCCCCTATATTGAACGTGGTTCAAGTTATACTGAAGGTAGTTAAAGTATATGTATATGATATATGTTCGCTCCAAAACCAAATTTTTAGTAGAAGACCCAAGGGACCATTTATATAATAAAACACATGTCTGGTTTCAATGATTGCACTAAAACTGGACAAACTGGCTGTGACATGGTTGTATAGCGATCTACAGGAGGTTGTGAGAACTGTGAGGTCTGCATGAGAGGTTTTGTTCTAAAGATCGCTATAAAACTCTGATACAACCACAATTATTTGCAAATATGTGGTGCGTTTGGAGCGTGCCTCCCTCAACGACGACAACGTTTTATATTTAGCTCACGATTATAACCAAATGTAGGTACCGAGACCGAGAACGCAGCGCATCGCAAAAATAAAGTTGCGTGTGCACATCGCAGCGACGGCCGGGATGGGTGGTGCCCCTTTCCCCCTTCTGTTTCTATGGAAACCAGTTTCAGCCCATTTTTAATGCCAGTTGTTTTGTGTAACATTTCATTTCGTACGATTGGTGCTGGTTCTTTATTGTATAATATTTACCAGCACGTACCCTAAAAAAACTGAAAAGGATAATCTGATGACAATTCATGCTTATATGCGGATTTGTATTGAAGTTTCTTTTTTCTCTTGGACATTTAGAGACTTTATTGCTCAGAGTGAAATGAGTTTAAAAATGACTCTTTAATCTATTCATATTACAGTCAAATCACTAATGAGATGCATTTTGCATTGGGTTGTTCGACATTCTAATTACGTGCCCAGCCCATCGCAGTCGTCCGATTTCCATTCTATGAAATGTTGATCCAACAAGCACAAAAGCGTTTGAAATATTTAAAAAGCATAAATACATATGTCTTATCAAACGATTAGTGAAAAAATATTGGCTGTTACATACGATCTTGAGTTTGGAAGTTATGAATCTGGTACACGAATCTGATTCGTTAATCGTGCGATATCTCAAGCATTTTTTGTCAATCATCTCATACAGCCGCTTTAATCTCTAACTCGACCTGAATGTTGAGACTGGTGACTAAAAGTACCAGATTGATAATCTGGAAAATAGGCATTTACTAACACTTTCCTTGCCGTAGACCAAATGTTGATGTAGCGTAGGCTGACCATACGTACCGTATTTAACGGGACAGTCCCGTTTTTTAGACCTTTTTGTACTGTCCCGTCGTAATCTGAAAAATCCTCAATTTGTCCCGTTTTTTCATTGATTCTAAATTGATCATACATAGAAATTGTTTTTTGCGCCCTAATTAGAGAGATTTATAGCCCTTGGCTGGCTCATCTCTCAACAAAGAAAGTAGACGAAACCCATAAAAAAAGTTTTAGTTGTTATGTTATTATTGTTGCTTTTGAAAGAATGCTACCTAAGTCGTTTTGTCTTTTACATTGATCGACTTTTCTTAAGGTTTTTAACAGTTAACGATAACAGGTCGCTTCTCCATGAGATTTTTCATACAATCAATGATTTTTCTGCTTATTCCTGGGGCATTAAAATTTGGCCAATTTCATCAGTGGATTGAACCGAAATAGTAACTTGGTAGACAAGTATTTCCTTAAAATCAGGTCACGCCTCAATGCCAATAAAATGAAGCGCAGGGACAGACATCCTAAATTTCAGATTAAGTATTTTTTTTTCATTATTCTTTTTGAATCTTCCGAAGTAGGTAGGTACTTAATTTTTTTTCAAATGCTTTACCACATGTTGTTCAATCATTTGATTCTTTTCAAATCATTCAAAATATTTCTGAATATTTCGAAATCATCCACTGGAAAAAAACGACGACATGAAAATAATTACTTATAAATCAACTGAACAAAATCGGGATCAAGGCAGTTTCAAACCGAGGGAAAATTTGGTCGGTTTAAAGGCTAGATTTAAGGTCCCCACGTACTTTAAGGCTAGTTCACACATCAAGAGCTTGTCTGCAAATTTTGCTCTCATGTGTGTGGATGAGATTTATAGGATTCCGTTATGAAAAATAAGAAATTCGGCTCGATTTAAAATACAGTCAGACTTTCTGCGACGAAATTGCATGAGTCCTGCTTTTTGGGAGCACATGGGAACAAAATCAATTGACAAGGTGTCCCGAGGTGTGTCATTTAAATCAATTTCGTTTAAAAAGGACTGTGAATTGATTAGATTGGTACTGTGAAACGTAAGGAATTGGAAAAGTTCTTGATATTGGTCAATAGAAAACACTTCAATGCATCTAGGATTAGATTGAAATGAAATTTCAAATTCCCCATTTTTTTATATTGAAAGAACGTAATTTTCTATTCCTTCGTGTTTTTTCCGCGTCCCATTGAAGAGTGAAATATTTGTAGTTTAGTATTTTCCCACAACTAACCTAATACAATAGAATTGAATTATTCATTCTAAAAGATTTTTAATTTCTTACACGGAAAATGAAAATTATGGCCATAAATTTTGAAATTTCCATAGCTCTTAAATTGACTTTTTGACATGTCCCGTCTTGCAAGCGCGTTTGTCCCGTTTTTTCACCGAAATGATCTGGTCAGCCTAATGTAGCGTCGCGAAAAATTCTAGAAAAATGATTTTTACAATTTATGCTGGGGGTGGCTAGGTTCGATTCCCGGTTCCTAGACCAATTTTCGGGTTGGAAATTGTCTTGACTTCCCTGGACATAAAAGTATCATCGTGTTACCCACATGATATACGAATGCAAAAATTGTAACTTGGCTTAGAAACCTCGCAGTTAATAACTGTGGAAGTGCTTAATGAAGACCAAGCTGCGAGGCGGCTCTGTCTCAGTATGGGGATGTAATGCCAATGAGAAGAATTCTTAAACATTTTACAAAAGTTAGTTTTTACGCAGAATTTAAAAAGGTTTGAGACTAAAAATCTCAAATATAGGGTTATTCAGTTGTATGCTTTCACATAAAAGATGTTATTTCTTCGAACCATCGCACAAAATGCGAAACGCAATGTAGATGGGAACTGATGGAACGAGTCCCCTCACTTACGTTGCCCCATTCGTACGGTGATCCAACCTTCCGGTACCTCTGGCAAGCCATCACCCCACGTGAGAAGGATGACTGCTTTTGGCGCTAGATTAAATTGACGGCGGAGGAGATTCGATCCAACAACGCGACAAAGGATCCAAGCTAGGTACGGCTCGGTACGGTACAGCAGATCGCATCACAGCAGCAGCGTTGAGGTTTGATGATGACATTAAATCACGCTTCAGTGCTGCCCGGGACGGGACGTCTATCCTACGGGAAAGCGGGAAATTGTGCGTATGGGCCTGTTTGTATGTGTTGTGGTGTGCTGCGTAAGCTGTAAAGTAGACGACGACGGTGAATCGCAAAAACACGCCCGTGTGTCGTTTTGCATTTGGGGCATTCTCGAAAAGGACGAAAGTACAGATTCGCAATTTTATAAAATTGGAAGCGGCAATGGACGGAGTGCGGTGGGGGTCGTCGGCGGAAGAAAGGAGGCTCATCCTTGTTTGTTCAGTGACTGGGATTCGGAAAGCGTTCTTTAGAAACGATGGAGCGAATTTTGCAAAGAGAGAGATTTTGAATAAAGGTGTGGTTTGAGTTTCGGACTGAGGAATGGGCTAGCGGAGCGCTTTATAACTCATTCTACGACGTTGTTTGTTTGTTTAGAAGAAGGACGTCTTAGGAGTTTGACTATGTGGCTTTCGGTTGTGGCGACCACAACCGGAGGGAATGGAAGATTAATTTGGATGAAAGGTTTCATTATTTTTCGAGCAAATTGACGGACCCTTCTACAGAAGAACAGCTTTTAGTTTTGAAATGGATTTGACGGTAATTGACAGTCAGGCTTTATTGTGTCTTACATGATTGAGTGAAAATTAGGTAAACCATCCACAACTCGTTTATTGAAAAGACTAGTTACAGAAAGTTCAAAATTCAAATGTTTCATATTCTGTAACCAAAACCATTACACTGGGGTTGCTTTTCACGCGTTTTTTACGCAGGTCGCTTTTTACGCGACTTTTTTTTACAAGGATTTTGGGATTTACGCGGATTCGATTTTTTACGCAATTTTTCGAAAAAGTCTTGAAATCACGTAGAAATTGTAAAAAGTTGATTTTTGATCGATATTTGCAAAATTCGTTTTTTACGCGGATTTCGGATTTCACGCGGTTTTCAAAAAAAAAATTTTAAATCTTTTTCAAGGGAAAACACTTAGAGTATTTAATGGAGGTACGATACTGGGTCATTAGAGCGAAGGCCGTCAGTCCCGAAGGTCATTTGGCCACAGTCGTTAGGCCGTATGAGAAGTGAGAAGGGAGAAGTGAGAAATGAGAAAAAAACTGTAATATGTGAGAAATGAGTAGCAAAAAGGGAGAAGTGAGAAAAGGACGTAAGAAGTAAGAAGCGAGAAGTGTGAGGTGAGAAGCGAGAAGTGAGAAGTAAGAAGTGAGAAGCAAGAAGTGAATAGTGAGAAGTGAGATGTGAGAGGTGACAAGTGAGAATTGAGAAGAGATATGTGAGAAGTGACAAGTGAGAAATGAGTAGTAATTTGTGAGAAGTGAGAAGCAAAAAGGGAGAAGTGAGAAGCAAGAAGTGAGCAATAAGAAGGGAGAATTGAGAAGTGACAAGTGAGAGCCGAGAAGTGACTGAAAAAAAATTGGATACGATAAGTGATATTTAAGATGAAAGAAGGGAGCAGCGAGAAGAGAGAAGTAGGAAGTGCGAAGTGAAAAATGAGAAGTGCAAAGTAAGTAGTGTAAAGTGAGGAGTAAGAAGTGAATAGGGAGAAGTAAGAACTCAAAAGTGAGAAATGAGTGGTATGAAACGAGAAGCAAACATAAGAAGCGAGAAGGAAGGAGTACCATGTGTATTAGACCTCTTCACGTTTTCAAAAAGTATCAAAAATTGGACCGGTCAGCTCATAATCACAAATCTCATGCTAAAATAAGGCTCGTGTCAAATTTTCAGCTAATTCGGATAAAATTTCGAGGTGGCTCAAGTCGATTTAGTGTTTTTGGGCTATTTTCAGATTTAAAAAAAAATCTAATACGAGGTATAAACGCCGGAAATCATCGCAACAACCTCTAAACGGAAGCTTTTGGTGTGCTCTACAAGCCTTGAGAACATTGAACATAAATTGGCAATGATTTGTAATAAATTCAAGAATTTTGTAGAACTACGACTTTTTGGGGAAACAGTGTTTTTATGCACTTAAAAGCTTGAAAATTACTTTAACATGGTCGAAAAAATATTGAAAAACACTAATCGACTTGAGCCACCCCGAGATTTCATCCGATTTAGCTGAAAATTTGACAGAAGGCTTATTTTAGCATGAGAATTATGATTCTGGGCTGACCGGTTGAATTTTTAATACTTTTTGAAAACATGAAGAGGTCTAATGTGTATGAGAAGTAAGATGTGCGAAGTGAGAAGTGAAAAGTGAGAAGTAAGAAATAGGAAGGGAGAATGAGAAGTAATAAAACGACAGCGAGTGAAAAGTGAAAAGTGGAAAGGAAACAGTGAGAAGTGAGAAGTAATATGTAAGATGTGAGATGTAAGAAGTGAGAAACAAGAAGGGAGAAGTGAGAAGGTAGAAATGAGAAATTAGAAGTGAGAAATAAGAAGCGAGAAGTGAGGAGTAAGAAGTGGAAGTGGGAAGATTGAAAAAACGAGAAGTGAGAAATTAGAAGTTACAAGTGAGAAGTGAGAAATTCGATACGAGAAGTGAGATGTGAGAAGCGAGAAGTGAGAAACGAGAAGTGATAAGTAAGGGCTGAGAAGTGGGTTGGAAGCGACAAATTCGAAGTGAGATTGAGAAGTGAGAAATTCAATACGAGAAGTGAGATGTAAGATGTGAGAAGTGAGAAACAAGAAGCGATAAGTTAGAGCCGAGAAGTGGGTTGAAAACGACAAATGAGACGTGAGAAATTCAATACGAGAAGTGAGGTGTAAGATGTGAGAAGTGAGAAGTGAGAAGTGAGAAGTAAGAAGCCAGAATTGAATGGAGAGAATTGAGTTTTGAGAAGTGAAATGTGAGAAGGGAGGATCGAGAAATGAAAAATAGTAAGATGTGAGAAGTGAAGGCAAGAAGGGTGAAGTTAGAAGATAGAAGTGGGAAGTGTGAAGTGAGAAGTGAGAAGAGAGAAGTAAGAAGTGAGGAGCGAGAAGTGAGAAGTGAGAGACGAGAAGTGAATAGTGAGAAGTGAGAAATGAGATAAAGATGTGATATGTAAAAAGTGAGAAGTAAGAAACTAGAAGTGATAAGTGAGAGCCGAGAAATGAGAAGCTATAAGTGAGAAGTGAGGAATTTGATACGAGAAATGAGATGTAAGATGTGAGATCTGAGAAGTCAGAAGACGAGAAGTGATAAGTGAAAGGCGAGAAGTGAATAGAGAGAAGTGAGTTGTGATAAGTGAGATATGAGAAGTAAGGAGTGAGAAATAAAAAACAATATATGAGATAAGAAAAGTGAGAAGCAAATAATTGAGAAGTGAGAGACGAGAAGTGAATAGTGAGAAATGAGATGTAAAAAGCGAAAAAAATAGATAAAGATGGAAGATGTGAGAAGTGAGAAGTGTACCACGCGAATTTGACGTCACACGTTCCATTGCTTGGATTGCAATCGTGACGTCATGCTCGTTTGGCTACACTAATTGAGAGTTCGTTTGGCTACACTCGTCTTCGCCTCAGCTCGTCTATAGAACTTACAGTGTCTATAATCTAGACTACTTTCCGATTTGGGTACAATATTTAGACCACTAACCGGCATGCGGGTGGTCGTCGAACAACTCGATAACATTATCGAGTTCGCAAGCAGAAAGCAGAACATCAGTAAGGAACTGAAACAGAACCTGCTGGTGCATCGCCATGCTGTTCGAGTCGTAAGACAAGAACAGCACGCTTTTATCAGCCACCCGCGGGAAGTAGATTTAGACACAATCAAGTTGCTGCAACCATTTATGTCTGACTTGTGGTGCTCGGGAAGAGATCTTGGGGGACAGCGCTGAGGTGAGGTCGTTGAGGACGGAAGTGACCTTCCAGTGCAAGCAACTGGACGAGGTCACGAACGCGGACGACGTCGTCTCTGCCGTCAGAGAGCAGTGCGGTACAAAGGTCGTCCATTTGGCACGCAGCTAGCCTACCCTAGGTCATGGAGCGAGGGATGTTGAAATCGGCTGGTCAGTAAGCCCAATAAGCAAACTTCAGCCACCTTTAATGCATAGGTACTATTGGTGCTTGGAGTCGGGACATAAGTCCTACGACTTAAAGGGCCCAGACCGTAGTAACCTATGTCGTCATTGAGTAAAGGGCACAATGTGCAGGTATGCGATAAATCACCAAAGTGTCCATCTGCGCGAGTAAAAAGCAAGCATGTAATCACGTTACGAGTGGACCTCCGTGTCCCATCGGAGAGAAAACAAGAGGAAGCCATACAAGCAACACAGTTGAATCTTAACTAGGGTAACAGTTCCGATAGTCGTGGGTGTTCCTGTAGTTGTGGTAGTACGGTTTGCAGGGAATTTAGAAATTAAACGCAGTAACCCACATCACCGATCAATAAGTCGACCTGTCATAACACAATGGAAACAAAAATAACATTCAAATATCATTAAAACTGGTAAAGTATCTTAAAATTACTTAATTTTTTTCTTTCTTTTGCACCAATAGTTGCGAATCCCGTATAAATCCTATGGGATTCGCAACTATAGGAACGCGAATAACAAAATACCGCAACTATTGGAACACTGTACCAATAACTGGAGGATTGATTTTAGGTAACAATAACAAAAAAGGATTTTGTTAAAACTATGGCACGCTTCGGATAAAGTAGAGAGAATGAGCTTTCGGATGCACTCTCAAGGTAAGGGAAATGAAGTATGGATTATGTGTTATAGAGAAATTAGTGTTGGAACGTGCTTAGTTCCAAGATTTTTTTATGTACAGGTTATCCAATTTGTCAATATCCCCAACTCAGCCATCTTGGATTTTTGTATGGAATTTATGCTCGTTTGTTTACGTTTTGCACTGAAAATGTATGTTTCCCCCCGCGCTGGTTATTCCCATCTACTGACGAAGTCGGATAACCTGTGCATAAAATAATCTTGCTTAGTTCCTCCACTATTGGATCTTTTGCCCTACTGTGCATCTGTCCAGCAGCTGCTGTGGCAGTCGGTCTCAGAGTCGAGGACCGATGTCGCTCTCCTGTCCAACCCGTACAACGTCCCTGACTCGGGTCGTTATTTACGTGACTATTTTCACGCGCATTTCGGAATTTATTTCATGTACCACAAGGAGCATGCAATATATTTGAAACTGGTCGACAGACCTTTGGTTACGCGTGTGGATCTAAAAGCCTTACTCAAGGATTTTTTTGGATTCTTGGCTATGTTGTGTACACATTCTATTTTATCTACAATAAGGAGCATGCATAATATTTTGAAATAGGGCAATAGTCCTTTGGTTACGCGTGTAGATTTAAAGGCCTTACTCAAAGATTTTTTTGGATAGCCAAGAAGTTATGCTGTGTACACATTCTATTCTATGTACTACAAGGTGCATGCACCATATATGAAATAGGTTGACAGACCTTTGGTTATGCGTGTAGATCTAAAGGCCTTACTCAAGGATTTTTTTCCTTCGATAGCCGTGAAGTTATGCTGTGTATATATTCTAATATATGCTCCTAATATATGATTTAGAAAATTCAAATATCCCTCTGTTAGTTGCACTTACTTAGTTAAGAAAATAAAACCCTTTTGATGGAGTAAAATCAAAGAGCAGAATTGTTGGCACTGAGTGAAGGACAACACTGTTCACAAGGAGCATATTTGAAAGAGATCGATAAACCATTGGTTATGTGTGTAGAACAAAAGGCTCTACTCCTGTACTTTCATAGATGGCCAAAAAGATATAATTCGTACCAATTCTATTCTATGTAGCACAAAAAGTGTTCCCGACAGGGAAACCAATTTTCTAAGCAGCTGATTGATTTTCAGCAACGCTAAACTGTAATTTATTTCCTTTGTAAATAATAATAGTAATTTGATTATCTAACGTACTTACAAATAAACTGGTTTCCTTTCCTTCTACAATGCTTTCCAATCCCTTTTTAGTGTTGATGAAAGGTTCAACTACCCTACCTTTGGGTTGGTGGATTTTATCGACAAACTGGATCTATACAGGAGGAATAGGAGATAGACTTTATTTGCCGTTTGGAGTTATTCTGCTCGGAAATCAGGAGTTTCACCGTATTGGTATCTCAACCGTCCTACACTTTTTCTGCTGCTCGTAATAAATAATTTCGAATTCAAACACACCAAAATACGATTTTTGCCTTTTAACAATTCGATAATAGATTTTCTCATTAGCTGCGATGGCGAAGTTTGTTTACTTTCTGTTCGCCTCTTTACTCCCTACACTATCTACCACCACCATTATACCTTCTCTCTTCGCTTCTCTTACACTACTACTACTAAGCGCGAACTGTCATGTTGCCCGTTATGCTGCAACCAGGGCTGTTAAGGTCACTCCTGACGGAATCCAAGTTCCAAAGTGCTTGCGTTTTCTGGGGCACACCACTCTATACGGAAGCAACACACAACTGTCATTTTTATTTTTTCACGCATGCTGCGACACAGCAAAACTAAATTAACAAAAATGACAGTTGTGCGCCGCCTCCGTATCGAGTGGTGTGCCCCCGAAAACGCGAGCACTTTGAAACTTGGATTCCGTCAGGAGTGACCTTAATGCGGCGTCGTAACACCCCAGCCCGTAACATCTGGTCTCTCCGGATTTACCGAATCTCCAAAGCCGCTAGATTCTCCACACCTCGTCTTTGAACCTTGCCGTCCGCAGTTCTCACGTCCGCCATTCGAATCCGTCCGTCCGAACCTTTATCACCGCCACCACAATGCCTCGTCGCCAGGACTTCCGGTTCTTCCCATCGACCACGAATACCAGGTCGCCTTCGTCGATCGGCTTCTGTTCGTCGAACCATTTCGACCGCTGGTTGATCGTCGGAAGATACTCCCGGCACCATCTCTCCCACATTTTGTCTGCCAGAAGCTGGGACCGCAGAGCTTCGGCAGGACCCGTGGAAAACCTCTCCACCTCCAAGTCAGCACCCGACACCGTTCCCCGTAGAAAATGGTTCGGCGTCAGTGCTTCTGCTTCGCCAGAGTCTTGCGGCAAGTAGGTCAACGGACGCGTGTTGATCATGTCCGCTGCTTCCGCCAGAGTTGTCGCCAAGATCTCATCGTTGAGCTTTCTCCCACATCGCCTCTTTCACCGACCGCACCATCCGCTCCCAGGCACCTCCCATGTGTGGGGTACCCGGCGGAATAAAATGCCACGCGGTAGATGAACTGCCCACGACCTCTGCACACTCTCGATTGATGACGTCCATCTTCACCATCTCGTTATTCGCTCCGCGAAAGCAAGTGGCGTTATCAGAAAAGATCTGGCTTGGCTTGCCAAACTTGCTCCGGAAACGAGTGATGGCCATCCGACACGACTCGGTTGTGAGACTGTGCACAACCTCTAAGTGCACCGCACGTACAGCCAAACAGGTGAAAACTGCCACCCAACGTTTTTCCCTTCGCCGACCAACCGTGACTTCCACCGGACCCAGGTAATCTAACCCTACGGAGCTGAAAGGCCGAAGGTGAGAAGTGACCCGTTCAACTGGTAGTGGCGCCATTCTCGGTGTTCGTGGACGACACTTGTTGACCTTGCACCAGATGCACTTGCTCACCACTTGCTGTATCGCCGGACGCATTTTCGGGATCTGAAATCGCTGCCTCATCTCGTTGAATACAGTCTCCGAATTACCGTGTCCGAACTGCTCGTGGTAGTGCTGTATCAACTTCTGCGTTATCGCGTGAGAACGCGACAGGATTATCGGGTGTCGTTTGTCGAAGGAACTTTCCGCATAATTTTCCAGCCTCCCATCCATGCGCAATACTCCTTCGTCGTCTAATGTCGGTGAGCTTTTGTAGATTTGGCTACTTTTCTTGATGGTTTCCATCCGCGCTCCCGGCCGTTGTTTCAAATTGTTGGCTCATCTCGTCCGGAAAGCTATCCCACTGAGCCTGCCCCCACAAGATTGTCTCCGTCTGCTGGAGCTCTTCGCGCCGAAGAGGCGCTTCGACGGATTCGTAGTTTGCCGCCATCGTTTTCATCAGCTGCTGCTGCTTTGCTGTAGCCTGTGCAGTGACTACCGGCTCCCCTCTTATCTTTCGCCGACAGTTGGCGATGAAGCGTACCACAGTCGCTGCCACTCGCAGTAGCTTCGCCCAGCTGGATATCGGTTCGACGTTGATCGTCCCGTGGAATAGGACGACACCTCGAGCTTCTTCGTTAGTCTCTTCGGAACCTACTTCGCGCGTTGGCCACAATTCTTGTGGCCGATATAGGAACGAGGGTCCGCAAAACCAGTCTCCATCACTTTGTAAGCGTGGACCTTGACCCCACTTTGTCAGCACGTCTGCGATGTTCAGCTTGGTCGGAATCCATCGCCAGTCCGCAACCTTCGTCAGCTCTTGAATCTCGCCGACTCGAAATGCAACGAATTGCTTGTAGCGATGTTGATCCGAGTTGAGCCAACTACATACGGTGCGGGAATCCGTCCAGATAACTGTGCGGGCGATCTGGTACGAGTGCGTGCTCAGAATTGTTTGGCTCAAACGAGCCCCCAGAACGGCACCCATCAGCTCCAAACGGGGAATCGACTGCCGCTTTATCGGGGCCACCTTGGCCCGGGACATCATCAGGCTGCAGCGGACCTCACCTTCAATTACTGCTCGCAAATAGGCTACGCAGCCGTATGCGTGTTCGCTGGCATCGGTGAAGATGTGGACTTCCAGTGAGTCGACTTCGGCGGACTTGGCGCCTCCGAGATGACAGCGAGGAATTTGGATAGTTTCGACCTCCGGCAACAAATTTATCCATCGCTGCCACAACGTCCAGGATTTTTCGTCGATTTCGTCGTCCCATCCACAATTGGAACGCCAGAGATGCTGGATGATAATTTTGCCGTGGATGGTAAATGGTGACAGCAACCCAAGCGGATCAAAAAACCCCATCACACAGCTTGCGACAAGCCGTTTTGTCGGTCGCTTTCCCTCCAGCAGGTACGGCTGCAACTCTTCCCGATGCATTGTCGAGAATGAAAACTCATCCGCTTTAGGGTCCCAAATTACTCCCAAAACCCTTTCCTTCAGCGTTTGCTTGTCACGGCAGAAGTGTACCGGTACAGCCGGCTTTTCTTCCCCCAGATTCCGTAAAAACGTTGGCGAATTCGACACCCAGTTCCGGATCTCGAATCCTGCTTTCAGGTGGACCAATCTAACGTCCTTCGCCAGCTTAATGGCCGCTTCCACATTGTCGACGCTGTCGAAATAGTCGTCGACGTAATGACGGTGGATAATCGCCGCCGATGCCTCCGGATATTGTGCAGCAAACTCCTCCGCGTTCCGGTTTTTCACGAACTGCGCCGAGCATGGGGAACTTGTCGACCCGAATGTCGCTACGTCCATGACGTAAACGCTGGGTTGTTTTTCCGGAGATTTCCGAAAGATAAACCGCTGCTTTTGCTTATCCTCGGGGCGAATCTGTAGTTGGTGGAACATCTCCTTCAAGTCGCCACCGAAAGCAATTCGCCATTCGCGGAAACCGGAGAGGACTTTGACCAGTGGAACGAGCATATCCGGTCCTGACAGCAACTGAGAGTTAAGACTAACACCTCTCACCGTCGCGGCAGCGTCCCAAACGAGACGGATCTTCCCTGGCTTCTTCGGGTTCTGAACGACGTTGAGAGGCAGATACCAGGTTTGATCGGAAGGGGTACCTGCCAGTTCTTCGGCAGTGGCGACATGTGCGTACCCTTTCTGCTGGTACTCCTCTATTTGTCGGCAAACGTTCTCATGCAGCACTGGATTTTTGCCGAGTTTGTTCTCCAGCTGCTTCATTCTTCGCAGGGCCATTGGGAAGCTGTCCGGGAACCGTGGATCCTCATTCTTCCACAACAACCCAGTTTCGAAGCGATCTCCGACTCGTCTCGTTGTACGCTCCAATATTTCTCGAGCACGTCTCTCTTCGGCTGTTTCTTGCGGTATCGCCACCACCGATTCTTCCAACGCGTAGTGACTTTTGAGCAACTCGTGCAGGTCGTCGTTGGTGATATGCTGATGGTAACCAAGATAGTTGCCATGCACCATATTTGAAACAGGTCGACAGACCTTTGGTTACCCGTGTAGATCAAAAGGCCTTACTCCATGAATTTCTTGGGTGGCCAAGAAGTTATTCTTCACACGCATTCTATTCTATGTACCACAAAGAGCATGCACAATATTTGAAATAGGTCGACAGACCTTTGGTTGCGCATGACATGCGGAGACATGCGAACAAAATGTCTTCAGTTGTATTTTTCACGACACTTTGGACAAGTTCAGTTCTCCAAAAGGTCTGTTATTGCAGGTCAACACGCTTGCGACCAGGCAGTGGGTCCACCTGCCCTTGTTAAAGTTGTCGTTCTATAACGTACTCTCTGGAACTCACCCTCATCATCCATCCGCCAATGCCGGTAACGCACGCTTGCAGGCCTAGTCGACATGGCTGTCATCAGGCATCACCCCCTAATGCTGTCTCTTATACCTATCCGAGAATATCCGCTCATTTAAGCATCTCTATAGCTGAATTGAAAAAGTCTGAATTAGCCATTATGGCGGACCGGGTGCTTTACTCGCGTCGAGTGACTTTGCCACCGTCTGTAGAATCTCCTCTATCATGTGGCTGTGGTACGGATATAGCACTTCAAATATTCTCTTCTTTCATATTTATTGATCGACTACTCAGTCTTACAATTTCACAATGAGTTTATTATCTATCCGACGCGTCGATGCACTGTTATTGCTTTTAATTTTTCATTAGCTACAAAAATGAAAAGTGACAAACAGACGGTTCAAGTTATACTAAACATACGACGACAAACAACAGAAATAGTTTCCCCTTGAAAAATATACAATTCCCGTGTCGAAACGTCGGTAACTGAATAAACGTTCAATAAATATAATACAATCGTACAGTCGAACCATAATAAGTAAATTATTTTCTTCAGCTTCGTTGGATATAGCTCTAAAGGTGCCACTGTTCCTCCCGTAATAGCCATCACCAACCAATAGGCGTCAATCCATGGATTGATTGAGTCGTGTTAACGCTTTAATGGGGTGCATCAAAAGCCTAGGATTTCCAATCCGGGGATGGCTAGTTCAATTCTTGGACCGGCCTAGGAAGCTTTCGGGTTGGAAACTTTTTCGACGCCCTCGGCATAGTGTATCCATTTTACTTGCCACACAAGATACATACCCGACTATATAGTCATAACAAAAATTTATCACAATTATATCAATATGTGTTACAAATAACAATACTTGAAATTTACAACGTTGTGTAAACTCATACGTGAATATGTACGTTATGTGGAAGATATTGATTTGGAAAATGTATTGGAGGTAACCACTTTCCCTTGGACATGTTAAAATTAAATAACCAAGGAATTATTCGGAATAAATCAATATTATTTGAATATATAGAAAAACGATCGTACATTGTTGCTTTCAGAATGGTTGCAATATCACCACATATTTTACCGCTGTTCTGGATAAGGCCCCTCCTTCTTAGAATCTATTCAACGAGCGAAAATAAAATGTTTAATGATTTTATGGTAGTTATTAAAAATTCATTATTACCTAACGGTTCCCTCTCCGGGTCGTTGGATTTTTCTTCATATTCAACAATTTTCACTAATTAACGTTCACCTTGCGCTGTTTGCTCGTCCTATCGGTCACCTTCAAACGGTAACTGTATCGTTTAATTCCGCTAGCGATTAATAAGTAAAAGTGCTTCTGCTGGCTGCATGGAAGACACATGCAATTATGTTCCGAAAAGATACTTATGTTTGCATTATGAACACGCAACCGTAACAACCGCCCTTCTGCATTCCCCTTAATGTCGTTTCAATGATGCCTAATTTTAGTTCTGTGCTGCAGACCGAATTCGAAGTGGTGGAACCCTTTCTGCAGCACCGGCACTTGCACTTGCACTTGGCTACCGCATTCAGTACGACATTATCGCACACAGTCAGTAAAATTGTCCGACTGTAAGAGTCATAGAACGAAAGCAAGAAAAAAAATGCACGAAACTGTATCAAGCGCAAGCCTTTCCCATCATCGTTTTGGGGCCGTGGAAGAGTTGAAGGTAAGCGAGGGATGATGATACACTGACAGAATTTTTGTTCAATTTAGCTTCATGGCACCGACGGGGATGTATTACCACCATATTTTGGAGACGGTGAACGGAAGGAAGGCGACTATGCCCATTCCAAGAGTTCCGTCGTCATCCTCGTTGTCGAAGCTGCACAGTGTCAAAATTTCTAACTATGACTGAAAAAATTCAAAATATTTCAAGTAGGTGATCTGCAAAACATTATTTGGCCAAAATGCAAAGAGTTTTGAGCAAATAGAAAACTTTACTTATCAATAGTGTGTGAGGAATGAAATATTGGTTTCAGTCAGTTATTAAACATTAATATTGGGTTATATAAATATAACAGAATTTCTGAATTTGAAAAAATGTATTTCGTCTCCGGTCACTGAGTGACATCGTCGTCGTAAACGCCACCGCTGTCGCACCGCACTGAAGTGTGTTAGGAGTGCAGTCATGAATGCAGAACTCTATGTAATAATGATGGTGTTATAGATGCAGGATCCGATAAACGGGCAAGCGGTTCAAGGGTTAAAGAAACGGGTGGAGTCGCCAGTCAGTCAGTCAAGTATAAGAAAAGACAAGCGCAACCCCAAGTGGAGGAATGAAGAAAGAAAGGAAAGGACCGACACTCAGTCAGTCAGTCAGTCAGTTAAGTGGTGGAGCAACTTCACTCTGTTTTGGCACTTGTCATTATTTTTTCTTGGACGAAGACAGGAAGGCAAAAAACTTGAGGAACCAAAAGTGAGGTAATTTAGTTGGTTGGAAGACAACCAGCAGAACACCAGACGATTATTTAAAATATTGATGTTTGAGTGTTTTAAAACTATGAACTACATCTCTGTATAGAAGAGGCCGAACGAGACTAACGTTGAGGGGTTTCGGTGTATAGTCTCTAAGATCCATACCATGATCCATACTCAGTTTACCCTCAAACAAGGAATAAGGAAGAAGGAAGAAAGAAGAAGAAAGAAGGAAGTAGGAAGAAGGAATAAGGAGGAAAGAAGGAGAAAGAAGAAAGAAGGAAGAAGGAAGAAGGAAGAAGGAAGAAGGAAGAAGGAAGAAGAAGAAGGAAGAAGGAAGAAGGAAGAAGGAAGAAGGAAGAAGGAAGAAGGAAGAAGGAAGAAGGAAGAAGGAAGATGGAAGAAGGAAGAGGGAAGCAGGAAGAAAGAAGAAAGAAGAAAGAAGAAGGAAGAGGGAAGAAGGAAGAAGGAAGAAAGAAGGAGGAAGAAGGAAGAAGAAGGAAGAAGTAAGAAGAAAGAAGGAAAAAGAAAGAATGCAGAAGGAAGAAGGGAGAAAACGGGAGAAAGAAGAAAGAATAAAGAATGAAGAAGAAAGAAGGTAGAAGTAAGAGTGAAGGAGGAAGAAGGAAGAAGGAAAAAGGTAGAAGGAATAAGGAAGAAGGAAAGAGAAAGAAAGAAGAAGGAAAAAGGTAGAAGGAAGAAGGAATAAGGAAGAAGGAAGAAGGAAGAAGGAAGAAGGAAGAAAGAAGAAGGATGAAGAAGGGAGAAGGAAGAAAGAAGAAGGAAGATAAAAGAAGGAAGAAGGGGTAAGGTGAAGAAAGCACTTCTCATTTTTCACTGCTTGCTTCTTTTTGGTAATTCGGCCTACTGGCCATTCGACCTAATGACCGTTCGGCCTAATGACCATTCGGCCTAATGACTTTCGGCCAAATGGCCTTCGGCCTAACGGCCTAATGACCTGACACCCTCCCCGAGTCACCTTAAGAACCACACCGGGCCCAAAAAACTCCTGTATACAAAATTTTACCCCGATTGGTTCAGTAGTTTCCGTGTCTATAAGAGTCAGACAGACATAAATTCATTCTTATGTATACTGCCGTGAATCGCATATTTGTCCCATATGAATAGGAAACCCAGCAAAGATGGGACAAATATGCGATTCACGGCAGTATATAGATTTTTGAGCTGAAGACACCGAGTGTCCATTTATTATCGTTGCTTATGGACAGACCCTTACAATCCAGTTTATAATGATATTGTCATAACTAACAGTTTCAGGTCAGTGCATTTTTGACGTAGGATTACGTCCTTCGGGATGATTGAATCTCGCCGAGCATTGTTGAAAATCGGCGAAGCAACCAGTTGTGTATGTGCATCGCAAGCATGGACATCAAAATCGCGATACTTACGGGCTGGGCTCTAATTTTCAGTTCAATAGAGATTTCTCGGAGAGCGAACACAAGGTCCGCACAGTACTGTCGCACAGATGACGCTGGTAGCAGCATTCCCAGCAGATAGCGGATCGTCGAGAGGACTCAAGAGAAATTTCCACGCAATGTTTTGTACCACCGCTTGCTTGCTGTTATTGATCAAAAAGACGCGTTTAGAAAAGAAATGGTTCTTGTCAGAACCAACATTTTATAAGATGAAAGGGTTAATTGCAAAATTAGGGTCCGTTGCGGTTCTGGGACATCAGTTCCTAGTAGTAATGAAAAAATATTCTTAATGGTGGCATAAAGTTGGAGTTGGTAGCAGTTCGCATGGATGGTGTCTATCGTATTTCAGCAGTTAATCATCGATTGACTGACGTTGGTGTCAGTAGCAGTGCAGTGAAATTTTCTTCCAAATTTCTGATTTTCTGCGTGTGCTTTACGAAAACTCCTCTCTTCTGTGAGCGTGGCTGGACCCCGGTGAATCTACATCCTTGTTCACTTGGAGCTGGTGTGTTTGTTGGCTGCTTTGGTTCCCTCCGAGACGACGTGCTTGGCCAGCTCGCCTGGCAGCAGGGGGCGGACTGTTGTGTCTCGCGGTTGCTGATCGTTGAGCGCTTGTTGTAGTGCATCCAGACGAGATTCCCTAGCCGCGATACACTCCAAAATGCCGTTTACGTTGCTGTTCATGATGCCCATCGCCTTCAAGGAGACGCCAGTGATCTGCTTCAATACCTTGTAAATGTAGATGGGCTTTGCTGGTTGTTTGTCGTCCTTGATGATATTTTGCTGAGCCTTGCTTGAGATCTTTTGGCTAAATAGGTGATTTGATCTTACATCTCATTTGGCCGAGCAGGATATTTGGCCGAATATGTTGTATGCTATTTCGTCGAAAAACATAACGCGGAATTTGTTTTCGCGGTACGACATTCCGCGAAATACACCAAATCTCCGAAACACATTTCGCGGAATGCACCTTTGTTCCGAAAGACTTTCGCGGAACGGACCTTTTCACCGAAAGCCATTCCGCGGAATGCCATTTGGCGGAATTCAGTTGGAATAATTATCATTGAAATATTTACTGAATTCTGCTTAATTGCATGAAATCCGGTCTAAATCCTACTGGATTGTGGTTTAAAGCAATGAAAGAAGATAATACTTTCTTTGAATGACCGCATCCGGTCGGTATAAGGCAAAGTGTGGAAAGAATGCCTTCTCGAAATGGACACGTTTGCTCGGTATAAAGAAAAAAAGGAGATAGTCCCTTCTTTGAATGGATGCGTCTGCCCGGTATAAGGCGAACAAGGGGATAACGCTTTCTTTAAATGGATGCGTCTGCACGGTATAAGACGAAAGGAGTTGATAACGCCTTTTTTGAAAGAACGTGTCTCTGTCCGATATAAGACGAAGTAAGGAGAAACGCCTTCTATAAATTGATGCGTCTGCACGGTACAAAGTGAAGGGAGGATATAATACCTTCTTTAAATGAATTCCCAAGTAGCACATTTTGAGCATATTTGGTTGCTGAAACCTAAATGTGATCGAATTCGGAGCCGAAAATTATTCATAAAAACGTCTATCCCTAGCAAACTAAAGAGAGAAGATAATTCTTAAATTTTATCCGGCCCGTCTGACAGATATAATAAAGAATTTGTAAGAGGCAATTGAAATTTCGAAAACTACATCTACATATTCTGGGAGGCCTTCCTTAGCCGTGCGGGAAGATGCGTGGCTGCCCAACAAGACTATGCTTGAGGGTGGCTGGATTGAACTTCTGGCTCAGTCCAGGAAATTCGTCGATTATCAATTCTCTCGACTTTTTTGAGCACAAAAATTTCAACGAGGTAATTTCGTGTTATACGAATGCAAAAAAAATGGTAACTTGCCTTGTCGTACGACGAAAAGTTATATACCGCCAAATGTTATTCTGCGAAATGTTCAAACGCGAAAATGAATTCCGCG
This sequence comes from Armigeres subalbatus, assembly GCF_024139115.2. Classification (NCBI taxonomy): domain Eukaryota; kingdom Metazoa; phylum Arthropoda; class Insecta; order Diptera; family Culicidae; genus Armigeres; species Armigeres subalbatus. Next base: position 123,877,180 of record NC_085139.1, read on the forward strand.
AAATGGTTTTCGACGAAATGCTATACAATCGGCCGAATAGATCATTTGAAAAGTGAGACGTCTCACTTCTCAGTATTTATTTCCCACGTCTCACTATGAAAATTGAGTAGTGTGAAGTCAGAAGTAAGACGTCTCACGACTCACTTCTTATTTTTCACAGTGAGAAGTGAGAAATAAAGTGTGAGAAATGAGAGGTCTCAATTCTCACACCTCATTTTTCACTTCTCACCGTAAAAAGTGAGAAGCGCAAAGTGAGCAATGAGACGTCTCTCTACCCACTTCGCACATCTCACTTTTCACAGTAAGAAATGAGAAATGAGAAGTGAGAACTGAGACATCGATTCTATCACAAACGCCCGAATGACACTCGCCCGAATTCCATTCGCCCGAATGACAAACGCCCGAATGTAACATTCGCCCGAATTCCATTCACTCGAAAAGACCAAACGCCCGAATGAACCACTCGCCCGAATAGACCACTCGCCCGAATGGACCATTCGCCCGAATAGGTCATATATTTATGAATACTTCCAGATTCTATAACAACATGTTATTTTCCTAATCATATTAAAAGAAAAAATATTCCAATCACCTGAAATATATGAACGTACCAGTTTGTCTAGTTTTTCATTCTTTTCTGCTATTTTCATTCTATATGTCTTCTGGTTGTAGGGTATCAGTGGTCGCATTTCTTTCTTCTAGTTGGAACTGTTTTGGAACGCTATAAAACGGAGGACTTCCTCATTTCAAAAGCGAATTCTCTTATTGTGCCACCCTAAAATGTTATTGGAAGTTCGAGGAATACTGTTTAGGGTTTTTTCATAGACCGATCATAGTGAAGGGGAGAAAAGTGGGTCTCTAGTGGTCTTTTTGTGCGTTGATTTGCGACCATTCATATAAGTCCGCTACGTTAGGCATAAGTACGTTAGGCATAATGGTTACGCATTACGAACGTTAGGGATAATGTACGTTAGGCATAATGGTCGTTTGGCATAATTCTGCCTTCTTTATGTTATGGGCTGTTCTTTGGGTCATTTATGTATAACGTTAATTATACCTAACGGGTACACCCCATTCGCATAATACTTGCTTTCATAAAAAAAATACGTTTCTTTGGGCAAGATTTTCGAACCTCCTTTAATGCCTTTGTTATATCTTAACATGAAAAAAGTGCAAAGGTAACACACTTTGTATAGGCAAGTTAAAGTCTGTAATTCTTCCCGTATGCCGATTGTAATCCCAATCGCTGATGTTTTCTAAAAACAAAACTTTGGTTGAGGAGAAAGAAACATCCTTAAAACTTGAATTTGGGAAGACACGTTCCTCAGCATTAATCTCAGCCATCTTAACATCCAATAGTATATACTCTGGATCTAACGTATACTGATAAATTGCGTTCCATCAATGAACAAAAGGCTGTATCATACGTTCCCGTGTTTTAGCATTAATGCCAAGGGAAAGAATCGACGGTGTTGACCTTCGCCTACAGTTCCGTGAATTGTGAATACTTGAGCAAATTGTTGTGGAGCAGTTGAGAATGTTCCGTCAATTATCCAAATCTTGGCTTGTGCCTACCACACTGAATGATGTCTTGAAGGAAACATGGATAGTCGATCGCAAGAAAGGTTCTGCGTCCAATGTTGTCATATAGTATCAGTCGTTTTTGGTTATCTTTAAAACGAATTTTGCTTGAACCTTAATACTTAGGGAAGAAATCGTGTCTTCAATACATTTAGAAAGAACAATGTATGAAGAAAAGAAGGGTGAATTCGTATTTGTGCCTCTTATTTTTGACGATTGGTTTAAATAAATACCCTTGCAACGTTATTTTTCGCTACAGCTCTAATTATTCCGTCAGGTTTTGATTTATTTCAAGATGTTTGTGGACCGGTATAAGTGACCAGCATACATAAAACATATTTTAATATCAGATTCTTTCAACAATGCTGAGCGATTGAAACTGACTTTTTTTTTGATGAATGGATTGCACGACAGTGATGAGTAGATTTTATTTATAATCAATGTTAAATGGGGCTTTACACCTCGAGTAAGTTTTCCGCCGAATTTTGGTCTCTATATCCTGGGGAAAAAGTCTGCGGGCCGAAATCCTGAGGTGTGAAGCTACCTTAAAGGACTTATTTAAAGAAATCAAATCATTATTTGAATATTATGAAAAAGAAAGTACATAACGTCGTTAATTTTCTTATTATTTCACATATTAACGAAACGAATATTTAAATACATGTTAGAGACGTACGTCTCGTGTACAACACGTGTACAACAAAATATGAGATAAGTAGGAAATCAAATATTCTTTTTCTTTTATTAGTCACAAAAAATCTTTTCATCAAGTAAGGTGAAGAGTTTTTTCGGGCATATTGTCTATTCGGGCGAATGATCCATTCGGGCGAATGGTCTTTTCGGGCGAACGGTCCATTCGGGCGAATGGTCTTTTCGGGCGTGTAGGTGACAGCCGTTCAGAAATGAAAATTCCAAGTTTTTAATCGAGGTGACAATGTATTAAAAAATTCCTGAAATATTGTGGTACAATTTTAGTATGTTATTTTTGTTTATGAATCTTTTAGCTTACGTTTAATATTCTATTTCTGTTTGAACTGCTGTTAATGTTCACCTTACTGGAGGTACAATTTAAGGTTCTGTAATTGAACACTGGTTATCATAAACTTTTCTCAGTTCCAAATGTTTGTTGAATTACCTTAGATTGAGTTTGTTTAGTTCTAAATAGATCTTATTGGTTGCGACTTAGGATTTGAGTGTGTGATCTGTTGAACTAAATCTTATTAGTTTGGCTTGTAACAATAGAATATATTCCCCCTTACCCAAACGAAATCTAGCTGCTATCAATTCTAGTACAGTGACTATTATGCATGAATGATAAATTCAGTTTAGCTATAGGAAATAGATTTAAGGTTATACACGATTAGCGAATTCATTATTTAATTTGGGATTACACAGCATACCCGATACTATAAGGCGAATTGAGCAAACTTCTCGCACTATAATTCTAATAGTTAACGCACTAAACTTCTAGTAGTTGTTCATAAATTGTAAATTAGTCGCATGAAGCCAAAACACATTCCATACAAATCTCCTCTTCTTGCTTTCAGCTTTTGTCCGAGATTGGCTTTTGTCCGTTGTGATGACGTTTGCCGTTACCACAGCTGACCACCACACATTTGTCCAGAGTAGTGAGATGCGCCGACCGAGGGGTCGTAACAGTCCCCCCCGGGTACGCCAGGTTCCTGGCTTACCTGTCCATCGCGTCGAACGTCCAGGACAGCTATTCTAGTAGCAGGGCGTTCGTAGATGCCGTTCTTAGTTTGTACCGTTACTGTTCTAACCTGTTCATCCTTCCCATGTTTAACCGAGATTATTCTACCCAGTGGCCAGCAATTCCTGGGTAGCGCAGGGTCAACTATGACTACAACATCGTTTATAGCGATTGGTTTAACCTTATCGAACCATTTGGATCGCTTGGTTAGCTCCGGCAAGTAATATCTAACCCATCTTCTCCAGAAAAGGTTTGCTTCTGCCTGTGAGGCTCGCCATGCCCGCTTTAGAATACGTCCACTATCATCGAACGGTGCAGCTGGTTTCAATCCATTAGAAGATCCCAGTAGAAAATGATTTGGGGTTAATACTGGGGCATCAGGTTCATCCACTGATACAAATGTCAACGGTCTCGAGTTTACAGTATTTTCTATTTCAACCAAAATGTTCCGCAGAGATTCATCAGAAGGATTGCGCTGGGGTTAAATTTTTGCAGATTTACTTTCACCGACCGCACGAGACGTTCCCAGCTTCCGCCCATGTGAGGGGAAGCAGGAGGAAGGAACTCCCACTCAGTATGAGGACTCACGATCTCTTGTATCACCTGATCCTGGTTCATCTCTTTCAAGGCTGCTCCCAGTTCTTTGCTAGATGCTGTAAAATTTGTGCCACGGTCGCTAAAGATTCGTTTTGGTACTCCGCGTCTCGCCATGAAGTTCCGCAAGGCCATTATACAGGAATCAGCGTTGAGTGTATAGGCAATTTCCACGTGGATGGCTCGCACAGTCAAACATGTTATAAGCACACCCATCGTTTTTCAAGCCGTCGCCCAACCGTAACGTACATTGGCCCAAAATAATCTACCCCAATGAACGAGAAGGGTCTAGTGAACGCAGCCAATCTAGCAGTCGGTTGGTCTCCGATGAATGGTTGATGTGGTTTAGCTGATTGGTTTTACACTGCTGACATTCAGCTCTAACACTTTTATATAATACTCTCATTTTGCAATACGATAGATTTGTCGCAGTTCATTTATCACCGTTTCATGATTAGCATGATGATAACGAACGTGGTAGTCCAGCACAATTAACCTAGTTAAGCGGTGGTCCTTTGGGAGAATTATAGGGTTTTTCACATCCATCGTCGCATATTCGCAATTCCTAATTCTTCCTCCCATTCGAAGTACCCCTTCTGCGTCCAGAAACGGGTTGAAGGTGTAAAGAGAACTGGCTTTCGGTAGTTGGCGGTCTCCAGAACTTCTTAGTATACTAATTTCTTCGAAGTACGATTCTTGTTGAGCTTGTTGGTGAAGATAACACGAAGCGCGCTGAAGCTCCGACATTGATAACGGACCTTCTCTGCGATGTTGTTTTGCAACGGATAGCCGGAGGTTATTAACATACCTAAACAGTCTAGCAGTTACACGTAGAAGTCGTTTCCATGTTTCGAAGTTGTTGACATTTACAACTGGTGCTGGTACCACTATGTGGTGGAGCAGATGGGCTCGTATTTCCTCGTTGGTGTTTCGATCACCGGTTGATTCAATTGGCCATCCTTCAGGATCTTCGTAAAGAAATTTGGGTCCATTAAACCACTGGCCACTGCTTTCAAGTCCTGGTTGTCGCTGCCATTTAGTGGCTTCATCTGCTATATTGTCTTTTGAACCTACCCAGCGCCATGCGGATACAGTAGTGGTTTCCAAAAGTTCGCTAACACGAAATGCTACGAACTGTGAGTAGCGCCGATGGTCTGAACGGAGCCAACATAAAACGTCGCGTGAATCCGTCCAGTATAATCTCCTACGAGGAGATTGAATCTTTGAAAAAGATTAAAAATGCGATGTTTGTGTGTGATGCTTGTTTGAGTCTGGCTGAATTTGACGACCGGCACTATGATAAAAGATTGGACGAGATTGCGAGTAAACTGAATGATCTCGCCGGTATAGCGGATATGGTGAAAAGTTTTGAACAGGTTATACGTAAAGTTGTACGTGAGGAAATAGTGCGTGTTAATGAACGGGGCGATAATAATAAGAACGAAAAGGATAGTGTTCCGCGACGTATGCTGACAAGATCATCTGCAAAGCGAAGAAAAATTGATGAATTAGAAGTACAAAGTGATGTTGTTGTTACACCAAAGACTAGTTTTGCTGAAGTTTTGAAATCAGACAGAACTAAGATACCAATGCAGTCTAGGGAAGAAAAGCGTAAGCCAAATCCGGTTGTTGTTGTTAAGCCAAAAGCAGGTGTAAAAGTGGAAGATATCAGAGCAGAATTGCGAAAAAGTGGATGCCAGATGACTGAATGTGAAACGGGTTATAAGTGGTAAATACGGTTAGGTAAAGGATTGCACTGAATGATGAGAATAGTGTCTTAAAATTCTTAAAGAGAAGGTTGGAAAAATATGGTTGGTCTGTGCAATGTGAATGTGCGAGAAAATCTGAAACCATCTATAAGAATAATCAGGATGAGTGATGAGTTGGATGAACAAGAGCTGAAAGAAACTTTAGTTGATCAAAACGAAGCATTTGGAAGCCTTAAACATTTCAAATTGTGCAAAATGTACTGTAATGCAAAATTGCAGTACAATAACGTGAGCGCAATAATTGAATTGGATGCCGAAACGTTCGTCAAAGTAATGCAAGAAGAAAGGGTGAACTGCGGGTGGGATCGATGTCGAGTGATTGATGGATTGCAAGTGACTAGATGCTTCAAGTGCTGTGCATTTAACCACAAAAGTAAAGACTGTAAGGCAGAATCTCCCAAGTGCCCAATATGTAGTGAGAATCATGTAGTGCAAGAGTGCAAATCAAATAAAAAGGAATGCGCAAACTGCAAGAAAATGAACGCTGAGCGGAAACTGCGAATCGAAACAAACCATGCTGCATGGAGTGAAGAATGCCCGGTGTATCAGCGACAACTGGAGAAACGTAGGAGTTTCGTGGACTACTCAAAGTAGCAACCAACGGATTCAGGACACCAGCTCAACCGACTGACTGGTCCAGGTAAAACTTTAAACAGTATATGTCCGCCCGAAGCAGACGAAGATACTGCACCCGCCCTCAATCGAGTGACCGCCTTCCAGAATGATCCCGCGTACAACGACACAACTGCTTCCGGTGCATCGCTTGCTCAGTTCCGCCAATCTCCGCTTCCCGACGAACGCTTGTATGACACAACTGTCTCCGGTGCATCGCTTGCTCAGTTTCGCCAATCTCCACGAAGGATGTCAATCCCCGACGAAGGATACACGATTTCGCACGTTGTTCCATCTCTTCTCGACTCAGGACACCAGCTCAACCGACTGACTGGTCCAGGTAAAACTTTAAACAGTATATGTCCGCCCGAAGCAGACGAAGATACTGCACCCGCCCTCAATCGAGTGACCGCCTTCCAGAATGATCCCGCGTACAACGACACAACTGCTTCCGGTGCATCGCTTGCTCAGTTCCGCCAATCTCCGCTTCCCGACGAACGCTTGTATGACACAACTGTCTCCGGTGCATCGCTTGCTCAGTTTCGCCAATCTCCACGAAGGATGTCAATCCCCGACGAAGGATACACGATTTCGCATGTTGTTCCATCTCTTCTCGACTCAGGACACCAGTTCAACCGACTGACTGGTCCAGGTAAAACTTTAAACAGTATATGTCCGCCCGAAGCAGACGAAGACACTGCACCCGCCCTCAATCGAGTGACCGTATTCCAGAATGATCCCGCGTACAATGACTCAACTGCTTCTGGTCCATCGCCCGCTCAGTTCCGTCAAATTCCGGTTCCCGACGAAGGATACACGACTTCGCCTGTTGTTCCATCTCTTCTCGACTCAGGACACCAGCTCAACCGACTGACTGGTCCAGGTAAAGCCTTTAACAGTATATGTCCGCCCGAAGCAGGCGTAGATACTACTCCCGCCCTCAATCAGGTGACCGCATTCCAGAACGATCCTGCAAACCTCGACGCAGTTCCTACTACAACTGACGCACCCCAACATCCCAGTACTATGCACTCTCACATCAGTAACGTCAACGGGAGTTTGAGCATCTATTATCAGAATGTTCGCGGACTTCGCACCAAAATAGATGACTTCTTTTTGGCGGCAAATGAAGGAGATTACGACGTCGTTGTGTTAACCGAAACTTGGCTTGACGACGCCATACACTCAGCACAGCTTTTTGGGTGCCACTACTCGGTGTTCAGAACTGATCGCAATCCTATGAATAGCCGTAAAACCCGTGATGGTGGTGTACTCATCGCAGTCTTGTCAAAATTCAATTGTGTTCGTGAATCTGCTGCCGTCAGTGACACTCTTGAACAGTTATGGGTTCGAGTCATTATGCCTGGATACACTATCAGTATTGGGGTTGTGTACTTGCCACCTGATCGTATGAGCAATCTTGACGATATTCAAAGCCATCTAGAATCTATCGAAACAGTTACTTCTACTCTTGGAGCTAACGACAAGGCCCTGCTGCTCGGTGACTACAATCAATCTGGGATTCGGTGGTTTTCAGCTGATAGTTCTTACCCGTCGGTCGATTTGGAACGCTCTCGCCTCTCAGGCGCCAGCTGCGCATTGTTGGACGGATTCAACTTTCATGGACTTACACAGATTAACTCTATCGTTAACTCAAATGGTCGAACACTTGATCTCGTACTGGTAAACGATTCAGTGCTTCCGAATTGCGCACTACACCATGCTCTTGAACCGTTAATACCTGTTGATATCAACCATCCACCGCTTACATTGGAGTTATCGTATGTGCCGCCAATTACCTTCGATTCGGGACACGATTCGAGCAGTTATGACTTCCGAAAAGCGGATTATTCCGCGCTAAATGAACTGCTACTTGCAGTTGATTGGGGTTGCATGAACTCATTTAATAACGTCGACGATGCCGTGGATTTTTTCACCGATAGTATTGTTCGTGCATTTGCCATTCATGTTCCGATCGTAGGACCTGCACGAAAGCCTGCGTGGTCCAACCACAGATTACGAATACTGAAACGTCGTCGTTCCTCTGCACTTCGTAGATACTGCAATCATCGTTCCATATATAACAAGCAACAGTTCAACAGTGCCAGCAGTGCGTACAGAAGCTATAATCAGTTTTTGTATTCCCGATACATCAGCCGTACCCAACGAAATCTACGATTAAATCCCAAGCAATTCTGGGCATTTGTGAGGTCCAAACGGAATGAAGATGGTCTTCCTAGGTCAATGCAACTGAATGGTGTCCCTGCTGAGACTCCTGCGGGCAAATGCGAACTCTTTGCTACACAGTTCAAGACATCTTTTAACGATTTCATATCTCCGCCCTATCATGCCATTGAGGCTACTCGTGACAGCCCTCGTGATGTTTTGGACCTAGACATCTTTTCCATCAGTGATGAAGATGTGTGCCGAGCTATCCGGAAACTGAAATTTTCGTTCTGTGCTGGACCAGATGGAATACCCGCTGCTTTACTGCGCCGGTGTTCGAGTGCTTTTATCAAACCTTTAGCAAGAATCTTCAATCTCTCTCTTCGCACCAGAACGTTCCCCATGCGCTGGAAATCATCATTTCTTTTCCCAATTCATAAGAAAGGAAACAAATGCGATGTGAACAACTATCGTGGAATAACTACTCTCTCTGCTTGTTCGAAAGTTTTTGAAATCATAGTAAACGACACGCTCTTCGCCTGCTGTAGGCAGTACATCTCTACGGATCAGCATGGATTTTTCCAAAGAGATCGGTAGCGACCAACTTGACTGAATTCACAACAACATGTATAGAGGCTCTTGACACCGGGAGACAAGTGGATGCAGTATATTTAGATCTCAAGGCTGCTTTCGACCGTGTTGATCATAGTATTCTACTCAGCAAACTGGCGAGGTTAGGCGTTTCCACTGCGTGCGTTGATTGGTTTCGAACTTACCTGACGGATAGAACATTACGTGTGAAAGTCGGATCATCTCTCTCGGATCCTTTCATCGCTCCATCTGGCGTACCACAAGGGAGTAATCTTGGACCACTATTGTTTTCGATATTCGTCAACGATGTGACACTGGTGCTACCACCTGGAGTGAGGCTTTTGTATGCTGATGACGCCAAGATCTACATTGTTGTTAATTGTCTTGATGACTGCATTCAGCTACAAATGCTTCTTATCCGTTTTGAAGGGTGGTGCGTGCGGAACTGCTTGTCACTCAGTATCCATAAATGTCAGATAATAACGTTCAGCAGAAAACGAAATCCTATTATCTATAACTACATGTTGTCTGGGACAGTTCTTGAGCGAGTGCAGCGTATCAGGGATTTAGGAGTTATACTTGACGACGCACTAACTTTTCGTTTCCATTACGATGAAGTGATTTCCAAGGCAAATCGACAACTTGGCTTTATGATGAAAACTGCCAATGGGTTTCGTGACATCTATTGCCTACGCTCACTCTACTGTGCCCTTGTACGATCAACTCTAGAGTTTGCTGTTATTGTCTGGAGCCCTTATCAAACCACCTGGATTTCAAGAATCGAATCTGTGCAGAAAAAATTCGTGCGCTTTGCTTTGCGCAATCTTCCTTGGCGTGATGGACAACATTTTACTCCCTATGAAAACCGCTGCCGGCTGCTTGGGCTGGATACTTTAGATGTTCGAAGCCGTGTGGCACAGGCCATATTCGTAGCTAAAATTCTCAATGGTGCTGTAGACTCTCCAACATTGCTAAACAAAATCAATTTTTATGCTCCTACGCGCACACTAAGGAGGAGAGACTTCATTCAGCTCGATGCTAGAAACAGTCGTTATGGTCAGCATGACCCAGTTCGATATATGTCGTCCAATTTCAACGCAGTGTTCCATCTATTTGATTTCAACCTTTCGCCAGCTGCTCTACAACGACTTTTCGCAGAACACTTTCGTGGTACCAATTGACACATATACTGTAGATTGCTAAGTCTTTTTTTTTATTATATTGATGCATTTATTGTGTATTCTGATTGATGTATTATTTGTATATTTTTATCCATGTTTGTATAATAATTAGGTTTTTGGAACATTTTTACCCTTATAGTCATTGAGACATTAGATGTCAGATGACGATTATCATAAATAAATAAATAAATAAATAAATAAATAAATAAATAAATATTCGTTTGTCGATCCTAAACGACAATGATTTTGCGATAGTTTCCGCCAATCGAGAACCAATCACCGCGGCTTGCAATTCCAGACGAGGAATGGAGACAAACCGAAGTGGTGCCACCCTTGCCTTAGCTGATACAATCGAGCACTCCACCTTTCCCTTATGCTCGAAGCGTAAGTAGACTACAGCTGCATACCCGAACTCACTAGCGTCCACGAAAGTGTGGAGTTGCACGTTGGTATCTTCTCCTAAATCGATGGATACTCGATAGCAGCGTGGTATTCTCACAGATTGCACTGCTGGTATGTATCGCAGCCACATCTCCCATTTGTTGTTGAGTATGTCCGAAATTTCGTCGTCCCAACCTATAGCAGATCGCCAGACCTCCTGCAGAAGAATTTTCAAGGAGATCAATAGATTGGAAATGAGGCCCAATGGATCAAATATCGCCATTAGAGTTCTAAGCATCTCTCGTTTTGTTGGCTTTCGTTTCCCTTCAAGAAGTTCTTTATCGTGTTTTGTTGACATACCCAGGATTTTTTCTGTGGCCAACTCTGATGAGAGATTCAGACTTTTCTCGCACTCTGTTCCAGCAGTTACTACGTCGAGAACAGCTTGCGAGTTAGAAAGCCAATTCCGCATTTCATAGCCCGCTTGAGCGTGAACGTGTCGCACATCCAGTGCTAGTTGTATCGCCTCGGATTCTGTTTCTACGCTAGCCAACATGTCGTCCACGTAGTTCTTTTTGATAATGACGTCGGCGGCCTCAGGAAACTTTTCTGCATGTGCTATTGCGTTCCGGTTCTTTACATACTGCGCACAGCTTGGTGAGTAGGATGCTCCAAAGATCATAACTTGTATGACGTATGTAGTTGGCTCTGAATCGGTTGAATGTTCTCTCCATAAGAACCGTTGACAATCTTGATCGGCTTTGTTAACCAGTGTTTGGTAGAACATCTCCTTGATGTCTCCGCAGATGGAATTGGTGAAGAACGGAATTCAAGGAAGTCAACTGGTCTGGTCCTTTAAGAAGCATGTTGTTGAGTGATACACCTTGAGATTTCACCGCTGCATCCCATACAATCCGTAGTTTTCCCGGCTTGTTTGGGTTAAAAACCGGAAATATTGGAAGATACCACACACGTTTTCGTGGTTGCGCAAGTTCCGCTGGAGTAAACTTACATATGTAATCTTTTTTCAGATAATCGTCGATCTTCTGTTGCATTGCTTCAGCTAGCTTTGGTTCTTTTTTCAGCTTAGCTTCTAAGCACCGTAGACGTTGAGTGCAACTGGCTTACTGTTGGGAAGGCGAAAGTTATCAAACTTCCACAACAGACGAGTGACGAAGCGGCCGCCATCTGTCCGGGACATTGTTTCCATGATTGCCTGTGCACGCTGATCCTCTGTTGACATCATAAGATGATCTGGCTTCCTTACTCCTATGCTATCGATTGAAAAGTACTCCTGCATTGCTCGATGTAGGTTCTCATTTGTTGTCTCACTGCAGCTACAGACTTCGCAGTTGTGATATCCAGTGAATTCTCCACCATTTGATCCACCATGTATGATCCAACCGAGCCGTGTCTTTGTAGCAAGCGGTTCGAACATCCCTCCTTCTCGACCATTCTGTGGATGCCCAAGGTTGGCGTTTTTTATTCCAATGAGAAGGCGTGGCTGAACATCTTCGTATGATTCGACCGGAATTCCTTCAAGATGACGATACTGACGAATTAAATCATCCATGCAGAGTGACTGATGGAAAAGGCCAAGATTAGCTACCGTTTTACGGGCAGCAGGGACTATGTCCAAGGGCTTGACGACCCCTCCCCAGGCCATCTGCGAGTTGTGGGGCTTGCCTAGGATGTGGTGGGGTTTGACAGTGGGCCCTGTTAAACCTCTATAAAAAGCTGCATGTATCCGCAAGTAGGCCCCACCAAAGCGACCGTGTGCCGCTCAAAGCGCACAAGCCCAAGTCCTGGTGTTAGGTGGGACGCTAAACAGCCCTGACACGACGGCCCTCCGACGAGACAGGAGGTTTGCGCTGGCCCAATAAGCCGCCTAGAAAACCAATCATTACGAACAATATAAGAGATAATGCGACTCGATATAATCGGCAAAGACCTAGGCGACGAATACAGGATCACGATTGGAAGCTTGGAACATGGAATTGCAAGTCGCTAGGTTTCGCAGGTTGCGACAGGATGATCTACGATGAATTACATCCCCGCAACTTCGACGTCGTGGCGCTGCAGGAGATTTGCTGGACACCCAAGCAGCACAACTTGTTCCACTACTGAACATTTCACTGTGTTGCAACTATTCGGAAAGAAACAGTCTTTACGTATGTGCCATCAAATATAACTCTCTTGCAATCTAAAAAGCGCAAGAGGTGGAGCCTACGGAAACATCCTTCGATTGCAGTAAAATTGCAATAATGTTGCAAAATACTACAGCGGAAAAAAATAAAATAAAAATATAAAACTGGATTCGATTTATGGATCTTGTGATTGATAGTCCTTCACTCTACCACAGCACCATTCAACCCTTCGAATGGACTGCATGTTGACTCACCATAAAAACCATACGATTATAAATTTTTGTACTCGGGTTTTCTGTTACTTTATTGCACCATCACCGGAAAAAATGTGAGTTGTCAAAACGTTGAACGATGCTAAATTAAACATGAGGACACACTCAACTTATCTGCAACTTAATTTAAACAAACAAATAAATTTTGAAAGACACATTGAAGTTACATAGTATCAAATATGCAACTTGATGATTTTGTTTCGTGTTTGCAACATAAAGTGCAGTATTCCTTGGTTGTTTGTTTCCAAATGTCAAACACGTACTACATTGCAATGTTAATGCAACATTGATCACAACTCGAACGTTTTTGACATCTTGATGCAACTTTTTTGTGCTTTGATGTTTTTCCAATGCCTTTAATGAAACTGAATAGAAACAAGGTACTTTTTGGAAGATGTTGCGTGTGCTACTTGGGCAGGACAGAAAGTGTGGAAAAGCGGGCATCGAGCGGCTACCTTTTACCAAAGCTGTGGCACCACCAACGAGCTGGGAACCGGCTTCATAGTGCTGGGTAAGATGCGCCAACGCGTGATTGGGTGGCAGCCAATCAACGCAAGGATATGCAAGCTGAGGATTAAAGGCCGTTTCTTCAACTATAGCATCATCAACGTGCACTGCCCACACGAAGGGAGACCCGACGACGAGAAAGAAGCGTTCTACGCACAGCTGGAGCAGACATACGATGGATGCCCACTGCGGGACGTCAAAATCGTCATCGGTGACATGAACGCACAGGTAGGAAGGGAGGAAATGTTTAGATCGGTCATCGGACCGGATAGTCTGCACACCGTATCGAATGACAACGGCCAACGATGCATAAACTTCGCAGCCTCCCGCGGAATGGTAGTCCGAAGCACGTTCTTTTCCCGCAAAAATATCCACAAGGCCACATGGAGATCACCTAACCAAGAAACGGAAAACCAAATCGACCACGTTCTAATCGACGGTAAATTCTTCTCCGACATCACGAACGTCCGCACTTACCGCAGTGCGAATATTGAATCCGACCACTACCTCGTTGCAGTATGCCTGCGCTCAAAACTCTCGACGGTGTACAACACGCGTCGAAGTCGGACGCCGCGGCTTAACATTGGGCGGCTACAAGATGGTAGACTAGCCCAAGAATATGCGCAGCAGCTGGAAGTGGCACTTCCAACGGAAGAGCAGCTAGGCGCAGCGTCTCTTGAAGATGGCTGGAGAGATATTCGATCCGCCATTGGTAGCACCGCAACCGCTGCACTTGGCACGGTGCCCCCGGATCAGAGAAACGACTGGTATGACGGCGAATGTGAGCAGTTAGTGGAAGAGAAGAATGCAGCATGGGCGAGATTGCTGCAACACCGCACGAGGGCGAACGAGGCACGATATGAACAGGCGCGGAACAGACAAAACTCGATTTTCCGGAGGAATAAGCGCCAGCAGGAAGATCGAGACCGTGAAGAAACGGAGCAACTGTACCGCGCTAATAACACACGAAAGCTCTATGAGAAGTTAAACCGTTCACGTAAGGGCCACGTGCCACAGCCTGATATGTGTAAGGACATAAACGGGAACCTTCTTACGAACGAGCGTGAGGTGATCCAAAGGTGGCGGCAGCACTACGAAGAACACCTGAATGGCGATGTGGCAGACGAAGATGGCGGTATGGTGATGGACCTGGGAGAACGCGCGCAGGACATAATTCTACCGGCTCCGGATCTCCAGGAAATCCAGGAGGAGATTGGCCGGCTGAAGAACAACAAAGCCCCTGGGGTTGACCAACTACCAGGAGAGCTATTTAAACACGGTGGTGAGGCACTGGCTAGAGCGCTGCACTGGGTCATTACCAAGATTTGGGAGGAGGAAGTTTTGCCGCAGGAGTGGATGGAAGGTGTCGTGTGTCCCATCTACAAAAGGGCGATAAGCTGGATTGTAGCAACTACCGCGCAATCACATTGCTGAACGCCGCCTACAAGGTACTCTCCCAAATTTTATGCCGTCGACTAGCACCAACTGCAAGGGAGTTCGTGGGGCAGTACCAGGCGGGTTTTATGGGCGAACGCTCCACCACGGACCAGGTGTTCGCCATTCGCCAAGTACTGCAGAAATGCCGCGAATTCAACGTGCCCACACATCATCTATTCATCGACTTCAAAGCAGCATATGATACAATCGATCGGGACCAGCTATGGCAGCTAATGCACGAACACGGTTTTCCGGATAAACTGACACGGTTGATCAAAGCGACGATGGATCGGGCGATGTGCGTAGTTCGAGTTTCAGGGCATTCTCGAGTCCCTTCGAAACCCGCAGAGGTTACGGCAAGGTGATGGTCTTTCGTGTTTGCTATTCAACATCGCTTTGGTAATACGAAGAGCAGGGATTAACACGAGTGGTACAATTTTCAATAAGTCCGTCCAGCTATTTGGTTTCGCCGACGACATAGACATTATGGCACGTAACTTTGAGAAGATGGAGGAAGCCTACATCAGACTGAAGAGGGAAGCTAAGCGGATCGGACTAGTCATCAACACGTCGAAGACGAAGTACATGATAGGAAGAGGTTCAAGAGAAGACAATGTGAGCCACCCACCGCGAGTTTGCATCGGTGGTGACGAAATCGAGGTGGTAGAAGAATTTGTGTACTTGGGCTCACTGGTGACTGCCGAAAATGACACCAGCAGAAAAATTCGGAGACGCATAGTGGCTGGAAATCGTACGTACTTTGGACTCCGCAAGACGCTCCGATCGAATAGAGTTCGCCGCCGTACCAAACTGACAATCTACAAAACGCTAATTAGACCGGTAGTCCTCTACGGACACGAGACCTGGACGATGCTCGTGGAGGACCAACGCGCACTTGGAGTTTTCGAAAGGAAAGTGCTGCGTACCATCTATGGTGGAGTGCAGATGGCGGACGGTACGTGGAGGAGGCGAATGAACCACGAATTGCATCAGCTGTTGGGAGAACCATCCATCTTTCACACCGCGAAAATCGGACGACTGCGATGGGCCGGGCACGTAGCCAGAATGTCGGACAGTAACCCGGTGAAAATGGTTCTCGACAACGATCCGACGGGCACAAGAAGGCGAGGTGCGCAGCGGGCAAGGTGGATCGATCAGGTGGAAGATGACTTGCGGACCCTCCGTAGACTGCGTGGTTGGCGACGTGTAGCCATGGACCGAGCCGAATGGAGAAGACTCTTATATACCGCACAGGCCACTTCGGCCTTAGTCTGATTAAATAATAATAAATAGCTACCGTTTGTACTTCTCGCAAAGGATACTTCTTAGAGTTTTCTCCGGTCCCTGAGATGTCTACTTCAACTCTTTGCGAATTATTTTCGTATCGGTGTTTATTACCCGTCCATCGCAAACAGATTGGTGCTAGTTTACCGTCTAAGTTTAGTTCGGCTGCAAGTCCTGCGTCCATCAGAGTCCACGATGATCCGTCGTCCAGAAAGGCGTAAGTGTTAAGTTTCTTCTCCCGACCATACAGTACAACCGGAACTACGCGAAACAGTGTTTTTGAAGCGGTGCTATGATGGGCATGGCAGTCTCGTTCATCTGGAATTTGATTAGAAATATCCGGCTTACGGTCTTGAACTTGCGGCGCTGCAGTTTCATCTCGCTGACTATTATGAAGTAGTGGGTGATGCTTATAGGTGCAACCGTTTTTCCCGCACGATTGTTGCAACTTGCAAATTCCTTTGTGTTTTCTCAAACATTTTCTACAAATTCCTGCTTTTTTGATCATTGTCCATCTTGAATTGTACCCGTAGTTCAGAAAGTGCTGGCACTTTTCGAGACCAGAGCAGTCACCTCTACACGCTGGACACAACTTAGTCGATGATGTGAGAACTGAAGAATTGTTGGCTAATGTAGGCCTGTTTCCATTTTCCTCACAATGCGTATTAAGAAACGCAGGCCCATTCTTCGCGGGGCGAGAGATACTCAACGGCGCTATCGGGCATACGGTTTCGGCAAGATCGTAAAGCCAATCTGCAAACGTTGACAGGTTAACTGATGGTAGAGTACGTCGGTGCTTTGCCCAATCTAATTTGAGGCTCGACGGAAATTTGCTTACGAGTTCTCTTAATAGTTCAACATTATATGAGTACTGAAATGCCTCTATAGTTGCACATAAGTTTTGCACCGTTAATGAAAATCTATTATGCTATCGAGTTTATCAGATTTAGAAGCAGGAGTGGCATTGATCTTTGCAATAAGGTTATGGATAATTACCTCTGGGTTTAAGTGCCGTGATGATTCCAGGAACGTTAGTAGGATGCATTAACCTGCACTTCACTGCTTCATGAGCTTTTCCTTTAAGGCATTTGTGGAGACGGATGATATTTTCTTCCTGTGTATACCCACACATCTCCGTTTTTTTTTTGGATGAACGTAGAGTAGAAAAGAGGCCACTCCTCCGGCGCGCCTCCGAAGATAGGTAATTCTCGCGATACAGCCTGTCTAGCTGCGACTTGATTCTGTGTTAGATTGTGGCCATACTCAATCCGAGTTGTTGGGTGCCTCGGAGTTGATCGCTGCATTGGTATAAAATTGGGTTCACTGATATTTGCAAATCGTATGCTTCTGGGAGCAGCTGATATCTCGTCACGTATGTGCTGTTGTCCACACTCTAACGGTCTGATACGACTTGAGTTCGGTATAGGTATGTCCCCGGTTTGGGGTACAACTGCGGGCGCTGATCTTACAGGATTGAAGTGTTGTAATTGGGAAGCAGGAGCCAAATTCCGAGTAATATTGAGGTTTGGCATGTCACACTGCAACCATGAATTAACCTTCTCGTTACACATTTCCTCTTCATCCACAATATCGGACGTCGACGACGTTTCGCTAGCGATCTCCTGTAGCAGCTCGAACCGCCTCCGCGTGTAGGCCCTTTTACTCGCCTCTTCAATCTCCTGCAGCTACCTTTCCTCGTCTAACATTTCTAGCTCCAACTGCTTCTGCTTCTTCTTAGTGGATAACCTGGAACTTGTAGCCTTCGAGGCCAGACTTCTGGCATCTGGTTGAAATTGATACTCGTTGTTCCGTGGATTGCTAGGGGGCAGCGTTGGAGGAAAGTTGGTTTGTTTCTCGTTGGCGGTAGGTGGTTGAATTTCCGTTGGTGGTCCATGGAGCCTGCTCAAGGGCAGCGTGAGTGGGGCTGAGCTATAATTAATAGCCGAAAAGCCGGGAGCCTGTGCGGCACTCTGCGATTCAAGTGCAGGCTGAGTCACCGATGAAAGTAACAATGGAGTATTATAGGGTAAACCTGAAAAAGGTAATTGGGTCTGTTCCCTAGCAGAAGTTGGTGGTTGGATTTCCGTCGGTGGTCCATGAAGGCTGCTCAAAGGAAACGTGTGTGGAGCTGAGGTGTAATTGATAGCAGGCGCGGCATTCTGCGATGCAAGTGCTGGTTGATTTACCGACGAGAGTAACGATGAAGCGTGATAGGTAGGTAGCGCTTGAGCAAGATTTGCCATTGATGGGAATGCATTCTGAGACGCATGATTCGTTGTGACGCATGAAAATGATGGAACGATGGGAAGTCTAGGCATTATCCGGGGGTATCCTATTGTGTTGAGGGGCATGTACGAGGGTACTGACGATGCGGCAGTTATCGGGGATATTTGTGACCAAGACATGTTCACGTACTCGAGGGGAGCCATACTTACAGAGGCTGTGGAGGAAGCAATAGTATTGGTTTGCATGTGTCCGACTGCGGGTGGTTTGCATTGCAAGCAAACGAACGTAGGATTCTCTCGGTCAGATTCTATACCAATGCACACTGGGTGGTAGCAGTTATGACACGAAGTACACTGCCATAAGCGCGCTTGATCCAAGTGATTACAGACCTTACATTGCCCTGTTGGCGTGGAGCATGATATTCCCATGGCTTGTCCGGTGGGTCCGGTTTCGTGAGAGTGATTCGACATTTCTGCTGTAGTCCTTCGGTGAATTCGTGTGTAAACGAATTTTTTAATTTGTAGGTGACAGCCGTTCAGAAATGAAAATTTCAAGTTTTTAATCGAGGTGACAATGTATTAAAAAATTCCTGAAATATTGTGGTACAATTTTAGTATGTTATTTTTGTTTATGAATCTTTTAGCTTACGTTTAATATTCTATTTCTGTTTGAACTGCTGTTAATGTTCACCTTACTGGAGGTACAATTTAAGGTTCTGTAATTGAACACTGGTTATCATAAACTTTTCTCAGTTCCAAATGTTTGTTGAATTACCTTAGATTGAGTTTGTTTAGTTCTAAATAGATCTTATTGGTTGCGACTTAGGATTTGAGTGTGTGATCTGTTGAACTAAATCTTATTAGTTTGGCTTGTAACAATAGAATATATTCCCCCTTACCCAAACGAAATCTAGCTGCTATCAATTCTAGTACAGTGACTATTATGCATGAATGATAAATTCAGTTTAGCTATAGGAAATAGATTTAAGGTTATACACGATTAGCGAATTCATTATTTAATTTGGGATTACACAGCATACCCGATACTATAAGGCGAATTGAGCAAACTTCTCGCACTATAATTCTAATAGTTAACGCACTAAACTTCTAGTAGTTGTTCATAAATTGTAAATTAGTCGCATGAAGCCAAAACACATTCCATACAAATCTCCTCTTCTTGCTTTCAGCTTTTGTCCGAGATTGGCTTTTGTCCGTTGTGATGACGTTTGCCGTTACCACAGCTGACCACCACACATTTGTCCAGAGTAGTGAGATGCGCCGACCGAGGGGTCGTAACAGGGCGTTTGGTCTATTCGGGCGAATAGAATTCGGGCGTTTGTCATTTGGGCGAGTGTCATTCGGGCGTTTGTGATAGAACCGAGACATCTCACTTCTCACTTTCGACAATGACGAGTGAAAAGGAGTGAAAAGTGAGACCCTTCACTTCTCACACCTCATTTCTCATTTCTCACTGTGAAAAATAAGAAGTGAGTAGTGAGACATCTCATTCCTCACTTTTCACAGTGAGAAGTGAGAAATAAGGAGTGAGAAGGGAGACGTTTCACTTCTCACTTCCATTTCTCATTTCTTAGTGTAGAAAATGAAAAGCGCGAAGTAAGTAGTGAGACGTCTCACTACTCACTTCGCGCTTCTTTTTCTTGCAGTGAGAAGTGGGAAATAGGTAGTAAGAAGTGAGACGTTTCACTTTTCACACCTGACTTCTCACTTTTGTCCTATTTGGCCGAATGTCCTATTTGGTCGAATGTCCTATTCGGTCAAATGTCCAATTCGACCAAATGTCCTATTCGGCCAAATGTCCTATTGGGCCAATTAATCTATTCGTGGTGATTTGGTGAGGTTTTTTGACGTTGGCTTTCTCAGTATAATTTAATTAAGACGGCTAGTTTGGCATAGCTCGACGTTTCGGTCCCGTTTATTGGACCTTTTTCAAGGGATAACTAGAAACATTAAACATTTTATAACATGGAAACATTAGAAAACAATCCCGCCATACTATCACTGATACCATCGGCCAAACCCAACAATCGCCATGATGGATATAACTCCATATGTCTTCAATTTTTAAACCCACCGTTTAGTACCGTCATGTTGTGTATGCGTTGTGTCTATGTGCAGTGAATATTGTCTTCTAATTAATTTTTCATGTCAAATGTGTAATGTAAGTTTCTTCACATGTTTGTTTAATGCTAAGTAATGTTCTGATGATCGTCAATTTTTAAAAATGTAATATTAGGCAACTACAAGAAGCTCCACTTACCCAGTTAAGACATTCATTCCGTATGTAACGAGAGTCGGCCTACAGCGTATATTTAAACAAATGTTCATGTTATTGTTTCCATGTTATAAAATGTTTAATGTGTCTAGTTATCCCTCGAAAAAGGTCCAATATACGGGACCGAAACGTCGGGATATGCCAAACTAGCCGTCTTAATTAAATTAGACTGAGAAAGCCAACGTAAAAATATTCATTCTACCAGTCGCAATCTCCTACACTTATTCCAGGTTTCACCTCGAATCCATGCCCTATCAGAGTGGGTACCCCGTTACCCATATGAGGGTTAACAGGTTTTCGGTATGATAATATGACATCGTCAAGGCGTATGTAATTGTCGTGGAGTCCAAGAAAGTGATCAAACAGCATAAGGGTTCAGTTTGCCGGGGCACCATTCAACCGGAAGCTATCTCTATATCTACTCTATCTTTGGATCGACTTCGGCACTCGTTCGGCACCCGTTGAGGCGTATCGTCAGTTCCGAAGGGAGGTTCTGATGTCGGGAAAACCACCGTCGGGGTAGGATTGATTTACCGCCGGGGACTATCCGAATAATCCGCAATCAAGGCAGGAGCTGAATGGCTCAACGTTTAAGCAGGGAGCTGAATGGCTCAAGGGCATGGTAATTGGATCATCGAAGTAGCACTTGTCCGTTCAACCGTCGAAGTGAGAAAGTGCTTATGACTTGAGCTGATCTATGAATATGCTGACCAGGCAAAAGAGTAGTGTTGCTAACATAATAGCCTCGTAGCCTGTCACGGATGTGGGTTGTCGGTATCCGAGATACTCGCTGTTGAAGTAGGATAGATCCACCGCCGCCGGAGACTATCTGAGTAGATTTCGAGCACGTTGAAAGCTAAATGACTAAAAAAAGATGAGGTGCTAATTGGCACAAGGAAAGATCTGAAGGGAGCTTCAAAGCTCAAACGTGAACGAACTATGGAGCCAACGGGCTCAGAAATCGAACAGAACATAGAAGAGAGGCACGTAATGTAAAAAGTGGGTATACCCCGTTAGGCATAAGTACGTTAGGCATAATGGACGTTAGGCATAACGGACGTTAGGCATAATGTACGTTAGGCATAATGGACGTTAGGCATAAAAAGACCCAAAGAACAGCCTATGACATAAAGAAGGCAGAATTATGCCAAACGTCCATTATGCCTAACGTACATTATGCCTAACGTCCGTTATGCCTAACGTCCATTATGTCTATCGTACTTATGTCTGACGTACTTATGCCTAACGTCGCGGACCCGTAAAAAGTGCCGTTTAGGGAGAAGTACGTTAAATACTTCCCATCCTGCAGAAGAAATATTGAAAGGCAGTCTCGGGGGAATTATGAGGTTTGAACCCAAGGATTTAGTGGGTAAGACCATTGACAGCTGGAGGATACCCACACTCTGGTACACTACGGCGTGCTGGTTTGCCAATTACTTAACACTTGTGCTGAGCTGGGTCAGTGCATAAAGCGTTACTGCCGTGAATCACATATTTGTCCCATATGAATAGGAAACTCAGCGAAGATGGGACAGATATTCGATTCATGACAGATTACTCCTTGTAAAAACTTGGGAAATCCGTATCACTTGATAGTTTGAAGTTGTATTCCCTTATTGTGATTTAATGAACAAGCTTCTTGAAACCCACTTCAAGTGCCTAGTCAGTTGTATCAATAACAAATCTTTGAAATGTACATAAAAATGATTTAGCCATTAATGATGTTGGCATTAATGTCTAAATCATTTTTGTGTTGATTTCAAAAATGTGTTTTTGATACGATGATAAATCAATCATGTCTCTCTTCAATAAAACTGAACAATTTAATTACAAGTGTACGACTACTGAAAATAATCAAAGTTTTGAAATTATTTGAACAGAAGTCACGCTGAAACACAGCAGCTTCTGTGAGGCAGTTCTTTATTCGAAAGTACATCTTGCTTCGCCTGCCATTAATTTTGCGATTATATAACACACATATATCCGCTCGCCCGGAGCCGGTTCCGCAATCATCAAAAACATCCCATAATAGGAACCACGGAGCAGGGAGCCCCCGCGGGAATGGTGCAGAACGACAGAACAACACAGACACCATTATGCCACAAAAGGGAACTAACTAACCATCCAACTCGATTTCATTCGGACCCTCGCCAGAACGATCTGATCTGCTGTTGCTGCTTCTGTTCTCGTCGTTCGCGTCTGCCAGTCCCAACTCGTCCCACCGCTCGCTTGCCCGGTGCCAGATATGGGATGGCATATTTTTAGCAAATGTGAGCGGCACCAGCAGTTGTCCGTTCCCTTAACCTACCGAGCCGATCCCGGGAACGGCTGGATCCATGCCACATCGTCGAACATCGTCGTTGTCGCGCTCAAGTTCAGTCGGCCAGTTTGCGAATTCCGCAATTGGCAACAGCGCTATGTACCATGTAGCAGATCGTCATCATCATCATCACCAACCTCGCCCGGCACTTCCCATCCCACTTCGCGAAATGAGGCGATGGTTGGTTAGATGGTTCTGCGTTCTGAGCTTTTTTTTACGCCAACTGCAAGAACCAGCTCACTATCTGATTTAGGCGGTGGAAGCACAGAAATCAACCGACAGGGGAGAAAGACCCAGACAATTGTAGCACGGGAGGCAGGCTCGGAAGCGCACCGGGAGTCGGAGGCCGGAGCGGCACTGTATGTTCGCATTTACACTTCATATCTTGGCCCTGGCACATATGGCTATACGTTCCGATGAGATTGCGCAGCGGCGGCGTTTTTGACTTCGTTACAGGGAGCGCAATTTCCTTGTTGAGGATTTCACAATTAGTAATGAGTTTTGTCTTTTTCAAATAACGTCGTATATTTAGTTCAACAAAAAAATATTACAGATCATGTTGTTTCTTTTACGTATTTTTTGCTTCTATTTGTTCTATGTATTATAAAAGCTCGTTTTCTCTTTTCCTTTTATATTTCCTGTGATATCTCTTTGCTCTGCATTTATGCTTTTGTACATTCTTCTTTTACTTTATTTCCTCTTTCCGTCATATGTTTCTTCATTTACTATGTTTTATTTTTTTTACATTTTTTGTATGTATTTCTATCGATATGAATCAAAAATAAAAACTAATTTTTGCAACTTTACCACAAACTTTTAGTTACCAACGGCGCCACTGTCGTTCGGAAAACCCACACTCTTGACGGTCGAATGGTCTGCCGGAGCTGGTCGGTTGTGTGTCTGTTTATTTATCCGATTATATTCCCTGGAGCGTGGCGGAGCAGAATGGACAGGGTTGATTCTTCACAGTGCGAAACCCCGAGAATGATGTGCCAAGGTCTTCAGTGAATCTGATGCTGGACAGTTCTAGATGATGTGTATTTGAATAACTCGATAGTGAGATTCAAGATTTCTATAACTCATTCGCAATGATTATTTGATAAAATTGAATGGTTTGAAATTTGTTGACTTATTAATTCTTCATCAAATCAATTAAAATATGTGGCATTCTTCACTTGTAGATCTCGGTGGATAACTTTCAATCGATTTTCAACCGACTGTCTAGTGTGAAATGTAGACATTTGAATGTGATTACAAATTTTTATTCTGCCATGAATGCCTCGCATTCATGTGCTAAAACTCACATTCAAAATTCCGGATCATTCTACGCAATTCCTTTCTTCATGTCGCTCGTGAATGGAATAAACCGCATCGACATGGGAGAGGAAGAGCTGAATTGCGGCAAAGTGAGGAACCTCCTCCTCCGCTTCTCTGCCACCTCCAACCAACTGCAGTTCTCTACCAACAGAATTCAACTCTTACCTAACACCAGCCCACGTGTGTTCTTCGTGTCCATTTTGCATTCTAACCATTTCTCTTTCACTTTACCTCGACTCATCAACTTTTTTTTTATTGCTTTGCATTCAGCTACCTCTTCTACTTCCCGACAAATCGCAAACCAGCATCAAAGCCGGCTTTTGGAAATAGCAGGAGCAGGTTTGACCTACAAAGAACCTTTGAAAAGCACCTCCCTTCGTCCTCGTTTCACCCTTTCCAATCCGTTCCTTTTTTGCTTCGAAGTTCGTTCTTCCATCACTTTTTCACTCTTGATTTCACAGCTCGTCGCCAGAGTTACCGTCGTCATGATGGCAATGTGACTGCCTCAAAATGTTTATAATTTACTTTGTCCATTTAACCTGTCCAGATGGAGACTTCTTGATTTGCATTCGAAAGATAGAATTAAATTTATTTTTTATATATTGAATTTGAATAAAATAGGGCTTGAAGTGCGATTGAAATTGTAATTTGGTTGTAAGTTCATATTTTTTTAACAAATGACAATATTGGGATCGGATTTAGATTTGGATTGGATTTGGATTGGATTTGGATTGGATTTGGATTGGATTTGGATTGGATTTGGATTGGATTTGGATTGGATTTGGATTGGATTTGGATTGGATTTGGATTGGATTTGGATTGGATTTGGATTGGATTTGGATTTGATTGGATTGGTTTGGATTGGATTTGGTTGGTTTGGATTGGTTTGGATTGGTTTGGATTGGTTTGGATTGGTTTGGTTGGTTGGTTTGGATTGGTTTGGTTTGGTTTGGTTTGGTTGGTTTGGATTGGTTTGGATTGGTTTGGTTGGTTTGGATTGGTTTGGTTGGTTTGGTTGGTTTGGATTGGTTTGGATTGGTTTGGTTGGTTTGGATTGGTTTGGATTGGTTTGGTTGGTTTGGATTGGTTTGGTTTGGTTTGGATTGGTTTGGATTGGTTTGGTTGGTTTGGATTGGTTTGGTTGGTTTGGATTGGTTTGGATTGGTTTGGATTGGTTTGGATTGGTTTGGATTGGTTTGGATTGGTTTGGTTGGTTTGGATTGGTTTGGATTGGTTTGGTTGGTTTGGATTGGTTTGGTTGGTTTGGATTGGTTTGGATTGGTTTGGTTGGTTTGGATTGGTTTGGATTGGTTTGGATTGGTTTGGATTGGTTTGGATTGGTTTGGATTGGTTTGGATTGGTTTGGATTGGTTTGGATTGGTTTGGATTGGTTTGGATTGGTTTGGTTGGTTTGGATTGGTTTGGATTGGTTTGGTTGGTTTGGATTGGTTTGGATTGGTTTGGTTGGTTTGGTTGGTTTGGATTGGTTTGGATTGGTTTGGATTGGTTTGGTTGGTTTGGATTGGTTTGGATTGGTTTGGTTGGTTTGGATTGGTTTGGATTGGTTTGGATTGGTTTGGTTGGTTTGGATTGGTTTGGTTGGTTTGGATTGGTTTGGATTGGTTTGGTTGGTTTGGATTGGTTTGGATTGGTTTGGATTGGTTTGGATTGGTTTGGTTGGTTTGGATTGGTTTGGATTGGTTTGGATTGGTTTGGATTGGTTTGGATTGGTTTGGTTGGTTTGGATTGGTTTGGATTGGTTTGGATTGGTTTGGATTGGTTTGGATTGGTTTGGTTGGTTTGGATTGGTTTGGTTGGTTTGGATTGGTTTGGATTGGTTTGGTTGGTTTGGATTGGTTTGGATTGGTTTGGTTGGTTTGGATTGGTTTGGTTGGTTTGGATTGGTTTGGTTGGTTTGGATTGGTTTGGATTGGTTTGGTTGGTTTGGTTGGTTTGGATTGGTTTGGTTGGTTTGGATTGGTTTGGATTGGTTTGGATTGGTTTGGTTGGTTTGGATTGGTTTGGTTGGTTTGGATTGGTTTGGTTGGTTTGGATTGGTTTGGTTGGTTTGGATTGGTTTGGATTGGTTTGGATTGGTTTGGATTGGTTTGGATTGGTTTGGATTGGTTTGGTTGGTTTGGATTGGTTTGGATTGGTTTGGATTGGTTTGGTTGGTTTGGATTGGTTTGGATTGGTTTGGTTGGTTTGGATTGGTTTGGATTGGTTTGGTTGGTTTGGATTGGTTTGGATTGGTTTGGATTGGTTTGGATTGGTTTGGATTGGTTTGGATTGGTTTGGTTGGTTTGGATTGGTTTGGATTGGTTTGGATTGGTTTGGATTGGTTTGGATTGGTTTGGATTGGTTTGGTTGGTTTGGGTTGGTTTGGATTGGTTTGGTTGGTTTGGTTTGGTTGGTTTGGATTGGTTTGGATTGGTTTGGATTGGTTTGGATTGGTTGGGTTGGTTTGGATTGGTTTGGATTGGTTTGGTTGGTTTGGATTGGTTTGGATTGGTTTGGATTGGTTTGGATTGGTTTGGATTGGTTTGGATTGGTTTGGTTGGTTTGGATTGGTTTGGTTGGTTTGGATTGGTTTGGTTGGTTTGGATTGGTTTGGATTGGTTTGGTTGGTTTGGATTGGTTTGGATTGGTTTGGTTGGTTTGGATTGGTTTGGATTGGTTTGGATTGGTTTGGATTGGATTGGTTTGGATTGGTTTGGATTGGTTTGGATTGGTTTGGATTGGTTTGGATTGGTTTGGATTGGTTTGGATTGGTTTGGATTGGTTTGGATTGGTTTGGATTGGTTTGGATTGGTTTGGATTGGTTTGGATTGGTTTGGATTGGTTTGGTTGGTTTGGATTGGTTTGGATTGGTTTGGATTGGTTTGGTTGGTTTGGTTGGTTTGGATTGGTTTGGTTGGTTTGGTTGGTTTGGATTGGTTTGGATTGGTTTGGATTGGTTTGGATTGGTTTGGATTGGTTTGGTTGGTTTGGTTGGTTTGGATTGGTTTGGTTGGTTTGGATTGGTTTGGTTGGTTTGGATTGGTTTGGATTGGTTTGGATTGGTTTGGATTGGTTTGGATTGGTTTGGATTGGTTTGGTTGGTTTGGATTGGTTTGGATTGGTTTGGATTGGTTTGGATTGGTTTGGATTGGTTTGGTTGGTTTGGATTGGTTTGGATTGGTTTGGATTGGTTTGGTTGGTTTGGATTGGTTTGGTTGGTTTGGATTGGTTTGGGTTGGTTTGGATTGGTTTGGATTGGTTTGGTTGGTTTGGATTGGTTTGGATTGGTTTGGATTGGTTTGGTTGGTTTGGTTGGTTTGGATTGGTTTGGATTGGTTTGGTTGGTTTGGATTGGTTTGGTTGGTTTGGATTGGTTTGGATTGGTTTGGATTGGTTTGGATTGGTTTGGATTGGTTTGGATTGGTTTGGTTGGTTTGGATTGGTTTGGATTGGTTTGGATTGGTTTGGTTGGATTTGGATTGGTTTGGATTGGTTTGGATTGGTTTGGATTGGTTTGGATTGGTTTGGATTGGTTTGGATTGGTTTGGATTGGTTTGGATTGGTTTGGATTGGTTTGGATTGGTTTGGATTGGTTTGGTTGGTTTGGATTGGTTTGGATTGGTTTGGATTGGTTTGGTTGGTTTGGATTGGTTTGGATTGGTTTGGATTGGTTTGGATTGGTTTGGATTGGTTTGGTTGGTTTGGATTGGTTTGGTTGGTTTGGATTGGTTTGGTTGGTTTGGATTGGTTTGGATTGGTTTGGTTTGGTTTGGTTTGGTTGGTTTGGATTGGTTTGGATTGGTTTGGTTGGTTTGGATTGGTTTGGATTGGTTTGGTTGGTTTGGATTGGTTTGGATTGGTTTGGATTGGTTTGGATTGGTTTGGATTGGTTTGGATTGGTTTGGATTGGTTTGGATTGGTTTGGTTGGTTTGGTTGGTTTGGATTGGTTTGGATTGGTTTGGATTGGTTTGGTTGGTTTGGATTGGTTTGGATTGGTTTGGATTGGTTTGGATTGGTTTGGATTGGTTTGGGTTGGTTTGGTTGGATTTGGATTGGTTTGGATTGGTTTGGATTGGTTTGGTTGGTTTGGATTGGTTTGGATTGGTTTGGATTGGTTTGGATTGGTTTGGATTGGTTTGGATTGGTTTGGATTGGTTTGGTTGGTTTGGATTGGTTTGGTTGGTTTGGTTGGTTTGGATTGGTTTGGATTGGTTTGGATTGGTTGGTTTGGATTGGTTTGGATTGGTTTGGATTGGTTTGGATTGGTTTGGTTGGTTTGGATTGGTTTGGATTGGTTTGGATTGGTTTGGTTGGTTTGGATTGGTTTGGATTGGTTTGGATTGGTTTGGATTGGTTTGGATTGGTTTGGTTGGTTGGTTGGATTGGTTTGGATTGGTTTGGATTGGTTTGGTTGGTTTGGATTGGTTTGGATTGGTTTGGATTGGTTTGGATTGGTTTGGATTGGTTTGGATTGGTTTGGTTGGTTTGGATTGGTTTGGTTGGTTTGGATTGGTTTGGATTGGTTTGGATTGGTTTGGATTGGTTTGGATTGGTTTGGTTGGTTTGGATTGGTTTGGATTGGTTTGGTTGGTTTGGATTGGTTTGGTTGGTTTGGATTGGTTTGGATTGGTTTGGATTGGTTTGGATTGGTTTGGATTGGTTTGGATTGGTTTGGATTGGTTTGGATTGGTTTGGTTGGTTTGGATTGGTTTGGTTGGTTTGGATTGGTTTGGTTGGTTTGGTTGGTTGGTTTGGTTGGTTTGGTTTGGATTGGTTTGGATTGGTTTGGATTGGTTTGGATTGGTTTGGTTGGTTTGGATTGGTTTGGATTGGTTTGGATTGGTTTGGATTGGTTTGGTTGGTTTGGATTGGTTTGGTTGGTTTGGATTGGTTTGGATTGGTTTGGATTGGTTTGGATTGGTTTGGATTGGTTTGGATTGGTTTGGTTGGTTTGGATTGGTTTGGATTGGTTTGGTTGGTTTGGATTGGTTTGGATTGGTTTGGTTGGTTTGGATTGGTTTGGATTGGTTTGGATTGGTTTGGTTGGTTTGGTTGGTTTGGATTGGTTTGGTTGGTTTGGATTGGTTTGGTTTGGGATTGGTTTGGTTGGTTTGGATTGGTTTGGATTGGTTTGGATTGGTTTGGTTGGTTTGGATTGGTTTGGATTGGATTTGGATTGGTTTGGTTGGTTTGGATTGGTTGGATTGGGTTGGTTTGGTTGGTTTGGATTGGTTTGGATTGGTTTGGATTGGTTTGGTTGGTTTGGTTGGTTTGGATTGGTTTGGATTGGTTTGGATTGGTTTGGTTGGTTTGGATTGGTTTGGATTGGTTTGGATTGGTTTGGTTGGTTTGGTTTGGTTTGGATTGGTTGGTTTGGATTGGTTTGGTTGGTTTGGTTGGTTTGGTTGGTTTGGATTGGTTTGGATTGGTTTGGATTGGTTTGGTTGGTTTGGATTGGTTTGGTTGGTTTGGATTGGTTTGGATTGGTTTGGTTGGTTTGGATTGGTTTGGATTGGTTTGGATTGGTTTGGATTGGTTTGGATTGGTTTGGTTGGTTTGGATTGGTTTGGTTGGTTTGGATTGGTTTGGATTGGTTTGGTTGGTTTGGATTGGTTTGGATTGGTTTGGATTGGTTTGGATTGGTTTGGTTGGTTTGGATTGGTTTGGATTGGTTTGGTTGGTTTGGATTGGTTTGGATTGGTTTGGATTGGTTTGGATTGGTTTGGATTGGTTTGGATTGGTTTGGATTGGTTTGGTTGGTTTGGATTGGTTTGGATTGGTTGGATTGGTTTGGTTGGTTTGGTTGGTTTGGATTGGTTTGGATTGGTTTGGTTGGTTTGGTTGGTTTGGATTGGTTTGGATTGGTTTGGATTGGTTTGGATTGGTTTGGTTGGTTTGGTTGGTTTGGATTGGTTTGGATTGGTTTGGTTGGTTTGGATTGGTTTGGTTGGTTTGGATTGGTTTGGATTGGTTTGGATTGGTTTGGATTGGTTTGGATTGGTTTGGTTGGTTTGGTTGGTTTGGATTGGTTTGGATTGGTTTGGATTGGTTTGGATTGGTTTGGATTGGTTTGGATTGGTTTGGATTGGTTTGGATTGGTTTGGATTGGTTTGGATTGGTTTGGTTGGTTTGGATTGGTTGGTTGGATTGGTTTGGTTGGTTTGGATTGGTTTGGATTGGTTTGGATTGGTTTGGATTGGTTTGGTTGGTTTGGATTGGTTTGGATTGGTTTGGTTGGTTTGGATTGGTTTGGATTGGTTTGGTTGGTTTGGATTGGTTTGGTTGGTTTGGTTGGTTTGGATTGGTTTGGATTGGTTTGGATTGGTTTGGATTGGTTTGGGTTGGTTTGGATTGGTTTGGTTGGTTTGGTTGGTTTGGATTGGTTTGGATTGGTTTGGTTGGTTTGGTTGGTTTGGATTGGTTTGGATTGGTTTGGTTGGTTTGGATTGGTTTGGATTGGTTTGGTTGGTTTGGTTGGTTTGGATTGGTTTGGTTGGTTTGGATTGGTTTGGTTGGTTTGGTTGGTTGGTTTGGATTGGTTTGGATTGGTTTGGTTTGGATTGGTTTGGATTGGTTTGGATTGGTTTGGATTGGTTTGGATTGGTTTGGTTTGGTTTGGATTGGTTTGGTTGGTTTGGATTGGTTTGGGTTGGTTTGGATTGGTTTGGTTGGTTTGGATTGGTTTGGATTGGTTTGGTTGGTTTGGTTTGGGATTGGTTTGGTTGGTTTGGATTGGTTTGGTTGGTTTGGATTGGTTTGGTTGGTTTGGATTGGTTTGGATTGGTTTGGATTGGTTTGGATTGGTTTGGTTGGTTTGGATTGGTTTGGTTGGTTTGGATTGGTTTGGATTGGTTTGGTTGGTTTGGATTGGTTTGGTTGGTTTGGTTGGTTTGGATTGGTTTGGATTGGTTTGGTTGGTTTGGATTGGTTTGGTTGGTTTGGATTGGTTTGGATTGGTTTGGATTGGTTTGGATTGGTTTGGATTGGTTTGGATTGGTTTGGTTGGTTTGGATTGGTTTGGATTGGTTTGGATTGGTTTGGTTGGTTTGGATTGGTTTGGATTGGTTTGGATTGGTTTGGTTGGTTTGGATTGGTTTGGTTGGTTTGGATTGGTTTGGATTGGTTTGGATTGGTTTGGATTGGTTTGGATTGGTTTGGATTGGTTTGGATTGGTTTGGTTGGTTTGGATTGGTTTGGATTGGTTTGGATTGGTTTGGTTGGTTTGGATTGGTTTGGATTGGTTTGGATTGGTTTGGATTGGTTTGGATTGGTTTGGTTGGTTTGGTTGGTTTGGATTGGTTTGGTTGGTTTGGATTGGTTTGGATTGGTTTGGTTGGTTTGGATTGGTTTGGATTGGTTTGGATTGGTTTGGATTGGTTTGGTTTGGTTGGTTTGGATTGGTTTGGATTGGTTTGGTTGGTTTGGATTGGTTTGGTTGGTTTGGATTGGTTTGGATTGGTTTGGATTGGATTTGGTTGGTTTGGATTGGTTTGGATTGGTTTGGATTGGTTTGGTTGGTTTGGATTGGTTTGGATTGGTTTGGATTGGTTTGGTTGGTTTGGATTGGTTTGGTTGGTTTGGTTGGTTTGGATTGGTTTGGTTGGTTTGGATTGGTTTGGATTGGTTTGGATTGGTTTGGTTGGTTTGGATTGGTTTGGATTGGTTTGGTTGGTTTGGATTGGTTTGGATTGGTTTGGTTGGTTTGGATTGGTTTGGATTGGTTTGGATTGGTTTGGATTGGTTTGGTTGGTTTGGATTGGTTTGGTTGGTTTGGATTGGTTTGGATTGGTTTGGATTGGTTTGGATTGGTTTGGATTGGTTTGGATTGGTTTGGATTGGTTTGGATTGGTTTGGATTGGTTTGGTTGGTTTGGATTGGTTTGGATTGGTTTGGTTGGTTTGGATTGGTTTGGATTGGTTTGGTTGGTTTGGATTGGTTTGGATTGGTTTGGATTGGTTTGGTTGGTTTGGATTGGTTTGGTTTGGATTGGTTTGGATTGGTTGGATTGGTTGGATTGGTTTGGATTGGTTTGGATTGGTTTGGTTTGGTTTGGATTGGTTTGGATTGGTTTGGATTGGTTTGGATTTGGTTTGGATTGGTTTGGATTGGTTTGGTTGGTTTGGTTGGTTTGGATTGGTTTGGTTGGTTTGGATTGGTTTGGATTGGTTTGGATTGGTTTGGTTGGTTTGGATTGGTTTGGTTGGTTTGGATTGGTTTGGATTGGTTTGGATTGGTTTGGTTGGTTTGGATTGGTTTGGATTGGTTTGGATTGGTTTGGATTGGTTTGGATTGGTTTGGTTGGTTTGGATTGGTTTGGTTGGTTTGGATTGGTTTGGATTGGTTTGGTTGGTTTGGATTGGTTTGGTTGGTTTGGTTGGTTTGGATTGGTTTGGATTGGTTTGGTTGGTTTGGATTGGTTTGGTTGGTTTGGATTGGTTTGGATTGGTTTGGATTGGTTTGGATTGGTTTGGATTGGTTTGGATTGGTTTGGATTGGTTTGGATTGGTTTGGATTGGTTTGGTTGGTTTGGATTGGTTTGGATTGGTTTGGATTGGTTTGGTTGGTTTGGATTGGTTTGGATTGGTTTGGATTGGTTTGGATTGGTTTGGATTGGTTTGGATTGGTTTGGATTGGTTTGGGTTGGTTTGGATTGGTTTGGGTTGGTTTGGATTGGTTTGGATTGGTTTGGATTGGTTTGGATTGGTTTGGATTGGTTTGGATTGGTTTGGATTGGTTTGGATTGGTTTGGATTGGTTTGGATTGGTTTGGATTGGTTTGGATTGGTTTGGTTGGTTTGGATTGGTTTGGTTGGTTTGGATTGGTTTGGTTGGTTTGGATTGGTTTGGATTGGTTTGGATTGGTTTGGTTGGTTTGGTTGGTTTGGTTGGTTTGGATTGGTTTGGTTGGTTTGGTTGGTTTGGATTGGTTTGGTTGGTTTGGTTGGTTTGGATTGGTTTGGATTGGTTTGGTTGGTTTGGATTGGTTTGGTTGGTTTGGTTGGTTTGGATTGGTTTGGATTGGTTTGGATTGGTTTGGATTGGTTTGGATTGGTTTGGATTGGTTTGGATTGGTTTGGATTGGTTTGGATTGGTTTGGTTGGTTTGGATTGGTTTGGATTGGTTTGGATTGGTTTGGTTGGTTTGGATTGGTTTGGATTGGTTTGGTTGGTTTGGATTGGTTTGGATTGGTTTGGATTGGTTTGGATTGGTTTGGTTGGTTTGGATTGGTTTGGTTGGTTTGGATTGGTTTGGATTGGTTTGGATTGGTTTGGATTGGTTTGGATTGGTTTGGATTGGTTTGGTTGGTTTGGATTGGTTTGGGTTGGTTTGGATTGGTTTGGTTGGTTTGGATTGGTTTGGTTTGGTTGGTTTGGTTGGTTTGGATTGGTTTGGATTGGTTTGGATTGGTTTGGTTGGTTTGGATTGGTTTGGATTGGTTTGGTTGGTTTGGATTGGTTTGGATTGGTTTGGTTGGTTTGGATTGGTTTGGTTGGTTTGGATTGGTTTGGATTGGTTTGGATTGGTTTGGTTGGTTTGGATTGGTTTGGATTGGTTTGGATTGGTTTGGTTGGTTTGGATTGGTTTGGATTGGTTTGGATTGGTTTGGTTGGTTTGGATTGGTTTGGATTGGTTTGGTTGGTTTGGTTGGTTTGGATTGGTTTGGATTGGTTTGGATTGGTTTGGTTGGTTTGGATTGGTTTGGATTGGTTTGGTTGGTTTGGATTGGTTTGGTTGGTTTGGATTGGTTTGGATTGGTTTGGATTGGTTTGGTTGGTTTGGATTGGTTTGGATTGGTTTGGATTGGTTTGGATTGGTTTGGATTGGTTTGGATTGGTTTGGTTGGTTTGGATTGGTTTGGATTGGTTTGGTTGGTTTGGATTGGTTTGGTTGGTTTGGATTGGTTTGGATTGGTTTGGATTGGTTTGGTTGGTTGGATTGGTTTGGATTGGTTTGGATTGGTTTGGTTGGTTTGGTTGGTTTGGATTGGTTTGGTTGGTTTGGATTGGTTTGGATTGGTTTGGATTGGTTTGGTTGGTTTGGTTGGTTTGGATTGGTTTGGTTGGTTTGGATTGGTTTGGATTGGTTTGGATTGGTTTGGATTGGTTTGGATTGGTTTGGATTGGTTTGGATTGGTTTGGTTGGTTTGGATTGGTTTGGACTGGTTTGGTTTGGATTGGTTTGGATTGGTTTGGATTGGTTTGGATTGGTTTGGATTGGTTTGGATTGGTTTGGTTGGTTTGGATTGGTTTGGATTGGTTTGGTTGGTTTGGATTGGTTTGGATTGGTTTGGATTGGTTTGGATTGGTTTGGATTGGTTTGGATTGGTTTGGATTGGTTTGGATTGGTTTGGATTGGTTTGGATTGGTTTGGATTGGTTTGGATTGGTTTGGTTGGTTTGGTTGGATTGGTTTGGATTGGTTTGGTTGGTTTGGATTGGTTTGGATTGGTTTGGATTGGATTTGGATTGGTTTGGTTGGTTTGGATTGGTTTGGTTGGTTTGGATTGGTTTGGTTGGTTTGGATTGGTTTGGATTGGTTTGGTTGGTTTGGATTGGTTTGGATTGGTTTGGTTGGTTTGGATTGGTTTGGATTGGTTTGGATTGGTTTGGTTGGTTTGGATTGGTTTGGTTGGTTGGATTGGTTTGGATTGGATTTGGATTGGTTTGGGATTTGGTTTGGATTGGTTTGGATTGGTTTGGGTGGGTTGGATTGGTTTGGATTGGATTGGTTTTGGATGAGTTAGATTTTTATTGCATTTGGATTGGATTGTAGTGGATTTGAATTTTGATTGGATTTTTTCTGAATTTGATTTGGATTGTAGATAGGAGTTACTTGTCAAAAGGCTATGAACGAGTCACCAAATTATAGTTTTATAAAAAATAGTTCAAGTACAATAAACAAAGGACATAAAAACAATTACAATAAATAAATAATGCTGAAAGTAATTTTCCATTGAATTAAAACATTTTTTATTTATAAGCATTGTCAACATTATAATTTATTGTCTGATAGAAGCGTCAACTGCTCTTCGAACAGGGACGATAAATTTCACCAAAATATTGCAAGAAATAAACACTTTCCATTTCGGGATTGTTATGAGCCAAAAAGAAATAAAACTTACTCGGGCATATTGCCTCTATTTATGTGCTGGCAGTTTGTGGAAAAGTTTGTATTATTGATTGTAGCTCTTCGCGACTGAAATGCCGTAGTGCCGACACAACAGTAAAACAACTATAAAAGCGTATGCTGGAACGGGTAGTTGCGAGAAAATTTTCAGGACCCATCCATACCCATCTACAAAAGCCCGGGTAAAACGCTTGGAACTGAGCCAAAGATCAGCGTAATGCTCGGGAAAGGGAAAGTTGCTCTTCTGTGTGACACGAATCGCATGGGAAGCGCAGGAAGCAAGCTAGTGATATATGCGAAGTGCTCTTGTTCTTGGAAAATGTACGTTCTATGACTGCCAGGGTAGGATGAAGTAATTTCAATACTGATGAAATTGCTCCTTACCTAGGAGTCAATCAATACCTTATTGCATATATCTGATTTGAGTGCTGAACTCATAGTTATTTGACAACTTGTTCCAAAAATATGTTTGGAAACGCCCACAATTTATATCACGCTAGTTGTAGGATCACTCATATTTCAGTGCCATAACTGTTTATAAAAAAAATATACCGTGAATAATCTAAACTCGGACATACTCAAAATTCGGACACTCAAATTTGTATGGGAGGTTTTCAGAAATATGTCATTGAAATATTTCATCCAGTTGAATTGAAAGGGCTCATAGTTTTAGCTTTATTCAGGATAGTTTCATTCTAGTTAGCCATGTTAATTCAATGTGACAAAATAATTGAATGTCAGTCTGAGCTATCAAGTGATAATTATTTGCAATATTTCCTCTCAATATTGTGTAATTTGTTGTCCGAAGTTTGAAATGTTGTGTCCGAAATATGAATCCAATGTAGCTGCTGTCCGGCGTTTGAGTAAAACATAAGCCGAACATTTTTATTAATCGCAAGGATTCTGCACAATAATTCGTACATGTTAATCGCATGTTACAAAGATAAGCGATATGCTTTATGATCGTGATGGTAATTAGAACGGTGAGACTTAAAATGTGTGTTAACAGACTGACTTCTTGGCAAAAAGTGCTTAAGCGTCCGAAGTTTGAATTTGCACGGTACCCACCTATTTGGAGCTTTTATAAACTATGAATTTACGAAACAAATCCGGATCTGGAAATCGGTATTGCGTTACAATTACATGTACGTCTATATGTGTTTGTGCGATTCCGATTCACATTGGGCTCGTATCCAAAGTCAAGGTTAAGGAGAACGGACCCGCGACTGGATCAAAGCGTTGGACTGCGACTGCTGGTGCCGTTCCAAAGCGAAAACGGGCAGGAAGTCTGAACTGGCACGTCGGACGGGAATATTCGACCCGGGAGTTTGAGTCATGGTAGGCAGAATGCGGCACAAAACCCCGTAGCATACTGAATTGTCGACGGCCTAGTGCGATGGTGCCATAGTCACCGCCAAGTCGTCCGTTCCGAGTGGGGCTGACTGGCTGGCTGGTGGGCCGGAAAATGAAGGGAAAATGGCGGGGCAGGATTGAAAAACTGTGTTTCCTGACAACGCAAACGTCGCTCTTAGCAACGAGTCACTGCTGACTGTTCGTTCTTCCTCTGTACACGAGTTTGGTGTTGGGCCACAGATAGGACTTCGGATTGGGAGGAGCAACGTGGGAAAGAGCTGGGCTTGGACGAGGAAAGGACCACATAATAAAGCATTTCTGTGCGAGCGAGGGCCCTCTTTTGCTGCCAGCCAGCAGCCATCCGGGAGACGACTTTTATTTATGACAGACAGAGAGACCCTCAAACCAACAATTCGCGCTACATTTATTGTGCGCCTTCGGTTTCCTCTCCATCATCGGGCTGTGTGCCCTTTTGGCAGTCCTGGCAACGCAGAATTACAGATTCAATTATCTGATAAAATTTTGCACATACATGAAGGGTGTTATGTAACGTGGTGAAGTGGATACGTGCGGGCCTCATCCATTTGCCAACTAGGCACATGCTTCAGGTTCAGCAATTTACGCGCTGAAGAATAAGTAATTGCAGTTTTGTGTTTAACTCAAATCCTGCTTTGGCGGATGAGAAGCAGCTGGGTGCTGGAAGTGCTAAGCGGCTTGACAGCTCAACACGGCTCAAAACTCAGCTCAATTGAATCGGTTGGGATCATTTTCATCGTATCATAATACGTGGATGTTGGCTTCCATTTCAAATAACATCAATGTAGACTAAAAAAAAACTGTGAAAACTAGGAGTTCTTTTAATATTAATCATTTAAGGTTCCCCCAAACACACGTGACGCGAAAGTTGCGACGCGATTCTATCGATAGGCGACAGCGATTATGTCGCCGTTGGTATGGAAGCATAAATAGAACATTGCCTGTAGCGACTCAACGATAGAATCGCGGCGACTAGTTGTCGCCGTCGTGGCGATGAAATCGCTTAGGTCTGGGGGAGCCTCGCGATCCCTAGCCTCTTACCCAGCAACACGCGACTCCCCGTGGAGCTGACCGGGGTACAAGCAACCTTAGGGAAGATTGGGTAACCAACCCCGGTAGGAACTATTGTCGTATGCTGACAGGGAAGCGGGGTTTGCTCATCTCTGGGGGTTCAAAGCTGATTGAGCGTCTGTTCTTCATGCTAGGAGCGGCTGATCATCGTCCGAGTGCCAGCAAGGGACTCTAAGAAAAATGATGCACCATGGTTTATCGGAATTTCAGGCGGAACGGTCCTCCGGAAATTTAAGCGCTTGGTGTCAGGCCCTGCAAGTAGAGGTGTGCGCCGCCGCCAACAGTTTTTGCACGCTGCCGCCGTCGACAATTTTGCATTGGCGCGCCGCCATTCAAAATTTGTCACGCCGCTAATCTATGATTTTCCAAGCCGATTTAAATTAGAATTACAAGAATTATTACCGTGTTTTAGAATTTTCGTTGAAATCCAAAAAGTTTCCAGGTTTAAATAGAATTTTTGAACGGAGGAGGGTCGTTTGACAGAAAGCCAAATGTTGTTTGGTCAAATATGCATTTGACCGAACAAACCATTCAGCAGAAGCCCATCTAGCCTAAAGTTATTTCGCCGAAATGTCGTTCGTCCGAACAGTTCCTTTGGCTGAAAAAGAAAACCGTTGGCCGAATAGCTCAATTGGCCGAAATAGTCGTTTGACAAAAAGGGCCATTTGGCCGAAATGGACATCCGGTCTAAAGTGTCGTATTGTTTTGCAGAAAGGTCTAAATGGCTCTTTCTGCAAAACGACCAAACTAAAGGATTGCTAAGGCAAACAACTTTGTTGGTCAAGTAACGATTTCGACCGAATGTTCCTTTCAGCTGTATGCCGCTTTCGGCCAAATTACATTTTCGACCCAACGAAATTCGGCCTACCAGGTTATTCTGCAAAGTGGCATTCGAACACATGGCTTTTCGCCGAATGACTTTCGACCAAACGACGCGACAGGAAGGGTCATTTGGCCGAAAGGTGTTTGGCCGAATACAATTATTAAACCCATTTGGCAGAAAATGTCATTTAGCCGAAATGGATATAAGGCCAAAAATATCGTTTGGTCATTTGGCCGAAAAAGTGTTTTGGTGTTTGTTGTTGATCTCGAACGATTCGCGTCGCCGTCGCTTAGCTCTGTTTTCCGTTGTTTAATTACCAGTTTGTGCGTCGTATGAAATCACGAATTACCGAAAATTGACCAGCTAATGTTTTCAACGTTAAATTGATAGATGTGTTATTCTTAATTGTATAAAAGTTTGGTTAAAATCGAAAGAACCACTTCGTTCCCGTGGATTCAATTGTTTCTCAGCATCTGCAATGTGCGTGTGTCCAGCTTGTAAAGGCATCATCCATGAGGAAGACAACTTCTACATCATCTGCAAAGGTGACTGTGCCGCTTCATTCCATGGGAATTGTGTTGGTATGAGAAATATACATTTGAATATTCTCACCATGCTCTCGCGAAATGTTCTATGGATGTGCGATGGCTGTATAGACGCATTCAAGCATGCTAGAGAAGATACAAAACAAAATACATCTCAGGGCAGTTCGATCGAAGCTGAAGTGAAAGAACTGAAGGGCATCGTTACAGGAATTTTGGATGCAATCGCTGCGATCACTGCTAATCCACAAATGAAACCCACGAGTAGTTTACTTCATTCTACACCTATTTCAACTAGTATGCCCTCCGATAGTCACACGCAATGCGATTCGTTATTAACGGATGACGATATGAAACAAGGAAAAC
This sequence comes from Armigeres subalbatus, assembly GCF_024139115.2. Classification (NCBI taxonomy): domain Eukaryota; kingdom Metazoa; phylum Arthropoda; class Insecta; order Diptera; family Culicidae; genus Armigeres; species Armigeres subalbatus. The sequence goes on from NC_085139.1 coordinate 123,916,885, forward strand.
AGCTGACAATAGATAGTGACGATTTCTCGCTACTGCTGTCAAATGTAGATGTTAGCGTGTCTGAAAGCGACATACAGCTAATGGTGTCACGTGCAATAGGACTTGAATATCCCGAGCGCATAGATGTAACAAAATTAGTGTCCAGATGGAAAAGCCGAAAATTGGACTTTATTTCGTTCAAAGTCGTTCTTAATTCTCATTATAAATCCCGCGCACTGGATCCTGCAACATGGCCGGAAAACATTAGGTTTAGGGAATTTATTCATAAAAATAATGAAACATGGAAGCTCGAATAATAGTTGTTATATTGTTTTCTTATTGTTATCTCTGATACCTAAAGTTTAAGTAGATCGCTGTTTGTGATAGAGATGAGGTTTTTTTTTACGTTATGTCGATATACCAATATTGTATGATGTCAGATTGTATTTTGTTCATCATTTGTCTTGTTTGATGTTAGATTTTTAGATTTATAAGTTGTTCAATAAGACTAAACAAAGTCAGTTGGATTAAAAAAATAAAAGAGAAAAAAAAAGAAAAAGAAATAGGCCATTTAACCCGTATCGGCCTGAGTGAATGATAAACATTGAAATCACTGCCATTTCCTCATTTTTTGTCGTATTGGCCTGGTTCTATCACTGTTCTGCTCGTACGGATCCCAGAATTCGGAATACATGTTGGGACTTGTGTTGTGGTCCTCTTATCCGGATCCGGAGCTATTCCGGTGGGTCACTGGGTCAGATGCAGTAAATTTGACCACAACTTCCTTTTTTTGCCTTTCTCGTACAACTAAGTTGTACCGAAAGGCTTTCATTTCACTCCGAAAACGAACTTTTTATAGAAGCCTCTGAGACCCATAGTATTATATAACAATCGACTCAGCTCGACGAGCTGAGCACATGTCTGTCTGTCCGTGTGTATGTATGTGTGTATGTGTGTGTATGTGTGTGCACAAAAGCTATAAAAAACATTAGACAACTTTTCGTTTAGTAATCCTTAACCGATTTGCTCGCAACAAGTTTCATTCGACAGGGGACAAAGCCTTGTTGATCACTATTGAATTTTACAATGATCGGTCATTGTGTTTAAAAGTTATGAAGAAAATGGTACATCGGACCATATAAACCCCATATAAGGTTGGTGTCTTAACTAAATGCGAGAAAGGCACCACCAACACTAGGTGGATTAATCTGGGTTTTTTTATCTATAACTCCAACAAAATGTTGCTTTTTTAGTCTCAAATCATATCATTTCGGTAGATTTGTATGTAGGGATTATGCCAGAAATAAAAATCATGGTGACACCTGTTCCAGAAATGGCCAACAACGAGGTTTCTTCGAACTGAACTTTTGGGAACCGGCCCAAAATGGACTGTTCAATATTTTTGCTCCATACTAGCAATGTGGGTATCAAACTTCAGCATTTTGAAAGACTAGCGGAATTATGGCATACAGATATGAATCTGGTTATATTGGCAACACTGGAGCCAGTTCAGAAGCCCTTGGGGAAGCCTCCAGTGGCACCAAAATCAAACTTCAGAATTTTGCAAGACGAGTGGAACTAGGACATCCTGGCATGATATTTTTTACCCTGGAGTCAGTTCCGAGGCCCTTGGGGTAGCCTTCGGGGGCACCAAAGTGTCTTCTCCATTCGGCTCAGTCCATGGCTACACGTCGCCAACCACACAATCTACAGAGAGTCCGCAAGTCATCTTCCACCTGATCGATCCACCTTGCCCGCTGCGCACCTCGCCTTCTTGTGTCCGTCGGATCGTTGTCGAGAACCATTTTCACCGGGTTGCTGCCCGACATTCTGGCTACGTGCCCGGCCCACCGCAGTCGTCCGATTTTCGCGGTGTGAACCATGGATGGTTCTCCCAGCAGCTGATGCAACTCGCCTCCTCCACATACCATCCGCCATCTGCACCACACCATAGATGGTACGCAGCACTTTCCTTTTGAAAACTCCAAAGCTGTGCGCGTTGGTCCTCCACGAGCATCGTCCAGTCCTCGTGTCCGTAGAGGACTACCGGTCTAATGAGCGTTTTGTAGATTGTCAGTTTGGTACGGCGGCGAACTCTATTGGTCTAAAGTACGTACGATTTCCAGCCACTATGCGTTTCCTAATTTCTCTGCTGGTATCATTTTCGGCAGTCGCCCAAGTACACAAATTCTTCTATCACCTCGATTTCGTCACCACCGATGCAAACTCGCGGTGGGTGGCTCACATTGTCTTCTCTTGAACCTCTTCCTATTATGTACTTCGTCTTCGACGTGTTGATAACTAGTCCGATCCGCTTGGCTCCCCTCTTCAGTCTGATGTAGGCTTCATCCATCTTCTCAAAGCTACGTGTCATAATATCTATGTCGTCGGCGAAGCCAAATAGCTGGATGGACTTATTGAAAATTGTACCACTCGCATTAATCCCTGCTCTTCGTATTACCCCTTCCAAAGCGATGTTGAATAGCAGACACGAGACACCATCACCTTGCCGTAAACCCTAACTCGATGCCCCTGAAACTCGAACTACGGTCAACAAACTACGAACTAGCAGCTTCTTCTTATTGGCATTACGTCCCCACACTGGGACAGAGCCGCCTCGCAGCTTAGTGTTGATTAAGCACTTCCACCTGCGAGGTTACCAAGCCAGGTTACCATTTTTGCATTCGTATATCATGAGGCTAGCACGATGATACTTTTATGCCCAGGGAAGGCCCGGACGTAGCTTACGTCAAAAGTCATTGAAATGAAAGCGTATAAAAAATCTCCCGTTGTCACCTGTTGTCATTACCTGTGGAAAACCATAAGAAAATTCGTTCCATGCAAAATCCAAAATAGATAGACATAGATAGCATTCTTTTAAAAGCAACACTAATAATAAAACGTCTCAAACTTTTTTGAGTTTTGGTTTTAGATTCCTGCCTAAAATATTGAATTCGTTTGAATAATATATTGGTGCTGATTGGGCAAAACGATGAAAAAACGGGAACGGGAATTAAGGGTTTTTTTTTAGATTACGACGGGACAGCCCGATAAGGTCTAAAAAAACGGGACTGTCCCGTTAAATACGGTACGTATGGTCAGCCTATGTAAGGCCTCTTTAGATTAAGGTACCGCTATTTATACCTGATGGTTAACGGATCGAGCTACCACCGGATCGGGTAGCGGATTGGCTTCACGGGAACTTCGGGGTCGGGCACGGCACAATTCGGAGGACACAAACTCCTCCAAACCGTCAAAAACGCAAACTAACGATCGGACGACTGGCAGTAAAAAAACACTGTGCGATCACTTTCGCTTTCAGTTGGCTAATAAATCTTGTCTATTGTATTGATAAGAGATACGGGGGGCGATCGTACCTAGCAGCTTGCAGAATTAGACGAGCGTACAAAAAAGTGCGTTCCATTTGGAACTGCATCATAATTCGAGAGATGTAGCATTAAAAGATTTAATTAAATTAATAACTTAAAATGTGATAACTATCATACCGGCCACCTTTGAAAATCTTTTCAAACTAGTTAACAAATTCAAGATTACTTATTACTAAGATTCTTCAAAAGTAACTTATTTTTCGTTGGCACATTCCAAAGGGCAGATTTTGGACGCAGCTCTCTTCAGCACGCCGGATGAAGTACGAAGGGTTGCCACTCGAGTCACGCCATCGGGCCCAGGGTGCGTCTCCAGAATGCGGGCCAGAGGCCAGCGGGCAGGTGGAAGGGACTCATCCTTCAGGATGACGATGTCTCCAACGTTTATAGGGTAGCGGTCCGGATTAGTGATGTACTGTAGATTCAGCTCCTTGAGGTACTCATTACGCCACCTGTACCAGAAGGTTTGGGCGTATTTCTGCAGCTTTTCATATTGACTGAGGCGGTTGAGCGGTACATTACGAACATCAGCTTCCGGTAGTGGACGAATCATGTTCCGTACGAGGAAGTGGGATGGGGTAAGCGCCCCAAGGTCGTTTGGGTCACTTGAAAGCGGCAACAACGGTCGTGAATTCAAGCATCCTTCTATTTTAGTCAACACGGTCACAAATTCCTCAAACGAGAGGAGCGATGAGCCAATTTGGCGCACCAGATGAGTCTTGGCGACTTTTACCGCGGCCTTCCAAAGGCCACCAAAGTTGGGAGCTTGAGGGGGAATCAGGTGCCACTGGATGTTGTTTTCGGCGAGATGTTTGGTGATCTTATCATTGTCGGGTCCTGGTTGAAGCATCTTGTACAAATGATGCAATGCGTTTTTTGCACCGATGAAATTCGTTCCATTATCGGAATATAGGTGTTGCGGCTTATTCCTCCTCCAAACGAAACGATCGAGAGCCATCAGAAAAGCAGGCGTGCTTAGATCACTGACGAGCTCAAGATGAACTGCCTTAGTGCTTAGGCACACAAATACGCAAATGTAGCATTTGCGTGCTGCAGCTTTGCGGTGGGTAGGTTTAAGGAAAACAGGACCGCAATAATCGACTCCTGTGCAAACGAAGGCTTCATTTGCTGTAACTCGGGGAATCGGCAATTGGCCAATCGGCTGCGTGATGGGACGGGGGTTGGCTTTGCAGCATTGGTAGCAACTTCTAATGGCGCTGCGCACAGCTTTTCGACCATTTAATGGCCAAAATTCGTCGCGAACGACCGAAAGAGTCATCGCATTTCCGCCGTGTAGCAGCTTAAGGTGAACATGCGCCAGAAGAAGTTTCGTGAACGGATGGAATCCAGGAAGAACCAGCTGGTGCTTCACGTCGTAAGGTGCGTCAGCTAGCCGTAACCGGCCACCAACACGAATCATGCCCTGGTCGTCCAGGAAGGGGCATAACAGGCGGAGAGATGATTTGGTCGATACCGTAAATCCTTTTTTCAAGCGTCGCAGATCATCGGGGAACGTTTCAGCTTGAGCAAGCTTTACCAAAGCCATTTTAGCATTTTGTAACTCGGCAACGGTAAGCACATTAACGGAAATCCTATGCTCTTTGTCACGGGAGTTGCGTTAAAAACGGAAACAATGCGCAACAACGTTGAGTAGAGTACGGTATGACGAAAACCGTACGAATATCGATTCGGGAAGGGCGATCTGGGTCGTCAGGATTGCATTTTTGTTCACCTCCAATTCCTTCACAGTAAATTTGATTTCTGGAAGTATTTCAACTTGCCACGTTGATTTATCTTCGCGTAGCCACTTAGGACCACGCTTCCACAGTCCGCTGTTGATCAACTCCTCTGCGGAAACTCCTCGGGATATCATGTCCGCAGGATTTTCCCTGCCGGAAACGTGTTGCCAATGGGAACCAACAGTTGTGGCTTGAATTTCGGAAATCCGGTTTGCTACGAACGTCTTCCATGTTCGTGGCGGAGCCTTCATCCACTGAAGTACAATCGTGGAGTCAGACCAGAAGAAACATCCTTCTATTTCCATTTCTAGGGAACGGATGATTTTTTCGTACAGTCGAGAAGCGAGCAAAGCGGCACAAAGCTCTAGCCGTGGTATGGTGAGTGGCTTGAGCGGGGCCACTCTAGATTTCGAAGCTAGTAGACACACGTGTACGCGTTTATCAACAGTTTCGGAGAGAGCGTAAATGCACGCACCATAAGCGAGTTCGGATGCGTCCGCAAAGCAGTGCAACTCTGCAGAGAGAAAATCGGGAGCGAATGCACATCTTTCGATGCGAAAACTGGAAAGGGCGGGCAGCTGCTCGCAAAATTGAGTCCACTTGCGCCCGAGATCCGGCGAAACTTCATCGTCCCAGCCTAAAGCCAAGAGCCAGAGGTTCTGCATTAATATTTTCGCAGAAACGACGACGGGAGAGATGATACCGAGTGGGTCGTAGAGCTGTGCAATAGTGGAGAGGATTGTTCGCTTAGTAGGTCGCTGATTCTGCACTGTAACGGCTGCGTCAAATCGGAACACGTCTGCTTCGGGTTCCCAGCGTATGCCGAGAGTTTTGATGCTTTCTTCGGTGTCGAATTTCATCGAATGTTGGGTCCCGAGTAACTCGGGCGGTGAATCAGCCAAAACGGGAAGTGCGTTGGAGCACCATTTTCGGAAGCGGAATCCACCCTTTTTTAGAAGATTGTAAAGTTCACCTCGTAGCTGAATGGCTGCTTCGATGCTGTTGTAATTCTTCGAATGCGATAAGATCGTCCACGTAAACGTTCTTCTTAATGGCCGTGCTTGCGTTCGGGAACGGGATTCCCTCATCTTCGACGAGCTGTAACAGTGTTCGGGTGGCGAGGAACGAGGATGGAGCGAGGCCATATGTGACGGTGCCCAATTCATACGCTTGAATGGGCTCAGAAGCGTCGAAACGCCATAAAATCCTCTGCAACGAACGATCTGCCGGATTCATCGAGATTTGGCGATACATCTTCTCGATATCAGCCACCAGTGCTATCGGAAACTTACGGAACCGGATGATCTGATTGAGCAGTTCATCCTGCACAACGGGACCGACAAGCAAGGAGTCGTTGAGGGAATGACCAGAGCTCATCTTCGCTGATCCATCGAAGACCACTCGTACCTTTGTGGTCGAGCTAGATTCCTTTACGATAGGAGGGTGTGGGAGATAACACACCTTTGAAATGTTTTCCCCATCATCCTGCACAGGAACCATGTGACCAAGCGCCACGTATTCTCGCAGAAAATCGTGGTACTGCGTCCTCATGTTATCGTCTTTAGCCATTTTTTGTTCCAGCCACTTGAACCTGCGGATGGCGGACGATTTGGATGCACCGATCATCTGATCGTGCTCGGGATGTTTTGGCAAACGGACGACGTATCGACCGGTCGGGTCGCGACAAAGTCCGGCGATAATCATCCTCGCACTTCTGCTCGTCGACAGAGTAGCTCGAACTATGCAATTCTTCGATTCGCCAAAATCGTTCCAACTGTTCACTCACGGTGGTAACTGTCGCCACATGACAAGTTACTGTAGGATGCCGGGGTTTTTCCTCGAATTTTCCGGCAACAATCCAGCCGAATACCGTCTCGACCAGCGTGGAGCCTTGCTCAGGCAAGCGGAATCGTCCGCTTTGGAGGAACGAATAGAAACTCGCAGCCCCTAGGATCATATCCACCTTCCTAGACGTATTGAAATCGGGATCGGCGAGAGCAAATCCTTCGGGAATTTTCCATCGACTGGTCGAGAACGACGCAGACGGGGTATCACGAGTCACCCTCCGTAGAACCAAAAACTCCATGGATTCGGCGTAGTCGGTGACACGGGAACGGATTTCTGCGCGGATTTCGTGCTTGGCGTTCGTGACGATGCTCTCCACTCCAGCTATAGGCACGTTGACGACCTTGCGTGGAAGATGGAGCAGTTGACACAGTCGTTCACTTATAGCATTGGGCTGGGATCCAGTATCCAGCAGGGCGCGGACGATATGTTCCTGACCGTAGACGTCGACTACTATTAGGACTACCGTGGTCAACATTACGCTGGCGTTGGACGATTTAACCGTTGATACAATCTCGTGCGTCGGGGTCGGGATGGCAGTGTTACGGGGGGCAAGCCGACCGAGCAATTTTCTGCGCATGTTTCGGGAACTAGTTTTTCCAACTCAAACGGTC